>NC_069080.1:133805849-134426677 GCF_025698485.1 Gossypium arboreum
AGCACGTGTCCTAGTATGAGTTTGCCTACATGGCGGCGAAGTGTATCGGCGAATCATAGTGATGAATTACACAATAGCGAACTATATACCTATTGAGGTAAGGAGAGACCTGGTAGTGGGTCAATCGGATAGCAAGTTGGTCTAAGAACCATGACATGTTATATGCTGCAATTTTGCAATATTCATTCAATTAAGATATAAATTTACAAAATGATCACTTAACTATTCAAAGTTTTTTTTGTTGGTCACCAACTATTAACTAACTAACGGAAAAATTTTATTACCTCGTCGGTGACAAAAAAAGATAAAATTGAATAATTAAGTGATAATTTTGTAATTTTTTATAATTTGATTATTAAAAATAAATTTACTAATCATTGAGGGACTAATAATGTAATTTACCTAAATCCTTATAATGGGTTGCAGAAAAAAAAAGGAACTATAAGGAAAATTTTCATTCTTTTTGTTTTGCAGTAATTTTTTCATTGATGATAAGTTAAGAAAAAGGGAAAATGGTTCATCAGTTATATTTGAACGTTGCATTATAATTCCATTTTTTTTCACCAAAATGTAAGCATTTTAGGTAGCAACTGCTTTCTCCAAGTTCCTTCCTTTCTCTTTGCTTCTTGAACAAAAAAAAAAACTACTTCTTTCATCGATCTTCTTCTTATATCTCATCATGTCTGCTAAATCCAAGTACGGTTCTTTCTGGGTTTTCTCTTTTATCACTTCATGCTTCTTTTCTTAATTCTTTTATTTTTGTACGTAGTTCTGACTTGGGGTTTTTTTCCTGCTTATTTTGGGGTTTTTCTTAATGTTCTTATGATTTTTTATAGTAAATTCTGGGATTATTTTAATCTTCTTTTTGATTCTTTTAGCCTTGTGTGTGTGTGTGTGTGTTTCCATTGTAATTTGAAATTTAAAGACTTTCAGTTCGTACTTTTTAGTTGATTTTGTTCTTTGATTCATTTTTTCAAATGGGTTTCACTCAATTTTTATGGTCTTGTTTTAGTTGATTTTGTTCTCTGTTATTTAAAGTGCATATGTATAGATGTATCAATTTAATAGAATAATTTGCTCTTTGCCAAATTATGTATAAATCCATCTTTTATTTGATTTTGGCATCAATTTTTGTTTATATTCTTTGAATTTTGTGTTTAAAATAATGGGATTTTGATTTTAAAGTATGAGCCTTTGAACATTTTTATACAGGTCTAGTTTATCTGATACTCCTAGCAAGACTTCACCAGCAACACCTAGAGTGGCAAGTAAAGTGAGTAGGGGACTGGTCAAACCAGAGCCTGGTTCACCTTCTTCCTTGCAGAGTACTAGTCATTCGGTTGATCGATCGCAAAGACTATCTCTTAACTCGAAGCCTACAGTTGATCATAGATCACCGAAGGTTGCCACACCACCTGAAGTAAGTCTTTTAGTCAACACTATCAAATATTGCTGTATTTGATCTTACATGTTTTTAGCAGGAAGTATATTTATATCAGATTTATTGATATAGGGTTCGGGTATGAGGATTCTTAACTAATGGGTTTTCATTTGGATTATCGGCTGGTTTCGGTTTTCAGAAACTGCAACCACGGGTGATTAGGGGATCTCAATTGCAGTTTCAGTTGAACTTGGTTCAAGAGGATTTAAAGAAAGCAAAGGAGAAAATATCATTGATCGAGAAAGAGAAAGCACAAGCAATTGATGAACTAAAAGAAGCACAAAAAGTGGCTGAAGAAGCAAATGCAAAGCTTAGAGAGGCTTTGGTTGCACGAAAGCAAGCTGAAGAGAGCTCTGAGATTGAGAAGTTTCGGTCTGTTGAGTTGGAACAGACGGGAACAGAAGCTGCTCAAAAGAAAGATGAAGAATGGCTAGAAATCGAATCTGTGAGGAACCAACATGCTTTGGATTTGGCTGTTCTTGCCTCGACCACTTATGAACTTCAAAGGGTGAAGCAGGAACTAGCCATGACTTGTGACATGAAGAACCAAGCATTGGACCATGCTGATGATGCTACCAAGATTGCTGAAATCAATGCTGAGAAAGTGGAAATTCTCTCAGCTGAATTGGTTCGGTTGAAGTCATTGCTTGATTCAAAACGTGAAAGAGAGGTTAACGAACAGAATGAAATGGTGTCGAAGCTTATGGAAGAGATAGAATCATTGAAACACAAACTTGGGAAAGCAAAGGTCTACGAGGAGGAGTTGGTGGAAAAGGAGGCTTTCATTGAACAACTTAATGTTGATCTAGGAGCTGCAAGAATGGCTGAATCTTACGCACATAATGTAATAGAGGAGTGGGGAAATAGGGTTGAAGAATTAGAAATGCAAATTGAGGAAGCAAAGAAGTTAGAAAGATTTACATTGGAATCTTTGGACTCGGTCATGAAACAACTAGAGAGCAAGAATAATTCATTGCAAGATGCGGAATCTGAAATTGTTGCTCTTAAAGAAAAGGTGAGGCTATTGGAAATGACAATCGGTACACAAAGAAGGGATCTCGAGGAATCAGAACATCAGATTATTATGGCTAAGAAAGAAAATGCGGAAGTGGCGAATTTGGTTGAGTCTCTAAAGTCCGAGTTAGAAACACTGAAAGAAGAAAAGACCCGAGCTCTAAATAACGAGAAGGTTGCAGTTTCGAGTGTTCAAACACTTTTGGAAGAGAAAAACAAACTCATTAACGAGTTGGAAGATTCTAGGGATGAGGAAGAGAAGAGCAAGAAAGCAATGGAAGGTTTAGCTTCGGCCTTGCATGAAGTTTCTGCGGAAGCTAGGGAAGCTAAGGAGAAGCTGTTATCTTGTGAAACAGACAACGAAAATTACGAGACTCAGTTAGAGGAACTAAGGTTGTTCTTGAAAGCAACAGATGAGAAGTACGAAACCATGTTTGATGATGCGAAAAATGAGATTGATCTTCTCACAAATACCATTGAACAATCCAAGAATCAATATCAGAATTCCAAAACCGAGTGGGAAGAAAAAGAACTGCATTTAGTTGATTGTGTAAAAAAATTGGATGAAGAGAAAACGTATCTGGAAAAGGAAATTAATAGGCTGGTAAATTTGCTGAAACAATCCGAGGAAGAAGCTTCTGTATCTGAGGAAGAAGCTCGGTTGAAAGAGAACCTAAAGGAAGTTGAAGCGAACGTGATTTATCTGCAAGAAGCAGTAAAGGAAGTCAAGATTGAGAGCATGAAATTGAAGGAGAGCATGTTGGATAAAGAAACCGAGTTGCAGAGTGTCATTCAAGAAAATGAGGAACTTCGTGCTAGGGAAGTTGCGTCGCTTAAGAAAGTTGAGGAGTTGTCTAAGTTGTTAGAAGAAGCTATGATAAAAAAGCAAAGCGAGGAAAATGGTGAACTAACCGACAGTGACAAGGACTATGATTTGTTGCCTAAGGTGGTTGAATTCTCGGAAGAGAACGGGCATGGAAGTAAAGAAAAGACTGTGTTAGAGATCCCATCAGAGCGTCCTGAGGAGCCCAAAAATGAAAACTCCCCAAAGTTAAACAATGGCTTGAAAGATGAGGCTCTTCAAGCAAATGAAATGGAGAATGTGAATGGAAAAGTAAAGAAAGAAGATGAAAGAAAAGTAAAGGATGATCCGGTCGAATTTAAGATGTGGGAAAGCTGCAAAATCGAAAAGAAAGAATTCTCACCAGAAGGAGAACCTGAACAAGAAGAATCCTTTGATGAAGAAGGCGAGTCAAAGGTGGATGGTAGCGAGGGCTTTGATCAAATAAACATTTCAACAGAAATCATAGACAATAGTGGAAACTCACCATCAAAGCAGCAGCAACACAAAAAGAAGAAGCCTTTACTCCATAAATTTGGGAGCCTACTGAAGAAGAAAGGAAGTAGCAACCAGAAGTAGAAACCAGCCGTGGCCATGGCCTATAGCCCTACAAGCAGGCAGGTATTTAGGATATAATTATCTTGCAGCTGACTGTGTTTGGGTTCATTTGTTTTGCTTAATATTATCTCTATAGGATTAGTCTCTTAACTTTTTTATTTCCTAATTTTAGAATATTTTAAATTCATGAAAAACATGGCAACTTAAGCCTTATTTCAATTTGTTTTCTTCATGTTTATCATTGAAACTAAACTTTATTGACATACACCATTGCTAAAATTTTATCTTTATGTAAGTATATATGTTTATGTATATGTTTTTGTGTTTATATAGTATATATAAATATAATATATGAACTATAAAATTGTTAAATATAAATCAGTATAGGATTTGAATAATGAAGTGTATTTCTAATGAAGTTATGGGAAATTTGTTCAATATATACATATAGGTTTGTTATTTGATAGATTGGTGATGGTGTTTTCTTAATTTCACAAGCGGGGTTAAGAATAATCTTACATTTTATTTATTTATTGTTTTCTAAATATCAATTGAAACACTTGATAATTTTAATCTTGCTTGTGGATTTAAAATATAAAAAATACTATATAATTAAAATATGTTAAATATATTGAATTAATGAGAGATTTATGAAATAACTTCATTGATTTATTTATTTACAATTTAAATTACTAAATCAAAATAAAATGAAACAATAATTCAAAAAGGTTTAAAACTAGGATAAAAACTTCTATTTATGGATGTAAAGATAATGCTATTACACTTATACAAGGTTGATGGCTAGTAAAGCATCAATCTGGGTTTATAGTCGAGGATGTTGTAATGATGAACTCTAATTGTGAGTTATGATAGCTCGGAGCCTTAAACTATAATCAAAACGTGAGGTATATCCAAAACGTGGTTTGGCATCCATTAGTCAAGACTCTTAAACTATAATCAAGATAGTTGTACACCAACCTTTTCACTTTGAACTTGTAGATAGGAGCCAATGATTGGATGGTAATAAAGAAATCTGATTGGTTGGCTTTGGTGAATAAGATCGAGAATCACGATGTTAGATAGAGGTCTTTGACATCGTAATGAAGTACTGAGAGATTTATGACATGATTCCATTAATTTATTTAAAAACTTTTTTCGACATTGGTAAAATATAGTTACATAAAAATTCAAATTACTAATTCAATGAGGACAATGATAATAATAAATTTATTTGAGACTTTGTTATTAAAATATGCTATATCAAATCAAATAAAATCAAACTTAGACTTGTTCATAGGTTGAGCTACTCGTATAAGCTCAAAGGTCCGCCTGAATTTTGGGAGAGTTTGGGCACAAATATTAGGCTCAAAAAATGGGTTTCGACTAAAAAATTAAGCCCATTCAAAATATGGGGTGGGCTTGTGCTTGAACATTCAAAGCCCGAGCTTGACTCAACTTTTGGCTTGTTTTTGAAGTTTGTAATATGCTATATTTTGTTCTTTCATATATTATGTAATTTATAACACAAAAATAAATCTATGGTAATATATAATATTATAATATAAACATTAAAAATTGTTAAGATACATATATATATATAAGTTAAATAAATAATATATTAAATTGTTAAATATCAAATTAAAAATAATATAAATATTTTTTCAAAAAAAATACCAAATAATATGAATGGATCTAAAATAGGATTGGGTTGGCAATTTATAAATATGAGTGGACTTGAGTAAAATTGTAGGCCCATATTTCAAGCAAACGTAAAGTATGTATATCATGTTTAAGCCGAGCCCAAATTCAATTCGACCCGACCCATGAGATAACATTTTTTTATGGTCAAAATCCCTCGATGGGGGTGTCTCCAAAGATAGTAAAAACTGACCATTAAATGTGCTCCATTTCTATTGGCAGAGATCAAACTCCTAATCTCATAATAAATAGATGAGGTGAGTAGTCAATACATTACACGTCATTATTTGAGATAACATTATTTAACATTCCTCCCATGTAGACATCTAAACATATAACACATTAAACTTACTACTTAGTGGAATCCTATTTTTATTTGAGAGATATTTGCAAATACCTTCCTTCCATATCTCCATTGGCTTGATAGTGGCCTGAGAAACAAGTTCTTGAGGCTTGGCATCTATTTTATAATCGATCGACGACTTGATAATGGACGATTCAACATCTTTCTTGATGATTTGCACTCGAAAACGACAAATCTCAAACTCGACATCTTTGAATTCTCTTTCAATGATTTTAGTTTCTATTAGAATTGTTTGATCCGAATCCTGCCACTTGTTAAAGAAGTAAAATAGAGAGACAAATAGGAGATCTGTAGAGGCGAAGGATCGAGGGCCGAATAAGTTGAATCCGTATAAAACTATACTTTTTCTATTAGACTTTGATTGTATAGAGGTTTTTAACCCTTAAATAGATGTAGTTGAACTCCTCTTGTATTATGTGTTTTTTGACATAGTGAATTTCTTCACTTCTACTCGTGGTTTTTCCCTATAAGGGTTTTTCATATAAAATCTATGTGTTCTTATTTTTCTTTCTTATTACTTTGCGATCATTCTACTGTCATTATTGACATTTATTATAGAAAGTTCCTTCACTTGTTATTCATCATCAATTTTTTTAAACATTACTTTCATATAACTCAGTTTGAGGGTTCTTGTATGAATTTCAATATCATGGTAGGAAGAAGATTAATATTAACACATAACATATAAGTTAAATTCTACTATTAGTCCCTATATTTTGTGAAAGTTATGGGTTTAGTTCTTGTAATTTAATGTGATCAAATTTAATCCTTGTACTTTTTGATTTGGTCAAATTTAGTCCTTGTACTTTTCAAAATCTAAAATTTTAGTCCTAATCCAAATGGTAGAATTTAAATCTATTAGATTAAATTCAATTACTAGTTCTACACTATGTATACAATTGTAGATTTAGTCCAAAGTCTCCTTTGAAATTTCAACCTACGCAAAAATCAATCGTTAATTTATTAACTGAATTATTAATGAGTAATATATAGAGATAACAAATTGACATGATATTACATATATGATAATACATAAATACTATATCTCCATACTTATGAGGAGGGAAGGTGATCTTTACAATAGTTCCAACATCTTCATCGCCCTTCAATCGTGCCGATAACCCCTTAAAGTAGTTGATCATTTTATGGCCTCTTTTCTCACCCAATCTTGGTATCAACCTAGGCACAACCATTTGCACATTCACAAATCACCACAAAACCTTCAATTCAAGCCAAAACCAAGTTTTATACCTAACATATCATCACATATATTCAAATATCCTAACTTACCAAATTAACCATATAAACCTATATACATATTTTACTAAATTAACTAGCTCAAACCATGCCTCAGCATGCCTATTAATTAACCATCATTTTACCATTTCAAACACTCCTCATGCATGATTAATCCATACTTATATAAGTTGACTGGAAATATAATCAAAGTGTAACTCATAATATTTACATAACCCAATTTTACTTAAAACCGTTCCAACCCTATACATGCCATATAAATCTTGATACACATTGTAAAAACTATCGGATTAAGTTGGATAGTGTGGCTTGATGTGTTGATCCAATCTCCTAACCTCACATTAATCTACAAGAACATTAAACAACACAAGTAAGCTTAATAAAGCTTAGTAAGTTCGATAGGTTGAACATAAATCTTACCGAACTTAATAAAATAAATTAATAGTAAATTAATCATACACTCTCCTTGTCAAACTCAACATAAATCGATACACACTTCCGTCAAATCAATATCAATAATAAACGATAAATCTTTCACTTTTAATCACATAAGTCATTTACCAAATCTTACCGAATTGGAGAACGACTTACGGATATGAGTACATTATGTTCAGAAGCCTGAAGGCTAAACAGAAGCACATGAGTGCTAAACAGAAACCCGTAAGGGTTGAACTGAAGCTCATAAGAGCTAAATGAAAACCCATAAAGGTTAAACAAAAGTTCAATAGAGCTGAACGAAAACCCATAAGGGTTAAATAGAAGCTCAATAGAGCTGAACGGAAACTCATATGAGTTAAACAAAAGCTCGTGAGAGATAAACGGAAAGTAAACATGAAATTTAGCAACAAATGCTGAACTTTGGTTTACTTGGGTAATTTTCCATCAATTCTTCCTTTGCTGTCTTTCATCACAAAATAATTGTACTCAATCCCGCGTTCCATTCGTTTTGAGTATCCAATTCAAAATTCATAATTTTAACAATATTTTACTTTCATCAATAGATATAAATAAATACATAATATCATTCATCAATTTATTATATAAACATTAAATTTTAACCATACGAACTTACCTGGGTTAAATTGTAAGATTTGTAGTAGTTCAATGACTATTCTGTTAATTTCCCTTTTTCATGATTGTCTACAGGCTCTTGATCTAAAATATAAAATTATCCATTTATTAGCATATATTTTAGTTTCAATTCACTTCACAATTAATAGCCCTCAATTTTTAAAATTCACAATTACCCCAAATTTTACAATTTTTTCAATTTAGCCCCTTACTAATTAGTTTATCAAATGAGCTAATTTGTAATGGCCTAAATTCAAGGTTATCGGAACAATGGTTTCGTAACCATAGATCCGATTTAAAGAGAAATTTATTTCAATATTTTTGCTTGAAAATTGATATGATAGGAAAATCGTATGAAAATATTGATAGAAAAATTTTACCAATTTAGTGATTAGATAGAAAAAGAAATTATTAAAGAAATTGGGTAAAAACAAGGTATCGAGACCTCTATCTCGTAAAACCGAGTCAAAAATAATTTTTAAATATTTATGAAATGTTATTAATGTGGTATTAAAATTTCGTTAGGAAATTTTAATGTTTGGGTAGTCAATTAAATGAAAAGGACTAAATTGTAATAGGTGTAAAAGTTGCTAGAGTGATTAAATAGCTTAAGAGTCTAATGAGAAAGGATTTAAAAGGAAATTAGACCCAAAAGTTATTTGGGCTCGACGGCAAGGGTATGAAATCAGCAGAAAAATTGATAAATTAAGGGTAAAATTGGAATATTGCAAAATTAACTAAATAAAACTAGGACTAAATAGGAAATATCTAGATTTCTCTTCATTTCTCTTCAATTCCAGCAGCTAAAAACGCCATAGGAGGGTTCTATAAGCTATTGTTTCATAATTTTTGCACCAAGTGAGTTAATCCTTGCCTTTTTCTTGTAATTTTTGTGTTTCTAAGACTTTTACAACTAGGTCCTACTATTAAATTCATTAGTTTTTGATTTCATGGATGAAATTGAAAGTCAACATGGTTGAGTGATGTAATTTTATGATGAAATATAATGAAATTAAAGCTTTAATTTGTTTATGAGATGATTTTATTAGGCAATTTCAATGGAAATTGATTTTTAGGACCTAATTGTGAAAATGTTTGGAATTAAAGTCTATTGCTGAAATTATGATTCCTAAAGGTTGTAAACTAGTTTAATGTGATAGAATAAAATGTTAATTGGGAAAAATCAGCTCAATTGAGAGGCTAATTGAGTAGGGACGAAATTATCATTTGTTAAAAGCTTAGGGAAAAAATGGTAATAAACAGCTTGCACTAAAACAGTTTGGACAGCAGCAGTAGACTAACTTTGAAAAATCACCAAAAATTTTAAGAATCGAATTAGAAGATGAACAAAATATGGAATTAAAGCTTATTGAGTCTAGTTTCTCATAGAAGAAATATTGTAAGTAATGGATTTGTAAATTTTGAGATATAATGAATTTTGTGAGACAAGGTCAGAATGAATTCGGGTTCCCCTGTTCTGACTTTGAAAAATCATAAAAAATTAAATAAAAATAATTAGGGACTTAAATTTATATGTCTAGAATTATGAATGAGTCTATTTTTAATAGAAACAAACAATAACATCATTTGAATTCTGTATAAAGAGATAATTTATTTTTAGTGAAGAAGGGTTAGAACTGTTAGACAACAGAACAGGGGTGACTTTGAAGAATAAACTGTACTGATTGGCTAAACCAAAAATTCTGAAAATTTTATGGTAAAAATATATATGAGTCTAGTTTCAGGGAAAATTAAAGGATATTAATTTGGAGTTCCGTAGATCAAGTTATAAATAATTTAGTGACTATGACTCAAGTAGACAGCTTTGAATGAACTATAAATAATAGTTGAATTATAGAGAATGTTGCATATGAACATGAAATGTATTAAATTGATAATTAAATTTATTTATTTAGATCCAGAAGATTCAAATATGAAGCTAGATCGAGGAAAGGAAAAAGTTCGGGATTAGTAGATTTTTACTGTTTACAAACAAGTATCAAGGTAAGTTCGTGTAACTTGAATTATATTCTTAAATGCTTGAGATTGTATGTTATTGATGTGAATATGACTTGAGTGTTCATTGTATGAAAATTAATGAAACATTGATATATTTGATAAAAGGAAGAAATCCGGTTGAATGAAAGGAAAATTCGATGGATCTCTGAAAAGGAATTGACGGTAAAAGGATCTAGCTCGGACGGGTGATCCTATCCTGATATAGCCCTCCCAAAGAATATATGTAAAATGGATTTAGCCGGACGGGTAATCCGAATTAGGTCTGAATTTAGCTCGACTGGTAATTCAGATCTAAGCTCATTAGAGTAATTGTCGTTGCGAGGATTTAGCCTGACCGGTAATCCCGACAATATGCTATGAGTTTATATTGCGAGGATTTAGCTCGATCGTAATCCCGCCGCAAGGTTGAGGTTCATGAGTGTGCTCTCTGAAATGGAAATGTGCGCACATGAATATGAATTGACGGACCGAATTGTACACTAAAAGTGTACCTCTGAAAATCCATCGAAATTCGATAAATTCAACGGGATAAGTATAAAAAATAACAAGGAAATGGAAATTATGATATTGATGAGCTCATCAATCATAGTATATATTATTGGTACATGGAAATTATTGTACTAATTTAAATGTTGAGTTTGTGCATATTAGGGTAATAATGCATTGAATGGATATATGGATGTTTATTGTATTGTATTGAAAATATTAGGTAAGTATAATTCTTGTTACATGAGCTTACTAAGCACAAAGTGCTTACCCGCTTCCTTTTCCCTGCTTTTGTAGTGTTAAGAGCTCGGAGGTCGGATTTGGTGGAGACACATCACATCGTCAACCTCGAGATTTGGTATATAAAGAAACTTTATTTTGGAAATCAATGGCATGTATAAGTTAACAAAGTAAATGTTAACGTGAAATGAATGTAAAGTTAGCCATTAGTATGGTTAACAAACCTGGTTTTAGATATGTGATGACGTTTGTAGCGACGTAAAAAAAATTCTCTCTCGGTCGCTAATTGTGGTGATTTATTAAACATTTGAAAACCAACTTTCGATTTTATTAATAAAGGAGTCGCCACCGATCTTTTTCCGTGTGACCGGACACCTAATAAATCATCCTTTTAGAAAAGAAAACTTATTCTTGCACAAAAATGAAGGCGAATTTAGGTCTACGTCAAAAGCCAAAGTAAAGTTGGGTTCGGAGTCGATTCTGCGAGGAAGGTATTAGCACCCTCGCGACGCCCAAAATTGGTATCTTATTAAACAAGTATTGTCTTAATTTTCAAAATTGCAAGTTCAAAGTAACATTGAATCGTGATTCGATCAAAACACGAAATTTCAAGTTTCGTTTTCTTTTGAGAAGGACGTACCGTTTTAACACGAGTCGATTGATATTCACCCAACATAGCGATGAAATCGATGACTTAATATTAAATCGGCATGTTGCCTTATTTATTGAAATTAAAATTATGAGTAAAACATTATTTAAAATAAGAATTAAGTAAATAATACAAAACAACGATGCAATTAATAATGAAATGTTAAAAGCGAGAATATTAAAACAACAATATTAATATTTACAAAAAAATAGAAATGATGTACTACCAATATAATAAGAAAAATAATATATTCATAATGACAATAGAAAATAACAATATATACATAAAACATACATATACATATATATATATATACATGACATACCAAAATGAAAATATACAACATATATTAGAAATATTAATAACAGAAAAATATATTTTATATATATATATGCTAACGACACTACATGAATATGTACTTATATGTATTAAAATATCTACATATATAATGGACATGTACTAATAATGATAATAAGAGTAATAATAAAAGACGATATATACCAAATAATACATAATAATTTAAAACACAATAGTAAGTAACAATAGAGAAAATGATAAGTATAATAATAAATATAACGATATATGAAAATAATACTATATAAAGAAAAGAATATATATACTCCTATAATAAAATATGTGTACTAATATTAATAATAAATATAATAGGATAAAATAAATATAATAATATATACATGATATGGTATTAAAAATACGTATATATATAATAGTATTTGAGTATGTACATGAGACAATATAAAATATATACATGGAAATATACAAGAAGTATACAACTAATAACATTAAGAATATATATATAATATAAATATAATATATACAATATACACATATGATAAAAGCTAATAATATGTACATGTATATCTACATACACATTAAGTAAAAGTACTAATGCTAACAATATTAATAATAAATATAATAATAGATATATATGCATATAATAGTAAGAAACGAAACATAAAGAAAATATATATATAAATAGCTAAATATAATATAATAATAACAATATATAAAAATAATAGTGATAACAATATTACATATATAACATGATTAATATTTAAAGCTAAATTAAGTAGCAAAATAATATGAAATCCAAGGTAAATCTGAAAAATAAATGAAAAGAAGAGAGAGGAAGAGAGAAGGAGGGGAAAGAAATCCGCCAAGGGGGCGGTCACGGTCGATCGTCGGTCGTCCACCAAATCACCGACCACCGTCGCCACCGCCCACAGTGGCGGAAAAGGTAAATAATTTTTTAACAATATATGTATATATAAAGAAAAAAAAACAACACAAAAAAAAGAAAGAAAAAGATTCAAAGAAGAGGAAAAAGAAAAATGCAACCTTTTTATTGATGTTTCTTTTGTGTTCAAAATTTGAAGGATTTTTGTGTTTTTTTCTTCTTCAATCTTTGTAAAATCCTCCTTCTTCTTTTTTTTACATGATTTTGAATGGCTTTTATAGCCATCTTTTACATGATTTTCTATTTTTTTCTATTTTGTAGGTGGTGGTGGTAGACAATGGGAGGAAAAATGGGGCAAGTGGGAAAGTGGTTAGGTGGCTAGGTTTTTTATCTTTTTTGTTAGGTTTTTCTTTTTCTTCTTTTTTTTTTGGGGGTTAGGTTTTTTGGGGTAAGTTTTTCTTTTTCTTTTTTTTTTCTTTGTTTTTTTTTGGGTTAGGTTTTTTTGGGGGCTTAATGGGCTTTTGAATTGGGTTTGGGTAGATGTAAATGGGTCATGGGTTAAGGGTTTTAGTGGGTTTAGAGGTTTGGTTGGGTTTTCATATAATTGGGCCCGCAATTTGGGCTTCTATTTGCCTCTTTGCTCATTGTCGTGCAACGATAATAGAGCAAAGACTTTCAAGGAAGACCAAACTTGCCCGGTCTTGCTAGGTCTTGACTTGATTTGGAACTCTTCTTGTTTAGTTAGTCTCTTTTCAGTCCACCGCATCTTGTAGCTTTGGTTCAATCCATCGCAAATTCGAGATATGCCTTGTAGCTTCAACTGCTCCAATGTAACTTCAAGGATATGAGATTTGTGGCTTCGATCCGCTTCACCGTAACTCGAAAGATAAGATCTACAATTTCAATATGCTCTTCTATCGCTTCAGTGAGATAAGGTTTTGGTCTTCTCTCTGCGACTCGGAAAAGGCAAGATCGATGCCTCGATCAACTCCACCGCAACTTTAAGGAGGCGAATCGGCGTCTTCAATCAGCTTCAATCTTTATTCTCTACTTGGCATGTGATCCTGAGCTCAACTCATTTTTGCAATATGAATTGACTCTCTAAAAGCAGACATTAAAAAGAAATTGAAAATAGCTCAAGCGTGAGCCAAGGCTCAACTCACCTCTCGCAATATGAGTTGATTTTTGAAACTTAACTTGAAAAGCGATTTTGAAAATACCTCGATATGTGATTTGGAGGTTCAACTCACCTCTCGCAATATGAGTTGATTTTTGAAAAATGAAATTAAAAGACTCAACTCAACTCTCGCAGAATTAAAAGCTCAACTCACCTCTCGCAATATGAGTTGAATTTTTTGAAAAAAAAAACAGAATTGAAAATAGCTCAAGACGTGAGCCAAGGCTCAACTCACTTCTCGCAATATGAGTTGATTTTTGAAAATGAATTTGAAAAATAGATTTTGAAAATACCTCGACATGTAACTCGAGGCCCAACTCACATCTCGCAATGTGAGTTGATTTTTTGAAAAATATAAATTGAAAAAATACCTCGCAGTGTGATCTGAAGCTCAACTCACCTCTCGCAATATGAGTTGATTTTTTGAAAGATAGAAATTGAAAATAGCTCAACAAGATGAGCCAAGGGTCAACTCACCTCTCGCAATATAAGTTGATTTTTGAAAAGAAATTAAAAATACCTCAACGTGTCTTGAGGCTCAACTCATTTCTCGCAATATGAGTTGAATTTTGAAAACAAATTGAAATTACCTCAACAGTGTCCCGAGGCTCAACTCACCTCTCGCAATATGAGTTGATTTTTTTTTTAAAGGCGAAATTGAAAATGGAAATTGAAAATACCTCGACGTGTGATCTCGAGGCTCAACTCACCTCTCGCAATACGAGTTGACTTTTTGACAACAGAATTGAAATTACCTCAACAGTGTCACGAGGCTCAACTCACCTCTCGCAATATGAGTTGATTTTTTGAAAGGCAAAAATTGAAAACGGAAATTGAAAATACCTCGGCGTGTGACCCGAGGCTCAACTCGCCACTGCAATCTGAGTTGATTTTTTGACAACAAATTGAAATTACCCAACAGTGTCCCGAGGCTCAACTCACCTCTCGCAATATGAGTTGATTTTTTTGAAAGATGAAATTGAAAACGGAAATTGAAAATACCTCGGCGTGTGACCTGAGGCTCAACTCGCCTCTCGCAATACAAGTTGAAATTAAAACATAAAAATTGAAAATACCTCAGCAGTGTTCTCGAGGCTCAACTCACCTCTAGCAATATGAGTTGATTTTTTTGACAACAGAAATTGAAATTACCTCAGCATGTCCTGAGGCTCAACTCACCTCTCACAATATGAGTTGATTTTGAAAAAGTAGAAATTAAAAGGTTCAACCCACCTCTCGCAATATGAGTTGATTCTTGAACAACGTAAATTGAAAATGAATTGAAAATACCTCAACGTGACTCGAGGCTCAACTCACCTCTCGCAATATGAGTTGAAATTAAAACACAAAATTGAAAATACCTCAAGGTGTGCCCGAGGCTCAACTCACCTCTAGCAATATGAGTTGATTTTGAAAACAAAATTAAAAGGCTTAACTCACCTCTCGCAATATGAGTCAATTTAAAACATAAACTAAAAATACCTCAACGTGCCCGAGGCTCAACTCACTTCTCAAATATGAGTTGATTTTGAAAACAAAATTAAAAATAACTCAACGTGTCTTGAGGCTCAACTCATCTCTCGCAATATGAGTTGATTAAAACACAAAATTGAAAATACCTTAAGCGTTCCCGAGGCTCAACTCACCTCTAGCAATATGAGTTGATTTTGAAAACAAAAATTAAAAGGCTTAACTCACCTCTCGCAATATGAGTCAATTTAAAACTAAAAATACCTCAACAGTGTCCCGAGGCTCAACTCACTTCTTGCAATATGAGTTGATTTTGAAAACAACAATTAAAATACCTCAACGTGTCTTGAGGCTCAACTCATCTCTCGCAATATGAGTTGATTTTCCTTGAAAAGCATGAATTAAAACATCAAAATACCAAAACTGTCCTTTGGTAGAATTCGGTGTCTTTTCCTTTGATTCAGTCGACTTTCATTCAAGATTTCTTACTCTGTTGGAGTACCAGATATGCCATGTATGATGTTATCATGATATGCACATGTTTGTCTTAAATGCTTTTATGCCTACATGATTATGTAGTGCTCCTTAAGCATGTTTGTCGATGTCCATTTAGCCACGATTGTTGAGGATTTGTGTTCATTGCTTTGATTCTCGACTTTCTCTTCGTGCCTTATACCGTCTTCAAGCTTCACGAGTAATCGACGCTTCTCGATATCATTCTTCCGCCTTTGATTGAACTTTGTTCTTACTTTGAGACTCTTATGCTTATCAAATTTTCATCCGGTAATGCTTAACATTTCTTTTGTTTAGAGTATGTCATTTCACCATTTATCATGTAAATAAACACATAATGAGATGCATGAAAAGGTCGATAGGGACAAAATGATATTTCATATTCATCTATTTCAAATGTGGCAAACAAAGCAAGTTAACCAATGAGAGTAAAAATGTCAAAAGAAAGAAAGGATCATATTCAACGGATACAAATGCTCTAGATATTCAACACATGAACTCTTCCTCGTTCCTCAATCAAAATCTTTTCGAGCGCTGCTTCTTGCGTAAAAGATTTCGAGCTTTCAAAATGCTTCAAATCGTAGCCTTACCGCTTGACCTATCATTCGATCACCAGTTTGTTTCATTAGGACACCCTCTCGGTTTTTATCCTAATCCTTTTGTACTAATCAAGACGCCTTTTCGGTTTTCGCCTTGATCCTTTTTTTTTTTTAAGATGCCCTTTCGGTTTTCATCTTAAGCATAATATTTCTTCACAAAGATCTCGAGTTCACCGGATTCGACAACTCTTTCCCATCCATCTCGGTAAGGATCAAAGCTCCTCCTGAGAATGCCTTCTTTACGACATACGGTCCTTCCCAGTTTGGTGCCCATTTCCCTAGCAGATCTTTTTGTATTGAGAGAATTTTTCTCAGCACGAGTTCTCCTTCATGGAATTCTCTTGGTCGTACCTTCTTGTCATGGGCTGCTACCATTCTTTTTTGGTACATCTACCCGTGACAAATTACTCTTAGACGTTTTTCTTCGATAAGGTTCAACTAATCATATCGAGCTCGAACCCATTCTCGCTTCTTCTAACTTTAATTCCATTAAGACTCGCAGGAGGGATCTCAACCTCAATAGGTAGCATGCCTTCCATTCCGTAAGCCGAGAGAAAGGAGTTGTTCAGAGATGTTCGCATGAGATGTGCGATATGCAAATAAAGCAAATGGAAGCTTCTCGTGCCAATCTTTATATGTCTCGCTTATTTTCCCAATGATCCTCTTAATATTTTTATTGGTCGCTTCAATGACCCGCTCATCTTTGGGCGATAGGGCGAGGAGTTATGATGCTTTATTTGGAACCGCACACACTTCTTTCATCATCTTATTGTTCGATTCGTGGCACTATCTCGAAATGATTCTTTCAGCAAACCATACCGCAAATGATTTCCTTTTTCAAAAACTCGCAAACTGCAGTCCTCGTCACATTGGCAAACGGCGGCATCTATCCATTTTGTGAAGTAATCAATGACCACAAAACGAATCAATGTCCATTTGATGCTTTTGGAGAAATTGGCCTATGACATCCATGCCCCACATAGAAAAAGGCCACGGAGAAGTCATGACATGAAGGGTGAAGGGGCTACATGAATTTTATCGCTATAGATTTGACATTTGTGGCATTTTCCGCAAAATTGATTCACCATTTTCCATTGTCACCAATAATAACCGAAGTCTCATGATCTTTCGCCATATTGAAACCATTGACATGCGTTTTGCAAATTCCTCATGGACCTCTTCAAGTATTTTTCCGCTTCAACATTATCCACACATCTCAAAAGCATCTGATCCTTTCCTCTTTTATACAGGATATCCCCATTAAGAACAAATCCCACTGCCATTCTTCTGATTGTTCTTTTGTCGTTCTCATTCGCTTGTTCGGATAGCTTTGATTCTTGATATATTCTAAGATATCATGGAACCATGGTCCGTCATCTGCCTCTTTCTCAATGCTACAACAAAGGTGCGGGGACCTCGATATGCTCATTTTGAGGGTATTATTTCGCTTCTTTACTTGCTTTGAACATTGAAGCCAAAGTGGCGGTGGCATCGCCTAATTAGTTTTCTTCTCATGAAGTAATGAAAAGTTATTTCTTTGAATTCTTTGATCAATTCACTACTAAATCACCAGACTTAATCAATTTTGGGTCCCTCACTTCCCACTCTCCACGGATTTGGTAAACCACTAGGGTGAGTCCCCGACACCTCTAAGATTTCGATGTTTCGCTCAATGGTTGCACGAAGTCCCATGATACAGCCTCATATTCGCTATGTTATTGGTACGTAAGAAACTCGATCTTGCAAAGTTGAACGGATAATGATTCCGCTTGGTGATACCAGATTGCTCCAATTCCATGCCCTAAAGCATTTGACGCACCATCAAAGCACATATTCCATGACTTCTCTTTGATGACTCGGATTCCATTTCGTGATGCACATTAAGTCTTCGTCTAGAAAATCAAATTTCAAGGGCTCATATCCTCCGCTGCTCGAGTCGCTAAGAAATCAGCTATTGCGCTCCCTTTTATTGACTTCTGACTTACATAGGCAATGTCATATTCTGATAGGAGGATCTGCCATCGTGCCATTCTTCCTGAGAGTGCCGGTGATTCCATCATGTATTTTATTAGGTCTAGCTTTGAAATTAGCCATGTCGTATGATACAACATATATTGTCTGAGTCTCCGAGCTACCCAAACCAGAGCGTAACAGTATTTTTCAATGGACGAATACTTTACCTCATATTCAGTGAACTTTTTACTGAGGTAGTAGATCGCCTTTTCTTTCTTTCCTGACTCGTCGTGTTGCCCAGTACGCAACCCATTGAATTTTCGAACACGGTCAAATACAATATCAATGGTCTCCCCGGAGTTGCCGGTACTAGCACTGGAGAACTAGACAAATATTGCTTTATCTTATCAAAGGCCACCTGACATTCCTCATTCCAATCTCCCGGGTTATGTTTTTGAAGAAGCCGAAAGATTGGGTCGCATTGGTTGGTAAGTTGAGCAATGAATCGGGAGATGTAGTTTAATCTCCCTAAAAATCCTCTAACTTCCTTTTGCGTGCGCGGAGATGGTAACTCTTGAATGGCTTTTATTTTATCTGGATCAACCTCGATACCTCTTTCACTGACAATGAAGCCTAGCAACTTCCCCGAGGTAGCCCCAAACGTACATTTGGTGGATTGAGCTTTAATCGAACTTTCTCACCGTCGAACAACTTCTTGATATTCACTACATGCTCTTCTTCCCTGGATTCAAAGAATCATATCGTCGACGAGACCTCTATTTCTTTATGCATCATGTCATGGAATAACGTTACCATAGCCTTCGATATGTTGCCCCAAAGATTCTTTAACCCAAATGGCATCACCTTGTAGCGTAATGTTCCCCACATTGTTACGAAGGTAGTTTTCTTCATATCCTCGGGGCCATCTTGATCCGATTATACCCCGAGAATCATCCATGAAAGAAAACAATGAATGTTTTGTGTGTTATCCACCAACGTATCAATGTGTGGTAAGGAAAATTATCTTTAGGACTTGCTCGATTCAGTCACGATAATCCATACACATTCGTACTTTTCTATCTTTCTGTGGCACCGGACTATGTTAGTCACCCATTCGGATATTCGGAGGCTTGTAGGAAACCAAAGATCAAATTGCTTCTTGACTTCCTCTTTATCTTCAACAACATCTCGTGCCTCATCCGTCTTAGCTTTTGTTGAATGGGCTTGCATTCGCTTTAATGGGAGCTTATGGACCGCTACATCTTCATCCAATCTCGCATGTCCCGATATGACTATGCGAATACATCTTTGTACTCGAGGAGCAAAGCAATCAAATTATGCCCGGTGCCCCAAATAGAAGTCCCAATCTTCACTTCTTGTTTCCTTTCTTCGCCTCCCGATTTATTGTTTCAACGGATTCTTAATGAGGCAAAATCTGCTTACCCTCTTGTTCCACCATTCTTAGCAAGTCGAGACGAGACATAGTATTCAAAGATTTTCTTGACTTCAAATTCTCCTAAACAAACAAATTTCTCAAAATCGATTTCAGGACTCAGAACGGGTTTGTTCATGCTGTTGACATCCGAGCACCGAAAGTTGAATGAAAAAAGAGACTATAGAGGGCATCCAAGTATTGGAACCAACAAACGAAATGTTATGGCATGGCATGAGGCAAATGTAAGGACAAAGCTATGAAATGAGAAAATGATTATGAAATTAGTGATAATGCGAAAGATCGTGACAAAATGCATCTTCATTGATATTCATTTGAATGATAAAGAGCGAATGCAAGTTTATAAAAGAATTCTATTATATCTAAGGACATAATAGAATGTTAATGTTTGAGCATTACTCAAGACTTATAAACTACAAGAAGGTCTTGGCAGCCTAATTGTTCAACATGAAACCGGGAGGGCAAGGCGTATCCTCGAGACATCTTTACTTAGACCAGCCCTTTGTCAATGACATTTATATCGACATTCGAAAACCCCTTTCAATTAACCCCAAATGTTTCGTGGATCATCTTGTCCAGGGTACATCATTCCCGCAGATGTAAATGTTTTTGACAAAGGAGGGTACTCTATTGGTTCCCATTCTGGTTCTCGGCCCAAAGTTCTTGCAATTCTTCTCTCTTGATCCTTCTTCCACTATCTTCTTCTTTGACCCATGTCAGGCTAGAACCCCAAACCGTATCGGGCCCTGTGGTGCACTTGCTTTAAAGCCCTGACTATTCCTTGCAGATATCTTCCATTGAATTCAGCCTCCATTACTCTAGCTTGTCGGTGCATTCTATACGAATGACGTGGTTCCAGTCTTGTGGTTTTACAACTGCGAATTGTATGTTTTAACCTTATTGAACGAGTATGGGATATGCAATGAATGAATGGATGCATGAATGAATGCATGAATGTCAAATGAATGTCAGTCATGAATAAATATGCAAAAATTTGGTGATAATTTCAAGATAGCCCCTATTTAGGCATTTCCTTAATCAAATGAGTCTATTACACAACGTTTCGGTCACTCGTATAATTGACTCCTCCATTAGAAACCCGTTTTTGGCAACCAATCTCTAATCAACACCTTCCTAGCAAGATGCCTTCGATGCATGATGAAAAATAGAAATACAGACAAACGACCTTGGTTAGCGCAACACATATAAACAGAGAAAAACTGTGGAAAATCTAACAAATTAAGCTACTTGGTCCAGTGGACTCGATTCCCTTGCTTAGAAAGCACAAATGTAAAAGAAATAGAAGGTAAGATGTGCTTTTCCCGTGTACTTATCTCGGTGACTACTAAACGAGCGGAGGTTCGGCATGGCTCTAGTTAGGTGGCTCGTATAGTTTATTATATGCGGTTTTGGTTCTAGATAGGTACTCGAATTGCCCGTACTATCATCTGCTAAGATTAGCACGGAGCCTCGGTCATAGTCTATCACAGGCTCACGAATTCAATTCGAGGGATTACATTTACTTATGCCTATGCGGAGGGACAAGTTAACTCACGAAAGCATAAGTCATATGTAACCGAAAGTATTCACTAGCTTTGTCGGAGGGACGAGTTAACTCACGAAGGCGTAGCGTTTACTTTCACTTAAACGGACGGAGCCGGGTAGAGAGCTCATGTTATGCAACAAAATGCACGTGCACGGTGTGTGGGGAGAAACTTGCAAACCTTTACGCTTTTATTTAAAAACTAAACCAAACTAAAATCACAAAAATTTAAAGTGAAAAACAACCAGATAAAACAAGTTAGAATATATACAACACGATGCAAATGCATGATTTTTTGAAAACAAAAATTTGAAGATCACGACTAAATGTTAATTTGAACAAGGAACTTTGAAAATTTTGACAACGCGAGTTTAATTCGACTCGACTCTCAAAAAGGTCCCGATGGAGTCGCCACCGTAGCGACGTAAAAAAATTCTCTTCGATCGCTAATTGTGGTGATTTATTAAACATTTGAAAACCAACTTTCGATTTTATTAATAAAGGAGTCGCCACCGATCTTTTTTCCAGGTGTGACCGGACACCTAATAAATCATCCTTTTAGAAAAGAAAACTTATTCTTGCACAAAAATGAAGGCCGAATTTAGGTCTACGTCAAAAGCCAAAGTAAAGTTGGGTTCGAGTCGATTCTGCGAGGAAGGTATTAGCACCCTCGCGACGCCCAAAATTGGTATCTTATTAAACAAGTATTGTCTTAATTTTCAAAATTGCAAGTTCAAAGTAACATTGAATCGTGATTCGATCAAAACACGAAAATTTCAAGTTTCGTTTTCTTTTGAGAAGGACGTACCGTTTTAACACGAGTCGATTGATATTCACCCAACATAGCGATGAAATCGATGACTTAATATTAAATCGGCATGTTGCCTTATTTATTGAAATTAAAAATTATGAGTAAAACATTATTTAAAATAAGAATTCGTAAATAATACAAAACAACGATGCAATTAATAATGAAATGTTAAAACTGAGAATATTAAAACAACAATATTAATATTTACAAAAAAAATAGAAATGATGTACTACCAATATAATAAGAAAAATAATATATTCATAATGACAATAGAAAATAACAATATATACATAAAACATACATATACATATATATATATATATACATGACATACCAAAATGAAAATATACAACATATATTAGAAATATTAATAATGAAAAATATATTTTATATATATATATGCTAACGACACTACATGAATATGTACTTATATGTATTAAAAATATCTACATATATAATGGACATGTACTAATAATGATAATAAGAGTAATAATAAAAGACGATATATACCAAATAATACATAATAATTTAAAACAAAATAGTAAGTAACAATAGAGAAAAATGATAAGTATAATAATAAATATAACGATATATGAAAATAATACTATATAAAGAAAAGAATATATATACTCCTATAATAAAATATGTGTACTAATATTAATAATAAATATAATAGGATAAAATAAATATAATAATATATACATGATATGGTATTAAAAATACGTATATATATAATAGTATTTGAGTATGTACATGAGACAATATAAAATATATACATGGAAATATACAAGAAGTATACAACTAATAACATTAAGAATATATATATAATATAAATATAATATATACAATATACACATATGATAAAAAGCTAATAATATGTACATGTATATCTACATACACATTAAGTAAAAGTACTAATGCTAACAATATTAATAATAAATATAATAATAGATATATATGCATATAATAGTAAGAAACGAAACATAAAGAAAATATATATATAAATAGCTAAATATAATATAATAATAACAATATATAAAAATAATAGTGATAACAATATTACATATATAACATGATTAATATTTAAAGCTAAATTAAGTAGCAAAATAATATGAAATCCAAGGTAAATACGAAAAATAAATGAAAAGAAGAGAGAGGGAAGAGAGAAGGAGGGGGAAAGAAATCCGCCAAGGGGGCGGTCACGGTCGATCGTCGGTCGCCAAATCACCGACCACCGTCGCCACCACCACAGTGGCGGAAAAGGTAAATAATTTTTAACAATATATGTATATATAAAGAAAGAAAAAAAAACAACAAAAAAAAGAAAGAAAAAGATTCAAAGAAGAGGAAAAAGAAAAAATGCAACCTTTTATTGATGTTTCTTTTGTGTTCAAAATTTGAAGGATTTTTGTGTTTTTTCTTCTTCAATCTTGTAAAATCCTCCTTCTTCTTTTTTTACATGATTTTTGAATGGCTTTTTATAGCCATCTTTACATGATTTTCTATTTTTTTCTATTTTGTAGGTGGTGGTGGTAGACAATGGGAGGAAAAATGGGGCAAGTGGAAAAGTGGTTAGGTGGCTAGGTTTTTTATCTTTTTTGTTAGGTTTTTTTTTCTTCTTTTTTTTTTGGGGGTTAGGTTTTTTGGGGTAAGTTTTTCTTTTTCTTTTTTTTTTCTTTGTTTTTTTTTTGGGTTAGGTTTTTTTTTGGGGGGCTTAATGGGCTTTTGAATTGGGTTTGGGTAGATGTAAATGGGTCATGGGTTAAGGGTTTTAGTGGGTTTAGAGGTTTGGTTGGGTTTTCATATAATTGGGCCCGGGCAATTTGGGCTTCTACAACGTTATTTTATAAATATGCATGAATTTATCTTGAAATTATGTTGATTTGAATTGGTCTCGATATAATATTGTAGGGAAGGTTAGATATCTATAAAGGGGTTATATTGAGTTAAAAAAAAATAATTCGTAAACTCCGGTAATGCCTCGTACCCTATTCCAGCAATGAATACGGGTAGGGGTATTACATAATTTTTCTCAATTGACTATTTATCTAAATATTCTAGGCTATCATACAGCCCTTGATAAATAGAATTTAATACCAAACCCTAATATTTAATCTTTTCACAATTTAGTCCTAAAATCAATATCTATCAAATTCACTTTATAAAATCATCATATAACAAAATTAAAGCTCTAAATCGATGTTTTTTCATCAAAAACATTCATTATTCATCAATGGTAACTTTCAAAATTTCCAATAAAATCAACACAAATGAAATAGATAGTTGGACCTAATTGTAAAAGTCTTAAAAACATGAAAATTCCAAGAAAAAGGAAAGAATTGAACTAACTTGAATAAAAAATATGAAACCAGCTTCTCAAGCTCTCTCTTATGGTGTTTTTAGGCTGAAATTTGGTGTTGAAATGTCTAGAAACTCTTAAATCCTAATTTATCTATTTTAAATTTTATTTTATTTCCCATTTTCCCTTGTTTCACCTAATTTCATGATTTTTATCTGCTTGTGCAGCCTCAGCCATCCCTTTTGTGTCAAATTGCCCTTTTAGTCCTCTCTTATTTATCGTTTGGGCTATTTAATCACTATTTCTTTAATTAGCAAGTTTTGCACCCTTTTCAATTAGTCCTTTTTATTTAATTAACTATCAAAACATTAAAATTTTATAAAAAAAAATTAAAACTACCTTAATGACACTCCGTAAATATTTATAAAATTATTTACAACTCAGTTTATAAAATCGAGGTCTCAACAGCTCGTTTTCTAAACCATTTAACCTAATAAATCCTTATAAAACACAAATTACTAATTCAAAAATTTTTCTAAAACCACATTTGACTCATAAATACTAATTAATAAAATTTACTAGCTTACTCGTCGGATTTGATGGTCTTAAAATACTGTTTCCGACACTACCAAAAATCAGACTGATACACATTCCAAATGACGGCTGCCAGAACCTCTACCGGATAATATATGAGAGATGACCCTTCATTTCTTAGTTTCTCCTAAGCCGTTCCTTTTGACAAATAACAATTTGGTTTATGTGTGTGGTGGGGGTGTGTTTTATATATTAGCAAATGTCTTCTTGGAGTTTCTTACCATCATATACGTTTTCCTTCTGTAAAAGTTACTTCATTAAATTTATAATGTCAATACCCATGTTCTAAATTCAACAAAAACTCAAAATTTATTAAATTTATATATTAGCCTGATATAATACATAAATGATAATTTTTGACTTATATGAAGTAGTAGTTAAAATTTTTATTAGATATTCGTTTAGCACGGATTTAAAATTTATCACCTCCATTTCCCAATCTCAACATTATATAAAAGATGAACAATAAATTTATTAAATATTTATGTGGGATATAGGATTTAAATAATTAAATGTTTTTGTAATAATTTTTTTATGAAATGGAAAAATAGTTAAATATAACATCTATCATTATTATTTGGTATAAAGATGAACTATTTTTTTTTAATTTCACAAAACGGTTAAGAAAATCAAAACCTATTCTATTTTTTGAATTATCAGTTAAGTACACGTCACCGTCTTTTAACTTCTCGGTAATTATTATATGATTAAAATATATTAAAAAGCATCATCAATAACCCGAAGGAGCAAGTGATTGAAGTTCTTTGTTAGTAGCTTAAGATTCAAGCTTTAAACCCTGATAATTGAAGAATCCCAACGGGTGTTAACCCTATATCCATGTTCTGGGTTTGTGCCACAGAAATTGTCTGATAGCGATGTATGTGGTAGTGAATTGCTCCAGCAAACTTATTAATTCTCCATAATTTCATCGATTCAAAAGAAACGATACAGTAAAAATAGAAAAAAGTTCAAACATCGAGTCTTAAATGTGTTTGCGTGAACCATTTAAGCTCATTATTCTTATTGCATGGAGAGAAGACATTTAAGGTTTCTTATTAGAGGAATCCCATTTTTGTTTGAGATATTTCTCAACAACTTCATTCAATGCTTCCATTTGCTTGGTAGTGGCTTGGGAAGCAATCTCTTGAAGCTTGTCATCTATTTCATACTCCACCGATGACCTGATAATAGATGATTCACCATTTTTCTCGATGATATGAAAGCGATAACGATAAACATCAAATCCAACATCTTTGAATCCTCCTTCAATGACTTCACTTTCCTTCACCCGTTGTTCATCATCGGCTTGTATAAATATTTCCTTCATATAGCTCAATCCCAGTGGTCCTATATCAATTTCAATGCCACGATTATAAAAAAAAAAAAAAAAATCCCCACACTTAAAGACTTATTAAAAGGTCGAATTATCTGTTCGAACCCTACAACATATGTACATCATACTTACCAGGAGGGAATGTGATCTTTAAAATAGTTCCGACGCCTCCGTCACCTTGAACAACTTCGATCGTTCCCACAACATCTTGAAACATTTGATTGACCAGTTTTCCGAGCTCGAGGCCACGGTAGGTGTCCCATACGACGGGTGCCGGAACCTCCAAATGATAATCATGTGAGAGATGGCCCTTCATTTCTCAGTTTCTCCTACGTACTAAGCAGCTGCCCACACCTATATATATAGGACACCATTTGTCTTCTACTTGGAATATTGTTGTACCATCCTTTCCCGTTTTATTGGTAAATGCTGTAGATTTTTACCTTTCTAGCCATTATAATTATAATGGTAAATTTTCAGTTTTGGTCCCTTTATTATTCTAGATTTAATCTTTATATTTTAATTTGACATAATTTGATTCTCTATCTTTATAATGACATTATGTGGTCGAACTAATTAATATCTTTAGCTATTTTGATTCAATTTCTACTCTATTTAAAAAAAATACTATTCTATCAAAAAAATTATTTTGCATAATGAATTGGAATAAATGTTAATAAAAAGATGCACATCATCTACTAAAAATATTAAGGCTGCTGATTATTTGGACTAACTAATGACACAACTCTTTTTATTTTTAGTTATTTTAAGATAATTATAAAATTGTAGTTTTGATCTCTATTATGCTTACATTTGAGATTTAGTCTTTATATTGTAATTTGACATAACTTGACCCTCTGTTTTTATAATGATATTAGTTAGCCCAAATAATCAACATCCTTAGCTATATTAATTGATTAAAACGATTACATGAATTTCTCTTAAAACGATTACATGAAGTTGGAATGAATATTTTTAGAAAAAAATTAACCCCACCATTTTGACCATAATAATTAAGGGTATCAAATTTCATTCGTCATTTTATTTAATAAAATATAATTATTTGGTACACATGTGGTGGAAAAAATTTTAACTCCACAAACGGTACTAAAATTTTGTAACATGTTGTATTGATATTTTTATACATAATATCATTTTAAGAAAAAAATTATAGAAAGATTTCCATGAATTATACTAGTATATATATCAACCTATTTTTAAAAATAATTTGTAATTTAAAAATTATGATGTGTGAAAAGAAATTATTTGTCATATTATTTTGGCATGAGAAGCTTCACAGGGTAAATAGTTGAAAAGTCAAAAACATGTCTCGTCCATAAATTCATAGTCTTTTAACTTTTGGTTGGTGTTGACTATGAAAGCTGAAAAAAGATTTTCAGAGGAAATTTTCTTAATATGATGTCATTTAGTTTATTTTATTTTGAATAAAAGTTAAAAAGATAAAATGTAAATATTTTAACTGAATAATTTGTTTCAAAAATCAGTTTAAGTCAGTTTAAGAACTAAAATCAATTTATATTTTTCATGATAAGCATCTTTAATTGAAGAAATTATTTTATAGACTCTTTTTATTGAAAAATTATTTTATGGATCATTTTACCATATCATTCATGATCTATTTTTAATTATTTAATAATATTTTGATAATTTTTCATATTATTGACACATAATTTTGGTAATTTTTATTATCCTGAATCTCGAATTGAATCTTGAACCCTAAACTGAACCTAAATTTAGGGTTCAGAGTTCAAGTTCAAGATTAAGATTCTGGTTCAGGATTTTGAGTTCGAGATTTGAGGTTTAAGATAAAAATTATCAAATTTATGTATTAATGATATAAAAATTATTAAAATATCATTAAATAATTAAAAAGAAATCACAAATGATACGATAAAAAGGTTTATAAAATAATTTCTCCTTTAACCGAATGTATTAATACAAATTTTATCTGTAAGAAAATGTCTTCGACTTGGATTTTTCTGGCGGTCGTTCATTCACGTTTCCTTGTTGTAGAAGTCGTGCATATATGGGGAAGAGATGCGAAAAGTCTCTAAGAAAATAAATGGCTGTGAAATACAAACCTTTGAACAATGACTTCAATTTCATTAATTTACAATCATTTTCTTCTTAGAATTTGACAGAAATTTTCAATGTCCATACACCCAGCAAAATGATAATTTTAATCATATTTAAATATTTATTTATAAGTCCTCAAATATTTATTCTATTTTACTTATTGATGAGGTGGTTATCTCATTATTTTATTTGGAAATAATAAATTTTATTTTTAAAATTCATTAATATTTCATAAGTTTATTAATATGATATTTTTATTTTATTTTGAATAATGTTGGGTAAAATTTAAACATAAAATTTGAAGTTTTTAATTTTAATAAAATGAGGAAATAATTTATTTAAAAAAATCAGACATTGAAAAATAAAATCAACATGAAATTTTATACTAAGTAAAAGGACTTCTTCTGATAGATTTTTCTAAAAGGTAACTGTCTCGGTTTCATTTCATATAGAATTCTTGAAAAAGATTTCTTCCTCATAAAAATAATTTATTGTTCTGGAATCTGATGCTACACTGCTACTCAATAACTTAGGAGATCGGCTATATTACGTAAATCGATTTTTAATTTATCAAACACAATTAAAAAAAATTAAATGGTGAAAATTTTCATTTCCATTTAATGGTTTACGAACATATTCTAATTAATTAACCTCTAATCTAACCAAATTACAATAGAATAACTAAACAACATGTGGTCATCTAAACAACACGTAAGTCTACAAAATTATAGTTTCAAAACAACGGCTCTCCTTAAAAGTGTATTATTATTTTTTATCATTATACTCAACTCTTAATTAACTATAACACTATTGTTCAAACATTCATGGACAGAAACATTAAATAAATGCTTTTCTTTTTACATTTATGTAATGTCAAGAGGAAAAAGCAATCCCAATCTTGAATCTCTTCCACTTTTATCATTGTAACTTTATCATTTTAATAGTTTATATCTTTATAAGTTTTAGAAGATTAAATCAAATTTTTATCATTTTAGAAGATTAAAGTGCAATTTAACTGTTACTGATTTAAAATTTTATAAAATTATGAAGAACCTAAATAAAAAAACAACAGTGCAGGAGGACTATGCCCTTTTATTGTTTATTAGTCTCATGCATGCATGCATATTCACATTAGGGGAAAGCGATCGGACGAATCGAGTGAAAAAAATTTCGAGTTAGTCTAATTCATGAGTCCTATTTTATCATCATAACTCAATGTAAAAAATTTTCGAATTGAATCAAGTGAAATGAGATTTGAGTCGAGTCGAATCGAATCGAATCGAGTTAAATTAAAAAGATAAACATGTCAAAAAATATAGTTACAATATAACTAATTTCATATTAGAACACATAAATTTGAAACCATATATATTTGAAAAAAATTAAAGCAAAATAGTAATAAAAATTCAGTAACTATGAAAAATTTAAATCATTAATTAGATCCTAAAATTATTTTTTAGAAAATTTTAAAATTTTAAATTTTTTATATGTTTAGAATTTTAAAAAATTTATAATTTTTTAAAAATATAAATTTTGTAATTTTTATAAATATTTTGAATTTTTAAAATTATTTTGAATTTTTTTGTAATTTTGTTGTGAGAGAGTCCAATTTGTTTATTTTCAAAGTTGGCAGGGACCAAAAATGTATTTACACCAATCTATTATTTAAATTATTCGAGTTATTTGAATTGTGAATGTAGAAGCTCGATTTTCAGTGGTGTAGGAAACAGTGGTTTGAGGCCACCAAATCCGACGAGTAAGCTCGTAAGTATTATTATTTAATATTTACGAGTTAAATATGGATTTTAAAATGGTTTTTGAATTGATAATTTGTGTTTTATAATAATATATTAGGTCAAGTAGTTTTAGAAAATGAGGTATTGGGACCTCGTTTCTATAAACCGAGCTGTAACGGAGTGTCATTAATGTAGTATTACAGTTTCGTTGAAAAATTTTAACGGTTTGATAGTTAATTAATTAAAAAGGACTAAATTGAAAAAGGTACAAAACTTGCTAATTATAATAAGTAAGTGATTAAGTGGCATGAGTAATAAATAAAGAAGGACCTACATAACAATTATGCCTAAATGAAAAGTTGAGGCGGCATGAAAGAAAAAAATAAAATAAAATAAAGCCATTAATGGTAAAATTGTAATTAAGTTAAAATTAAAGTAAAATAAATATGAAATTAGTGTAGCGACGTAAAAATTAGCTTTAGCTTCGGTCGCTAATTGTGGCGATTAAAAACTTGGAAATTAAAGTTTGATTTAAAACAAATCGGGAGTCGCCACCGATCCTTTTTCTAGGTGTGATCGGACACCTATTAGATTTCCTTTTTTAAAAACGAGAAAAAGGCCGAGTTAAGGTCTACGTTAAAAAGCCAGAGAAAAATTAGGGTTCGGGAGTCGGTTACGCGCGAGGAAGGTATTAGCACCCTCGCGACGCCCAAAAATTGGTATCTCATAAACAAGTGTTGTCTTGATTTTCAAAAATATGAGTTCAAAGTAATATTCAATCGTGATCCGATTAAAAAAGACGAGAAATTTGGGTTTATTCCGATTTTTGAGAAGGGTATATCGCTTTAACACGAGCCCATTGACGTTCACCCAACATAGCGATGAACTCGATGACTTAATGTTAAATCGGCATATTGCCTTGATTATTGAAGTTAAAAAACACGAATAAATATTTTAAAATAATGAACAACGAAAAAATACAAGTACGGACGGAAAACGAAAGATAATAGTTGGGAACACATCACAGCACATAATACATACAATAATGATATTTAAGAAAATGACAATGCGCGTGATATTAAATGTAACAATAGTATCATACACGAGAATACAATGAGAATATAACGAATATACGTACGCGGATAATTAAGAGTATATATGTAAAATATATATATATATATATATATAAATAACGATAGTATTGGAAAATATACTATATAATGTTCAAGTATATACAAAATATAGATGAAAATACAATGTCAAAAAGTATATATCGCCTAATAATATTAAAATAAATGACGAGTAATAATAATAAAAATAATAGATATAATAGTAAACATAACAATATGTGAAAATAATATTATGTATAAGGATATATATGTAGAATAAAATATACATACTAATAATAAATATAATAAGAATAAATAAACGTAATAATAACATATACATGGGTAATAGGATATTTTAATACATACGGAATGTGTAAAAAGAAAAATAATATACATGATATATAAAATACATATTGTACATAATGCACGTAACAAAACATATACTAGGGTTAATGATTATAATAGTAATGATGTTAAAACACGAAAGCATTATATCATAACAAAATACTATAATACATATATATACCCAAAATATACACTATTATAATAATGAAAATGATAAAAAGAATAACAATAGGTACGATCATACTACATATATATATATATAAAAAGAACGTGCATACTTGTACACTAAAACATGCATCACTATTAATAATATGATATTATAATAATAATAAAAATAACATGAAATTTTAAATGACTAAAATTAGCATTATATAGATATACATGCATACATACATAAAGACGATATACATTAATATGTAAAATAATAATAATAGTGATAAAATAATACTAATATTTAATGAAGAAGCGAAAATAAATAAAAGGACTAAATAGAATCAATAGCAAAGTTTTAGAGTCAAAATTAAAATATAGGTAAACAAAAGGATCAGTTTGAACACGCATGTAGCCTCGGGGGGCCAAAAGTGTAATAATCCCAGTCTTTTAAAATAATGCGCATTGCTAGGGACTAAATTGGAAGTCACTGCAAATGATGGGGTCAAATTAAAACATAAAATATTTAATTGTAAAGTCTCGAGAAAGCGGAGGGACCAAGGCAAATAGACCCTTGGTCCAAAACACGCGGATCCTCGGCTTCCTTGGGTGGGTCTTGGGTCGAGGCCAAAACGACGTCGTTTGGCCCTCGAACTCCACACATCAAAAGCAGCGCCGTTCCTTTGTCTATAAAAGTAAAAAATCCAAAAAAACTTCATTTTCTTCTTGTTTCTGAAAAAAAAGCTCTCTCTCTCTCTCAACCCTCCCTCCGTCCTAGGGTTTCCGGTGAGCTTCAGGTGCCGTTCCTCCGCCGTGTGCCATTGTTGCCAAACCACATGGCAGTGGCCGGAAGTTCAAGAGGTAACCCCTTTTTTTTTATAATATAAATATAGATATATATATGTGTATAAAAAGAGAGAAGAAAAATGAAAGAACGGAAAAAGAAAGAAATAGAAGATTTCGAAAGAAGAAAAAAGAAAAATGATGGCAATCACCTTGTATTGTTCTTGCTTTTGATTCTCTGCTATATTTTTTTGTCCTGTCCGATCTAGAATCACTATTTTTGTATTTGAAGATATGTTATCTGTATTATTCCTCGTTTGTGAAAAAAAACCCCTTTTACGTTGTTTTGTTCGGCTTTTTATAGCCCATTTGGTTACACATTTATTATTCTTTTTGCTATTCTATGCTTCGCTTTGCTTCGTTGTTTTTGCAGTATGGGCGTGACGGCCGAGGTCGAGGCGTGCTAGTGGGGTTCGTCACCACGACAAAGATGGGGCGTGGTGGGTGAGTGGGGTTCGGCGCAAGTGGGCAAGTGGGGGTAGGTGGCTAGGGTTAGTGGGATTAGGGTTTCTGAGTGCTGGGTTTAGGTTGTTAGGCTGGGGTAGTTGTTTAGGCTTAGTGGGCTTATTGGGTTAGGGGTTTTTGATTAGGGTAGGTTAGTTTAGGGTATTTGTAAAAGGCCCAAAATTGGCCTACAACAGCTGCCCCTCTTTGCTCATTGTCGTGTAACGAGAATAGGGCAAAGATACAAAGAAAGGCCAATTTTGCCCAATATTGTCAAGTATTGACTTCTTTGGTGCGCTTCTTGTTCAGGTAATCTCATCTTGTAGCTTTGGTTCACTCCACTGCATCTTCTGATGTACGTCTTGTAGCTTCAATTTGCTCCAATGTAACTTCACGGATATGAGATTTGTAGCTTCAATTTACTTCCATGTAACTTCAGAAAGATGAGATCTACATCTTCAATCGCTTCTTCTATTGCTTGATTGAGATGAGATTTGTGGTCTTCTCTTCTATAACTTTAGAAAGGCAAGATCTGATATCCTTGATCAGCTCCACTGCAACTTCCGGGAGTCAAGACTTGCAACTTTGACTTGCTCCATTGCAACTTCAGGGAGGCCACATTTGGTGTCTTTCATCAACTTCAATCTTTATTCTTCACTCGGCATGTAATCTTGAGTTCAACTCATTTCTCGCAATATGAATTGACTCCTTAAAAACAGACATTAAAAACAAAAATTGAAAATAACGCAGCACGTAAGCCACAGCTCAACTCGTCTCTCACAACATGAGCTGGTCTTTTGAAACTTAATTTGAAAAGCGGATTTTAAAAATACCTAAGGCTCAACTCACTTCTCGCAATATGGATTGATTTTTTTGAAAAACAAAAATTAAAAGGTATAACTCACCTCTCGCAATATGAGTTGTTTTTTAAAAAAACAACAATTAAAAGGCTCAACTCACCTCTCGCAATATGAGTTGATTTTGAAAAAGTAGAAATTAAAAGGTTCAACCCACCTCTCGCAATATGAGTTGATTTTAGATTTAATAGGAATTGAAATTACCTCAGCGTGCCCTGAGGTTCAACTCACTTCTCGCAATATGAGTTGATTTTTGAAACATAAATTGAAATTACCTCAACGTGTCTTGAGGCTCAACTCACCTCTCGCAATATGAGCTAATTTTCTTGGAAAACATGAATTAAAAGCAGAAATTGAAAATACCTCAGCGTGCCCTGAGGCTCAACTCACTTCTCGCAATATGAGTTGATTTTTGAAACATAGATTGAAATTACCTCAACGTGTCTTGAGGCTCAACTCACCTCTCGCAATATGAGCTGATTTTCTTGGAAAACATGAATTAAAAAGCGAATTGAAAATACCTCAGCGTGCCCTGAGGCTCAACTCACTTCTCGCAATATGAGTTGATTTTTGAAACATAAATTGAAATTACCTCAACGTGTCTTGAGGCTCAACTCACCTCTCGCAATATGAGCTGATTTTCTTGGAAAACATGAATTAAAAAGTAGAAATTGAAAATATCTCAGCGTGCCCTGAGGCTCAACTCACTTCTCGCAATATGAGTTGAGTTTTTGAAACATAAATTGAAATTACCTCAACGTGTCTTGAGGCTCAACTCACCTCTCGCAATATGAGCTGATTTTCTTGGAAAACATGAATTAAAAGCAAATTGAAAATACCTCATCGTGTTCTCGAGGCTCAACTCACTTCTCGCAATATGAGTTGATTTTTGAAACATAGTTTGAAATTACCTCAACGTGTCTTGAGGCTCAACTCACCTCTCGCAATATGAGCTGATTTTCTTGGAAAACATGAATTAAAAGCGAATTGAAAATACCTCAACAGTGCCTCGAGGCTCAACTCACTTCTCACAATATGAGTTGATTTTTGAAAAACAAAATTGGAGGACGAAATTGAACATTAAAAATATCAAAACTGTCATTTGGTAGAATTCAAGTGTCTTTTCATTTGATTCAATGCAACTCTCATTCCATTTCTTGCTCACTGAGTACTGTATATACCATGCATGATGTTATCATGTTATGCACATGTTTGTCTTAAATGCCTTTATGCCTATATGATTATGCAGCTCTTTAAGTATGTTCGTCAGATGTCTTTTCCGTCTCTATTCTTGTGATGGTCTGCATTCATTACTTGCTCTTTACTTCCTCTTTACGCCATGTACATGTCTTCAAGCTTCACGAGTAATCGACGCCCTCGATGTCACTCTTTTGTCCCCGATTAAGCTTTGTTCCTACTTTGAGACTCTTGCGCTTATTAAATTTTCATCCGTAATGCTTAACCTTTCTTTTGTTTAGGGCATATCATTTCACCATTTATCATGTAAATAAACACCTAATGATATGCATGAAAATGGTCAGGTAGGGACAAAAATGATATCTCATATTCCTTTATTTCAAATGTGGCAAACAAAGAAAGTTAACTAATGATAGTACAAATGTGCAAAGAAGAGATCGTATTCAATGAATACAAATGCTTTAGATATTCGACACATGAACTCTTCACGTTCCTTAATCAAGAATCTTTTAGAGTATGGCTCCTTGCGTAGAAGATTTCGAGCTTTCAGAGATGCTTCAAATATCGTAGTCTCACTGCTTGTCGTGATGCTTTAGAATGCCTTGCCTTGTAAACCGAATATTTGTTCCATTAGAACGCCTCTTGGGTTTTCATTCTAATCTTTTATGTTTAACCAAAGCGCCTTTTCGGTTTTCGCCCGATCCCTTCCTCCTTTTTTTTTTTTTTTTTTAGATGCCCTTTCGAGTTTTCATCTCAAGCATAATATTTCTTCATTGCATCCGAGTTCACCGGATTCGACAACTCTTTCCTATCCATCTCGGTAAGGATCAAAGCTCCTCCGAGAATGCCTTTTTACGACGCACGGTCCTTCCCAGCTTTGGTGCCCATTTCCTCGCAGATCTTTTTGTATTGGGAGAATTTTTCTCAAAGACGAGTTCTCCTTCGTGGAATTCTCTTGGTCGTACCTTCTTGTCATGGGTCATGATCATTCTCTTTTGGTACATTTGCCCGTGACAAATTGCCTTTAGACGTTTTTCTTCAATGAGGTTCAACTGATCATATCTAGCTCGAATCCATTCTGCTTCTTCTAACTCTGATTCCATCAATACTCGCAGAGAGGGGATCTCAACCTCGATGGGTAGCACAGCTTCCATTCCATAGACTAGAGAAAGGAGTTGCTCCGTAGATGTTCGTGACAGATGTGCGATATGCAAACAAAGCAAATGGAAGTTTCTCGTGCCAATCTTTATATGTCTCAGTCATTTTCCCAATGATCCTCTTGATGTTCTTGTTAGCTGCCTCAACAGCCCCGTTCATCTTTGGGCGATAGGGCGAGGAATTATGATGCTTTATTTTGAATTGCCCGCACATTTCTTTCATCATCTTATTGTTCAGATTCGTGGCATTATTTGAAATGATTCTTTCAGGCAAACCATACCGGCAAATGATTTCTTTTTTCAAAAACTTGCAAACTGCAGTCTTCGTCACATTGGCAAACGAAGCAGCTTCTATCCATTTTGTGAAGTAATCGATAACCACAAAAATGAATCGATGTCCATTTGATGCTTTTGGAGAAATTGGCCCTATAACATCCATGCCCCACATAGAAAAAGGCCACGGAGAAGTCATGACGTGAAGGGGCGAAGGGGCTACATGAATTTTATCGCCATAGATTTGGCGTTTGTGGCATTTTCTGGCAAAACTAATACAGTCGCTTTCCATCGTCAACCAGTAGTAACCGAGTCTCATAATCTTTCTGGCCATACTGAAACCATTGGCATGTGTCCCACAGATTCCTTCATGGACATCTTCAAGTATCTTTCTGGCTTCGACGTCATCCACGCATCTCAAAAGTATTTGATCCTTTCCCATTTTATATAGGATATCCCCATCAAGAACGAATCCTGCTGCCATTCTTCTGATTGTTCTTTTGTCGTTCTCATTTGCTTGTTCGGGATAGCTTTGATTCTTGATATATTCTAAGATATCGTAGAACCATGGTCGTCCGTCTGCCTCTTTCTCAATGCTACAACAGTGTGCAGGGACCTCGTATATGCTCATTTTGAAGGGCATTATTTCTGCTTCTTTACTTGCTTTGAACATTGAAGCCAAAGTGGCCAAGGCATCTGCCAGTTGGTTCTCTTCTCGTGGGAAGTAATGAAAAGTTATTTCTTTGAATTCCTTGATTAATCCACCACTAAATTGTCAGACTTAATCAATTTTGAGTCCTCACTTCCCACTCTCCACGAATTTGGTAAATCACTAGGGCTGAGTCTCCATACACCTCCAAGATCTCGATGTTTCGTTCGATAGCTGCACGAAGCCCCATGATACAAGCCTCATATTCTGCGATATTATTGGTACAGAAGAAGTTCAGTCTTGCGGTGAAAGGATAATGATTCCGTCTGGTGATACCAGGATTACTCCAATTCCATGCCCTAACGCATTCGACGCACCATCAAAGCACATCTTCCATGACCTCTCTTTGATAACTCGGATTCTATTTCGAGATGCACATTAAGTCTTCGTCTGGAAATCGAATCTTAAAGGCTCATATTCTTCGTTGTTCGAGTTGCTAGAAAATCAGCTATTGCGCTTCCTTTTATCGACTTCGACTTACATAGGCAATGTCATATTCTCGAGAGGAGAATCGCCATCGCGCCATTCTTCCCGATAGTGCCATGATTCCATCATGTATTTTATCGGGTCCACTTTGAAATCAACCATATCATATGGTACAACATGTATTGTCTAAGTCTCCGAGCTACCCAAACTAAGGCACAACAATATTTCTCAATGGATCTAATACTTTGCCTCATAATCGGTGAACTTTTTCCGAGGTAGTAGATCGCTTTTCTTTCTTTCCCGACTCGTCGTGTTGCCCCAAGATGCAAACCATTGAACTTTCGAACACAATCAAATACAATATCAAAGGTCTTCCAGGGGTTGGCGGTACTAGCAATCGGAGGACTAGACAAATATTGTTTTATCTTATCAAAGGCCACCGGCATTCCTCGCTCCATTCTCCGGGTTATGTTTTCAAGAAGCCGAAAGATTGGGTCGCATTGGTTGGTAAGTTGAGCGATAAATCGGGCAATGTAGTTTAATCTCCTAAAATCCTCTAACTTCCTTTTATGCGCGCGGAGGTGGTAATTCTTGGATGGCTTTTATTTTATCTGGATCAACCTCAATACCTCTTTTATCGACAATGAAGCCTAGCAACTTTCCGAGGTAGCCCCGAATGTACATTTGGTCGGATTAAGCTTTAGTGAAACTTTCTCACCTCTCGAACAACTTCTTGAGGTTCACCACATGCTCTTCTTCCCTGGATTTAGCAATCATGTCATCGACGTAGACCTCTATTTCTTTGTGCATCATGTCATGCAATAACGCTACCATAGCCCTCGATATGTTGCCCCAAGATTCTTTAACCCGAATGGCATCACCTTGTAGCGTAACGTTCCCCACATTGTTATGAAGGTAGTTTCTCCATATCCTCGGGGCTATTTTGATCCGATTATACCCCGAGAATCCGTCCAAGAAAGAAAACAATGAATGTTTTGTTGTGTTGTCCACCAACGTGTCAATATGTGGCAAGGAAAATTATCTTTTGGGCTTGCTCGATTCGGTCGCGTAATCCACGCACATTCGTACTTTTCCATCTTTCTTTGGTACCGGACTATGTTAGCCACCCATTCGGATATTTGGAGGATTGTAGGAAGCCGTCAAACCGCTTTTGACTTCCTCTTTATCTTCAACAAAGATTTCGGTCTCATCCGTCTTAATTTTTCTTTGGATGGGCTTGCATTCGCTTTAATGGGAGCTTATGGACCACTAAATCTTCATCTAGCCTGGCATGTCCTGGTATGACCATGCGAAAACATCTTTGTATTCATGAGTAAAGTGATCAAACTATGCCCGGTACTCTCTCAAATAGAAGTCCCAATCTTCACTTCTTGTTTCCTCTCTTCATTGCCCAAATTTATCGTTTCCACGATTCTTCATGAGGCGTAATCTGTTTATCCTTTGCTCCACCATTCTTAACATTTCAGAGACGAGACATAATCTTCAAATTTTCTTCGACTTCAAATTCTCCTAAGCAAACAGCCTTCTCAAAATCGATTTCAAGATTCAGAATCGGCTTATTCATGTCGTCAATATCCGAGCACCAAAGTTGAAATGGAAAAGGAAGCTATAGGGGACATCCAAGTATTGGAAACAACAAACAAAATGTTATGTCATGGTAATGAGGCAAATGTAAAGATAGGCTATGAAATGAGAAAATGATCATGAAATTAGTGATAACGCGAAAAATCGTGACAAAATGCATCTTCATCGATATTCATTTAAATGATAAAGAGCGAATGAAAGCTTTTACAAAAGAATTCTATTATATCTAAGGACACAATAGAAGGTTAATGTTTAGCATTACTCAAGACTTATAAACTACAAGAAGCTCCTCAAGAGTCCAATTGTTCAACATAAAACCGGGAGGGCAAAGGCGTATCCTCGAGACATCTTTACTTGCACCAACTTCTTTGTCGATGACACTTATATCGACATTCTAAAACCCTTTCAACTAACCCCGCAGTTTCGTAGATCATCTTGTCCGGGTACAACATTCCCGCAGATGTAAATGTTTTTGACAAATGAGGGTACTCTATCGGTTTCCATTCGGTTCTCGGCCTAAAGTTCTTGCAATTCTTCTCTCTGATCCTTCTTCCACTGTCTTCTTCTTTGACGCATGTCAGCCGAACCCCAAACCGTATCGGGCCTTGTGGTACAATCGGCTTTAAAGCCCTAACTATTCCTTGTAGATGTCTCCCTAAACCTCTTCTCGCACGAGCTCCTCTTCCTACAATCAACTTGACACCCATTCGGTATTTTCCGGCGGTTTGGCATCGAATTTTGTTTCCTTCAATGATGAAAGTGGCATTGACGAATTCGAGGGATCGAAAGGAACATTCCACTGCGTCCTTGCTTACTTCCGTGTATGGCGATCAGCAGAGATAGATGCGACAATGTCTTCTTCACCTCGATCGTGACCAAACACCATCCATGATAAATTTCAACTTTTGATGGAGGGATGATGGAACCGCTCCACAGAATGGATCCAAGGTCTTCCCAAAAGGCGCTTATAAGAGGGTGTAATGTCCATGACTTGGAACTCGACCTCATAGATGTAAGGGCCCACTTCAAAGGGATTTCGATCTTTCCCATGACTTCGCGTCTCGTCCGTCGAATGCCCTTACCATGGAATGACAGGCCTTAAGTAGGACAAATCCATCGGATTCGGAAAGCGTGGCCAATGGCATTACATTTAATGTTGACCCATTATCGATGAGTACGTTCGGTATTATGTAGCCCTTGCAATGAGTCGTGATATGCGCCGCTTTCACCGAGCCTCTACCATTTAGCGGTATCTCGTCATCACTAAAAGAGATGAAATTGTCCGCATTCGATTGTTTACCCATCTATCAAGCTTTTCGACAGATATGTTGTTGGCCACATAAGCTTGATTTAACACCTTCAATAAAGCATTCCGATGTGGCTCAATTTAACAAGAGAGATAGAATTGAGATTCGTCTTTGGCCGCTTGCTCAATTGTTCCACCATACTATACTCATTGTGCTTAATAAATTTCAAGAATTCTTGAGCTTCTTCCTCATTCACGAGCTTTTTAGTTTCTTGCACGGTGGAATTTCTTGCTCGACCTCGACTTCGTGCATCAACGCTTTCCCTTTTGTTTCAAGTCGCTACTTTTCTTTATCGGTTCAACTTCTTTAGAATAGCACCGCCCATCGCGGGTAAAATGACCTACTTCCCCAATGTCTTCGCCAGGCTGGCTTCAAGCTTTTCACCTTCGTGTAACGATGTTGACATCGTACTTCCACCAGATCTTGTTTTATTGTCCTTATAAGGGAAAGGAGATGGTACTTCAATTATCATTTTGGTTTCACCGGCTCCTTCTTCGCGTCATAATAGATTATTAACTATTCGGTCAGCGCTATATGGGAAACCCGATGATTGATTGTCGAGGCACATATTTCTCCACCGTCGGCCTCTTTGGCTTTACAAAAATCCCAATCTCCTTATTGTCCATCATACTTTGCAAGAAACTTCAATTCCTTACAGATGAATATTATGCTCCCCAATACCATGGAGCTTGCAAAAGCGTGACCTTTGCATCTTCTCCTTTGGATACTCCGTTAAAACGACAGAGCAACCCTTTCTCACTTAGTATCTCCCTGATTCTCTGCAGAGGTGTTCGTACTTGAAACCCATCTTCTATTTTGTTGTTTATCCTCCTCTCCCATCAAGGCTCACATTCCCTTCGGTGTGGTTTGGGAATGGATTTCCGGTCGTACTGGCAGTACCATCGAATCTCAAAATGCCCGCATCAATGAGCCCTTGAACTCTCCTTTTGAAAGCAAGACAATTCTCAGTAGAATGCCCCTGGTTCCCCGCATGGTATGCGCAACTAACATTTGGATCGTACCATTTCGGGTATGGAGGTTTAAGGGGGGCCATGTAATGGGGAGATATCAATTGTTTCTCCAGAAGTTTTGGGTACAATTCCCCATATGATATAGGAATAGGGGTGAATTGCTGTCTCTCGGGATTGAGCTTTGTTGGTCTTGGTTCATTTCTGGGTTGGCTTTGAGTGGGTAGAGTGTTTTGTGGGAATGTGGTGACGGGCCTTTGGTTATTCATGGCGTATACAGGGTAGGAAGGAGGTGATGCTTGGTAGTAAGGGGTTTGAGGAGGATAATAGAAATTCGGGGGTGGATAATTTCGAGGTCGGGGTTGGTTAGGATACGAATTGGGAATGTAATGACTCCCAGTTCCCACCATGTGGGCTTCTGGCTCTTTCTTCCTTACGGGTGCTGCTTTTCTTGAGCCTTCTGATCCTTCCATTCTGCCGCTCTTGACGGCATTCTCTATGAGTTCACCAGATATTACGATATCCGAAAAATCCTTCGTAACACTTCCCACCAACTTGTCATAGAACGGTGCTTTCAGAGTATTGATGAAAAGGACTTTTATCTCAGTCTTAGTCAGTGGAGGCTCCACTTGGGCCGAGATATCTCTCCATCTTTGCGCATATTGTCTAAAGGATTCTGCTGGTTTCTTCTCCATCATTTGCAAGGTCATACGGTCTGGCACCATCTCCGATACATGCTTGTATTGATCGCAAAATGTTGACGCCAAGTCTTTCCAGGATCGAATCTTTTCTCTACTAAGTTGATTGTACCACCGGAGAGCTGACCCTGTTAGACTATCTTGGAAGCAATGTATGAGTAGTTTATCCTCGTTCACATAACCAGTCATTTTTCGACAAAACATGACCAAATGCGCCTTTGGACATCTTGTCCCATCATACTTCTCAAAATCAGGCACTTTAAACTTTGGGGGCAAAATCAGATCGGGTACCAGACTGAGTTCTTTGGCACCTAGTGCGGAGAAGACTTTAGTGCCTTCTATCGCTTTGAGTCTTTCCTCTAGACTCCTATATTTTGCGTCATGGTTATCCGATTTCAACTTGGCTACCTCTGCTGGGTCATCCAGGTCTGGAACTAGTGGATCAGCAGGACTATCCCCTGGGCTTGACGCGAATATTCCTTGCCCCAAATTAGTGGGTGGAGCAGGTGGCATGGGTCGATGTTCCAAGCTAGTGGGTTCCCCTTGAGTGCACCCTCTTTGTGTTGTATATGCGAATGGTGGAGTGAATCCTGGGGGATAGAGTGGATCCTGATCGTGGTGAATTCTTGATCGAGAATCTTCAATGTCAGGGCTCCGCATGGGTCCTTTCCCTTTAACTAGAGCTGACATCATCTCCATCATTTTGGCCATTTGATCTCTTTGCTCGAGTGATTCCTCTCGAGATCTCATCATTAGGTCTCTCGTCTCTTGTTGTGATTTGGCCGTTGCTCTTGTAATTCTTTTGAGTCCTTTCCATCCTTTCAATTCTCTCATTGAATTCACTTCCATCACTCTAGCTTGTCGGCTGCGTTTTATCTTGATGACGTGGTTCCGATCTTGTGGTATTACAACTGCGAATTATATATTTTGTCTTCAAATGACCGAGTATGGGATATGCAATGTATGGATGAATGCATGAATGAATGTACGAATGTCAAAATGTTAATATGTTAATTATGCAAGGAATGCAAAAAATTGGTGTTAATTTCAAGGTAGCCCCATATTTAGGCATTTCATTGATCAACATAGCCTATTACACAAAGTTTCCATTTTTCAACGGTTACACAAATTTCCTAGCCACATTGCCTTGTTTCTTTACTTGCTCTAAAAACTCTGATATGTTCGATCTTTGGCTCGGAGGGAATTGGTAACTGAGAACTTTGGCTTCATCTGATAATTGAACAATTTGCATAGCTGCTTTGCGAATTTCATTGATCAAGAAGTCGAGTTGCATTTCTCCTTCTTTGAGAGATCCTTCATACGCGTGGATGTCCCTATCGTACTGCTCACTCTTTTCTTCTAGAGCCTTCAGGAGGCTATCTAATTGTTGTTGATGAGATTGCAGCATATTTTCTAGATCTCGTGTTTTCCTTTTTAATTCTTGATGTTCAGACTGACTATTTGCCAATTCTGCAGTCGCTATTTCATACTCGGCGTTCTTCCTTCTTAACTCTATCAAAGCGCGCACCTTTTTCCCTCCTCTTTCTTTGCTTTTCCTTCTAAAACTCCATTCCTCCCTTGATATTGCTAATTTCTTCCTTCCATTCTCATTGTCGGCTTGCCTAACCCGCTATTCTTTATAGTGTTTCTTAATTTCTTGTTTTCCAAATGAAGGTCCCTTAAGTCGTTTCTCATAATCTCGGCTTCTCTTTGTACCTTTTCAGTTCTGGATCTTTCAACCTGAATTTCAATCTTCAGTTGATAGTTTTCTTCTTGAAGGGCACTAAGGTCTCGAGACATCTTGGCCTTTTCTCACTCGAATTCTTGTCTTGCCATTTCTAGCTCAGACGGCATTTCCTTCGAGAAAGGATTCTGGATGGGGTGGTTTGTTGTCGAGATTTGCTGACTATTTACCCGTTGCTTCCTCCATACGTTGTAATCTTGGGTAAGGGTATCAGCATACAAGGCTAATTCCATGAAATGAATTTCCTTCCAAGACTTTGCAAAGTGTCTCGGACTCTCTTCATATATCCTTCACCCATGAAGCTTAACTCGAATCGTGCTAATCCTCCGCTTATGGGAGGAATTGTCGCAAGAAAATTGCCTTTGGACCAATAGCGGAGCATATCCAACTCCTCCCCATAACCCAAGTAAAGGTACCCAATCTTGGCTTCCACATTTGTATAGCGAGCGTAAGGACGGATCCGTGGTGCTCTCCATGTTATATCCTGGCGCGAAGATTCGAAAGACGATACCCAATGTTGCTCGGTGGCTTCCTTCTACCATTCTTTCTTGAGGAAAGCTTCTAGCGGGAGAATGTTTTAGAAAACATATGGAATGGAGTCGCTCCACCTTCCGTAAGTGACTCAAAATCCAAACATTGAGCAATCTACAGCGATCCGATAAATCGTCCCTCCCTTTTCTTCGACAACTACTCATGGACCGAAGGTCTCGGCTAGGATGGTTGGGACAGGGTTGATTCCTTGTTTTAACCTTTCGAAGAAATCAACTACTGCAACTTCGAGATGTCCGAGAACCTTTGGGAAAATAACCAAACCATAAATGGCCAAAGCGAATAGATTTACCCTTTTTAGCATGTCGGGATGGTTCAGAGTCAAATCTCGTAGGGAGGACCATGGAATGCAAATGGTTTCGTTCTTCTTCTTCATCTATTTTTCAGCCCATGCATCGGTCATGTCTGTCAGTCTCACTAACTTTTTCTTGAAGGTCATCGGCTTAGGCTCCTTCACATATATTTTGCCGAATTGTACATTGTCGATGCGGAGTAAAGCAGCATACTCTTCTATGGTTGGAGTCATATCTTCTTGATTGAAGGTGAAACACTGATAAGCTGGGTCCCAGAACCGAACCATGGCTTGAATCAACTGTTCGTCTACACGGATGGTGATCAGGTGAGCTATATCTCCATACCTCTCAGTGAAAATGTCTCTAGTGTCTGAACCCCACTGATTCCAAATTTGAACCAAATCTTCGAGGTTATTTTGGCGAACATTCGCAGTTATTTGTTCGGATAAATTGGCAGCACACCTTTCCACAAGACTATCCCCCTTGTCCCTCTGAGTTTTTAGAGACCAGTCCCGAACCACGGCATTCTTCTCGGTTATTTGTGTAATTGACTCCTCCATCAGAAACCCATTTTTTGGCAACCAACCTTTAATCAACACCTTCCTAATATGATGCCTATGATGCATGATGAAAATAAAAATAAAAACAAACAAACTTGGTTAGTAAACACAACAAATATAATTTGAAGAATAAACTAAACTACCCGATCCAATTATTTTGCATAAATAGTGTAAATGAAAAGCATTTTCCCGTGTACTTATTTTGGTGACTATAAGCGGACGAGAGGTTCGGCATGGCTCTAATTGGATAGCTCAGATGGTTCATTATATGTAGTCTCGGTTCTAGACAATACTCGAATTGCTCGTACTATCATCTCGCTAAGATTAGCACGAAGCCTCGGTCATAACCCATCACAGGCTCACGAGTTCAATTCGAGGGATTACATTTACTTATGCCTATGCGGAGGGACAAGTTAATTCACGAAAGCATAAGTCATATGTAACCCGAAAGTATTCACTAGCCTGTGCGGAGGGACGAGTTAACTCACGAAGGCGTAGCGTTTACTTTCACTTAAACGGACGGGGCCCGGGTAAAGAGCTCATGTTATGCGAAAATGCAAGTGCATGGTGTGTGGGGAAAAACTCATGAACCTTTACGTTTTACTTAAACCAAACCAAAATTAAAACCATAAAAATCGAAAACTAAAAAATAACCAAATAAGCAAGTTAGAAGAAACATTTAGGACATGATACAAATGCATGAATTTTGAAAACGAGATTTTCGGATCACGACCAAATATTTACTTTGAACAAAGAAATTTGAAAATTTTGACCAAACGTGTTTGATTCGACTCGACTCGCAAGGCTATGTCCCCAGCGGAGTCGCCAGCTGTAGCGACGTAAAAATTAGCTTTAGCTTCGGTCGCTAATTGTGGCGATTAAAAACTTGGAAATTAAAGTTTGATTTAAAACAAACCGGGAGTCGCCACCGATCCTTTTTCTAGGTGTGATCGGACACCTATGAGATTTCCTTTTTTAAAAACGAGAAAAGGCCGAGTTAAGGTCTACGTTAAAAGCCGAGAAAAATTAGGGTTCGGAGTTCGGTTCGCCATGAGGAAGGTATTAGCACCTCGCGACGCCCAAAATTGGTATCTCATAAACAAGTGTTGTCTTGATTTTCAAAATATGAGTTCAAAGTAATATTCAATCGTGATCCGATTAAAAAGACGAAATTTGGGTTTATTCCAATTTTTGAGAAGGGTATATCGCTTAACACGAGCCCATTGACGTTCACCCAACATAGCGATGAACTCGATGACTTAATGTTAAATCGGCATATTGCCGTGATTATTGAAGTTAAAAAACACGAATAAATATTTTAAAATAATGAACAACGAAAAAATACAAGTACGGATGGAAAACGAAAGATAATAGTTGGGAACACATCACAGCACATAATACATACAACAATGATATTTAAGAAAATGACAATGCGCGTGATATTAAATGTAACAATAGTATCATACACGAGAATACAATGAGAATATAACTAATATACGTCGCGGATAATTAAGAGTATATATGTAAAATATATATATATATAAATAACGATAGTATTGGAAAATATACTATATAATGTTCAAGTATATACAAAATATAGATGAAAATACAATGTCAAAAAGTATATATCGCCTAATAATATTAAAATAAATGACGAGTAATAATAATAAAAATAATAGATATAATAGTAAACATAACAATATGTGAAAATAATATTATGTATAAGGATATATATGTAGAATAAAATATACATACTAATAATAAATATAATAAGAATAAATAAACGTAATAATAACATATACATGGGTAATAGGATATTTTAATACATACGGAATGTGTAAAAAGAAAAATAATATACATGATATATAAAATACATATTGTACATAATGTACGTAACAAAACATATACTAGGGTTAATGATTATAATAGTAATGATGTTAAAACACGAAAGCATTATATCATAACAAAAATACTATAATACATATATATACCCAAAATATACACTATTATAATAATGAAAATGATAAAAAGAATAACAATAGGTACGATCATACTACATATATATATATATAAAAAGAACGTGCATACTTGTACACTAAAACATGCATCACTATTAATAATATGATATTATAATAATAATAAAAATAACATGAAATTTTAAATGACTAAAATTAGCATTATATAGATATACATGCATACATACATAAAAGACGATATACATTAATATGTAAAATAATAATAATAGTGATAAAATAATACTAATATTTAATGAAGAAGCGAAAATAAATAAAAGGACTAAATAGAATCAATAGCAAAGTTTTAGAGTCAAAATTAAAATATAGGTAAACAAAAGGATCGGTTTGAACACGCATGTAGCCTCGGGGGCCAAAAGTGTAATAATCCCATCTTTTAAAATAATGCATTGCTAGGGACTAAATTGGAAGTCACTGCAAATGATGGGGTCAAATTGCGAAACATAAAATATTTAATTGTAAAGTCTCAGAAAAGCGGAGGGACCAAGGGCGCAAATAGACCCTTGGTCCAAAAACACGCGGATCCTCGGCTTCCTTGGGTCGGGTCTTGGGTCAGAGGCCAAAACGACGTCGTTTTGGCCCTCTGAACCCACACATCAAAACGGCGCCGTTTCCTTTGTCTATAAAAGTAAAAAAAAATCCAAAAAAACTTCATTTTCTTTTTGTTTCTGAAAAAAAAGCTCTCTCTCTCTCTCAACCCTCCCTCCGTCCTAGGGTTTCCGGTGAGCTTCAGGTGCCGTTCCTCCGCATTGCATGCCAATGTTGCCAAGCCATCACAGCTGTGGCCTAAGTTCAAGAGGTAACCCTTTTTTATAATATAAATATAGATATATATGTGTATAAAAAGAGAGGAGAAGTAAAATGAAAGAACGGAAAAAGAAAGAAATAGAAGATTTCGAAAGAAGAAAAAAGAAAAATGATGGCAATCACCTTGTATTGTTCTTGCTTTTGATTCTCTGCTATATTTTTTTGTCCTGTCCGATCTAGAATCACTATTTTTGTATTTGAAGATATGTTATCTATATTATTCCTCGTTTGTGAAAAAAAAAACCCCCTTTTTACAGTGTTTTGTTCGGCTTCTTTATAGCCCATTTGGTTACACATTTATTATTCTTTTTTGCTATTCTATGCTTCTGCTTTGCTTCTGTTATTTTTACAGGGTATGGGGCGTGACGGCCGAGGTCGGGCGTGCTAGTGGGGTTCGTCGCCGGTCAGACGGCATGGGGCGTGGTGGGTGAGTGGGGTTCGGCGCAAGTGGGCAAGTGGGGGGTAGGTGGCTAGGGTTAGTGGGATTAGGGTTTCGAGTCTTTGGGTTTAGGTTGTTGGTGGGGTAGTTGTTTAGGCTTAGTGGGCTTATTGGGTTAGGGGTTTTTGATTAGGGTAGGTTAGTTTAGGGTATTTGTAAAAGGCCCAAAATTGGCCTACAACAATTAGAAAGTTTCTAGGCATTTCTTCTCCCATTTTCGGTTCAAACAGACATGGGGAGAGCTCCTTGAGCTGGTTTTGCATGTTTGCTTCATGTCGAATAAAAAATCAAGGAAAATTGTATTTTTGTAATTTAATCAGGTAAGTCCTTATGAACTGTATTCTGTATAATTTTAATTAAAGTGAATGTTAATTAGTGATTAGTAATATATATATGTTCTATTGTTAGAATTAAATTATTGTTGGAAAAATATTATCGAATTTAATACTCAGTTTAGATTGAACGCTAGATTTGAGTACATTCATGATTTGGCACATGACGGTATTGTAGAAAGATATTGGTAAATTACCCAAGTAAGTCGGAGTTCAGCATTTGTTGTGAACTCTCATTTTTTTACTTTCTGTTTAGCTCTTATGAGTTTCTGTTTAACTCATACGAGTTTCTGTTAAGCTCTTACGAGCTTCTATTCAACTTTCGAGCTTCTGTGAACGATGCAGTCAAATCTGTAAATCGTTCTTCGAATGGTAAAATATCAGGAGTTGTCATGGATGATATATGTTTATGAAGAAACGATAAGAGAATGATATGTATTATGATATGTACATATGTGAATATCTTTGATATGTTGACACAATGAAATTATGTAAGTGAGATGAGTAATAAACTAAAGTGTAACATGTTGAGAAAATAAATTTATCAATATTGAATTTATATGAAATATGTTCATGTATGTTAACAAGTGTTGTTGTTTGATGTTTAAGCAAGTGTCAAGCTATTGGTTAAATGGTAATATGTTTATTATATATGATGCATTGAAAGGGTAAGTACTCAAATGAAAATATGCTAGTGCTCATGAAAGAGTGGTAAGGTTTAAGTTATGCAATTTCTTATGAAATGATTTATCATGTGATTAATTCGAAAAAGGTTATATTTGAATGCACTAGCTTGTAACTATGGTTGAATGATATGCTTATGAATGGTGTGTTATGCATATGGAATGAGTGTGGAAAGTAAAGAAATGCAAATGAAAATAAGGAAATTTGGAAGAGTTAAAGTTGTTTAAAATCTTATTATGCTAGGAATAATATGTACAATTGATACTGTAGATTTATTCTCAGAAGACCCCAAACCCGACCCGAAGTTATGGCGGATCCAAGATGCCACATCAAAATGTAAAAAATTCCATTCTAAGTCCAGAAAATCGTACTTGATGTTCAAAAGATTAATTCATTAAAGGTTAAAGTGAATGGAAGCTGTGCACCAGGTAGGAAACCGGAAAAGAGGTGGTGAGTCCATCGGACTGCTTAAGTACCAATCTCCCTTCGGATCCAATCCTAGACATGCATACCGCCATTGCCACACCTTAACGTCATGGATATTTCTAGGAAACTGATTTGATTAAGTCATTTTAGGAAAAGTGATTAATTTTGGAAAATACTTTCATTGCGAAGCTTTGCTTGTTGTCGTGTTATTTTGAAATCAATTGTTGTTTTTTGAAAACACGCCTAAAGCTATCCAATTTCAACAGTTAAAATAAGTATTACCTATCTTAGTAATACATATTAAAACCATAAAAAATAATTAAGCGGCCTTATTACATTTAAAAGCCCAAAAACTTCAAACGTAAATAAAAGGATATCCAGTTCACCAGAAGAAAATCAAACTTTCAGAATGGGTGGCCACTCCGAATTCTCTCACAGCTCCAAGCCCACTATGGTTGGGGATTTCCGTGGATGAAAATAAAAGGGGTGAGTTTGGGAAACTCGGTGTGTAAGGAAAACCCATTCAAAGCCCAAGTCACTCAAGCCCATTGGGCTAAGCCCATTCAGTAATGAAAGGAACTGGGCCGAACCCTTTTCAGATTACAATAAACCGGGCCTTAGCCCTTATTGAGATAATAGTATGGCCCATAGGCCCATTTCAAAATACATGCAACATCAAGAAACATATGCAAGCCCATTTGGGTAATAGTGGTACTGGGCCAGAGCCCTTTTCAGATTACAATAAACTAGGCCTTAGCCCCTTATTCAGATAATAGTATGGCCCATAGGCCCATTTCAAAATACATGCAACATCAGTAAACATATGCAAGCCCATTTGGGTAACAGTGGTACTGGGCCAGAGCCCTTTTCAGATTACAATAAATCGGGCCTTAGCCCTTTATTCAGATAACAGTATGGCCCATAGGCCCATTTCAAAATACATGCAACATCAATAAACATATGCAAGCCCATTTGGGAGACTACTCAACCCACCAACCACTACACTCCACCCGTACCAGCCATACACTCCATGTGGGAATAGCTCAACCCACCCAAATTTAACACTCCACATTCTTGCCTTTGCCTTTGCTCGCTTAACGATAGAATTGAGGCAAAGCCTCCAAGACGTGGACAAGCCACTTTCAGTACTTCCTCCGTCAATATCCCAATCCCATGCATCGATAATAACAACATGACATGCAAGAAATAACAACGATCAAACATGCATTTAGGTCAATTTAACCCTTGGGGTATTTCGGTAATTTATCTCCTAGGGGTAAAGCGTAAATTTTCCACTTTTAAAGGTATTTCATAATTTATCTATTTTAGGATTTTTCATGCATATTCCTACTTTTCACGTACTAACAGAATCACGTCGAGGGTTCTTACGAATTGGGCCGTTGGCCCATCATTCCAATTTTGGCCCATTAAGCCCAAAAATATCGAGGGCATAGAAATCATGCACTTTGCGGTCAAACATTGCAGCTTACCAAAAACATTAATCGATTTACCTCACGAGCATTCGCACACTCGCAAATCTACAAAATACCGGTTTTGGCATTTGACTTTTCGGCTTTTGCCGATCTAGACTAAGAAAGAGGTGTTAGTTACACACATGCTTTGCGACGATATCTTGACGAGATCCACACACGAACCGCCTACAATTGGATTACTAACACGTTAATCTAACTATTCAAATACGAACTACGATTAATCCCTTACAATATTCGCCAACCACACCTACAGATCACAAGAAGCTTATAAGAAATCAATAAGCAACCCATTAACAAATTTTGTCAATGTTTACCACATAATCATAATTTCACTGCAAGCTGTCTTCCTGAGCAATAGTCACTAAATCATTTATAACTGGAGCTACGAAACTCCAAATCAAGTTCCGTTAATTTTCCTGAAAATAGACTCATATATCTTCTATCCATAAAATTTTCAGAATTTTAGTTTATCCAATCAATACCAGATTTTTCTCAAAGTTTCCCATGTTTCACTGTTTGACTAATCTGACCACTCTTCATTACGAATCAAATTTCTCATTGTACAGAATTCAAAATATATTCTTGTTTATTTCATTAGAAACTAGACTCAATAAGCTTTAATTACATAATTTATTCAGCTTCTAATTCATCTCCCACAATTTATGGTGATTTTCAAAGTCACGTTACTGCTGCTGTCCCAAGCAGATTTATTACCAAATCACTCTTTCACACCTAACTTGCATGCATGTTATTTAAACATGTATATCACCAATCAATCATCACATATCTATGATTTTACTTAAGTATAATCTCCATTTCATCATTTTAAAGCACAACATGTTAGCCGATTTTTCCCTTTAGCATCTAAGGCACATGCATGTTCATTTGTTTGGCTCAACTTCACCTATCTTCCATTTTTCATCAAAAGAATATGAAACAACAACCATTTCCTTCATTTTAATTCATGACTAAATGCTCACAACACAACTAAAAATCAAAATATACTTCAAGAGTTAAGGTAGAATCAAGAAGAACTCATGAACCTCAAAATAGAAGCAAAGTACCAAGAACTTACCTTCAATTTTCCTCCTCCTAATGACCGAATACTCAAGAGCTTTCTCCTCTCCTTTCTCTTCTCTAACTTTCAGCTATGATGAACAAAGATGGACAAAACTTTGTTCTTTTCACCCCTTTTTCTTTTAATAAAACTTCATATTTCATCCATTTAATTCTTTAATACAAAAGACATGATATTCTTATCATGAAACATTTACCTAACCTATTATCAATTTGTATCAATTTGTACCATAAATTATGGATATCAAGTGTACATTTTGTCTACAACAACATGATGGTTGGCCACTTCATGTAAAATGGGAGGTTTATCATGCAAATCCTCCTATTTTGCACTCCTATTTATTTGGCCACTTCAATTTAGCCTATAGCATTTTCAAACATTTTCACATAGGTCCTATTTCATAATTTCACTCACAAATGACAAAATCAAAGCATGAAATTTTGTCAACATTCACAGAATTCCCGAAAATTGGGGCGTTACATATTCACCTTGTGAGTTGTTGAATATAATTTCATGAGTATTGTGGTATAAATATTGGATTATTCTTGATATGTATAAATTTCATATTTGAAATGAATTGATATGATTAAAGTGTATACGAGCTTACTAAGCATTCATTGCTTACGTAGTTGTTTTTCTTTACTTTTCAGATTGTCGGAAGCTCGATTGAGTTGGAAGCTTGTCGGAGTTATATCACACTATCCGTCGGCTCTATCTTTACTTTCGAATGTTTTGATTTTGGTTATAATGGCATGTATAGGTATCTTGTTTAATGTTGGCCTATATGTAATTTGTTGAGATTAGCCATTTATTTTGGCTTGTTTTGGATGCCTAATTATGGCTTGTTGATATGCATAATGTTGATTATAGGTTGACACAAAATTGAGTGAGAAATATGGCTTGTAAAATATCTTATTTTCGTCCACACGGGCGTGTGTCTCAATTGTGAGTGACACACGACCAGGTGACGCGATCGTGTGTCCCTTGTATCTTAAATTTGCACAAAACAGAATGCTCACATGGCCTAGCACACGGGCATGTGGCTTGGCCATGTGACTCAAGCTTAGCCGTGTGACGCAAGTCAGAAAGCTCACAAGTTTGGGTACAGGCTGGGACACGGCTGTGTGCCCCTATTTCGAAAGCCCACGTGGCCTGAGACACGGGCGTGTCTTTTGGCCTTGTGAGCCACACGGCCTAATCACACGGGTGTGTGTCCCCTGCACCTTAGAAAAATTTTGATGTTTTCTAAAATAAAAAAAAAATTATTTGAGTTCCCGATTTAGTCCTGACTTATTTCCTATGTGTATTCTGAGCCTCGAGGGCTCACCTAAGGGACAATAGAATTGATTTTGATTAGTTTCTGATATGAATGCTAGATTTAATGAAATGTTTGATATTTAATCTATAATCTCTGGTAATGCTCCGTAACCCTGTTTCGGCGATGGATATGGGTTAGGAGTGTTACAGTGAAATTCAAATCGACTCGAACTCGAAACTTGAATCGAGCTATTCAAGTTGACTCAAATAATTCAATTCGATTAACTCAAAATTCAAAAAAAATATTTTTTTAAATCGAATCGAGTTTTGTTCACCCTTAATTCACATTTAATCTTTAAACAATTCATAAAATTATATATACAAGACTTCGAATTTCATTTTATGCAATTGTTACATGTGGGTTTCAGTTTAATTTGTTGGCTTTAGTTTAAATTATACCAGTTCATAATTTGTTTAAGCTTGTAATTATTTGATTTTACTTTATAATGACTCGAATAATCTGTATTATAATAATTGAATACTTATGGTCACTCTAACATGTATGTATTGTAATTATAACATTAAAAAAAAAAGTCTTCTCTATCACAATTCTTCCTAAAGGTGTGTTTGACTAATAAACCAACGCACTACATCAAATGTGCGAAGATTCTTCACCTTGAATTTTTTAAAAATATCATTTATTATTTTATTTTTGAAAATTTTAAAATAATTATTTATTTTGAAAAGTATAACATTTTATAGAATGAAAAATGGTTTATTTAATTTTTTCGAAAAATTTAGAGGATTTTTTGTATTTTTAAATTTTTATAATACTGAAATTTTAATTCAATTAATAATTCCTACAAAATATTATAAAAATTAGACAGATAATTGAAAAACAACAATGCATGAAGACTGTTCCTTTTATAATTTATTAGTCTCATGCATGCATATGCATATTCACGTTAAGGGTGAGCATTTGCACAAATAAACTAAAAAATTTATTTTGAGTTAGTTTAGTTCACGAGTTTTATTTTATTATCTTAACTTAAATTACACTTTTTTGGAATTGAGTCGAGTGAAATGAAATCCGAGTCGAGTCGAATTGAGTCGAGTTAAATTAAAAAAATAAACATGTCAAATAAAAATATTGTTATAATATAACAAATTCCATGTTAGAGCACATAAATTTGAAATCATATATATTTGAAAAAATTCAAAACAAAATAATAATAATAATAATAAACTTAAGTATGATCAATTTGAATCATTAATTAGGTCCTAAAATTATTATTTTGGAAAATTTTAAAATTTCAACTTTTTTATATGTTTAAAATCTTTTAAATTTTAAAATATAAAATTTGAAATTTTATAAATATTTTGAATTTTTGAAAATTATTTTGAATTCTTTTTGTAACTTTTGTTGTGAGAGAGATCAATTTGCTTATTTTTGAAGTTTACTGGGACCAAAATAATATTTACACCAATCTGTTATTTGAATTATTCGAGTTAATTGAATTGTGAAATTCAAATAGACTTGAACTCAAAACTCGAATTGAGTTATTCGAGTTTACTCAAATAATTTAATTCGATTAACTCAAAATTTGAATTTTTTTAATTTTTTAAAATCTAATCGAGTCTTACTCATCCCTAATTCACATTTGATCTTTAAACAACTCATAAAATTATATATGTGAGACTTCGAGTTTCATTTTGTGCAGTTGTTATGTGTGGGTTTCGGTTTAATTTATTGGCTTTAGTTTGGATTATATCAATTCTTAATTTGTTTACGCTTGTAATTATTTGATTCTATTTTATGGTTACTCAAATAATCTGTATTGTAATAATTTGAAACTTGTAATCAGTCCAACATGTATGTATTGTAATTATAACATTGAAAAAAAAAATTAGTCTTCTCTACCACAATTCGTTCTAAAGGAGTGTTTGACTAATAAACCAACACACTACATCATACGTGGGAGGATTCGTCACCATGAATTTTTTTAAAAATCATCATTTAGTTTTTTATTTTTAAATTTCAATTTTTGAAAATTTTATAATAATTATTTATTTTGAAAAGTATAACATTTTATAGAATGAAAAATGGTTTATTTAATTTTTTCGAAAATATTGGAGGATTTTTTTATTTTTAACCCCTCATTTTGTAATACTGAAATTTTAATTCAATTAATAATTTCTACACAATATTATAAAATCAAATAGGTAATTGAACCAATTAACCTATCAATTCAACTAATTAAACCAATAATTGAAGAATAAATCTCATTTTATATATTACTTTTTCCAAATCCAATACAAAGACTTAAAAAAGAGATAACCCATCAAGAATGTGCTTTAATGTATGTATTTTCATGGGAAGAATTGAAAATATAATAGAAATTGAATTTTAAAAAGCGTGCATGGAAATTATTGTAATTACATAAAAAAAATGATATGTGAATAGGGTAGGCAATTTCATTGAGAATTGTATTAGTTGAAAAAGGGCGAAAGGCATGTGATGGCTAAGTACTTTGTATGAGATATCAGTACGTGTTTGTTAATAAAAAAAGTTATGGCATTGTGTTAAATTATATATATTTCGTATTTTATATTTATTATTATAGACTGTTTTTGGAGAGAAAAATTGAAAAGGCTCCTTACAGGACAAATTTTCCCTGTCGTATCAATGAAAACATATTTTATAGGGGACGTTTTCATTAAAAATTGAAAACTTAACTCTTTTGATCAGATGATTAAATGTTAGTATTTTTGTCTTTGAGTCCCGAATTCAATTCCTCTCCTACTCATATTTTTATTTTAAAATTTAATTTCATCCTTAAATTCGAGGCTTGATTCCTTTTATAAGCATTTCAATAGGTTTTTTTTTTGTTATTTTATATTGCTTCAAGTTTTTTTTAAATTTTTAATTAATGTCTATAATTAATAAATATATTGTTTTCAAGTTTTTTTTTTAATTCCTATTCTTTTCCTTGACGTAGCTGGGCCATCCTGCACTTGAACCAGGGACCTTGCCCTGGTCCAACCAGTTGGGAGAGAATCAATAGATTTCTTTTTGGGAGCGATTTATCCTTCCCGAACATAGCATACAACTCTCCGTTGTACTACGCTCTCCAAGTGTGCTTATTCCCCCCTTCTTCCTTACCATGGCAAGTATTTATAAAATAAGAAATAACTCTGATGGGAAGAAAAAAAAAAGAGGGCATTAAGAAACCTTTTTGGCCCCACCCTAAACACTCTAAGATCTTTTTTCAAACCTGCTCCCATTTCGAGTCAAGAGATAGATAAATAGACACATCCTATTGCATTGATTGGGGGCGTTTGTAGTGACTAAGGGGGTCGAAGACCAAGAAGTGAATTGTTTATCAGCCAAGCATTCTTCTTACAGCTAGATCTAATCTCTTGGTCCCTGCGGAAAGGAAAAAGAATTTCACGTTCTTCCTTTCGATCTTTTTAATTAATAACTCTTTTATTTATAAAATCAAATAATTATTGCAAATATCAATATTTTTAGTAAATATAATTTTTATATGTGTAATATTTATTTTTATATGAGTGCAGTAAATTTTAGTATTATATATTTTTGTATGTGTATTTAGAATAATTATTTGAAATATTTCACATATAAAATATTTGAATAAAAAAGTTTAGAGACTAAATTTAAGGACTAGATGTTGCTTTATCCCGGTATAATATCATGAATACAATTTTTTTATACTTCTACCTATAAATCTCTCCTAAACCCTTGAATGAGAGAAACATATACAATTAAATATGTTTGAATCCGTGCCCTCCTAATTACTGCAATCACAATTTACCGACGAAGCTAAGACTCAATTGAATTCATAAATATAATTATTACACCAAAAATATTACAAATGTCACTCCCCAATATTTATAGGGTTAAGTGTCTAAGTTAAACAAGAAATGAACTTATATAATGAGATTTCAAAAACATATAAAATTGAAAATAAATTGTCGTAAAGTAATCATTAAAATCAACCGGTTTTTAAAAGATATTTTACCTTTTAAAAACAAACTAAGTTTTTCTATTAAAAAAGATCATTTTATAAACTCCGATAGTTTTACTAGATCATTTCAATGATCAATATAATCTTTCGAATTCGACCGTAACATTTAGGCCGGATTTAAGAGATTACAACAAACATAAAAACATATTTCTTTAGTTTCCCCCTTCCATTTCATTTCTTTTTATTTGTTCCCTATGTTTGTCTTTTTACTTTCCAACTTACGTATAATTAAGCCATCACTTAGCAACTCAACTTAACATTTAATTTGGGCAGAAAAGAGCACCAATTCTATAGGAAACCCAAGGCCTAAACCTTTTGGGTTGAATTTGGGGCCCAAGAATGAATATATATATATATAAGAATTATATGGGAGGTCAAAATATGCTATTAGACCCTGTACTTTGTATAAATTATAGTTTTAGTATATGCACTTTAATTTGATCAATTTTAATTTCTATATTTTTTAAATTTTGAAATTTTAGTCTTGACCCAATGGTAAAAATTAAATCTATTTGGTTAAATTATGCCATTAGTCTTGTATTATGCATAAAGTTGTAGATGTAATCCACGCTCACCAATTGGATCATTCTTAATGACTACATTTTTGAATTTTAAAATTTTAGTCTTAATGCAAATGATAATCATTAAATCTAATAAATGATTATTTGTGAGTAATATGTGAAAATAAAAAACAAACATAGCATTACAAATATGATAACATGTTTGACACATCAAAATTTTAAAATAACAACTTAATGAATTTAATAGTTATCATTTGGTTAGGACTGAAATTTTCAAATTCTAAAAGTACAAAGATTGAAAATAACCAAATTAGAGTATAGGTAATAAATTCACATCTTACGCAAAGTACAGGGTCTAATAGAAGAATTTGACCTATATGAAATATGTTGAATGGTAAAAAAGTGTTTCAAAAAAATCAAAAATTCAATTAAGCCTCAATCAAAAATTTGCACCCAATTAAGCTTTTAAAGCTGAAGAACTAATCAATCAATCCCTCGTTAACTTAATCAAGTTTGATTGTTAAATTTTACCAATGTTGTTGGTGGAGCAAGCACATGGTGACACGTGATGCATCACGTCTACTTAATGCTAATATTTCATTTTGTCACGGCAACAAATATTTTTTAAAACTTAAAAATATTAAAAAAATAAATAAAATTTGTAATAATTATTTTAAAAATCATACGGCACATCATTTGTTGTTAGTTGCTTACTCTGTTAGTCATGTCAACAAAATATAACGATCAAACTTTATCAACGTTAAACGAAAACTTAATTAATTAATTTTTTAGCTTTAAGGACTCAATTATGTTCAAATTTTTAATAAAAACTTAAAACGAAATGGTTGACTTATTGACTAATAAGTAGCATTAATTAATTTTTTTAAATTAAAAGTTGTCTTTCTATTTAACTAAATTAATTTGTGATCCCCGTTTAATTTTATTAAATTAAATGACAAACGATTATGTTAGACATAAATGGTTTTAAAGGAGATAAAATTTGTAATCCAGATCAAGTTTCGATGGCTCTTGAAGTGGACTTTATTGGTTCCAGATCAAATCTCAAAGGCTCTTGAATCCGAATCGAATTAAATTCTCAAGCAAGCATCTTAAAATTTAATTTTAAAATCAAGTCTTGACAATCATTGAAATAATTAACATCCTTTCAAGATCAAATCTAAACGACCTTTGGATTAAATCTCCACTTAAAAGAAGAATCAAATGATTTATTAAACAGTATATTAAAAAGAATAATTAATAAAGTCTCAACTTTATTGATCTTGGATTCTTGAGCATTCAAATTTGAATAGTACCATGTACAATTGTGATACGTGATACTCCAGTTCCTACATGTGTATATGATATAAATGGGTTTTATCAAATTCTTCGTCCACTGTATTTTGTACACAAGTTTAATTTTACATTGCAAATAAAAATGTATTAAAATTAATTGTATCCCTAATAGATTTTAAAAAATTTTGGTCTATATTAGAGATGCTCATGGGCCGGGTTGGGTCGAATTCTGGTTAGGTCTAAGTATGATATTAACATATTTTATGTTTGTCCAAGTTCGGCCCGATCTGAAAAATGGGCCTAAAATTTTGCCTAAACCCGCCCATATTTGCAAAAGACTAGCTCAAACCCATTTTAGTTTTTTAAACTTTTTTTAAAAATATTTATATTATATTATTTTAATATTTAATAAAATTATATTTTTATTAAAAGTTTTATATAGTCATCTTAACATTTTTTAATGTTTATATTAGAGTAGTATTATATATTTAGGATAGATTTTTTTAAATGTGTTCTAAATTACATAATATATAAAAATAACATAATATAAAGAATTATAAACTTAAAAACAGACCAGTCGGGCATTGAATGTTCGAGCCCGAGTCCAACCCATATTTTAAACAGGCCTAATATTTTTGTCCAATCCCATTTTTCGAACCTAATATTTTTACCCAAATCCTCTCAAATTTCGAGCAGACCTTCGAACTTGGATGGGCAGCTCAACCCATGAACTGGCCTAGTATATATGCAATGATTTGTGCTAAAAGAGGCAAGATTAATTACAACCAAGTAACTATTTAACTGTTGTTAATTTGTCTAAAAAAGTTACTTATCTTTAGCTTCAAAAACAAATAATTACAACGGTAATTCCACATGTTAATTTTCCTATCTAAGATGTTTAGCTTGCCGTTCTCTAAAATATTACTGCTTCAAATATATGTTACTACTTTTAACCCCAAAGCTAAATTACCCATACGAAACTGTCTTCACTTTATTTTATTTTTTTATCCTCTTATAAAAAAAACAACGTGAAATTTTTCTTTTACTTGGGTTCGTAAAAACAAATAACATCAACTTTAAAGAAAAACAACAAAAGTAACCAGGTGGTAATTTTTTTTCACCCCCGTGTAAAACATTGAAATCGTCACGGCAGCAAAGTTTTCAAAGCTTAGTTCCAAGGGTGGTAAAAAAGTCAAAAAATTACCCTTTTTTTTAGTTTTAAAAACTTGTTAGCTAACTACCTTTAAAAGGGTAAAAATAAATGACTGACTTTCTACCTCTATTTTATCTTTGTTTTAACCACCATTTGTTAGAAGAAATGCTTCTTGCTTTGAACAATGAGTAGAAAAATAAGTGGTACTACCTTTTTTTAAAAATATTATTAATTTATCGGTATTATTTATCTAAACTCGAAGCTTTTCTGATATTTAAGAAGTTTAAACAAAATAACATGAAAATTGAGCTCGAGCAAAAAAATTAGGCATGTTTAATGTGGGTTGGGCCAAGCTTCAATATTCAAGGCTAGCTCTACCTTGGCTAGGGGAGAGCATTTAGTTTTTCGGTCGACTTTTTTATTAACCTAGCTTAATCGACTATAATATATTGAATTAGATTTCAAAAATATAAATAACCGAACCAGTTTTAAGTTAGGCAGTTAACCAAATTTAATTATCAGACTTAAATAATTTATATTTATTTTATACATTATAAATATAAATATATTTTAAATAATTAAAAATATTAAACTAAGTAGGTTTTTTCGATCGGATCGGTTTGAAAATTCAAAAACCGATAACCGATTGAAATAGTTGAAAAAACCAAACCCATAGCCAAAAAATAGACCAAACCTCCAAATTGAGATTAACTAAACCAATTGGATTGGTTTAGTTACTTTTCTCGGTTTTAACCGAAAATTGTTCCCCTAGTCTTGGCTAGTTCTTTTAATATTAGGTTCTGATCATATCTACTCTTTTACAATGCCTAGAACTATCCATATTCCCTCCTCAACCCATAAATAGGAAGATAATACACTTTAACGCACTCAAACCTATACATTCACGCATTGGCAATAATACTCATACAAATCGAACTAAACACTATGCTTTTCACCTAAACTTAGGTTTCACTATAGTAATTCTTATTTAATTAATCCAAAAAGGTGGAATAAAATTAGTTTATAATTTAGTCTAAAAGGTAATTAACACCCAAATTCCAAGGAAGGTAAGTGATAAGTGGATATTGTCTACAGAATGTAGACAAATTTAATTATCCCAATTTTTTTAATAATATTATATTTTTAATTAAAAATGGTATGGCTTGTTGGTTGAAAAAATATGTGAAAAAAAAAATAAATAAACATTAAATTCAATGTAACTTGTAAATAAAGATAATGAGGTAAGGATTAGGAGGAAAAAACTCTTGGAAAGTTGGAAGCTCTAACTACTCTTTTTAACTCCGTATTGACTTAGTGAATGAAAGTGATATCACCTTTTTTTTATTGGGGTTAATATGATTTTTAATCCCTGAATTAGACAAATAGGTCCACTTTAGGACCTATATTTTTTCCGGTCCACTTTGGTAACTAAACTTAGAAACTAAGCTCATTTTGGTCTTCACGTAATCTTATAGTATCACATCATCAAATCTTGATTGAATTTAAGTACTAAAGTAAACCTAATTACCATGTTTAAGGACTAAAAGTTATATTAACCCTTATCCAAGTTTTATATTTTAAACTAGTATTAGAAAAATACTATAAATTACACACATTCAAAGAACTATCACTCAAATTAATCATTACAATATACGACCAGTTGAATAATTAAAATAATATCCAAACATAAAATCAGAATAAATCTAATTCGATATTTATATTAAAAATATTTTAAATATGGAATTAAATACATGAACAGTCAAATGAGATTTTGAGACTTGAAAAGTATTTAGCCGTAATTGTAAAGGCAAATACTGATAAGAGGAGGATATTGGAAATGGAATTAGATAGATTGTGGTTGACTGTCATTTTCTTATCCCTGTTTCCAAACAAATGTATCCTTTGACTCAATGTCAATTTCTCTTGGCAGCCTTCTTATTAGATTCAATTTCTTTTTTCTTCGAAACATTTCATTTTCATCAATAATATTCTTCATCATCAGATTTTGGTTGCTTTTCCTTTTAATTTTCTTTTGTCGATTGAGTCTTAACTCGATTAGTATAAGTATTATTGTTAATATAGAATGATATGGATTTAAGTGCACTAAAACACGTTATCCTCCTATTTATAAGGTTAGAGAGGATTATGAATAATTCTAAAGAGAATAGATATAATACACATACAAATACAATAAATATATTATCCTCCTATTTATACATTAAAATTTTATATTTAAAAAAATAAAATAATGCAAGTTTTTTTCATTTTCAACTGTATCATACATATGCAAATACAATTTACTCATTCTTTTCAAATATAATAATATTTATTAATTAATAACATTATTTAAATATAATCTTAACCAATATGTAAATACCAAATTAATATTAAAAAAGAAAAAAAAGGATAGTGTAGAGTAACTTGCAATTAAAAATTAAATTTAGTTATAAGTTCCAAAGGGTATGACATTATTATTATTTTCTACTTATAAGAGGATAATGCGCTTCAAGACACTTGAACCCATGTTATTCGTATTGAAAATAATATTCATGCCAATCAAATTAAAACTTAATTGACATTTTCTTTCCATTTTAGTTTGATATATATTTTTTAATATTAAGTTATATTACATCGTCATCCTCTAATTTTTTCCAATATTTCTCTCTTCTTTGTTGTTGTTAATACATTTGTTTATAATTTTACAATACTTATTGACCAAAAATGGTGATATTGTTCCTCCAATGATCAAGAATTTTGGTTTTTTAGAAGTATTATGATCATCCAATAAGAAAGGTTTCAATTTTTTCAAATGAACGATTTGAAGACCTATTATTCTAACATCTGATTGCAAAGTTGATCATTCGGACCTTTCAATTCATAGATGTTGATCTCAAACCTATGAATGGGGCCATTCCCGAAACTCACAAAAAAGAAAAAGAAAAAGGAAGTGAATTAGACAAAAAAGAGAAGCAACTTGGACAAAAAGAAACGAAGTGGCTTAGACAAATTTTTTTTGTCGATAACCTTAGACTAATCAAATGAATATTGATTACTATGTAATCGATCGAACACTACTTGAAAACGACTCTTCTGCACAGAAACTAAATGTTCCAAATGCTCCTGGAAATTCTTGCTTTCACTGGACTGTAGCGACGTAAAAATTTTAGCTTAGCTTGGTCGCTAATTGTGGCGATTTATTGAAAAAAAGTTTGAAATTTGACGTTTGATTTTTGAAATAAACAGGGAGTCGCCACCGATCCTTTTTCCTAGGTGTGATAGGACACCTATTAGATCTCTTATTAAAACAAATAAAAGGCTAAGTTTAGGTCTACGTTAAATCCAGAGAAAATTTAGGGTTCGGGAGTCGGTTACGCGCGAGGAAGGTATTAGCACCCTCGCGACGCCCAAAATTGGTATTTTATTAAACACATGTTGTCTTGATTTTCAAAAATACGAATTCATTTTGACATTTAAGTGTGATCCGATTGAAGGAAATGAGAAGTTGCAAGTTTTTTTGTTTTTTAGAAGGACGTCCCGTTTTTAACACGCCGATTAATTTCACCCAACATAGCGATAAAATCGATGACTTAATGTTAAAATCGGTACATTGCCTTATTCTTAAAATTAAAATGTAAAAAATTTTTAAAATGATAGTAAAAAAATCCAAGAATATTATTGTCAAAAAATGCGAATAATGATGTGAATAATAAAATATAAAATATTAAAATATCAAAATATTAGAATAATAATAATTAATATTGACAAATAAAAATAAAATAGAAATAAAAAAATGTACATAATATATATATATTAGAAATAATAATGATGTTTAAAATCAATACTATTAATAATACTACATCAATATGTACATATATAAAAAATAAATACGTGATAATATTAAAAATATGTACATAATATAGTGTTAAAATACATACATAATATAGTTAAGATATATACATAAGATAACATGTAAAAAAAAATATATATATATATATATAAATAATATAATATTAAAGATATATACATAAAATAGTATAAAATATATATATATATACACGTAATATAGAATTTAAAATATACCTAATATATTAAAAGAATATATATAATATAATATTAAGAAATATAATAATAACAAAAAAGGAGAGAGAGGGAGAGGGTGGATGATTTTCGGCCACAAGGTCGGCCATCGTCCGTCACGGACATGGCCGGCCACACATCAGACACAGCAATCGGACCTCAAAAAACTTTTTCGGTAAAATGGGTAAGCTTCCTCCTTTTATTTTTTTTACTTTAGATAAAAGAAACAAAATAAGATTGAAAGGAAAACAATAAGTAAACAAAGAACTTAAAATGAGAATAGACAAAGAGACCTCTTTTGCTTTGATCTTTGATTAATCTTCAAAAAAAACTAGCTTCTCTAAAAACTAGCCTTCACAATAACTCTTCTCCTTGATTACTTTAAAAAGAAACCTCTCCAAAAATCCTTTACAATAACTTTCTCTCTCAAAAACTCTCCAAAAAAAAATCCCCCCATATACAAAATATGAGAAGGCTTATATAGCCATTTACAAAATATTTTTTTTATTGTTTATGTCTTCATTTGTAGGTACAAGTGGTGGTGGAGCAAGTGTGGTTAGTGGAGTAGGTAATGGAGCAAGTGTGGCTAGTGGATTTGGTGGTGGAGAAGGTGTGGCTAATGGAGTTGGTGGTGGAAAAGGAGTGGCTAGTGGAGTTGGTGGTGGAAAAGGTGTGGCTAGTGGAGTTGGTGGTGGAAAAGGTGTGGCTAGTGGAGAAAAGTTTAAGTTGTGGGCTAGGTTTTTTTATTTTGATTTGGGCTTAGGGTTTGGGCCATTGGGGTTTTGATGTAAATTGGGCTTTGGGTAGTTAAGATTTTGGGTTTTGAGTTTAATTTTGGTGGGTTAGGTAAGGCTAAATTGGGTTTTGATGTAAATGGGCTAAAATTGGCCTACAACATGGACCATTTGTATCTATATGCATTAGGATCCCGATTCATAGATCTCTGGATCCGAGAAATCAAAATAAGAGGATCGAACCATTGATTTAAAGTTGTTAATTAAAATCAATTTTATTTATCTATTGATTTAAAGTAATTTTTAACTTACATATCATTAAATTGTTTTATGCTATTTTTTCTTTTTGTTGTCAAAGATATTGTTACTATAATTATATTCCTATTAAATTACATTCATATTGACAAAGATTATGTTTATAACTGTAATCATATTACATTATATGCATATGACAGTCTTCATCTTGTTAATAATTTGTGATAAAGCAGCATTTAAGTAAATTTTTTAATTTGACCCCTACAATTTTTTCTAATCTACATTAACTCAGAAGTTTGGTAACCTTTTCCAATTTAATCTTTGAATTTGAATTTCGTTAAAGAGTGATGATGTGGTACTTTGGGGTTACTCCGTGTCATCACCTAAAATTTTCTAAAAATATTATTTAAAATCTACAAAAAGACAAAAAATTATTAAGAAATCATTAAAAATTAAAAGAAATTATAAATATTCAAAAACAAATTTTAAAAATTAGGTGATTACACAACATTTTAGAGTGTAACATCATCACACCTAACAAAGATCCAAGTTCAAGGACCAAATTAAAAAATGTCAAATTCTTAGACCGATGTGGACTAAAAATAATTTATAGACCAAAATGTAAATAAAATTACTAAATTTGAACACAAAATATTATCCCTAATCATTTTTATGTCAACATCAATACTATAGCAAGATTTTCTATAATAGTAGAAAAATATTCTCTACAATTTTTCTGATTAATATAAGCCTAGTGTATATATTTTATATTTTTCAAAGGTTTAAAATTTATTATGTTTAATATTTGTGGATATATAATTTTATTTTATTTTATGTATGATAGATGGATAAACTGCATTTTACATGTAGTTATTTTATACTCCCATTATTGTTTCTTTCCCTGAAATTACTTACCTAATTTAATTTTCTTTTTGAATAATCTAATTATAAGTTATGATCATATCTGCTCTTTTCTTAAGCAATGTGTAACGCCCCAATTTTCGCGAATTCTGTGAATGTTGGCATAGGTTTAATGTGGGCCTCTAGAAGGCCCAAGCTTAAGATGGAACCCGCTAATTTTAGTTAATTTTTGTTCCATAAGAAAAAGGGAGTGAAATTATAAAATAGGACCTATGTGAAAATATTTGAAAATGCTATAGGCTAATTTGTAGTGGCCAAATAAATAGTAGTACAAAATAGGAGGATTTGCATGTCAAATTCCCCACTTTTAATGTAGTGGCCGGCCAAGGTGATGGATAGTTGATAATGTATGCATTTTAGCATTTTAATAGTTAATGGATGATAATGGATGATGGGCATTAGCATTTTAATAGTTAATGGATGATGGGCATGGTAAGCATTATGGGCATATTTTTATTGGAATTATGGCATGAGTATGGCACAAATATTAGTATATCATTTATGCGTCATAAAATGTTGAGTGATAAGAATAACAAAAGGAAGTAAAGGAAGGTTTTGTTCATTCTTTGTTCTTCATAGCCAATTTGAGAGAGAGCAAATAGGGAGGAAACCCTTGAATATTCGGTCACTAGGAGGGGGAAAAATTGAAGGTAAGTTCTTGGTACTTTGCTTCTATCTTGATGTTCATGAGTTCTTCTTGATTCTACCCTAACTCATGAAGCATATTTTGGTTTTTGGTTGTTGTTTCATGTTCTTTTGATGAAAAATGGAAGATAGGTGAAGTTGAGCCAAACAAATGATCATGCATGTGCCTTAGATGCTAAAGGGAAAAATCGGCTAACATGTTGTGCTTTAAAATGATGAAATGGAGATAATGCTTAAGTAAAAATCATAGATATGTGATGATTGATTGGTGATATACATGTTTAAATAACATACATGCAAGATAGGTGTAAGAAAGAGTGATTTGGTAATAAATCTGCTTGGGACAACAGAAGTAATGTGACTTTGGAAAATCACCATAAATTGTGGGAGATGAATTAGAAGCTGAATAAATTATGTAATTAAAGCTTAATGAGTCTAGTTTCAAATGAAATAAACTAGAACATATTTTGAATTCTGTACAATGAGAAATTTGATTTGTAATGAAGAGTGGTCAGATTAGTCAAGCAGTGAAACATGGGAAACTTTGAGAAAAATCTGGTATTGATTGGCTAAACCAAAAATTCTGAAAATTTTATCGATAGAAGATATATGAGTCTATTTTCAGGGAAAATTAACGGCACTTGATTTGGAGTTTCGTAGCTCCAGTTATAAATGATTTAGTGACTATTGCTCAGGAAGACAGCTTGCAGTGAAATTATGATTATGTGGTAAACATTGACAAAAATTTGTTAATGAGTTGCTTATTGATTTCTTATAAACTTACTATGATCTGTGGGTGTGGTTGGCCGAATATTGTAAGGGGTTAATACGTAGTTTGTATTTGAATAGTTAGATTAACGTGTTAGTAATCCAATTGTAGGCGGTTCGTGTGTGGATCTCGTCAGCATATCGTCGCAAACAGGTGCGTAACTAACACCCTCTTTCTTAGTCTGGATCGGCAAAAGTCGAAAAGCCGAAATGCCGAAAACCGGTATTTTGTAGATTTGCAAGTGTACGAATGCTCGTGAGGTAAATCGATTAATGTTTTTGGTAAGCTGCAAAATTTGGACTACAAAGTGCATGATTTACGTGCCTCGATATTTTTGGGCTTAATGGGCCAAAATTGGAATGATGGGCCAACGGCCCAATTCGTAAGAACCCTCGACGTGATTCTGTTAGTACGTGAAAAGTAGGAATATGCATGAAAAACCCTAAAATAGATAAATTACTGAAATACCTTTCAAAGTGAAAATTTACGCTTTTACCCTAGTAGATAAATTATCGAAATACCCCTAGGTTAAATTGACCTAAATGCATGTTTGATTGTTGTTATTTATCGCATGCCATGTTGTTATTATCTGATGCATGGGATTGGGATATTGACGGAGGAAGTACCGAAAGTGGCTTGTCCATGTCTTTGGAGGCTTTGCCTCAATTCTATCGTTAATCGAGCAAGCAAGGTTGCAATCTGTGGAGTGTTGGGTGGGTGGGTTGAGCTATTCCCACATGGAATGTATGGCTGGTACGGGTGGAGTGTAGTGGTTGGTGGGTTGAGTAGTCTCCCAAATGGGCTTGCATATGTTTACTTGATGTTGCATGTATTTTGAAATGGGCCTATGGGCCATCATCATTATCTGAATAAGGGCTAAGGCCCGCTTTATTGTAATCTGAAAAGGGCTTTGGCCCAGTACCACTCTTACCTGAATGGGCTTAGGCCCAATGGGCTTGAGTTGACTTGGGCTTTGAATGGGTTTTCCTTACACACTGAGTTTCCCCAAACTCATCTCTTCTTTAACCTTGCAGGTGAGCCTTGATGTGGGTGAGTTGGAGCCAGAGGGGATTCAGAGTGGCCATGGTGAACACTTTTGGGTTTGAAAAAGAGACTGGTTTTCTTAAGTTATTTTTAATTACTATTTAATTTTTGGATTGTAATAAGGCCATTTTAACTTTATTTTCTTCTTTGATTTTCTGGGATTATATTATTTTAAACAACTTTAAATTGATGGATAATAATTCAAATAGGCTAGACTTAGGGCACGATTTCAAGACGATACTTGTTTTTTTTTTTAAATAACACGATGACACGAATATTCAATTTACCAAAGATAACCACTCAAAAAATTTCAACTTGTTATAACCAAGTGTGGCAATGGATGTGGACATGTCTAGGATTGGATCCAATCGGAGAGCTTGGTACTTAAGCGACCTTCATGGCTCACCTCCTCCGTATGGATACCTACCGGTGCCCACTTCCATTCACTTGGTTAGTTTGACAAAAGTCGGCTTTTTAAAACACTAAAAAGGGAACACGGGTTTTTGACTTCAAAGTGGCACGTCGGATTCGGCCTTAATGTCTGGGCCGGGTTTGGGGTGCTACACAATGTTTAGAACTAGATGTGTTCCTGGGTTGGGTTGTGCTTAAACATGATATTAACATATTTTATATTTATCTAAGCCTGACCTGATCCAAAATTTGGACCTAAAATTTTGCTCAAACTTGCCCATATTTATAAAGTGCTAACCTAGGCTCACTTTAGACCCGCCCATATTATTTTTTATTTAAAAAAATTATTTATATTATATTATTTTAATATTTAATAATTTTATACAATTTTTATTTATTGAAAGACTTTATATAGTCATCTTAACCTTTTTTTTAATGTTTACATTAGAGAAGTATTATATATTTAGTATATGCTTATTTTTTTGATGTGTTCTAAATTACATGATATAAAGTATTATAAACTTCAAACGGATCGGGCCCAAGCCCGGCTCATATTTTAAATAGGCTTAATTTTTTTGCCTAAACTCATTTTTCGGACTTAATATTTTTACCCAAACGTTGCTGAATTTCAAGTGGACCTGAATGAACAACCCGGCCCATGAACAGGTCTACTTAGAACTTCCTATAGCCCCTCCCTAATCTTTAAATAGGAAGATAATGCACTTTAGCGCACTCGAACTCACATCCTCTTGCATTGACAATAATACCCATACCAATCAAACTAAAACTCAATTAGCTACTTAGGTCTTTAATTATACTATCATATCATTATGAAATCAATTATTTTGATAATATAAAATATAATATTATATAAAATATAATATCAATTAAGAAAAAATTGTTATCCAAATTCTAAGTCTGATATTGAGAGATTAATATGGGAGTTATGGCCTAGAGATTAGAAATATATTATTAATTGCTATCTAAATAAATACATTTGCTTATATAATTTGTAAACTTTATTTGGAATTTAATTTATTAACTAAAAATTTATTTATATTACTATTTTTCATATTGTGTAATTTATATTTCAAATTTCTATCATGTGCAGCCTATTAACTTTATATCTTAATTATTGTTATTGTTTTGTATTAGCTTGCTTAATATAAAATTTATTTATATCGGTTAGATGTTGAAATTCACTTAGATACGTCATCTACATAAATTATTAAAAATAATATATCTAATTATGAAAGATAATCTTAATTTGTGGGTGGTATGAAAGAATGGTTAGACCAAAAAAAAAAATAGTAATACTCTTAAAAGCTCATTACGATTAGATATACTATAATTGCAAGACTTTAAAACTATAAGATGAAATTCAAAAATTTTCAAAGTTAAATCTCAACTAAAATAATGTGGAGAAAAATAATGAGGACTAGGAAGAGAAAAAACTTTCAACTTTTCTAGTATTTAATGTGCTCCTAAACAACAATGTCGTGAAAAAGATTTTTAAAATGTACTATGAATTGATCTCATTTTTTTCCAATGACTAAGTAAAATAATGAATTATTAATGAAAAATCACACAATTCGTCCTGCTAATTCTACTTCATTCCCTAAAATGTATGTGGCAACACATAACACTTTTAAAATTGAAAAATATATAGCTATGGTTGCGGTCGTAGTCGTGATCATGGTTAGGAATGTGGGGAGGACGTAATAGTTACCATTTTTATGACAGTCATGCATAGACTTATAGTAACTACACATTTATCTATCATAAAAAGAATAATAATGAAGGACGAGAAAAAAGTGGTCAAAATAAATTCCAGAAATTTTATGTTACCGATGTAATATGAAGAGACATTGAACACGTATTTTTCATACATTCTAACAGGTACTTATGGTTTTAAGAAAAAGGGTGATATAAAAGTTCAACAAATTTGTGTAAGTAATCATTTAGCTTATCTATTAACTATGGGATTAGAAACGTCCACATTTGAATGGATCATATATGAAATTGGGATGTGTCAACTTAGAGATGTTAAGCGACACTGTATCCGTTTTTTTTTTAACTAAAGTTTTGTTTCACTAGATTTTCCTAATGAAGGTTTTTACCGGAAAGTTTAAAATAAGAGTTAAAAATATTATGTACTCTATTTACTTTTAAATTTTTTTTATCTCACTTTATTTTTTTTAGTTAAAATTTTAAGGAAGGACAATTTTCCATATTCATCAACATCCAAAAAGAGTATTGCAAATCTAATCACAAAATGAAAAGGGTTTATTCTCAAAAATCTTATAAACCCTAAACAATTTATATAGTTGAATTAGGAAGATTTAATTTTTATTTAATTATTTATTGTAACTTATGAAATATCATTATAATTAAAGAGGCCATGAACATCCTTACAAGATATTAAAGGAAAAAGGAAATTATATTTCTCATTTTTGTCTTATATTTCTGTCTTCTCTAATTTCTCTTGTTCATAATTTTCATAGATTGAGTTATAGTGTCGCACACATGCGTTTTCACTAACTAAAGGTAGAGACACAATAGATATATCTCCATCGACTAAGTTATGGAAACGCGCGAATTTTTGTATCATCAACCCTTAAAAAACATACTCAATAGTGAAACATACGGATGCATCACCACTCATGTCATCAAACTCTATAACGATGATTGTAGTGTTTATATTTTTGTTACAAAACTTTGAACATTTCCATTTATTTTTAATATCGAATCTAAAGATTGGCCATGGTTTCCCAGATTGATACTACTAATTATGGCTTTTGTCATGCATGATAAGTGATAACACAATATATATATATATATATATATATATATATATATATAGAAATTAAAACAATTAAGAAGAAAAAGACATGATGAGATATTCTTTTAAAAACTTATTAAAGCTTTAAAGAAAAAAAGTTTAAATGAAGCAATACAAAGAATTCAAAGCTGCCCACACATTCAAACATATAATCATATCCCATCTTTCTTTCTACAATTAACAAAACAAAAAATTGAAACCTAACATTGTGGACTACTTTTGCATATGGAATCTCAACAATTTCATTTAGTTTAAGCTAAAGGGTTTGGTTCTAATTTGAACTACTAACCAAACCATACACACATATATATATATATATATATATATATATAAAAGGTTAGTATTTTGTATATTGTCAATAAATAAGACATATGTTATCCTTAAAATCCTACTTTATAGAGTAATAGTATACCAAAGACTTGACTAACAATCAGGGGTGAAGCCAAAATTTTAACATTGAGGAGTCGAAATAAAAATTTTAAAAATTTTGGGAGGGTTTAAAATAAAAATTTCACTTCAAAAAAGGCTTAAATTGAATACTTTGTAATTGGGAGAGACTAAAATTGTTATTTCTCCATTTATATATTAAAAATGATTGTAACATAAGAAATACATATTTATTGTTCTTCTTCATATAACTTGTCAAAGGAGGTAATAAACTAATTTCTTTTAGTCATTGGGTGTATGATTTGGGTAATTGTAGACACTTGGTATTTTGACTTGTAACATTTTTAAAAGATGTACAAGTAACAATTATGTTTGTTTTGGGAGAAAATTCTAGAAAGACAAAAGGAATGTTTGAATTTGTAAAATCAAGATTTTGTAAGTTGGTATATAGATATAAAAAAACAAAATTAATATGTTTTTCATGAAAATAATACAATAAGGTCTCGTTTGGTTACTAATGTAATAACATAAGGAAAAAATTTATTTAATTCATATAGTTTAACACGAGAAAAAAAAACTAATGTACTAACATAATGAATAAATATTCCATCGTTCGTAAGTAGATTGTAAATCATGTAATAAACATATATTACTTTTATTTGGTCAAAATATTAAAAAGTAAAAATAAGTGTTATTCTATAAAATATCAAATTTGCCCATAAATGAATCTATACACCATAAATCTCAATCCAAGAATTCAATTGCATGTATAAAAATGGATGGATACATCATAAATTTGGTTCTTGTTTATCTATTTATTTTCAATCTGGCAATCAATTTATCTCTCGATTGCTTAGAACTACTCATAGTCCCTCCTTAACTCATATAAATGAGAGGATAATGCGTTTCAGTGTACTCAAACCCATGTCAATCAAGCTAAGACTTAATCGAAATATGTTGATTCTTTTTAAATCAAACAACTGATTATTTTAAACTGATGTATTAAAATTGTAATACTCCTATTAAATGAGACATACTCAAACTTAATATTAAATTATATTATAAAATAAAATAACGTATGTAAGATTAATAAATGATGGGAGTGCTACTACAAAAAGCTAACTGTTGCAGTTCACCAAATTGAGGCAGAATTTAAAATGTTGTTTTTTTGGGTACATGGAATTTAAAATGATTTAATTTCAATGGACTTTTTCTTCGCAAATAAATATTATATCATTGGACTTTTTTGCACATACTCATTAATTTTCACTTGAAAACTTTTCTAGAAACTCTTTCTTTCATTTTCTTTTTATATTTTATAACTTTTATTAATTTTATAACTTTTAATAGGAACTAATTTAAAATAAAATTATATGGACTGATCGAGTTTTAGTTTATTTGGTGTGGGTATTGTTGTCAATGCAAGAAGACGTGGGTTCGAGTGCACTAAAGTGCATTATCCTCCTATTTATGGGTTGGGGAGGGATTATGGGTAGTTCCTAAGCATTGTGTCCATAAAAGTTTAGTTTACTTTTTCTTTTTGTTTTATATTTCCTTTAAAATGACGAAATTATAAATTAATAAATGATAAATTTATGTTTTAATCTCTCAAAATTGATAATTAAATTCGGTCTCCACTAAAAAAATTCTAGATTCACCCATAATTGGTGTCACGGATTAATTGGACACCATGTCAATTATAAAATTATTAAAATATCCTCTCATATACAAATTAAGTTATACTTATGAGAATATTTTTGTCTTTTTCGATAAAACTAAATTAATAAAAAATTGATCATAATGAAATTTAAACTCGAATACCATGATGCACCATTAACTTTACCATTGTAACCAAAACATCAATTAATTTTTATATAAATTTTAATAAATATATTTATTATATATTTTTCACTTACATCATAAATGTGCCATAAATCTAATATTAACTAGAATAAATATAAATTAAAAAATCAATAAAATTATAGCCAACTTCTAATCCTATCTTCCCTTTTTTACACAATATTCAGCCCTTCCTCGAAACATATCAATCGAGCTAAGACTCAATCGGTAACATAAAATTACATAAATTAATAATATAATTTAACATCCATAATAATAATAATAATAATAATAATGTAATAATTAAATAAAAGTTAAAATCAGTCGTTAAGGTTTGGTGGGTGTGGAGAATAATATCTTATAGTTTCTTCCCTTTTGCGTGCATTTTTCTGCTTAGTAATCAAACACCAAATAAAATAACGTATAATAAATTAATAGAATAAATCAAATTGATTAAAAATAATAATTAAAGTTTATGTTAATATAAATAATTGTTTTGTGAGGGAGGTTTCGTCTCAAGTGAAGCAACAGAGAGAATTTAGGGAAATGAAACATTGGGTGAACGCCACGTGTTATATTAGTCTTAAAATTGTTGTAATTTAGTTGCTGACGTGCAAAGTAAATAGATAAATAAGATGGAAAAAAAGGTGGCAAAAAGGCTGCCTTCTTTTACAAGGGAAACTCAATGTTAGAAAAGGGTTCAACTTTTGGGTACGTATTATTATTATATTTAAATTACTTTTTAAGTCATTAAATTATTAATATGTTTATATCTTAGTCACTTAATTATAAAAATAAAAAAAGAGAATTTTTATTGGTGTAGGCAGTGCTAATAGAGAAAGTTATATCGTAACAATTTTAATAACCCAATGACTTAAATGAAATCTTTCAAATAGTTTAATGATCATTTTGTAATTTTTAAAGTTAAGTGACTAAAACGTAAACTTACTAATAGTTTAATGACCTTAGGTGTATTTTACCCTATTATTATATTAGTTCCTAAACTGCCTTATATGGAATTTTGTATGTCAAATTGTTGTTTTGCTTTTATTTTTCTTGATGAAAACGTGGGCTAGAACAAAATAAAAATAATTTATAAATTATGAATAAAATAAAAATAATTTATAAATTATGTATTGAAATAAATATGATTAATGATACAAAATAAATCTAACGACCTCTTAATTCTCATGTCTGAGATGATTGGATTTATTTTAATTTTAATTTTTAGATTTCATCTAAATTTATTATGAATTAAATTAGATATATTTTTAATTATTATTAGTTTGATAGTGTATTATAATGTTTCGTTTTAATTATTATTAATCGAATGTATTAAGAATAATTGTAAAGCTAATTATATTTATAATCAAGGATGTTTGAATTGGATTAGGCCGAGCGATTGGATTGAGAACCGTTTGGGGTATTAATTTGGAGAAAGTCATTAGATTGGTTAATTTGGGAATCAATACGGACTGGTTGAACCAAATAAAAAATCAGTTAAACCAAGCAATTGAATTAGATTTTTTTTTAAATTTTTAATGATTTATTTCATCAAACAGTTAATTGAGTCTTAAACTGGCATGAGCATTGTTGTCAATGCAAGAGGACGTGGGTTCAAGTGCGCTGAAACGCATTATCCTCCTATTTATGAGTTGGGAAGAGGTTATAAGTAATTCTATATATTGTATCAAATGCCAATCAGTAAAACAAAGTTGAAAAATGTCAAAAAAAATACAATGACTAAATTTCGGGTTTGAGCATAGAAAAATAGGGTCCAAAATCATAATTTGACCCATTCATTCATCTTTATAGATAAGGATACAAGAGTAATTTTCTTTTTTATAATACCATGAAAATGCATGTCAAGATGGTATCATGTTACACAAACACTTCCTTTGCACTCTAAGCTTTTTTTGTCTTTAGTTCCCTAAACAAACCTAAATTCCCCACACTATATAAACAAGTCCCCTCATTCACTTACATTCCCAAGGGCCTAACCATATCCCATTACTCACAGCTCTTTTCCCGTCAACAGTTCCGTAAAGGTTTCCAAATCTTTTTTCTATTTGATGAACAAACTCTTTGTGGTGATGATAATGATGATGATGATATAGTGTAATTATTCTTTTTGTGTGTGTTTTGTAGGGATGATGGCGAGACCGCCTAGCGGTAACGACGAAAACGGGGTTAAAAAAGGGCCGTGGACACCCGAAGAAGACCGGATTCTCATCGATTACATTCAAAAACATGGTCATGGAAGTTGGAGAGCACTTCCCAATTTAGCTGGTTTAAATAGGTGTGGGAAAAGTTGTAGGCTAAGATGGACTAATTATCTTAGGCCTGATATCAAAAGAGGCAAATTTTCTGATGAAGAAGAACAAACCATTATCAACCTTCATGCAGTCCTTGGCAATAAGTAAACCCTCTTTCGAGCTAACATCTGCTATGTCTTCAATCACGATATATATGTTATTCTAACACTGTAACTACACAGGTGGTCGGCAATAGCGACCCACTTACCTGGAAGAACCGATAACGAGATCAAAAACTTCTGGAACACGCATATGAGGAAGAAGCTTCTTCAAATGGGGATCGATCCCGTGACGCATAGACCGAGAACCGATCATCTGAACATTCTAGCTAGCTTGCCACAGTTACTCGCAGCTGCCAACTTTAATAACATGAATAATCTATTAGATGTCAATGCTATTAACAGGCTTCAATTAGATGCTGCAACACTAGCCAAACTCCATTTGTTACACAACATGCTTCAAATCCTAGGCACACCAGCAATAAATGCAATGGATTTTCTATCCGGACCCACTTTCCGGGATCATCAGTTATCTCATCTTCAACCGACTACCGGTGAATATCAGCCCTCGAATTTGATCGAAGCTTCTCAAAATACGCATCCATTGAAAGATTTGAAATTCAGTTCCTATATCAACAATGATCGATTCGCTTCTTCTTATTCTTCTTCTTCTTCTTCATTGTTTGTTGCTAATAATAATATTCCGAGTTCGAGTATTCCTCAGCTTCCGGCATTGATTCCGGCATCACCAGAACATCGACCGGCGGTTGTCGAAAACAACAAGATTAATAACCCAAATGAGATTTCTAATCCTTCATCTACTTCAACTACCTTTGAAGCTTGGGGAGATTTAATGGATGATGAAGCAAGTGATTCTTATTGGAGAGACATTATAGAGTAAGTGCACTACTTCTTTTTTTTCTTTTTGTCTTTAATGCATTGCCTACCTCATTATTACACAAATAAATTATGTTAATAAGGGTTACTCATAACCCAAATTTAATCAAAGTTTAATATGATTATCGATACAATAAATTTTAGAATCGAATTATTAATCAAAATCTGATTCAAAACTGGCTTTATATATATTATTCGAAATATACATTATGTTTTATTTATTAATTTATGATTTTTTTTTCTTAAATTGCAGCCAGGCATCATCACAATCATGGCCCATCTCTTAGTTAAGTGGAGCTTTCGGGTTGATATATTATAATTAGTATTTCATTAGATTTAAATAGAATGAACATAAAAATTGCAGGCTAGATGCCATTGTATAAAGAAAATAAATTATAAAGTATTACTATATAGTATATACTGTGTAGTACCAACATGGATTTTATTTATATACATATATATACATAGACTTTCTTTTTCTTTTCCTTAATAAATATTCCCATGGTTTGCGTCATTAAATTTACAACCTTTTTTTTTTTTTTCTGAGAATAAGAACAATTACGTACATATCATAGAATTATATGGAAAAGAAAAAACGCCTTTTGCTTTATCTGCTTCAAGAGGAACTAGAGTTTTCTTTGGAGGGAAATCAAAAGTTTGCTAGTCTTCTCTATTGGCAGAAGCCAACTTTGTTAAACAATTCGTAATTTGATTGTCCTCTCTAAAGATGTATCGCGTGAGCCATTGGCCTTCTTAAAACAAAATACGTTATATTTGTCTGATCGAAGCTGAGTTTGCTGTGTTGGAGGTGCTTCTTTGTATGATTTTGGCAACTTCCAATAATCATAATTATTATATATTTTATATCGTAATGATAAAATATAAAATAAGTAAATCCCAAATTATAACTTATTAAACAAATTTTTCACGAAAATAATCCGAATTTAAATCATCGTCATAAAAAAAGAAAAAAAAGGTTAATTTTAAAGATTTTGCAAATTCATTGAATAGTTGTTAATTATACGAAAGAAGGAAAAAGTGGACGAATAAAAAACAAGTTAGTTGTAGATTGTATTGTACACGAAATTGGCTGAAAATAACCCTTTTCTATCTAATTAGGAAAGGGTTTGACCTTTTATTGTATTAATATTCACATATTTACCCAAAAGATCTAATTCTTTTAGAAAAATTATGAATATATATAAATATTAAATTTGGTTTTACGAATCAATTAAATATTAATTTAATTAAAAATTATTAAAATATTTTTTATATTTTATATAAAAATTAATAAAGTTTCACTTATAATAAGATTTTAACTCGTAAAATAATTGATTTTAAACCTTAATTTAATTTTATTATTTTAACTAAAATTGGTTTTTATATCAAATGAGAGTTTTAAGATGTATTAAAAATGGCGATTGAGTCTCAGCTTATTTAACTGTTAAAGAAGAATTATGAATAATTTTAAGTATTTTATAAAAAACATTTTAAATAATTTTTAAAAATGCTAACTTATTGCAAAAAGTAATAAAAAAATTATAAAAGCATTGTTTACTAAACTATGACATAGCAAAATCTTCCTCATTATAATTTTTTTAAAGTCAAAATTATTCGTTACTCATTAGGTAAGACTATACTTCCTAGAGCTTACTAGAAGTTAATTGATGTGCAATGTTTTAAAGATTATCTCTTATTATTTTATATATTTACTTTTAATTGAATGCATTGCTTTTGCTTAATTTGAAAAACAAAATTGATTGGAAATGTTAATCAATGTCACTAATATCAGGGAGAAGGTGGAGATAAAATATAAATTAATAGAGGATCAAAATTAAAATTTTATGTTAAAAAAGTTAAATTGAATTTTTTAAACAATTTTATTATAAGTTCGATCACATTTTTTTAAATACAATATCTAGAAATACTGATAGCTTCTCCTCAATTCATAAATAGGTGAATAATGTATTTCAAAGCACTTAAACTCATATAAAAGTAAAAAATAAAGTCAAAAGGAGGGGAATTTATTATTATTATTATTATTATTATTATTATTATTATTATTGTTATTATTCATTGAATTAAGTAAAAGTATTGTATTAAATAGAAAAATCATTTTTGAAATTACAATTAAATAATCATTCACTAGTTCCAATAAATCTATGCCATGAATCCTAAGAACTATGCTTTACCTTCTGTCAATTAATGAATTGTGTTGCAATAGTAATGTTGTGAAAAAAAATGTTACCTATATATTATGAAGGGTTTAATAATTTCAAACATAAGATTAATTGTATATTTATTTGCCTTAACATTGAAGGGAAATATGGAAAAACAAAAATGATATAATCATAAGCTAATAACCGATTGAGTTTTAGTTCAATTGACATGAACATTATTGTCAATGCAGGAAGACATAAGTTCAAGTGCGTTCAAGCGGATTATCCTCCATGAGTTGAAGAGAGGCTATGGATAATTCTAAGCATTATGTCAAAAAGAACCAATATGATCAAAATCTATAATGAGTTTATTCAAAAAATAATAATAAACTAATAGTAACGTTTTTAACTTCACAAGTGAAATTATAATACCGCTATGTATCGAATAAATTTTTTTTTCGAAATAGAATTGAAGAAATCCCTAATTACAAGCTAACCTTGTGGAGGGAGGGACTTAGATGATAAATTTAGTAGGTATCCTATTTGACCTTTAAAAAACAACTAACTCTACCTACTTTGCCAAATATGTTGATTGTTATTTAATTAACATTTCTAAATCACAAAATTTTAAATTAAAAAAAAACCAAGTTCCTTTTAACCTTTCTTTTTCAATCGAAATTTTAATTTTAGAATTTAGTTTTTTTTATTTCTAGAAATTTAGTCCCTATACTTTTAGATTTCAAAATTCAAGTCCAATTATTAACGTTATTAAATTTATTTTATTAAATTCAGGTTCATTACAATATTTTTTTAGTTACATAACTATCAAGTGAGTATTTTAATTTCAAAATGTCACACCAATAAATTTAACAAAAAAATTAACAATGTTTACAATTGGACCTGAATTTTGAAATTTGAAAAGTAGGATTGAATTCCTAAAAATAAAAGTATAAGGACTAAATTCTAAATTTATGAAGGGTACAGAGATCTATGACATATTTTAACCAATTTACATCTAACTTTTTATTTTCCTTTTGTATTATCTTTTTATTATAAAATGAGGTTCACGACATGAATTTATTTATACTTATAGCTCTCAACTTTTCTTATTGTTCCCATTAATCCATTCGTAAAATTTTGTTTAATTGTTACATATATATCTTTGGGCTGAGTTTGGGTAGAAATTTGAGCCCATATTTCTAGGGGGTCGAGTTTGGGTAAAGAAAATAAATATAAACTAGAATTTCTATCAATCGTGTATACACGTAGAAGTCACAAATAAAGAACAAAATTGTGTTTAAAAATAACATACAATAAATAATGAAAATATTAGTTTGAAACTAATTAATAATAACACATGAAATATGTACAATATTAAAATATTTTAAAAATAAATTGTTTATCTTTCGTTGTCATCAATCTTAAGTCGATGTCGAGCTAGCTTATAACACCAACTTAATCAAATACATTATTAATATATATATATACACAAATGATAGAAGTAATAAAGTGTACATAATAAAATAAAATGTTAAAAAATTAGTTGGGTAGGAAATTAAAGGTTTTACTAATGTAAGTTCAAATCCCTATTATATGCTTATTTTTATTATTTTTAAATAAAAAGACTAAAATATCCTCGAATAATATAATTTATTTTAATTACGAAAGGGTATGTTCATAATTTCTATAACCAAGTTGGTGATCTGGTTGAGGGTGACACTAACTCAATTAAGAGCTTAAATATTAATATAGATGTCTTGTATGAGTTTGACTCAATCCGGCCCATTTTATGAAACCTTAATTCAAACTCTAATATTGTTATCTGCAACTTTCCATAACATAATACATAATCAATGTCGTTTAAAAAAGTAACACATGCCCGTAACATTTAATAAAAAAATTGTGATATGGTGTTACACATATTTCGATTTTGATATGGTGTTACATGAGAGTCCAACATGAAGAAGTTTTAGGGTTCCAAATTGCCGGAAGTAAAAACTTTTGATCTTTTATTCCATGAGCATTGAAGCTTCCACCAGTGTGGGCATCAATATGGACCTTTCCGGGGTTTCCCGGGAAAGCGCCACTTCCGAAGATGGCTTTGCAAGCCGTGCCGACACCGATCGAATTCTTAGGAAGTCCATCGTAGAAGCCGGTGTTTAAAGGGTTAGTGACCGTATCGGCCAACGTTGTCGCCAAGGCAATCACCATCGCATCAGCTGCCTTGTCCAGGTTTGGTGGTTGTAGGAAGAAAATGGATTTTGGACCGGAATCAATTTGGATGAAAGGCCATTCACATTTTCTAGGGCACTCGAGTTCTGGATTCCCGAGTATGATGTATGGTGTGATGTTACCTGTCATTTTAAAATAGTGAACAAGTTAAGTAATAAATTTATCGATGAAGATATTTGTGGGTTGGGTTAGGTTGCAACCTCAAAATATTCATATCTCTTACTCAACCTCATTTGAACCGACCCATGTAACTTATTTCACTGATTAAAAATTATATTTAATAATTAGCTTTAAATAAAAAAAAATATCAATTCAGAAAATGGATATATTAGAGGTAATAGCCATGTCCATCACAAATATTAATTCAAATATCTGAATCCACAATAACCTGAATCCGAACAAATAAAAGAACCTAAATCAGATATCCTCGAATATTTGAAAGAGTCGGAAGCTTACCGACGATCCCATTATAGGCACATGTTTTAGTGCAAACTCCTTCCATATTAACATCCTTTGCAGTAATTATAATGGGAAGCATGTTTTTCGCTTCCTTTGTGTGCTCTTTCACAATTTTTGTAATAAAATCACCAATGGTCAAATTCCTCCCATACTTATAGGAAGTATCATTGATTTGTTTAGCCACATTCACAATGATTTTAGGGACTTTATCATGTTTAGCTCCGGGCAACATGGCTTGGTAGCTTTCCACCATTTTCCACCACTTTGTGACTTGAGGTTGGAGGTTGAAATTGCCATCGGTGTTCAACGATTTTAAAAAACTGGCGATGGCTTCTTTTTTGTTGAGAGATACGTTGCCGTACCAAATGAGGGCTACGTTGATGGTTTCGATGAGGATAGGGCCACCGTGGTAGACGATTTTCGCTCGTGTTAGGATAGAATGTCTGGTCAGTTGGCCATTATTTAGGGAAGGAAGGAAGGAGATGGAGAAGAGGGCAAGAGAGATGATTCGGATCGGAAAAGAAGACATTTTCGCCATCAATTTTAAAATGAATTCTTAAAAAAATTGAATGGAATTGAGATTAAGATATCTAATTAAGAATAAAAAATCGAATATCTAAATATGATAAGCTTAATTCAAGGAATTAAATGTTGGGTTGATCTTTAGAATTTTCTTAAGATAAAAAAACATGTTATCAATGGTAAATTAATTTCGAACACTTCAATTTTACTATTGAGTGGATATCCTTAAATTCCGAATATTTTATGTTCCTTATATTATAAATATATTTCAATTAAATATTGGTATTATGGGCTCTTTATAGATTTAGTTTCTTTCTAATCCCTATATTCTCTTTTAAGTGTGCATTTTTTCACCATATATACACCTAAATATTTTTTACCCCACAATTTTGTAAAGAAAAGATAAAATAATAATAATAATAATAATATTTGTTCAACTATACTAAAAATGCCAAATTATGACATGTTTAATAGATATTGATTACTTCACTGTTAAATGGTCACAAAATATTGACCGCAAAATTAGGGTAAACTACTCATTAATCACTCTAAATAGAGATCATTCTTATTTTGGTCACCCAAAGACAATATGTGAAAATGCATCATTAGTTTTTCCTGTTACCATTTAACCGTGGAATGACCAATTTGATCAATTTCTTTTCAAAGAGTGATCAAATTAACCAAAAAACAATTTGAAATAACAAAAAAAGGAACAACCACTACTTAAGAGTGACTAATGGGGTAATTAACCCTAAATTATTTGATAAAATTAACGGGAAAAAATTACCTTTGGAGTTTGGCATAAATATACATTTCAAAGAGTTGAGAATTAGAAATAATCCACAAAGAAAACGCATAAAACAGGGACTTTCCACAGAATTTGACCAAAAAAATTAACACTCAAAAACTAGAAGATTAATTATAAATATTTAACTTCAGAAGAAAAACGGAAATTAGAATTACATATGTAATATTTACAAACAATCTTGAAATAATATGTACATTATTTTTTATGCCACAAACAAAATTTTAACACCAAATAAATAAGTTCTAGAGCAAGGGAAAATGGGAAGAATTACATATCTGTAGTCTGTACTGTGTTTACATTTTCCAGGTCTTGGGAACTAACAGCATATCCTTCTACTGTTACACAAGCATCAATGAACCAAAAGCTTCATTAACTTACAATGCAGTGAAAAAAAGAAACCAACAGTTGTATTGTTATGTAAAGAAGACAAATCCCGACTTTGAGATGAATATTAAGGATATTGATAGGTGGTTCAAGAGACTCTTGCTACAATCTATCACGATAATGCATTTTATTGTTTGATCATGTTTGAAAGACTGCAACAAGTTTCTCTAACTCAAGGACACCTTTTCTGTACAAAATACTTCAAACCAGAATCTAAGAAAAGTATAAAAGCAAAAAATTTCCTAGGGCAATTTACCTATGGTAATTAGATGAACACAGTAGAAGTATCATAAGGCTCTTGTATTAAGTCAGATTGCATTTTGCCCCTTCTACTAAAAAAAGGGGCAAATTAGTCCTTATACGTTAAATCAAAGAGCAAGTCGGTTCTTTCTGTTAAAAATTTCGTCCATTTGTACTGTTAAAAACTGGTATAGTTGATGGAATAACCAGACAGTGGCAAGTGGCATGCCACGTGTACCTCATACTGTTGTACAAGGACAGTTTTTAATAATAGAAATGGATGAAAATTTTAATAAAATGACCGATTAGTTTTTTTATCTAACATACAAAAACTAATTTGCTCATTTTTTGAGTAGAAGGGACAAAATGCAATTCAACTTCTAGTACAGGGGCCTCATGGTACTTTTACCTATATAACAGAAAGAATAGCTACTATAAATCGATGTATAAATTAGAATGGAAAACAAAATGTTCAACTCATCTAATGAAATATGTGATGACTGCATCATTTTAGGTAAACTTTACCTTAAATCATTGGAAGTCAAAGAACATTAGCAGTCAGGAAGCGGTGATTAGCAACAGCTTCTGCTATTGGCCGTTTTCGAAAGTCGGGATTCAGCATTGCCTGCAACGAGATGAAAATTTGTTAGAGCCAAATTGCGAATAAAGACGAAAGGTAACCTGGCTGTGAACCCCCTCCATGTAAAAGAACCCATATCATATATACTAGCCTGTAAAAAAGTTCAATAAAATTAAGACATTTACACCAGGTACTATCTGGTTATTAATCTCCTCTACTTGCTAACACCTTCCTTGACCATGTTTTAGGCAAATTAACATTCCTACCGGTCATAAGAAAGATGAAAATATGTAATAAAACTTTCATATTGCAACTTACCTGAAGTAATTCCCAACCAGCAGCATCACCCAGATCTAGAAATTTGACAGCTTCTAACAACCGGTCATCTGCCAAACAATACCTGCACAGAACAAGTGAAACAAAGGATAAAATTTGAACACTGATTATACTAGCTGGCTAAAATGAAAATTTGAAACCCATTTCCAATTTCTCACAAGATATATCGAGTAAATGAGAGATAATCATTTTATTTTCCTTCAAAGGTGTCCAATAGAACCTACACCTAGCAGAAACTTCTAAACTTTTACTTCAGAAAAATTAGAAAAGAAAAGTGCAACCAATTTTCGCAGTGTAAATAAAAAAAAAAAAGTTCTTTCAACTTTTATATGTGACAGCTTCCTGTTTCAAGTCATTAAGGAGAAGATCAGTTTTTACGGTTTATAGAACTTTCGAAGGCTGTCAACAATATATTAGGTAGAAGTACCATAGAAACTCCCGTACTATAAGTCAGACTGCATATTACCCCCCTTTACTCGAAAATTGGGGAAATTAGTCATTGTACACTAAATCAAAGAGTAAATTGGTTCTATTAAAAACTGGTTCCTATATGTTAGCATGAGGTACATGTGGCACATCACATGTAATTGTTTGATTATTTCGTCAACTTCGCCAGTTTTTAACAGTAGAAATTGATGAAATTTTTAACAGAAAGAATCAGTTTACTCTTTAATCAAACGTACGAGTACTAAATTGCCCTTTTTTAAAAAATGAGGCAAAATGCAATTTGACTCAAAGTACTAGAGCTTCCACGGTAGTTTTACCCAATATATTATGTATAGGCACTAAACACTGCATTGTCCTATAAACTGGATTGTATTATGATCATATGATTAAAAAAAAAGGAACAATATGCCCCTCAGTACAATCAGTACTTGTTTTGAAGATTTGAAAGGCTTACTCTCTTGTAGCCATGACATCAAGTTTGAAAGTGCTTTCCAAAAGCCGCTAGCAATACATGAAACCACAATTAGTTTGGTCAGAGAACTGCTCTTCTTTTTGGGGGAGGATGCTTACGTACAATGGGCCGAACCAAAACATTTTAAAAGGAAATGCTGATATAGTTGCTTACTTGCAATGAAAGGCCATCCATGATCCCTGCTTCACAAAATGGAACAAAAGCCAAGTATGCAAAAAGAAGACCTGCTTCGTAGCTGTCTAGAGACAACAAAAGAATTAATTTCTGGTATAAACAGCCAATAAGGAGTAGCTAGAAATCAAAACATTACATGTCATCCGCAATTCCGAAGGATCTTCTCTCCATAGGTGTAAATGCACCGGCAGATGATGCCCTTCTCCAAAGATCCTCTGAGAATGTGCTAGGACCTTCTTCCAAAGATGAAAAGCTATAAAGCAAAATGCCATATCATTGGATATGAATAATACTATGTTGAAAAATTAGAGCAGTTCCAAGCAATATTTAATGGTGTGTTTCCCTTTTTTTGGGAGAATACTCTAATTAGCAAAAAAGGGAACCAAGATGTATTTCTATATCTTTTAAATAGATGATATTATACCTGCTCATGTAAAGGATCCTTAACCTTATTCTCAACAAGATTGGTATCTTTTTTGCACCCTTCATAAGTGTCATCTTATAGCTTTTCGGTCAAACAGCCAATCATTGTGATATCATGCAAAAGGGGCTTAATCTAAAATATTCAAAATTTCTGTAAAAACTATGTCCCTTCTGGCATTATATCACTTCTGGTAGCACACAATGATTTTGCGATGGCCATCTAGAAGAAGAGCTAAACAACAACATAGCAGTACCTGATGTCAACAGAAAAGGCTAGATCTCGAAGCTTTGGAACCAAATAAACGGCATCTCTTTCTACTATTGTACTGCCATCATTCAGTGAAAAGTTTGATTAAACTTCGAAGTGAACAGAGTAAACTGATTGTCTTTTAAGGAGGACAAACAAATCCAGACTTCAAAAGAAAATGGTCAAAAAATAACAACATATACTTGAGTATAACAGAAGCCGGTCCAAGACTCTGGTGTAATCTTTCATGATTATGCATGTAGGCTAAACCATTCATAGCACCCTGAAATAGCCTAATGACAAAGTATGTTCTGCGCTTAAATGCTTGCTCTTGCTCAAAAGGATTCCAAGGCTTTTCTTGTAGAGAACGGGCTCTTGATATTTTCTCACTAGTTGCTTTTGCAAAGTCAGCCGCACTATATTTACCATTGTCACGGAAGGCTAGCCACTGTACAGAACAAAGCTACATCATTTGTAAAATTACTTAAAACAAAAAGCAACTTGACTACTCACATATAGTTGATATGAAATGACAGACCTGCTCTCCTGTTTTTGTCTCAAATCCACCAAGAAGTAATAGAAGATTCTTACATATACCTTCGGAACTGCTCTGTTAAAAAGGTGCATAATCAAGATAAATCAGTACCATTCTTTTGTAATTGTCAAAAGAAACACAAATTTACTTTTGTAATTGGTTGAAATTTATTGTTGCACTTCATTTTACCTGGAGGAAAGCATGGGCATTGAGTTCATTGGCCGCCATCATATCAGCCTCAATACCGGCAGCTCGTTGTCCTGGATAAACCTTCATAGCCAATGGTTTTTGTAAAGTAAATAAAACTAACTAAATGGTTAACAACACCAAATGTAGTCTAAGAGCCTAATTTGTGACTCGGTTTAGATTGCATTTTCTTTCTTTGCGGTTCTTTGTAATGGTAGATGAGCTAATACTAGAGAAAATTTAGTAGACAAGCTCAACCTCCAATCATTTAAACTCCACATAATTATACCATGGTACATTAATTCAAAAGCAACTCCCTGCGACAAGTTATTGACATCCTTTCTTTCTATTTGAAACTGGAGAATCCTAATAACTTGGCCCAGCAAAATTTTACCTATGAAGAACTCTAAGGCGTAATCAGGATTGAAATTTAAAATAGATGTTAACTATGTCACATACTTACATTTTTCTTCTACGTCGTGAAAATATGGATGTTAAAATAGGTGATTCTTGAGGAAAATATATAAATAATATCACCTTAAAGATCACTGGTGTGCCTTTAAATGGACCCTGAGCTATTCTTCCTTCATAAAGCCTGCAGATGGACTGCCATGAATAACATCAGTAGGAAGATGGAAAAGATTCTGCAAGTTTCATCAACGGTAGCAAACATATTTATTGTGTAGATGTGCATGCATTTATCCATGGAAATGCACCTGATTTTTACACTCCCTTCTCCAACATCTTGAACTCTCAATTGCCCCAAATCTCCAGATGAAAATTCAAGATCAGCCCCTGACTGGAACCCTGAATAGCTGGAAAATAAAAAATTAAACCATTTTCCATGTCATATTTCAATAAGAGTTGTATCCAAATCCAGAATTTAACAGAAAGTACTAATAACACTTTCCAGTTGCAGATTCAAAACCTCATTTAGTCCCCGAAAAACACAAAAGGGAAATAAATAAAGAAAGAATACACTTTTGAGAATGAGCAGAGCTTAAAGTTCCTTTACTATATACCTGCAAGGCTAATTAACAAATATATCTAACACAATGAGGTTCACACTTCAGATAAGTAACTGAAGGTCATCTCCAAGGTTTGAACATGCATTCTCAAGGTGAGAATGCAATGTGCCTCATCACTGCACTCAAAACTTAGTTACTAATAAACCCCAACTTGTCATACCTCAAACAAAATTAATATTTATCATTTTTCCCATACTTTCTTGGAAAAAACACACACATATACACACGAAGTCCAAATTTTCTATTCTTTTGTTGTCTTTTCTTAGTTTCCCAGAAAATATAACCCATTGACTAATGCTTAGTACCTAAAAATGATCAAATAACAGAACCCCAAAACACTAAACATCCACACCCAAATGCCTGAAAATTACAGAATGAAAAAACCGAATTTACCTAGTAACATTCATGAAACCATAGCTACCAATTAGTCTCCCAACTTCGAATGAGTCAGGACTGGTAATAAGACTCGCTGTACAGAGTGAACTCGACCGAGTTCGACTACTCACCCAGGTGCTCAATCGCGGTTTTTTCGAAAGGAAAAAACTGGGTTTTTTAGAAAGGGAAAAAGGAAGAGAAGTAGAACAAGAGAAGAAGCAATGGGGTGTGGTAAAGGTCATGGCTTGTTGGGTTTTCACCTTATTAAAGACTCTTCTTTTTAACTGAAAAAAAGTTTGTATAAAGAAAGAGGTAATGAACCTGGAAATGGCGGGGCAAAACGATAAGATTCTTTTTTTTTCTTTTTTTGGGGGTTAACATTAAACCATATTACTCATCTTTTTTTTTAATATTTTTTTTGGTAAAAAAAGTTAATATAACTTTTAGTCCCTAAACTTATCAATTAATTTCACTTTGGTACATATTTTTTTTGTCGACTTTTGTAACTGATCTTGACAATTAGGTCTATTTTAGTTCTTTGAATTTGAAAAATATAAAATTTTGATGACGTGATATTCTTTAACATTATCAAATCTAGATAAATTCTAAGTTCAAGGACAAAGACAATGACAAAGGGTTGGTAAAGCCCCAACGCCTAAAATGTGAAATTCATGAACCTTTAAATTTTATAAAATTTTAATTTAATAAATGGTAAAATTATACTTTAACCTCTAAAAATAATAAAATTGTGGTTTAGTTTAGCTTTCATAAAAATATACGATTTAATTCTAGCCTATTCAAAAAAATCCTAGTTTCAACCCTGTACGAGAATCTAAATGAAATTAATTTTAAGTTCTAGTACTAAAATGGACTTAATTGTCAAATTCAAAGACTAAAAGTTATATTGACCAATTAGATAATTTTGATGATTTTACTATCTATACAACTATATATAAAAGGAAGGTGGCGTTACTTATATAACACGTGTAATAATTTTTTAATATGAGAAGATAATAACTAAGTTTTAATACTAATTACTCTAGTTTTTATGGCTAAATTTCAGTTTTGATCCTTATATATTACTCAGATTTCGAGAAGATAATTGCTAAATTTCAATTCTAATCATTTAAATTTTTATGGTTAAATTTTAATTTTGATCCCTATATTTCACTCAAATCTATAACCCTACCCCTAAGGCCTTCCTGACATGACACATGACAAATTTTTTTTGGACATGACAAGATAATGGCTAAATTTCAATTCTAATCCTCTAATGTTTATGGTTAAATTTCAGTTTAATCCTTATATTTTATTCAAATTTGAGATTTAATCTTTATACTTTACTTTTAACATAAATTAGTACTTACATTTTTATAATATCATTGGTTAATCTAAATACTTTATTTTGATTAAAATGCTAATGTGAATTTTTAAAATTGTTAATACTATTAAAATTCTCTATTAAATTCGTAAATTACAATGTTATTTTTTGTTACATGGATATCAATTAAGTATTTGTTTTTCAAGTTTCAAAATGTCACACTAACAAATTTACCAAAAGAATTTTAATGGTGTTTACAAACGAACCTAAATTTTCAAATTCGAAAAGTAGAAGAACAAAATTCTCGAAAATAAAAGTATGAATATTAAATTCTAAATTTAGGAAGACTTTGAGCATTTTGTAACATTTAAAATTTTACTCTATAATTTAGCAAAAAATAAATAATTAACCCATCGCTAAGCGTGAGTGAAAACCATACTAGTTTTCATATAATAACCTCCTTTCAATATCAAAATACATTATTTTGTTCTTATTTAAAATAATATTAGAATATCACTAGCTTTCAAAAACAATAGATTAATGTTTTCATCATAAGTGTAAACTATAATCAAAGTTACTAAATTATTAGTAAATTTTTGTTTTAGTCACTCGACATCAAAAAGTTACAAAATAATGATTGAACTATTCAAACTTTTATTTACTAATAGTTTAATAACCTTAAGTGTAATTTACCGTTTTAATTTCTAAGGTTCACTTTCAAAATTTGCATCCATAACCAAACCAAGAAGAGCTGAATTTCAATATCCTTATCAATAAACCACTTGATCATGTTAAAAGAATATTATAAGAATATGTAAAAATAAAATAAATTATTAGGGTATATAAATATATGGAAAAAAACACAAATATAAATATATAAAATTTTATCTTAGCTAAGTAAATTAATTCAAAAAAATATTCAAAATTATTTTCTTTACTAATTATTTAGTGTAATGGTAAGTCACATTGCATTTCTAAGGGGAGACGTTAGTTTGAACATTGGAGTCAACATTATTAGGAGAGACAATTACGAACCTTAAATATAGACTGTAAAACAGACTTGAAAAAATAATATTTTTTTTTACTTTTTTTTCTTTTAGATATTCTCCATGTCTGTTTTATGATTAATTGTTGGAACTGTTTTTTGGTTCATGGGAATGGCCCCACGTTTTGTTGCCCACTACTTTCACACATTTGTTTGTGTGATAGTGGGACATGTAGTTGATGAGTTTTTATAGAGAACCACTACTATAAATACCAACTTAGCTTAAGGTCCCTAAACATTAAAAAATCAAAAAACAAAAATATTCCATCTAGTGTTTTTAATTTTTCATACAGTTAAATTTGACGTCCTCGTTGGTGGTTTGACGTGCTTGCCAATGGTGTCACAACATTTAGATTTTGGCATTTGGTTCAGACAATGACTGGAGGTATTTACGTTCTATCTTTTTCCCTGCTCTATATTGTAAATCATTATTTATGCTAACATTTATGTATGAAGTTTGTGATTCCTCCAACAATATTATCTCCAAGTTTCAAACTTACGTCTCTTCTTAAAAATACAATGTACCTTCCCATTATCTAATACTTACTGATATTATTTTTCTTTAATAATATAATTTATCTCAACTAACCTCAATTTAAATTTTAATCACACTACATATGTGTCAGAATAAGCCAACTTCTCAATCTTTAATTAAGAGATCTCATGCAATAGGTATTGCTTTAATAGTAGGTAGGTTACAATCAATATTATAATTGTTTATGATATTAAATAATTAAATATATAATTATTATATTTAGTTAATATAATTTAATAAAAATATAAATAGAAAAAAATTATTTGGTAGATTATTGACATTTTTATTATATATTAAATATAAATAAAAATTTTAATTATTATTTAATCGAAATGTAATTCTAGTTTTATTATTTAATACAAATATAATTTTAATAATTTAAAGTTTTTATTATATTTACATATATTTTAATCTAATGCCTTTTAAGACCATTTTAATCTTAGTAAACATATAAATAAATATGCTAAGTTGGCAAAATTGATACAAAGTATTAACAATATTAATTATTAGATTATAATTTTGGGGAGATATCCATTTACATCAATGTAAAACTAACATGTTTTTACACGCTTTCATAACTTTTTCTATGATTGATGTTTTAACAATTCAACCGTTAAGTTTATCAACATAATTATATTTATCATGCATGTAAAATTTTGAATGATCCAATATCTCTATTATATCGATCTGAAATATTGTTTATATTAATATATATTTAATTGTTGAAGTTTTGCTTTACATAAAACAAATAGCTAATATAATTTTCTTTACTTTAAACTTGACTTGCATAATCTTCATGAATGAAACATGAAATATAACAATTGGATTTTTAAATGTCAATAATTGAAAAAGTTACAAAAGAGTTTTAAACGGTGTTAGTTCTACTCAGATAAATGAATCCTTTCCCAAAATTTTTAAATAAAAAGTAAGAAAATTTAATTTTATGGAACTTAAATCTTGAACTTTACCAAAATACAAGAATACACAACATATTTTGACATTTTTAGAAAGACTAACTATGGTTTAGTCCATCTACTATGCTAAAATTAGAGATTTAATCTCTATTTTTAAATTGTCATTATTTGATCCTTTACTTTTATAATGTTATATTGATATATCTAAATTAATAACATCATTGTTTGTTATCGTTAAAGTGGTTATGTGAAATTTTTTTATTGATAATCTATTATACAATTAGGGTTACATGAAAATCGATCAACTATGTTCAACTAATAATAAATTTACATATTGATCGAATCTTAAATTTGCTTTTTTTTTTAAAATCTATGACGTCACTTTAAAGACAATAACCAATGCTTTTTACAAGCATCAAAAGAGATTAAGTCTAAAACCATATAAGCATGAAGGGAGTGTGAGGTAAGTGGTTGAGGCACCACATAAGCATGTCCCAACAATTACGTAATTAACAATGTTTCCCTTTATAACACCACCCGAAAAAATTCCCATGAAAAATTTACTCATATCATCACCCCCAAATGACCATCAAGCTGATGGCAACTCACACAATACTCACAATGTTTGCTCTTCTAATGGCAGCACAATCCAAATCAATATCTTCAACGAACCTTCCACCAAAGGACGATCAAGATCTCCGTCTTGCCATGGAAGAGATGCAAAAAGCCAATTACTTCACATTTGTAATGTTGCTCAACATGTTGCCCCTTGACCCAAAGTTCCTTGCTAACGTAACTTTTTTAATGCCCAATGATCGGATGTTGTCAAAAACGGTAATCCCAGATAACGCGGTTTCCAGCTTCTTGCATCGTCATTCAATCCCTTCACCATTGATTTTCGAGCATCTTTTATATATCCCGACGGGTTCGGTTCTTCCCAGTTTAATGCCGGAGTACTTGATGAATGTCTCGAATGGCGGTGGTCGAAGAACTTTTGTCCTCAACAATGTTAAAATCATTAGCCCGAATATATGTACTGTCGGGTCGTCCATCCGGTGCCATGGTATCGATGGGGTGTTAAACCCTGAAAGTAATATATCTCTACATACTTGCTCTAACACCATGGTTCCTGTACCACCACCACCTTCTCTGGTGGCCCCATCACCTTTATTGCCACCACCACCTCCATCACCAGTCCCATTTTTTTCTTCCCCTGAAGATGATTTTCCGGTGCCTGCCCCATTACCGGCTGATAGTAGCCAACATATTTCTGGGTCTTCAAAGTTATCATTAGGTAGAAAAATGTTGAAATCAATGGCTACCATTTTGGTACCACTAATGATTGGTGTTTCCATTTGAAAAGTTGATAAGTATTTGGTGAAATTGTTGGCAATAGTTTTAAGATTAAATGTTTGAAAATTAATGCATATGTATGTGAGCAATATTCTAGTAAACCTTATTTCAATTTATTGTGTATTTTTTTTATAATAACTTGTATGAGTTATCTCGAGTTAGTAGAGGAACTAATTAGACATATATAATTAGACCTCAAATAATTTATAATTAAGTTTTGGCTTTCCACTTATTAATTACAACTTATTTAATTACAAAGTCATTTCATTATAGTACCATGGCTAAACTCTCATTTATTATATATCATTATGAAACCTACTTATTAAGTGTTCATCCAATAACCTTGTCTTAAGTATTTTACACTCATGGGATATCATTAATCTCTTTGGGACAAAATTTTTCCTCTCAATATGATCGTTTTTATCTCATGGTTTCCATTACATCTTCCGATATGAAAAAGTCAATTAGTAACACATAGTAATTAAATAATTTGTCTTATGCCAAATGACCCATAATCACGTTCCTTTTTCATCAATCATGTAATACCAATGGGATGATACTATTGACTCTTATAAGGTTACAATTCTACTATTATGGAATGATACTACATCATGCAAAAGTACATCATGCAAAAGTCATATACCCAACGTACGAGCTTTCAGTTCCTTATCTATTTGACTTAAACTTTTACTACATCAAAGTATATGAGTCACGCATATATAGTTCATCATTCACTCAGGATTAAGGTATGCCACACTATGAATGTCATAAGTGAATAAATTCATAAATGGATTCAAGATGAATTCAAATTAGATTCTATCTGATGTATTGTTAGTCCAGATAAAGACATCTATGTCTCTATCTTCTGGGAGTCATTCACTCCGATGTCCAAGACAAAACATCTCCCTAATTGGATTTGATAGATGTCACAATAATTTTTCAATTGATTTTCTCAATGTCGATTAGATTAAGAGCTGTTTAGATTATTTACTAATACAAGTTGTCTTATCACATTATGATCCGACGCATAATACAACTTAGTATATTTAAATATTAGATAATCAATGAGCCAATATTTGTTTACATTTTACTTTATATGCAAAAACTGTTGAGAAAAAATACAAATAATTTAATATATTATGGGATTTTATTTAAACCAAGTTGTTCGAAAAATTACAAATATAAAATGACTAATATACTAAACATAAGGCACTTGATCCTAACACATACACCTCAATGATCAAAATTAGATGAAGTTTAATTATAGGAAGAACCTTACACCTCTACTGAGTAGCCACCGCATGACACCCAAGCACCCAACAGAGGAAACCAATATGAAGTCCTAGATAACAAGGGCTAGAGAAGGAAGTTCTCAAATACATTACTGCAAGTTTCAAAATCTTTATGCTTAATTGGAAAATATTTGACTTGAGTGTCAGAGTGCACATTAAGAAAAATCTTCGACATCTTCTAACTAGTGTTTGCCTTGCAAGTTTGTTGGCCACTGATATGAAAGCTTGAACCAAAGAGATCTTCACCACCCAGAAGGCCTCCTAACTAGAAGAATCCTACCAAGGGATCATCTCCAAATGAGTTTTTACCCACAAAGAACTCCACCAAAGGAACATCACTAAAGGAGTCCTCATTTTGGAGAACTCCACCTAAAGAAGCACCATTAAAAGAGTCTTCACTAAAGAGACTTTTGTCATCGTAAAGACCACCATTAAAATATGTCATCACCTAGAAAATTTTCGCTAAAGATACAACATCCCTGAGTCCTACATCACCATAAAACTTACACTATAGTAAACTTTACCGAGGGGATCTATACCATTATGAAGACCTTCACAAGACTGAGACCTCTCCAAAGAGCACATTATTTACCATGGTCACCATAGTCTCTACATAACGACCAACGATAAGGCATCGATCTACCACGGTACAATGGTCCTCGTACCATGGCCATATTGATCACCAATGTGAACCACTCCTACTGGTCCTTTTCACCTCGAGTATCATGGTGACTCATGCCTAATAGCTTTTTCCAACTTGGTCATCACGACCTCCTCACCTCAATAACCCATGTCAAAAAGCTCATTCTCCCTCTATAACAAGACCACCATGATTACCACAAGCATTGTGGTTCCCTTGCCTCTTAGGCTTACTTCTAAATATCCCTTTTGCACCCATTTACTGTGGCTACCATTATTACCATAAAACCAATTCACCTCGGTGATGCCTACCCATCATGATCATTGTTAATTTACATACACTATTAAGGCCTTTTAGTCTAATATCTCTCATTGTTGTGGTTTAAGAATATTTAAATGAGTGGCTTATCTTTGTATTTACTTTCAAAGAATTTAGAGGTAAGACAATGACTAGAGCTTTAGTATTGATTAGTCATGCATGTTAGACTATTAGGAAAGTAGGTGTCAAGTTGTGTTTCAAAAGAAAGAGTTAAAACCAAGTAACAAGAAAAATTCAGAAGGTAATAGCTATATTGGAAATGGAAGAAGAATGTTGATAGGTAAGAGGTTTGTGATGGAATTATGGTCAACATTGGAAGTGGATTGGGTGAAAGTGAATTATATTGAAGCTTATAATGAGAAAAATAAAATTGTTGGGATACAAATGGTGATAAGGAATTGTAAGTACACTTATTGGTGTCATTTTTGAAAGGTATCTATTCAAAAGAGCTTGAAAGCAAAAGCTATATGTGAAGAAATAGCTCTAGCGAATCAAAAGTGCAAAAAAGTGATTGTTGAGATATAAAATACTATGGTACACTCAACAATCGTATGAGGAGGGTAAGTAAGTACATTGGCAAATGACCTAAAACTGAATAGTAAGTATGCATAAAAAGTTTGAAAACTTATATTTTTGAAAAGTAAACTTGAAATCTAACTTGTTTGCGAATTGAGTAGGAGATGAATATGTCAAATTTCGTTAATCAACCTCTATCATATTTCGTGAATATCTTGAATAAGAATAACCTTCTCGCACCCAAATAAACAATAACTTTATTAGTTACTAAATACCGAGAGTCATGAGTGAAAAATCATATACTAGGTCATAAGATGTAAGTTGTACTTGTTTGAATGATGTACATGTATTGACTATTCTTTGCAATATAGTATATGCCTATGACTATTTTGTTAGAAGAAAATTATAATAAAAAACCATGGAAGTTTCCTCACAGTTCAGTCCCACCCCTTAAAAGCATATAAACAAAACAAAAATGAAATTGAATATGTCCATTCTACTTTCACCACGAAACCTTCCCTTTCTCTCTTTCAACGCTTTCCTTTCCCTTTCTTTTTCCTTTCTTTCCTTATTCTCATTGCTATAAAACCCATCATTTCTATCATTAGCAAGAAAAAAAAACCAGACCCATTTTTTATTTTTATTTTTTAAAATTTTTTCCTGCTTGAAATTGCTCTCTCTGATAACCCCAAATCCTCAAGTTTCTTGTGGAGAGAGAAAAAACAGAAACCCAAAAACAAAAAAAGGGGAAAAAAATTCTAAATTCAGTATCCATTTTAATCGACAATTTAAAAGGATGGGTCAAGCTTTTCGCAAGCTCTTCGATACCTTTTTCGGTAACTCAGAGATGAGGGTATTTTCAATCTCTCTTTATTTCTTTTGTTTTGTTGATAATTGGCCATTTGCATCTCGTTTAGTTATATTAACTGAAAGTTGATCATCGTTAGGGTTCTTTTTTCTTGTACCCTATATAATATGGTTTTATAATTAATGTGGAGTTGAAGAAAAGTTCTTGACATGGATATTATAGGGTAGTTTTGCTGAAGATCTTATATCCCATTAAAGTCAGCTAGATGTCTGTGAATTTAGCTATATATTTTCAATGAATTCTGTGAATAGATACGGGTCAACCTCTAATGTAGAAATACGTGATTGTACTAAGATTTTTGTTGCATAGAACAAATTTTCACTTTTGGGTGTTTTGAGGAATGTGTTTGTATCATATTGAGTGCCGTTGTCTATTGCATCGAAAATTCAATCTTTTGTTTTGTTCAATGAAATGGAAGTGGGAAATGCAGGTGTTTTCTGTCATTGATTGAGTTGTATGCTGCAGGTATTTTCTTTTATCACGTTGGTTGTAGAAAAGAAAATGAATCCCAAATGTGTTCACACTTTAGTATTTGTTATAGCTTGCTCTTTCTTGAATGAGATAAATGAAAAACACGACAATTGTATAATGTCCTCCTAAGTTATGTTGAGAAGTTGAGTAACCTGATTTACCTTTGTTATCTTTTACTCTTGGTAAGGCTCAGCATCTATTTGCTAATGTTCAGAACATAGATATTTTCTCTGATTTTGAGTTCTATTATAATAGGATGTACATTCAATAATGTAGAACTAGAATGTTCGAAATTGCCAGACTTTTTCATTTGTCGAGATCCCATATGCATCAAATTATGGTTTATGTTTTTCTTTTTGGGGCAAAAGTCTTCTTGTGAAGCAAAATATTCTACTTAATGTTGTCACTTTTCCCCTTTAACTATCTAGTTTGATATTGTTATAAGAAATATTAAACTTTGTTGATTAGTTGTCATCATCAGTGCATCAAATCTTTCTTGGCAGTTCCTTGCCATGGAAGATGATAAGAATTCTGTTACACTAGTATTCTAGCCAATGCAAAGGGAACATGTTATTCTAACGTACTTATCTGGAAATTGCTCAGTAAAGTATTTATTTTTGAATTTATTCCTGAATTAGTTATCTTATTCGTCTGTATCCGTGCAACATGAAGTTATGCTAAATGTACAATGATATTGTATAGGATTTGATGCATTCCTGAAAAGGTTTGTAATGCCTTTATATGGTTCATGCTTTGTCCTATGTTTATTTTGTGGTTGAATAATATCTTAATATGTTGTTACTACGGGGCAATATATAATAGAATGCTTAGTTGATATTTTGCATTGTCATTAGACTATGTTAGAAAATTTAGAAATAGTAAATAATGCTATGAACCTGCGAATGATTGAAGTCGAAAAGTTGCTTAATTTACTTGTTTGTTGAGTTTAGGTGCCATGCTAGATATTCATTGATGAATCAAACATATATATGAATTATAATGCTGATCAGTTTAAATATGTATTGACCTTTTTTTGTTTTTAACTCTGGAGATAATGTTTTGATATGAGTTCACCCTAGAAATTAGAGTCCTGAGAATCATTGAAGTCAAAATGTGACTTAATTTACTCATTTGTTGAAATTAGGTTCTATGGTAGATATCTTAGAAGGACCAATAGAGATGAGTTATAATTCTGATCAGTTTATATTTGTATTATCCGTTTTTCCCCTAACTTGAGAGATACTGTTTTGATATGAGTTCACCTTAGAAACTAGGATCCAAGCCAGTGCACTTTTGACATATTAGTACATTGATTCAGATTTCTGAATTTAGGTAGTAGCATAATTCACATGTCTTACTCTTTTCTGTACCACATCTGGGCATGCTATTATTTATCTCAGTCTATTATTGAAGGTTCTTCTACTTTATGTTTACTCTTGCAATTAGATACCAGTACAGTTCACCTTTTATTTTTTATTAAAAAAATCACTTTATATTCTCCTTTCTCGTTGTGATTTTCTGGAACTGGTTCAGGTTGTGATGCTTGGCCTTGATGCAGCTGGAAAAACAACTATATTGTACAAGTTGCACATTGGAGAAGTTTTATCAACTGTCCCCACTATTGGTAGGCAACTTAGTCTATAATAACTTGATTTTAGAAACGGTTAACTATATGATTGAGACTCTTGTATTTTGCTGTTCTTTCTTTTCCTTCTTTTTTTTTTCCTTTGGGTCCTCACTGGGAGAATGGAACTAGAACTCTAACTGGCATTGGATCTGAAATCCCAAGGAAAGAAAAGTCTCTCTTAGCCCTATATCCTTCTTGCCTGGCCTACTATATAGCCTGATAGATTGGCCTTGCCAGCGTAGGATTCCCCCGCACCCCCCGTAAAATGCCCGCTATCAATAATAGCTTTAGGCATGAGAAAAAAAAGGTTTCAACCTATACACCCAGATCCTCCATCCATATAAGCTTGCTTTTGTTTGACACATTCTCAGTCCTAATGTTCACTAAAATTGGCATGCAAGGTTCCACTTCAGGAAGGACTAAAACCATAACGCTAAAACTAATTCACTTTTTTTTTTTCTCAAAATGCTACATCAAATCTGAATAAAACTAGCAAATCTGTCAGAGTGGACTAGTGGGCCCTTATGATAAGATTATTTTTCCTAGTTGGCCAAATCACTATTCAAGGGACTGTATAGTTTAAGGAAATATTAATTCAGTAATAAATTATCATTCTAGTTGTTCTGTTGTCTTGCATTACTGATGAGTTTAGACTCACTTCAAGTCTTCAATAACAAGTATTAACTGATTTTATAAAGTTCCCTGACTGTGTCATGCACCTGCTTTGTACAGCAATGTGGTTGTTGTTTGGGATAGAGAAACCGTGCTTCTCTAGTCTTCGTCCCTATAGGTGCTTTGTGAACAAAGTAATTGAGTTTTGTGAACTCTGATTCAGTGTGTATTAGATATATCATTGATTAGATTTTTCTTTTTGTTTAATTTATTTTCCTTCTATATTCGCTGAATCAATTTTTTTCCTCAAAATTTAATTTTGACATAGATCATTGATTAGTGTTATGGCCCATTTTTCTATTCCTCACATAATCTTTGGTTGAAATTTTGGCTTTAAATTGGATTTATTAACTTTTTTTCCTTGAGGTGGATAGACAAGTTGATATGAGTAATGAGTTCTTATTGATGTCTCCTTCAGGATTCAATGTGGAGAAAGTTCAATATAAGAATGTGATGTTTACAGTTTGGGATGTTGGTGGACAAGAGAAACTAAGGCCACTCTGGAGGCACTACTTTAATAACACAGATGGATTGGTGATAATTAGCGCTCTCTCTCTCCTCTTAAAAAAATGGAATACATTTTCACCCTCCAATTGTTCTTCTGATTGTTTTGTTAATTTGTCAAAACTGAAAGATTTTATTTGTTAAAGTGATTTTACTCCGTTCTTCACTACTGATTGAAAAGATAAGCTATTCATCTCTCTCTCTAATACATATTTCTGTTCAGATCTACGTTGTTGATTCCTTGGACCGAGAGAGGATTGGGAAAGCTAAAAATGAATTTCAGGTTGTAAATTTAGAAGGTACAGAAACTTGTTAAGCATTTGGGCTTAATATTTGTCTAATTTTCTCTTTATGTTCTTTCAGACTATTATCAATGATCCATTTATGCTCAACAGTGTCATCTTGGTGTTCGCCAACAAACAGGACATGGTATGTTTTGTGTAGTTGTTTTGGACCTGTGTTTTTCTGTATACATTGCAAAGTGCTTGTGGTATCTGCTAGATGAACTATTCAGAACAAAAGCATGCAATTTTTAGTAATCTGACATAACAATCTTTTGGTTATTTTACTTTCTCACATGTAATGGAAAAGTGAACTGTTGAGAACAAGACATGCAATGTTGCTTAATCTGACATAACAGTCTTTTGGTTATTTTCCTCATGCAATTTTGCAAAAGATTAATAGCAGCAAAGAAACTGACACTTTAATAGCATTTACAATTGTAACACATGGATAGCATTAGTAATGTTGCATATTTTTATGTGCATAGAATTCGAACTTACTTATGCTCTGTGCTCTTCAATATAGTTTAACATGTCTGCTTATCATAGTGATTTACATCTTACCTTTGAAGATCTATGAACAAAACCTTACTTCATTGTTCAATATTGATAAAATGTGGCTCTTGTATATAGCTGCATGTTTGATGACTTCATTCACTGTATGAACTGTAAATCCTTCAACCAAGGGTCCTTATCAAAGTTCCCCTTGCTCTCTCATTCCCCTTAACTTTTTTCTACTTCAAGAAGGCGTCATTTTACCATTGTCTGAAAACTTTGATTGCCTCAAAATTGATCATCTTTGGCATAATATGGAAAAAGCATGTGAAAGTGCAGCATGGCTGCTTTAATTCCTTGGACTAAACAGTAAACACTATTGTAGTGTTGCTTTTTGGTTGGATGAAATTATGACACATGAGTTTTCTAGAGTTCTCTGCTAGAAGACGCAGCATATATATGTGGACCAGGTTGTTGTGAGAGTATCATTACTTCTGTTTGATTAAATTTTGACCTGTTTGGTTTTTGTGATATTTGCCTAGAACAATGATACATTTTCATTAATAGTATCAAGATATTCATGTGATCTTAGCATGTGTTTTATCCTGTTAGAGACCTGTATCAATACTATTTGCCCCCGTATTTTCTAGCATTTGCTGGTTGTAACATGAATTTCTAGTTAGATTGTCTCAACTATATCAATGGCTCTCTTTCCTTGTGTACTTTTTGGTATAATATGTACATCCAAGGTAAAATGAGATCTAGGTGGCATGGGAGATTGTTGCCCTCTTAAATGTGTTTTTATCCTAATAAATTTGGTTAAACAATGGATTTGGCGGAGTTGGAATTCCCCTATAACAAGCAATGCTTAGCGAATGGATAACCAAAATACATATAGAAACATTTATTGTAGTTCTGTTTTTGGGCGAAAGTAAAATCCGTGAAGCTAGATTGTAGGCTAACGCTGAAGTTCATTTTGCTTCCTGGCTTAAAATTCAATGGCTCTTTTGTATGGATATCGTGTTGTTATTCTCCGTTCTCACATTACTACTAATGATGTAATGTGGAGATCGATTGTGTAGGACTGAGCATCAATATCTAATCCTTTTAGCATTCATCATTCCGTTAAGCTTGTTTTCGTGACAGATGAAAAGGGCTAGTTTTTCTTACCTCTTCCTTCTCCCATTTTGCTTTGGCTGAATAATTGAGATGAAAACTGCAGTCTTGCACGCTTATTTTTTCGAGCTTGCTAGTTGAACTAAATCAACCATTATTTGCTTTTCCTTGTACTATGATGCATGCATCAAAGTTCCCTTACAAAAATGTCTCTTTCAGTTTATCTGATTTTGTGTTTTCTCTTTCCAGAAAGGAGCAATGACTCCAATGGAAGTATGTGAAGGATTAGGCCTTTTTGATCTGAAGAACCGAAAATGGCACATACAAGGTACTTGTGCACTTAGAGGAGATGGTCTCTATGAAGGCTTGGACTGGTTAGCCAGTACGCTCAAGGCAATGAGAGCTGCTGGATATTCATCGATAGGTTCATCATCATTCTCATAAACACAGGTTCCAACCCCTTCTCTTGCCTATATTCCCATTAAAACGGAGCTCGTAAACAAGAAAATGATTCTTGACAACTTCATTCCCAGATGCATCATCATCATTGAAGCTTGTAAGCCGTGTTTAAATCACTAGGAAGTTCGATGTTGTAATCGAAGTGTTTTTTTTTTTAATCGGTTTAGTCTAAAAGCTGATGAAAGTCTAGTGGGGGGGTGTTTCCCCTTGCATCTTATATGGCACTTAGATGAGTGAGTTTCTACCAACGTGTGCATATTAAAAAAGGCAGGTATTACATCAAATGAATTTCATTTGCTTACCAGGGATATTTAGATTATTGACCCATAAAACTCATATAAAGTGGAAAATGATTGTCATTTTGAGTTTTCTTTTGTTTTTTCAGTCAAGAATTTGAGGTTGCAATGCTTGGTTTCTGGAATTTTCGTCGGATACGATTATCGCCTTTTAAAGATGATTGTATGAACTATGCTAATCGTATGTAAAGTAAAATTATTATACATTATATCAGGTCAGCCCTACTTGCTATATTTAATAATTCAACGTTTAGATAATGGGTAAATTCGACTCTAGTCGACTCCTTTGTAAGGTTGAAGTTGACTTTAGCCAAAAATAAAGGTTAAATTGATAAAGATTAAAATGAAAATGTAAATTTTAAGGATTAAATTTGTTATTATACCTTAAATCTTTTATTAAATTAAATTTCATTCTTATTTAATGCATTTTGACAGAAAATGAAAATTAAAGTAATGTCTCTATATCCTATTTGAATTTGTACTAATAAAAAAGCTTAAGATTTTTATTAAAGAATTGTTTGTGAATTGATATGATTATAAATTTGAAATCATAAAATAATGGATTTCAGTTATTTTAGTTTTTCAACCAAAATTTTCAAATACACCTCAAATTTATTTATAAATTTCCAATTTTGTGTCTAAAAATAAAGAAAAAAAACATGGGTGTAGGTGTTGCTAATTAAAATTGATGAATGAATTGTCATATTTTCATAAAAGACAACATCAAATATTATTTTCATAAATGAATGAACTAACTATTTTAAAGAAATATTGCAAAATAGAAACATCAAATATTTTCATATATGTTAGATAATTAATTTATGGAAATTATATCTAAAATCATTATTATTAGGTATCATTGCTGTTTAAACAATGAGATTCTAATTGAAAATTTGCTCATATAAATATGATGTATGAGACTATCCTTTTATCATAACTCATTCTTCCTTTTTAAACTAAAAATGACTGTTAAAATAGAGTCGTCGTAGATTTTCATGATTTTATCTATGTTATTCATGATTTTTGAAGCACAAAAATTTGATAGAAGGGTTTTGACACTCGAAAGATCCAATCCTCTTCATGACCATTCTGCCATTAAAAATGTCATCATAAAGAAAGAAACTCCGGGAGGACCAAATCCTCTTCATAACTCTAATCCTCCACTAGCACTTAGTGGTTTTAATGTCATTGTGAAGAGAGAAGCTCCGAGAGGTCCAAATCCTCTTCATATTTCTAATCTTCCGTTGGCACCTAGTGGTTTAAACATCATTGTGAAGAGATAAACTCTAGGAGGACTAAATCCTCTTCATAACTCTAATCCTCTGCTGGCACATGGTGGTTTTAATATCATTGTGAAGAGAGAAACCCCGGGAGATCCAAATCCTCTTCATAATTCTAATCCTCTGTTGGCACCTAGTGGTTTAAACATCATCATGAAGAGAGAAACTTTAGGAGGATCAAATCCAATTCGTAATTCTAATCCTCTGCTAGCACTTAGTGGTTTTAATGTCATTGTGAAGAGAGAAACTCCGGGAGGACCAAATCCTATTCATAACTCTAATCCTCCGTTGACACCTAGTGGTTTAAACATCATTGTGAAAAGAGAAACTCCGGAAGGACCAAATCCTCTTCACAACTCTAATCCTCTGCTAGCTCTGGGCATATGATTAATCCGAGTCATTTTTTTTAATACAATCCACAATTATTTAAATAAAATAAGATATTGTTTTATACATTATTTTATGAAATATTATGTTGTTTTATTATCATGGTTACTGTTCTTCAGTTTCATAGATTAGAGATTGAATACATCAACTTATGAAAAACATGGTTCTGTAGAAAGCTATAATGATTTATTTATTAGATTAATCCAAACAGAAACTATTTTAATATCTTATAATAAGATATAATATAAATCATATATTTTACTTATCGTTGATATAATTATGTTAATCTTATAAAATCTTACGTTAGTATTATTTAAAATAAAAAGTACTATCATTTTTATTTTAAAATATATTTTATTTAATTAAGAATATATTATATAAAATAGAGGGTTCATTTATCCAAAAAATCTCAGTTGAATTAGGTGAGTCATTGTATGCCCCAACATCGTCTGGTAATTCTCATTCTGGATGACCTGATTTTGTAGCTGCCTCTTTGAATGCTGCTTTCAAGTACTTGTCATAGCACTGCAAAACGGCTTCTTAATAAGTTTGTGGTTCAGGGACAGCAGAGATGTTAGCAGCAAAACTATGAATATGATGTGGTAAATGAGAAATTGCATACTGACCTGATTCAAGTGGAGCAGAGGATTGGTTAGAATAAACATAGTCTTTCATCTATTGTGGATGTTTAGGGAGATGCAAATTACGACTTAATGAGATGTAGGTGATGAAGACACAATAGGTGAATCAGGTGGAGGAACGAGTATGACAAATGGTGAATCGGGTGGTGAAGCCATGATATTAGGTAGAGGAGAAAGTGAATTATCAATCTCAAGAAAAGTGGTATCATTGGATGTAGGAAAGAAAAAAAAGAGATTTAACTGGAAAAGTGATTTCATGAAAAATGAATACCCCATGAATATAGACGGAATTGCTTTGGGCGAAATTTGTCACTATAATGAGGTGTGATAACGTAGCAAAGACAACCAGAAACCCTTAAATAAGAACATCAGCTAGTTTCTTATAGAAAACTTTTCTAACCTAAAATAGGAGTTGGTAAATAATTAATGATAAAACAGGTTGCTAAGACACACTCACCCAAAAATTTAAAATGCATATTAGACTGAAATTTTAAAAATTGAGCTACTTCAAGTAAATGTCGATATTTACGCTCGGCCACCCCATTTTGCTGTGGAGTGTGAGTACATAAACTTTGATGTATAATTCTCATGGGACTAAAATATTCATTACACAGTCTTAAAAAATTCACATCCATTATCACTTAAAATAGTTTTAACAGTGTAGCTGAAAATCATGACAAAGAATTGCTAGAGTTGTACAAGAACATCACTTTTTAAACGTAAAAGATGCACCCAACTCATACAAGTAAAATCATCTACAATGGTCAAGAAATATCTATGCCCACTATGGGTTGAAATCCTATACGGACCCCACAAGTCTAAATGAATAAGAGAAAACACTACCTCAGCCCGAGTTTTACTTATTGGAAATGACAATCTAGTTTGTTTTGCTAATGGGCATACAAAACATTTTAGTATAGAAGTACTATTGGAAAAAATGCAAATAGAAGCATGACCAAGATGGGAATGCCAGAGTAAGGAAGAATCAGTAGTGGTAGTTGTACGAAATAAGATGTTACCCACGGTTGGTGTAGAAGTTGGTGACAAAGTTGAAGCTGAAGTTGGTGAAGAAACAATTCGAGAAGGTTGAAGGATGTACAGACCACCTTGCTCTTTACCAATCCTCTTTTATCTTTCCACTTGAGTGATCCTGAAATATGCAAAAATAGGGATAAAACGAAACAAAACAATGCAAGTCTTTAGTGAGTTTAGAAATTGAAAGCAAATTATAACGGAAGTTTGGTATATATACAACACATTGGCTAATCTAATATCAGGAGAAATAGTACAAGAACTAATGTGTGTGATTGGTGACGAGGAGCTAGTAAGTAATCAGACACAAGACGAAGATGATGCACATGAAACAGCAAATTCCAAATGTTGAAAGTTAGATAGCATGTGGTTGGTGGCACCAGTGTCCAAAATGCATTCACAAGGCGGGACGATACTTGCCAAACTAGTCTCTCAAACTTGCAACAACTGCTACCAAAGACTCCTTATTCAAAAAATTTAATATTTGTTGATATTGAGCTTGTGTGAATATAGGTGCTTGAGGAGTATTGGATGTGCCAACATCAGCAATTGCATCTATCGAGTCAGTTGCTACCACATTATTTACTACAAACCCAGTCAAATTCGAAATCCTTTTTGGTGAATTTAAAATCTAGAGGATATCTGATTAACTTGTAGCACCTCTTCCTTTTGTGTCCATGGATCTTGTTATGGTCACAAACACCATTGAACCGCTTTTTTTGAGCCATATTAGCCGAATACACCAATGTTGGATCTAAAGCAACTAGCCCTGAAGCATGATGCCTTTGAGATTCTTCTTGCATCAACATGGAATAAGCTTGATTGACAGTAGGTAACGGAGTCATTAACAGAATCTGACTACAAACAACACCATAAGTATCATTCAATCCCATTAGAAATTGGAACAAACGTTGCTGAACAACATGTTCAACTTTTTGCTTTGAGTGTCCTAAACAACCACAAGAAAAAAACGGAACGAGTGCATCATACTCATCCCAAAATAGATGCAATTTGGTGAAGTATACAGACACTGAAGCAGTCCCTTGACAATGAGAAGCAATCTCACGATACAGGAAAAAAACTCGAGAACCATCAACCTTGTTGAAATGTTCACTAAAATCAGTCCAAACCATTACTGCACTAGAAGCAAAGACTATTCCTGCTGAAAGTTCCTTGCTGACAATGTTTAAAATCCAGAATAACACTATAACATTGTATCGGTCCCATTGTGGATGCAAATCGATTGTCACCAAGTCTTTGGGACAAGTACCATCCACCAAACCCAATTTTTTCTTCGCCAACAATGCTATTCACATTGCTTTGGCTCCAAATAGTATAATTCTCAAACCCAAGAAGTTGATGAGAAACTAGTTGTGCACCTGGATTATCAGATGGATGTAAGTGTAATGGATGGTTGAAATCTACAGTAGAACCCGATGGAGTCACCATTCTCACCAAACAACAATCAACAAGTAAAAACCGACACTTTTGGTTTAAGAAAGTTACCAATTAACAAACAATCAAGCAGAAGAGATCTGTAAAAAAAGATGACAAATGTAAATTGATAAAACCAAACAATCGATCAAAGTTAACCTACGAAAGAGGAGATGTACAAAAGAGAATGATAGGCTGAGGAGAGACTCACGTTAACCAGAAAAAGATAATTGACAGTGGCTCTGATACCATGTTGAGAAACATCGGTGACTGTAGTCAACCCGTGACATGTCCGTGATGAACAAAAGAGAAGCAAGACAGAGGAGCAAAGACGACAGCTAAGGCACAAAAAAGGAAAAAGAAAAATAATTGAAAAGTAACCTTCATTAAGGGAAAAAAAGATATATTTAAAATTACAACCACAATATATTTATATACCAACAGATTAGTCCCTAACCAACTAACCAATTAACAGTTTCTAGTTAGATTACAAACTAAAACATTAACTAACCTATAACTATCAGCTAACCTTTCAACAGGACGGTCACGGGTCCCCTTTTTCTTTTGCTTTTTCAACCTTTTTTTTAGCAATTAAAAAAATAATTTCAAATTATTTCCTGGTGCCGCCTAACATGTCGACGACACTATTAAAAATATTTTTTTAATCCGATATATTAAAGAAATATAGGTATCCCATCGAAAAACGTGCAGTCTTTCCTAACACAATAGTAAAAAAATATTTTTTTAAAAAACTAATCATGTTGTAATAATTAGGAGGAAGTGGGGGTGGTGTCGCCAATTGGTTACGCGGCACCAGTGAGCTATTGTAGTGTTTACCTATTCCGGTAAATAAATTTTCTCCTATCCTATTTCAATAGTAAATTATTCTTTTTTTATATTAGTTGGGGAAAAAGCCTAAAAATAAAAATGAAAAGTGTAAATTTTGGATTAAATTTATTATTATACCTTAAATATTTTATTAAACAAATTTCATGCTTCTTTAATGTGTTTTGACAAAAGTGAAAATTAAAGTGATTTCTCTATATCCTATTTGGAATTTGTACTAATAAAAACTAAAGATTTTTTATTAAAGAATTGGTTGTGAATTGATATGATTATATAATTGAAATCATAAAATCATGGATTTCAATTATTTGAGTATTTATATGTACTATTTTTTCAACTAAAATCATTTTTGGAACCAAAATTTTCAAGTACACCCCAAATTTATTTATAAATTTCCAATTTTATGTCTAAAAAAGAAAAGAAAAACATGGGTGTAGGTGTTGCTAATTAAAGTTTGATGAATGAATTGTAATATTTTCATAAAAGACAACATCAAATATTATTTTCATAAATGAATGAATTATTTTAAGGAAATATTACAAAATAGGAACATCAAATATTTTCATAAATTTTAGACAATTAATTTATGCAAACATTATAAGTAAATGGAAATTATATCTAAAAATCATTATTATTAGGTATTAGTGCTATCAAATAGTGAGATTCTAAGTGAAAATTTGCTCATATAAATAGATGTATTAGACTATCCTTCATATCATAACCCTTTTTTCCTTTAAACTAAAAATGGTTGTTAAAATGGAATTGTCGTTGATTTTCATGATTTTGTCTATGCTACTCATGATTTCTGAAGTACGAAAAGTTGATAATTTAAATGATCGAAAGTTTTTAACACTTAGAAGCTCTAATCCTCTTCATGATCATTCTACCATTAAAAATGTTAAAAATGTCATCATGAAGAGAGAAACTCCGGGAGGATCAAATTCTCTTCACAATTCTAATCCTCTTCAGGTACCTAGTGGTTTTAATATCATTGTGAAGAGAGAAACTCCGGGAGGACCAAATCCTCTACATGATTCTAATCCTTTGCGGGCTCTTAGTGGTTTTAATGTCATTGTGAAGAGAGAAACTCCGGGAGGACCAAATCCTCTTCACGATTCTAATCCTTTGCAGGCACTTAGTGGTTTTAATGTCATTATGAAGAGAGAAACTCCGAGAGGACCAAATCCTCTTCACGATTCTAATCCTTTGCAGGCTCCTAGTGGTTATAATGTCATTGTGAAGAGAGAAGCTCCGGGAGGACCAAATCCTCTTCACGATTCTAATCCTCTGCAGGCTCCTAGTGGTTTTAATGTCATTGCGAAAAGAGAAACTCCGGGAGGACCAAATCCTCTGCAAGCACTTAGCGATTTTAATGTCATTGTGAAGAAAGAAACTCCAGGAGGACCAAATCCTCTTCATAATTCTAATCTTCCGTAGGCACCTAGTGGTTTCAATGTCATCATGAAGAGAGAAGCTCCGAGAGGACCAAATCCTTTTCACGATTCTAGTTCTCCGTAGGTACCTAGTGGTTTTAATGTCATTGTGAAGAGAGAAACTCCGGGAGGACCAAATTCTCTTCATAACTCTAATACTCTACTAGCTCCAAGCATATAATTAATCAGAGTCTTTTTTTTTTTTAGAATAATCCAAGTCAATTTTCATTATTAGTGTAACAATCCACAATTATTTAAATAAAATAAGACATTGTTTTATACATTATTTTATGAAAAGTTATGTTCTTTTATTATCATGGTTTTACTGTTCTTCAATTTCATAGATTAGAGATTGAATACATCAACTTATGAAAAAAAATTGTTCTGTGGAAAGCTATAATGATTTATTTATTAGATTAATCCAAACAGAAACTATTTTAAGATCTTATAATAAGATATAATATATTATCATTTATCATGGAAATAATTATGTTAATCTTATAAGATCTTACGTTAGTATTATTTAAAATAAAAGTACTTTATTTTTATTTTAAAATATAATTTATTTAATTCAGAATATATTATCTAAAGTAGAGGTTCATTTAAAATATATTATATATATGTGTGTGTTTCTTCCATTGAAATATAATACAAGGTCTAATTATTGTTTTAGTCCTTGTACTATACTGAAATTCGAGACTTGATCATTCTATTGTTACAGGTTCGAGTTTTCTTGGACTCGAGTTTATTTTGCCAACTTTACTCTATATTCTATTTGTAATTTGTATTAAGTAATTTTAAGACTGTAATTAAAAATAGCCTATATAATTAAAAAAATCACTTAATATTTTTTTAAAATTTGTGATTTAATATGATTATATATATTTGAAAACATAAAATCATGAATTCCAAACATTTAAGTATTTATGTGCTATTTTTTCAACTGAAATAATCTTTTGGAATGAAAATTTTCAAATACACCCATAGTTTATTTATAAATTCCCAATTTTATGTTTGAAAAATAAAAAGAAAAGAAAAGAAAAACATGGGTATAGGTGTTGCTAATTAAAATTGATGAATGAATTGTACTATTTTCATAAAAGTAAACATCAAATATTATTTTCATAAATGAATGAATGAATTATTTTAAGAAAATATTACAAAAAAAAAGGAACATCAAATATTTCCATAAATTTTAGATAATTACTTTATGGAAACATTATAAGTAAATGGATATTATATCTAAAAATAATTATTATTATGTATCAATGCTATTTAATAGTGGGATTCTAATTGAAAATTTGCTCATATAAATATAATGTATTACACAATGCTTCTTATCATAAGTCATATTTTTTCTTTAAACTAAAAATGCCTTTGTCTATGTTACTCGTGATTTCTGAACACAAAAAGTTTGATAGTATAAACTCTTCATAATCATTTTATCGTGAAGAGAAAAATTTCTGAAGGGTCGAATCCTTTCTTAACTGTAATCTTTCGTAGACACCTAGTGGTTTTAATATTGATGTGAAGAGAGAAACTGGACATTAGCTCAATTTACATATTTATTGTACTTAATTTTGATTAATTTTTGAATGAGACGTCATTAATTTTAGGTTTATTATTTGATTTTTGATTAGTGCACAAGTAAGATCGGAAAGTAAAAAAGAATTAGAATTTGAATTGATATAAAAGTTTGGTTGAAGGATCACAATAGAATTTTTAGAACTTCATTTAGAAGATTTATTTGTAAAAATATTACTTTAAAATTTTTTGATTAGGATAATATTTTAATTTACTAGTACTTTATCTCTTAAGTTATTTTAGATAACTCTTTAATAATATTAGATTAAATTTCATTAGTAGCTAAATTTTCCATCTACCTTTAGGCCGATAAATAATCCGGTAGAGAGTTATGAGATATGAACCTACATTTTAAAACCTTCAATCTGGTATTTGTCGTTTCTCCGGTTTAGGAGATAGACACCGTCATCTCACAAATTTATATTAATAACAAGTTAAACAAAACTCATTGATTCAGTTTTGATAGGCGTACTGTTGGAAGTATCGAGTCGACCGTCTATTGTATTCGGTCTACCGAAAAAAAGTTGGCTTGTCCAAGTAAGAAGTTAGTTGGATTCTGTCAAGGTAAATAGCAATCGGATTTAAACGACCTGAGCAGTTGAGGTTGTTGGTTCGAGTTTGGCCCTTCTAGTTCACAAGGCTACCGAAGAGCTAAATCTTGGATGCGTGTTTTGTGGTTGTTCGTTTGATAAAGATTAGTTGTTGGGCATTCTTGTAATTAATTTACACATAGAAGGGTTGGTGATTTTGGGCATCCTCGATCACTATAACTAACTTATTGGTTGAAGGAAAAGACTTCTTATCAAGGATTAGTTTGAAATCGGAACAAAATCGAGCATGAAGCTAGAAATTTGTCATATCACTTTATTTAATTAATTTTCGTTTTTGCTTATTTTTACTGTTATTTTAATTTCAATTATTTTTATTATTTCTATTAGATTTAAATCCCCCTTTTGAATTTTGCACAGACCATCACACGTCGTGGGCACGACAGTTGCCTAGATGCACAAACTTGGTTGAACCGGACAATAATTTTAGATATTCCAGTCTCTATGAGATTGACCCTACCCCCTATATTGCTATTTTTTTACTGTTTAGGCTTAGGAATATTATTTTTGGTGGATTCAACACCCATTAGAAACTCTGAGAAACCAAATCCTCTTCATAACTCTAATCCTTCATTGATACCTAGTGGTCTTAATACCATCGTGAAGAAAGAAACTTTAGGAGGGCCAAATCCTCTTCATAACTCCAATCCTTTGCAGACACCTGGCGATTTTAATATCATCGTGAAGAGACAAATACCGGAAGGACCAAATACTTTTCATAGTTCTAATCCTCTATTAGCACCTAGTGGTCTTAATATCATCACGAAGAAAGAAACTCCAAGAGGACCAAATCCTTTTTATAACTCTAATAGACACTTGGTGGTTTTAATATCTTTATTAAGAGAGAAACTCTAGGAGGACCGAAACCTCTTCATAACTCTAATCCTCCGCTGACACCTAGTAATTTTAATATTAATGTAAAGAGACATACATCAGAAGAATCATAACTCTAGCCCTCCACCGGCACTTAGTGCTTTTAATATCATCATGAAGAGACAAATGCCAGCAGAATCAAATCCTTTTTATAACTCTAATCATCCGCTAGTTCCGGACAATTGAATAATCCAAGTAAAACTTTGGCTAGGAATAAACTTTTTATGGGCTTGGACACAAATAGTCATTTTAGAGTATAAAAATAATTTTATATTAATATTTATATATTTTTATAATTAATTTAAATAAAAATATTTTGAAGAAATTTTAATATAAATTTAGGTTAGGAGAGGCCTATCTTTCATTTTCTTAAAAAAAAATTGAAAGAATTTTCTTAAAAACTTTTGTATATGAAGCAAGGTTGTTGACACCATACAGAATTGGTTGGATCGGGAATTAGTCGATAAATCAGGTTGAAGTAAGGAAAAAAATTGATTGACTCGTGAATCGACACGATTCAGTTAAACTAGTTGAATTAAATTTTTATCATTTTAATTATAATTTTTAAAAATTTTATAAATTTTAAATAATTTATTTAATTGAATCTAGATCGATCACTTAAATAAAAAATCGATAATTTAACCTATTCGATCACATGTCTAATTTCGAAACTGGAATATGTTGGGATAACAAATATAACAACAACAGATAATTAAACTGAACAACAACTGCCTTATTATTTTTCTCACAAATATAACTTAGGTGCAAGTACACTGCATATAGATTTTCTCCATTACAATCACCATATATGTAACAAAGCTGATTATTCCACTCCACTTCATAGCCTGAGCTTTTATTCATTAACTTATTATTAATCCAAGCACTTGATCTTCCATATATATATATGTATATATATATCAGCCATCAACTTTCATGTCTGTTTCTTCATCCCATGGAAACGGCTTCATTGGCGTGGTTGCATCAAGAAGGTCTTCAATCGGAATCTTCGGCTTTGAACGTTTCAATGGCTTCAGTTCTTTACCATACTTTGCCGGGTCTGAACAATACTCCTACAAAAACAAAACGAAAAAAAAAGTAACTAAATCAAACTCGAATAGCTTACGAAAAAACTCATCTTATACGTACTTGGTCGGCATGCATCTTCTTCACGAAAATTTTGAACAGCTCGAAATTGGTGTCTTCGAACAAATCATCAGATGAACGAAGGTAGGTGAAGCCATGCATCTTTGGTACCCCCTTGTTTGTTATACCATTAGGCCTTGCGTTCAAACGGATTTGATTGTACGCATAGCTGTCGTACCTCGACAACGCATTCTTGCCTGCAACTTCAATATGCTCTCTCCACGCTCCACTGAAAACCTATTCGATGATAATTCAATCACGATTCGGGATTGAAACACACTAAAAAATAATAGTACATGAACCTTTTATAGATCTTCAAAACATCACAAAAACGTTTATCTTTTTTAGAGAACTTCACAGATAATATGACTTTCCGTGACGTTTACTAGAAAAGCCATTGAAATTCATACCTTTTGTGGCATTTTCGTAAACTAAAAAAAACATCACGAAAGATCAGATTTCTTGTAGTGATAGAATTCAACCGTCGATTTTTACCTGTTGAACAGGTTCTTGAGGCGCACTTTTAGCCGCAGCATCTTGCTCCGAGTCCCTCATCTCAAGGCACGTGAAATTCAGTATAGCAGTATCGTGCCTCGACAACATCCTAGCAATGGGGCGATACCCATCTCGATCGTACAGATTGTAATAACCAGCCGTTAGCTCGGCCGCATGGCTCGGGGAATTGTACCACCAGTGCATCCCAGATATCTAGCATCGTTTTCAAAAACATTGAATATTTTAATTTTCTTTTTTTTTAAAATACTCATGTCCAACACATATATCGGGCATATTTGCACTCACTTTTGCTGCTAACTTGAGCTTGCACCCTAGAAAAGCTTTGTTGGCCTCATCAAGGATATCATCACCATGGGTGATTAACTTGTTGGAATACCATGTCAAGAAGAATTTGCCTTTGTCAGTGAGATAAGTCCCATTTGATCCAAAAAACTCAGTTGAATCAGGTGTGTCATTGTATGTCCCAGCATTGTCTGGCAATTCCCATTCAGGATGACCTGCTTTTGTAGCTGCCTCTTTGAATGCTGCTTTTAGGTACTTGTCATAGCACTGCATGTAGGGTAGATTTTATGAAACATATAACATTATTAATTCCATGGAAATATCATGTAGTCTAATTGGTGTTTTTGTCCTTCTTGGTCCCTCTACTTGTATAGGGTTAGTAGCTGGTATAAATTTAGAGATGAAATGACCTAAACTGTTTGATGGATTCGGAACCAATCCGCTCTTATGAAGTAAATTTCCTTTTTAAAAAGTGGATGTAGGGTAAGATGAGATCATTTTTTTTATGTGGGAATGAAACAATTACAGTAATTGCTTACTTTGTTCTACTTGCGCTATATAAATTAACATTTTACCCTTATATATAACTATTAAAAGGGTAAACATGCAAAATGCATTATAGAAAACAAAAACCTAATGTTTTATGTTAAATTTTTTTTGAAAAGTTATGTATAAATATTTGTTTACCTTTGAAAAGATTAAAAGTATTAGAAATAATTAGCAAAAATCAAATTGAGGTGGGACTGGGTGGGGATGGATATGGGACGAGTGGTGGATCAAAATGTGCTAATTTTAGAGTGATGAATTTCACAACATTTGTCTCTGCCCTACTCCATTGTTATCCCTATAAAAGTTATTAATAGTGTGTTAACATAATTTGGTATACTTTGGTCCCTACCTTTAAAATGTTAGTAGTAGGTCTAAAATAACTCTGTCATAACTATTAACAACAAGATGTATCAATTTGGACCTACTTCTAATATTGTAAAAGAATAGGGGTTAATTCTTCCGAATCAAAGTAGAAAGATCAAACACCAAAATTCAGCATAATAGAGGGATTAAAGCCAAAAATAAACCTATATATATGTTTTTTTTTAGACCTGAAATTCTCCAATGCCAGGGAAAACCCATCCCAGGCTTTGAGGATAAGAGGGATATCTAAGCTCGCCTGCAGCACCAAGTCCCACTTCTATATCAATTATCACTTCTCCTATAAGATCTGCCATTGTCTCCTTGAAGCTCTTCATGTAATCACCATAAACCTGAAATTTGTTGTACAATCTTTCTCAGTAGGCAGTGTAAATTATATAATATAGATATATTTAACTTGGATTTTATCTTCTTTTTTTTAAGGGAAAGGGGTAGAGGTTGTTTAGGAATCCATTTCAGGATTGGTGCTGATTTAAGACATGATATCAATTTTTTTGTCACTTTACCCGTGATTCAATAAGAGAACTTACCAAAAGATTTCATTAAAGGGGTTCAAACAATAAATATACCAAAGACAAAGATACCTACCCCCAGTCCTTGTCTCCGTACCACTTGGTTGCATTGGTGAATATAATTAATAAAGAATACTTGTTTGAATAATTATCAATAGTGGGAGCTACAATGATGTTGCCTCCCAAAACGCAGATATGTGATAGAAACTGAAATTTAATTATTTTTGAAGGTTCAAAATGTAATTTCACAATTATTTTAATTTATAATTTCAATTTTTTTAAAAGGATTAAAAATAAATTTTACCATTTTAGCCCTCTTGGTACCATCCTTGCATGCAATATGTCTTATTTATATTTTACGTGAAAATATATAATAAGGTATTACACTACCAATAATTGTTTAGGACAAAGCGGAGAGCCGATGATATGGTTGGGTTCTCCAGTGAAGAAAGAGATAGAAAAAGATGGAGTGGAGACCCAAACCTCTTTTCTTAGCCCTCTTAAGGTACTTATATACGGGCTTCTGTGGAGTTGCATTAATGCTCTACTAAATGTAGGGTGGTTATATGAACCCGTTAGATTTATAGTGTCCAATTACGTATAATTTTATACATTATCAATAAATTAGATAGCTAACAAAATTATTCGAGTTTACTGTAAGTGCATCAAATATAAATCCTGTACCTGGACAGCAGTTCTTCCATGGAAAAGAGGGAGAAGATCAACACCAAGAGTGAGGTACTCCTTGTTCCTATCACCTTCCCTATCGGTGTAAAAGATATCAGGGTTTGCTTCTCCGATATCAAGCACCCATTGTGGGATTGGGATAGTCACTTCATCTCCTACATTCCCACCACATTGATGGAACGACATTATAGCTTGCATTTTCAATCCACATTCTTTGATTAGCTCCACCAAGCTCCGGTATGCACTCCAATCGTATTGCTTCGGTCCTTTCGATTCCACTATTCCCCACCACACGTCAGACATTACCCCATCGATACCGGCCATTTTCAGCTTCAACAGCTGCTGTTTCAGGCCTTCTTTGTCTAGGAGTACGTTATCGGTTGATATTATCTCCAACTGTGTGATACATTGGCCAACAAAGGTGAGCTTTGATGCAATGATCGGTAAAATTTTGGATTTCATTTTTGCATTTTATTTTTCGTAATTTAATCTTCTTCTTTTGTGATCGTATTAGTTTGAGGGGCGAAGCTAAAAGTTCGATATTGGGGACATAAAGTAAAATTTTAAAAGTTTAAGGGGCCAAAGGTTAAAATTTTGTTTAAAAAAGAGTTAAATTAAATACTTTGTTATTAGAAGGGACTAAAATTGCTATTACTCCATTTAACCAAAGGGGGCTAAGGCCCCCCTAGCCCCTTAACTACACCCCTGATCAATTTGTTTAAATAGTTAATATTATCTATTAATCCATATAAACATTTTAAATGAAATAGTTAAATAAAAAGAACAAATTATGTCAAATTATAGGGATTGAATATTAAATTTAAGTGTAATAGAAAGATCAAATTTGTAACTTGACAAACATATTCCGGTATGATTAATTCCCCTTGAACGTCACTAAACTATGAGATAAATTTAAAATTGATCTTTCAAATTAAAGTATTGTTCCAATCAAGTACCTCAATCAACCTGGTTTTCAGTTTTAGCATTAAATACACAAACTTAGATCTAACGTATTTCAAAATATTTAGTAATCCATACATGTTTAAAAAAAGAACCACATTAGATCCAAGTCGATATTTAACGTTAAAAGCTGACCTCCTAGATTAAATGGTAAAATTGTAATATAAGGCCCGCCAATGAGTAAAACATTAAATTTAAGTATTTTAAACCTTTAGTTAAATGGAAAAAAAAAATTCACTCTTCTAAATAACAAAAAAATTCTTGACTTTGCTTCTGAATTAAGATTCTGCTCTGATGTAATTAACCCATAAAAAGGGATTACATATATTAAAATGCAATTGGGAGCCTTACCGGGAGCATGACATAGACAGGCACATAATTAGCCAACATTTTTTTGCTCTCAGCCATGGATGAACTTCTAAGAGAATTGCAATAAACTTCAAACAAGATTTATACACGTGAAGAAAAGAAAATGGAGATTGCAGTGATGAACAAATGGAGATCATACCTCTCTATTTATAGGCAAAAAAAAAAAAATTGGAAAGGACAAATTAAAATCTATAATGCATTAAATTGTTGGGTACAATCTTTGGGATATCTTCATCATTGCTTTGGTTGAAAACACCTGCGAAAATCTTTCATGGGGCCTCATCTAAATCTCAAACGTGGCTAAATAGAGAAGAAAAACAAAGAGATATTTGATATAATTTATGTGAACATGGATTTTTTTGTGGGAAAATTAATAACATGCTAGAATTATTAATTAAAAGATCTTTAATCAAAATTAGGGACATTGAGTGGGGGAGAGGAAATAAGGGAAACATAGCTAAAGAGAAAGACAGCATCAAAAGAAAGAAAATAAAGGAAAGTGTAACGCCCCAATTTTCGGGAATTCTGTGAATGTTGACAAAATTTCATGCTTTGATTTTGTCATTTGTGAGTGAAATTATGAAATAGGACCTATGTGAAAATGTTTGAAAATGCTATAGGCTAAATTGAAGTGGCCAAATAAATAGGAGTGCAAAATAGGAGGATTTGCATGATAAACCTCCCATTTTACATGAAGTGACCAACCATCATGTTGTTGTAGACAAAATGTACACTTGATATCCATAATTTATGGTACAAATTGATACAAATTGATAATAGGTTAGGTAATGTTCCATGATAATGGGTTAGGTAAATGTTTCATGATAATAGGTTAGGTAAATGTTCCATGATAATGGGTAAGGTAAATGTTTCATGATAATGGGTTAGGTAAATGTTTCATGATAAGAATATCATGTCTTTTGTATTAAAGAATTAAATGGATGAAATATGAAGTTTTATTAAAAGAAAAAGGGGTGAAAAGAACAAAGTTTTGTCCATCTTTATTCATCATAGCTGAAAGTTAGAGAAGAGAAAGGAGAGGAGAAAGCTCTTGAGTATTCGGTCATTAGGAGGAGGAAAATTGAAGGTAAGTTCTTGGTACCTTGCTTCTATTTTGAGGTTCATGAGTTCTTCTTGATTCTACCTTAACTCTTGAAGTATATTTTGATTTTTAGTTGTGTTGTGAGCATTTAGTCATGAATTAAAATGAAGGAAATGGTTGTTGTTTCATGTTCTTTTGATGAAAAATGGAAGATAGGTGAACTTGAGCCAAACAAATGAACATGCATGTGCCTTAGATGCTAAAGGGAAAAATCGGCTAACATGTTGTGCTTTAAAATGATGAAATGGAGATTATACTTAAGTAAAATCATAGATATGTGATGATTGATTGGTGATATACATGTTTAAATAACATGCATGCAAGTTAGGTGTGAAAGAGTGATTTGGTAATAAATCTGCTTGGGACAGCAGCAGTAACGTGACTTTGGAAAATCACCATAAATTGTGGGAGATGAATTAGAAGCTGAATAAATTATTTAATTAAAGCTTATTCAGTCTAGTTTCTAATGAAATAAACAAGAACATATTTTGAATTCTGTACAATGAGAAATTTGATTCGTAATGAAGAGTGGTCAGATTAGTCAAACAGTGAAACATGGGAAACTTTGAGAAAAATCTGGTATTGATTGGATAAACCAAAAATTCTGAAAATTTTATGGATAGAAGATATATGAGTCTATTTTCAGGAAAAATTAACGGAACTTGATTTGGAGTTTTGTAGCTCCAGTTATAAATGATTTAGTGACTGTTGCTCAGGAAGATAGCTTGCAGTGAAATTATGATTATGTGGTAAACATTGACAAAAATTTGTTAATGGGTTGCTTATTGATTTCTTATAAGCTTACTATGATCTGTAGGTGTGGTTGGCCGAATATTGTAAGGGATTAATACGTAGTTCATATTTGAATAGTTAGATTAACGTGTTAGTAATCCAATTGTAGGCGGTTCGTGTGTGGATCTCGTCAAGATATCGTCGCAAAGCAGTGTGTAACTAACACCCTCTTTCTTAGTCTAGATCAAAGAAAAGTCGAAAAGTCGAAATGCGAAACCGTATTTTGTAGATTTGTGAGTGTGCGAATGCTCGTGAAGTAAATCGATTAATGTTTTTGGTAAGCTGTAATGTTTGGACCGCAAAGTGCATGATTTACGTGCCCTCGATATTTTTGGGCTTAATGGGCCAAAATTGGAATGATGGGCCAACTGCCCAATTCGGTAAGAACCCTCAAGACGTGATTCTGTTAGTACGTGAAAAGTAGGAATATGCATGAAAAACCCTAAAATAGATAAATTACTGAAATACCTTTAAAAGTGGAAAATTTACGCTTTACCCTAGTAGATAAATTACCAAATACCCTAGGGTTAAATACCTAAATGCATGTTTGACTGTTGTTATTTACTGCATGCCATGTTGTTATTATCTGATGCATGGGACTGGGATATTGACGGAGGAAGTTGTAACGCCCCAATTTTCGGGAATCCTGTGAATGTTGGCATAGGTTTAATTATGTTAGTGGGCCTCTAGAATGCCCAAACTTAAGATAGAACCCGACAATTTTAGTTAATTTTTGTTCCATAAGAAAAAGGGGGTGAAATTATGAAATAGGACCTATGTGAAAATGTTTGAAAATGATATAGGCTAAATTGAAGTGGCCAAATAAATAGGAGTGCAAAATAGGAGGATTTGCATGACAAACCTCCCATTTTACATGAAGTGGCCAACCATTATGTTGTTGTAGACAAAATGTACACTTGATATCCATAATTTATGGTACAAATTGATACAAATTGATAATAGGTTAGGTAAATGTTCCATGATAATGGGTTAGGTAAATGTTTCATGATAATAGGTTAGGTAAATGTTCCATGATAATGGGTTAGGTAAATGTTTCATGATAATGGGTTAGGTAAATGTTTCATGATAAGAATATCATGTCTTTTGTATTAAAGAATTAAATGGATGAAATATGAAGTTTTATTAAAAGAAAAGGGTGAAAAGAACAAAGTTTTGTCCATCTTTGTTCATCATAGCTGAAAGTTAGAGAAGAGAAAGGAGAGGAGAAAGCTCTTGAGTATTCGGTCATTAGGAGGAGGAAAATTGAAGGTAAGTTCTTGGTACCTTGCTTCTATTTTGAGGTTCATGAGTTCTTCTTGATTCTACCTTAACTCTTGAAGTATATTTTGATTTTTGGTTGTGTTGTGAGCATTTGGTCATGAATTAAAATGAAGGAAATGGTTGTTGTTTCATGTTCTTTTGATGAAAAATGGAAGATATGTGAAGTTGAGCCAAACAAATGAGCATGCATGTGCCTTAGATGCTAAAGGGAAATCGGCTAACATGTTGTGCTTTAAAATGATGAAATGGAGATTATGCTTAAGTAAAAATCATAGATATGTGATGATTGATTGGTGATATACATGTTTAAATAACATGCATGCAAGATAGGTGTTTGAAAGAGTGATTTGGTAATAAATCTGCTTGGGACAGCAGCAGTAATGTGACTTTGGAAAATCACCATAAATTGTGGGAGAAGAATTAGAAGCTGAATAAATTATGTAATTAAAGATTATTGAGTCTAGTTTCTAATGAAATAAACAAGAACATATTTCGAATTCTGTACAATGAGAAATTTGATTCGTAATGAAGGGTGGTCAGATTAGTCAAACAGTGAAACATGGGAAACTTTGAGAAATTTCTGGTATTGATTGGCTAAACCAAAAATTCTGAAAATTTTATGGATAGAAGATATATGAGTCTATTTTCATGGAAAATTAACGGAACTTGATTTGGAGTTTCGTAACTCCAGTTATAAATGATTTAGTGACTGTTGCCCAGGAAGACAGCTTGCAGTGAAATTATGATTATGTGGTAAACATTGACAAAAATTTGTTAATGGGTTGCTTATTGATTTCTTATAAGCTTACTATGATCTGTAGGTGTGGTTGGCCGAATATTGTAAGGGATTAATACGTAGTTCGTATTTGAATAGTTAGATTAACGTGTTAGTAATCCAATTGTAGGCGGTTCGTGTGTGGATCTCGTCAGCATATCGTCGCAAACAGGTGTGTAACTAACACCCTTTTTCTTAGTCTGGATCGGCAAAAGTCGAAAAGCCGAAATGCCGAAAACTGGTATTTTGTAGATTTGCGAGTGTGCGAATGCTCGTGAGGTAAATCGATTAATGTTTTTGGTAAGCTGCAATGTTTGGACTGCAAAGTGCATGATTTCTATGCCCTCGATATTTTTGGGCTTAATGGGCCAAAATTGAAATGATGGGCCAACGGGCCCAATTCGGTAAGAACCCTCGGTACGTGATTCTGTTAGTACGTGAAAAGTAGGAATATGCATGAAAAACCCTAAAATAGATAAATTACTGAAATACCTTTAAAAGTGGAAAATTTACAGTTTTACCCCTAATAGATAAATTACCAAATACCCCTGGGTTAAATTGACCTAAATGCATGTTTGATTGTTGTTATTTATGCATGCCATGTTGTTATTATCGATGCATGGACGGGATATTGACGGAGGAAGTCTCAAGTGGCTTGTCCACGTCTTGGAGGCTTTGCCTCAATTCTTCGATAATCGAGCAGTATGAAGGCTGCAATCTGTGGAGTGTTAATGGGTGGGTTGAGCTATTCCCCACATGGAGTGTATGGCTGGTACGGTGGAGTGTAGTGGTTGGTGGGTTGAGTAGTCTCCCAAATGGGCTTGCATATGTTTCTTGATGTTGCATGTATTTTGAAATGGGCCTATGGGCCATCTCATTATCTGAATAAGGGCTAAGGCCCGGTTTATTATAATCTGAAAAGGGCTTTGGCCCAAGATCACTATTACCCAAATGGGCTTGCATATGTTATTGATGTTGCATGTATTTTGAAATGGGCCTATGGGCCATCTTTATTATCTGAATAAGGGCTAAGGCCCGGTTTATTGTAATCTGAAAAGGACTCGCCCAGACCACTTTATTACTGAATGGGCTTAGGCCCAATGGGCTTGAGTGACTTGGACTTTGAATGGGTTTTCCTTACACACCGAGTTTCCCCAAACTCACCCTTTTATTTTCATCCACGCAGAAATCCCCAACCATAGTGGGCTTGGAGTCGTGAGGGAATTGAGAGTGGCCACATTGCTCAAAGTTTGATTTTCTTCTGGTGAACTGGACATCCTTTTAATTACGTTTGAGGTTTTAGACTTTTAAATGTAATAATGCCGCTTATTTATTTTTGATGGTTTTAATATGTATTACTAAGATAGGTATTACTTATTTTAACTGTTGAAACTGGATAGCTTTAGGGCGCGTTTTCAAAAACAACAGTTGATTTCAAAATAACAGGACAACAAGCAAAGCTTCCGCAATGAAAGTATTTTCTAAAATTAATCACTTTTCCTAAAATGACTTAATCAAATCGGTTTCCTAGAAATATCCATGACGTTAAGGTGTGGCAATGGCGAGATGCATGTCTAGGATTGGATCCGAAGGAGCTTGGTATAGCAATCGATGGACTCACCACCTCTTTTCCGGTTTCCTACGGTGCATGACTTCCATTCACTTTAACCCTTAATGAATTAATCTTTTGAACATTAAGTACGATTTTACGGACTTAGAATGGATTTTTTAACGCTTTTGATGTGGCATGCGGATCCACCATAACCGGGTCGGGTTTGGGGTACTACATTTAGTGGTATCGAGCCTAGGTTGCAATAACTCTACTGTGGAATGGGTTTACAAAAACAAAGATTTTCGAAAGCAAAAATTTTATAAAGAATACGAAAAACTCGATTTTCAAAATTTAGATCTTTAGAAGCTGGCATTCCGAATCTCCGGCCCAAGCCTGTAAGTATTACTCTAAACTCTTCTGAATATTTTTCTGACTTATCTGTCTGTACTAAAATCCTGCTAGGATACTTTAGATAGGATGATACTGAAACCATAGGAAAATCTAATAAGAGACTGAAATTGTAGCTAGACTTGATTCTGCGAAACAAACTCGAACTCTTTCGATTCATAAAACATCGTAATAAACACCGGAATATTAATTGATGCATAAAAATTCAGAATCAAGATAATACGATATGAGTACAAGAGGCCGTGGGCGGAGCCGAGGAAGTGCTTGAGCGAGATCTTCGTCTTGAGACATATCTTGGCGGTGGATGCACGGTACCACCGACAACAGAGGTAGAGTCTCATGACCATGGTCAGGGGATGATGCCTATCACGAGTAATGCTTCGTGTTCGGAAAGGGTTGCGGGACAAGTTCGAAACGAAATTCGAGGATCGATTTCTGAATGACTTCGAGCTAACGGAGCGGAGACCTTTAGGGGCGTGTCTGGTATAGCCCCGAATGTAGCGGAATATTGGTTGGAGGCCACAGAACGGATTATGGATGACTTGGACTGCTCTGAGGAGATTGTGAGTGGGGTATCTGTACTAAGTCCCTTGGGTCACTCAGTTAGGGTAGACAAAGCGTATAGGAATGTACCTTAGAAACTCAAGGTAAGATTTTCCTTGGAGATCTGATGGAGTTACCATTCGGAGAGTTTGATCTCATTTTGGGAATGGACTGGCTTGTTAAGCATAAAGCAACTCTGGATTGTGCTGCTAAACGAATAGTGTTAAGGACCACGAAGGATGAGGAGGTTATGGTGATAGGTGAGTGAAGGGATTATTTGTCCAATGTGGTGTCGGCATTAAGAGCCGAAAAGTGGATTCAGAAAGGTTGTGAGGTCTATTTGGCATTTGTAAATCAGTCAGAAGAGGAGGGACTGACAGTGGATAAGGCTAGGACCGTAAAGGAGTTCCAAGATGTTTTTCCGGAGGAGCTTCCAGGATTGCCTCCGAATCGAGAAGTTGAGTTTGGAATAGACTTGTTGCCTGGAAGGGCGCCTGTGTCAATCACACCATATAGGATGGCACCGAAGGAGTTAGTAGAGTTAAATGCTCAAATTCAAGAGTTGTTGGATAGGGGCTTTATTAGGCCAAGCGTGTCTCCATGGGGAGCACCAGTGCTATTCGTGAAAAAGAAGGATGGTACGATGCGGATGTGCATTGATTATCGCCAGTTGAACAAACTGACGATTAAGAATAAGTATCCACTGCCAAGGATTGACGATCTATTCGACCAGCTTAGAGGAGCTTCTGTATTTTCCAAGATCAACCTTCGATCTGGATATCATTAGTTAAGGGTCAAGGAGGCAGACATCCAAAAGACGACATTCAGGACTCGGTATGGTCATTACGAGTTTCTGGTTATGCCATTTGGACTAACGAACGCTCCTGCAGCATTTATGGATCTGATGAATCGTGTGTTCCAACCATTTTTGATCAGTTCGTAGTCATCTTTATTGACGATATCCTGGTATATTCTGAAACTGAAATGAAACATGATGAGCATCTCCGTATAGTGCTGTAAGTGTTAAGGGAGAAGGAACTTTTTGTGAAGTTCAGCAAGTCTGAACTTTGGTTGAGGGAGGTAACCTTCTTAGGACATGTGGTCTCTGCTGAGGGGATTAAGGTGGACCCTCGGAAAATTGAAGTGATTTTGGAGTGGAAGCCGCCTAGGTCAATGTCAGAAATACGGAGTTTTCTAGGACTGGCAAGATACTACAAAAGGTTTGTGGAAGGTTTTTTTTTTTCTGTGATGGCAGCACCTCTGACAAAACACATAAGGAAAGGAGTACCGTTTGTATGGACTAAGAAACAGCAGGAAGCTTTTGAGAAGTTGAAGAAAGTTCTGACTGAAGCACTTGTGTTAATTCAGTCGGAGTCTGGGAATGATTTTACTGTGTACAGTGATGCATCACACGTGGGTTTGAGTTGCGTGTTAATGCAAGAGGGTAAGGTGGTTGCATATGCATCACGATAGCTTAAGCCTCATGAGGGAAACTATTTGACTCATGATTTAGAGTTGGCAGCAGTGATATTTGCACTTAAGATTTGGAGACATTACTTGTGCGGAGAAAGGTGTATTATATACACTCGACCATAAGAGTCTTAAGTATTTGTTGACTCGAAGGAGCTGAACCTTAGGCAAAGGAGATGGATTGAGTTGCTTAAGGATTATGATTGTTCGATCGAGTATCACCCAAGCAAGGCTAATGTGGTAGCCGATGCTCTAAGTCGTAGAGCTGTATCTGATCTGAGAGCAATGTTTGCTCGTCTGAGTCTCAGATGATGATGGAAGTCTGTTGGAGTTGCAAGTGAGGCCAACACTGGTGGATCAGATTAAGGAAAAACAGTTGAACGATGAGTCTTTGGTCGCTCGTTTTCAACAAGTTAAGGAAGGCGAAACTTCTGAGTTTGGGAGCCAGAAGAGACGATGCAACAGCAATACCCTCATTTGTTTGGATTAGGTAAATTTCGAGGACGAAATTTCTTTAAGGAGGGTAGAGTTGTAACGCCCCAATTTTCGGGAATCCTGTGAATGTTGGCATAGGTTTAATTATGTTAATGGGCCTCTAGAATGCCCAAACTTAAGATAGAACCCGACAATTTTAGTTAATTTTTGTTCCATAAGAAAAAGGGGGTGAAATTATGAAATAGGACCTATGTGAAAATGTTTGAAAATGATATAGGCTAAATTGAAGTGGCCAAATAAATAGGAGTGCAAAATAGGAGGATTTGCATGACAAACCTCCCATTTTACATGAAGTGGCCAACCATCATGTTGTTGTAGACAAAATGTACACTTGATATCCATAATTTATGGTACAAATTGATACATATTGATAATAGGTTAGGTAAATGTTCCATGATAATGGGTTAGGTAAATGTTTCATGATAATAGGTTAGGTAAATGTTCCATGATAATGGGTTAGGTAAATGTTTCATGATAATGGGTTAGGTAAATGTTTCATGATAAGAATATCATGTCTTTTGTATTAAAGAATTAAATGGATGAAATATGAAATTTTATTAAAAGAAAAGGGGTGAAAAGAACAAAGTTTTGTCCATCTTTGTTCATCATAGCTGAAAGTTAGAGAAGAGAAAGGAGAGGAGAAAGCTCTTGAGTATTCGGTCATTAGGAGGAGGAAAATTGAAGGTAAGTTCTTGGTACCTTGCTTCTATTTTGAGGTTCATGAGTTCTTCTTGATTCTACCTTAACTCTTGAAGTATATTTTGATTTTTGGTTGTGTTGTGAGCATTTGGTCATGAATTAAAATGAAGGAAATGGTTGTTGTTTCATGTTCTTTTGATGAAAAATGGAAGATATGTGAAGTTGAGCCAAACAAATGAGCATGCATGTGCCTTAGATGCTAAAGGGAAAAATCGGCTAACATGTTGTGCTTTAAAATGATGAAATGGAGATTATGCTTAAGTAAAAATCATAGATATGTGATGATTGATTGGTGATATACATGTTTAAATAACATGCATGCAAGATAGGTGTTTGAAAGAGTGATTTGGTAATAAATCTGCTTGGGACAGCAGCAGTAATGTGACTTTGGAAAATCACCATAAATTGTGGAAGAAGAATTAGAAGCTGAATAAATTATGTAATTAAAGATTATTGAGTCTAGTTTCTAATGAAATAAACAAGAACATATTTCGAATTCTGTACAATGAGAAATTTGATTCGTAATGAAGGGTGGTCAGATTAGTCAAACAGTGAAACATGGGAAACTTTGAGAAATTTCTGGTATTGATTGGCTAGACCAAAAATTCTGAAAATTTTATGGATAGAAGATATATGAGTCTATTTTCAGGGAAAATTAACGGAACTTGATTTGGAGTTTCGTAACTCCAGTTATAAATGATTTAGTGACTGTTGCCCAGGAAGACAGCTTGCAGTGAAATTATGATTATGTGGTAAACATTGACAAAAATTTGTTAATGGGTTGCTTATTAATTTCTTATAAGCTTACTATGATCTGTAGGTGTGGTTGGCCGAATATTGTAAGGGATTAATACGTATTTCGTATTTGAATAGTTAGATTAACGTGTTAGTAATCCAATTGTAGGCGGTTCGTGTGTGGATCTCGTCAGCATATCGTCGCAAACAGGTGTGTAACTAACACCCTTTTTCTTAGTCCGGATCGGCAAAAGTCGAAAAGTCGAAATGTTTGAAAACCGTATTTTGTAGATTTGCGAGTGTGCGAATGCTCGTGAGGTAAATCGATTAATGTTTTTGGTAAGCTGCAATGTTTGGACTGCAAAGTGCATGATTTCTATGCCCTCGATATTTTTGGGCTTAATGGGCCAAAATTGGAATGATGGGCCAATCAGCCCAATTCGGTAAGAACCCTCGATGCGTGATTACATTAGTACGTGAAAAGTAGGAATATGCATGAAAAACCTAAAATAGATAAATTACTGAAATACCTTTAAAAGTGGAAAATTTACGTTTTTACCTAGTAGATAAATTACCAAATACCCTAGGGTTAAATTGACCTAAATGCATGTTTGATTGTTGTTATTTATCGCATGCCATGTTGTTATTATCGATGCATGGGACCGGGATATTGACGGAGGAAGTCTTGAAAGTGGCTTGTCCACGTCTTTGGAGGCTTTGCCTCAATTCTTCGATAATGAGCAAAGAAGGCAAATCTGTGGAGTGTTAAATTTGGGTGGGTTGAGCTATTCCCACATGGAGTGTATGGCTGATACGGGTGGAGTGTAGTGGTTGGTGGGTTGAGTAGTCTCCCCAAATGGGCTTGCATATGTTTCTTGATGTTGCATGTATTTTGAAATGGGCCTATGGGCCATCTTGTTATCTGAATAAGGGCTAAAGCCCGGTTTATTATGTCTGAAAAGGGCTTTGGCCCAATATCACTTTACCCAAATGGGCTTGCATATGTTATTGATGTTGCATGTATTTTGAAATGGGCCTATGGGCCATCATGTTATCTGAATAAGGGCTAAGGCCCGGTTTATTGTAATCTGAAAAGGACTCGGCCCAGACCATTTACACTGAATGGGCTTAGGCCCAATGGGCTTGAGTGACTTGGACTTTGAATGGGTTTTCCTTACACACCGAGTTTCCCAAACTCACCCCTTTTATTTTCATCCACGCAGAAATCCCCAACCATAGTGGGCTTGGAGTGTGAGGGAATTCGGAGTGGCCACATTGCGAAAGTTTGATTTTCTTACGGTGAACTGGACATCCTTTTAATTACGTTTGAGGTTTTGGGCTTTTAAATGTAATAAGGCCGCTTATTTATTTTGATGGTTTTAATATGTATTACTAAGATAGGTATTACTTATTTTAACTGTTGAAACTGGATATCTTTAGGCGCGTTTTCAAAAACAACAGTTGATTTCAAAATAACAGGACAATAAGCAAAGCTTCCGCAATGAAAGTATTTTCCAAAATTAATCACTTTTCCTAAAATGACTTAATCAAATCGGTTTCTAGAAATATCCATGACGTTAAGGTGTGGCAATGGCGGTATGCATGTCTAGGATTGGATCCGAAGGAGCTTGGTACTTAGCAATCCGATGGACTCACCACCTCTTTTCGGTTTCCTACCGGTGCACGACTTCCATTCACTTTAACCCTTAATGAATTAATCTTTTGAACATTAAATACGATTTTCGGACTTAGAATAGATTTTTTTAACGTTTTGATGTGGCATGCGGATCCACCATAACTTCGAGTCGGGTTTGGGGTACTACTGAAATCTTGAAAGTGGCTTGTCCACGTCTTGGAGGCTTTGCCTCAATTTATCGATAATGAGCGACAATCTGCAGAATCGTGGAGTGTTAAATGGGTGGGTTGAGCTATCCCACATGGAGTGTATGGTGATGGTACGGTGGAGTGTAGTGGTTGGTGGGTTGAGTAGTCTCCCAAATGGGCTTGCATATGTTTATTGATGTTGCATGTATTTTGAAATGAGCCTATGGGCCATCTTATTATCTGAATAAGGGCTAAGGCCCGGTTTATTGTAATCTGAAAAGGGCTCGCCCAGCACCACTGTTACTGAATGGGCTTAGGCCCAATAGGCTTGAGTGACTTGGGCTTTGAATGGGTTTTCTTACACACCGAGTTTCCCCAAACTCACCCTTTTATTTTCATCCACGCAGAAATCCCCAACCATAGTGGGCTTGGAGTGTGAGGGAATTTGGAGTGGCCACCGCTCGAAAGTTTGATTTTCTTCGGTGAACTGGACATCCTTTTAATTACGTTTGAGGTTTTGGGCTTTTAAATGTAATAATGCCGCTTATTTATTTTGATGGTTTTAATATGTATTACTAAGATAGGTAATACTTATTTTAACTGTTGAAATTGGATAGCTTTAGGCGCTTTTCAAAAACAACATGGATTTCAAAATAACACGACAACAAGCAAAGCTTCCGCAATGAAAGTATTTTCAAAATTAATCACTTTTCTTAAAATGACTTAATCAAATCGGTTTCCTAGAAATATCCATGACGTTAAGGTGTGGCAATGGCGATGCATGTCTAGGATTGGATCCGAAGGAGCTTGGTACTTAGCATCCGATGGACTCACCACCTCTTTTCCGATTTCCTACACGGTGCATGACTTCCATTCACTTTAACCCTTAATGAATTAATCTTTTGAACATCAAGTACAATTTTACGGACTTTGAATGGAATTTTTTTACGTTTTTGATGTGGCATGCGGATCCTACCATAACTTCGGCGGGTTTGGGGTGCTACAGAAAGAGAGGGGAATTGCTTTATGGTGTTATTAATATTAATTTAATATTTCAAATTTATATAAAGTTAATAATATTTTGATATATTTAATTACATATTTCAACTAATTGAGTCGTAGCTCGATTGGCTGGAAATTATTACTAATACAGGGAGAGTGGGTTCGCGTGAGCTGAAATATATTATTCTCCTATTTATGAGTTGGGGAGGGACTATGGTTAATTTTAGAGATTGTAAAAAAATAATATTATATTAAAAATCGAAGAAGTCATATTTCGAGTGTCATTATTGTTGATGTAACAATTTAAAAAATATAAATTCTACTGTGTTTAAGCACATAATATCTTTCACCGTGTAATTTAGCTCTTATTTTATGCAAAAGTAGTTTTAAATTATTTTTACTTAAAATATTAAAATAATAATTGATATAATTGTAAATTTAATTTATTTATAATTAATTGTTAAATCATGGCGAAGCTGGGTATAAAAATCTAGTATAAAACCAAGTAGATTCACATAAAAATTTAGAGTAAATTATACTTAATGTCACTAAATTATTACTAAGTTTATATTTTGGTCATTTAATTCTAAAAAGTTACCAAATGGTCGTTAAATTATTCGAAAATTTTCATTGAAGTCATTGAACTATTTGAAAGTCTTTATTTAAGTTGCTGGGCTATTAAATTTTCTTTTTTTAAAAAAAGTTCGGCTAGCAAACTTTAAGCAACTATTCGATGATCAATATGGTAGATCAATAACCATTGACTAGTAAAATGATAACTTTCAATTAGTGTAGGTGGTGCGAACAAAGAAGACCATACAATAACGATTTTAACAGCATAGTGATTTAAATAAAAACTTTCAAATAATTTATCGACTATTTGTAACTTTTTAAAGTTAAGAGACTAAAATATAAATTTACTAATAATTTAGTGAACTTAAATATAATTTATTCAATAATAAAAAAAGGGAAAAATCTAGGACTTCCTTTGACCTTTTGGGAAACTTAATACAAAGAGATAATAATTATTACATGAATGGACAGCATCGTTGGATTGGGCTCCACGTGTATTTTTTTAATTTTATCACATGTTAATAAAATATAATATTTTTAATATTAATCTGATAATATATTTTAATGTATTTAAACTTACGATCTATCACATTAATAATAATATCAATATTAATTAAATTAAAATTCAATCGATAATAAAATTTTTTAATACACCAACACTATATAAATTATAACATAATTATCGTATAATTAAAAATATTTTTATTAATTTAATACTAGAGTTAAAATCTTTTAATGATTGAATATGATTAATAAGAGGCAAATTTATACACAATGCGACAACAAATATTGATTACTCTTTATTTGAAATGTACAATCATGACGACATTTGCATTAGTCCTAGTTCACGCGTTTCCCATTATGGGTAATTTCACTAAATATCTTTAAATTACGATTTTTATTTTAAATTATTTTTTAATTTAAAATGTTTTAATTGCAATGTTAAATTATGAAAGTTGTTTCGTTATTAAAATAGTTAATTTAGCTATTAAACAGACATCAACTCTTATATAACGTAATTTAAAATAAAAATTATAAAGAAAAATAAAATATTATTATAACTTTTAAAATTAAAAACTAAAAATAAAGTAAAATCGAAATTTGATATAATGGAAGAACCTAATTGATAAAAGATATATAGTTTAGGGATATAATCAGAATGTTTTGAAATTTGAATTTGTATATGGCGCACTAGAAATATATAATTTTATATATTTCAGTAATAACATGTCACTAAAAATGAAGTCATTGTCGATGAGATATTGATACTGTTGGTAGAAGTTGAGACCCTGATACCTTAATGACTGAAGTTCAACCATATGTGTGTTGTCTTTATATTTATTCCGACTTAATTCTTATCTTACGTGGGTCCTCTCGAACATTATTTTGGTTTGGCTCTGAATATATTTTACATACTACTTTTATTACACTCTATAATGCTTGATTTTGACAATAAGTTATTTGAATATATATTGCTTGTATTGTAATTGTACTTATACACTTAAAAAAAAAAAGTAAATTACAAACTATACATATTTGAATAAATTATAATTGAAATCAAGCATTATAAAGCACCGTCAAATAAATAATCGAAATAAATCCAAAACTAAACTAGAATAATTTTTTAAATGATTTACACATGGTAGAATTTAAATCCGGCGAATAAACTGAAGACAACCCATACATGATTCCCGCAATGTGAGAATTGAATCCGAAACATCAAAGTGTTAGAACCTTAGTCTTTGACAACACTACGAAACTTTCATTGCTAAATGACTTGTATTTGTACAAGCCCAATTTGTGGGCCCGATATAAGCCCAATACAATTACCCAAACCTAAGTCCAATACCTAAAATAAAACTAAAAACCCTAGCAAAATCAGCTTCTGCCGCCTCTGCCCCCAGCCCCATGCTAGTCAGCCACTCACTCCACCTACTCCTACCGCCACTATGTCACCACTCCACTTGCACTTGCAAAAGGTAGAGAAAAGAAAGATAATATAAAATAAATCATGTAACAATGCTATAAAAGCCATCAAAATACAATGTAAAGGTGTAGCACCCCAAACCCAGCCCAGAAGTTATGGCCGGATCCGGCATGCCACATCAAAAACGTAAAAAAAAAAAATTCCATTCTAAGTCCAGAAAATTGTACTTGATGTTCAAAAGATTAATTCATTAAGGGTTAAAGTGAATGGAATCATGCACCGTAGGAAACCTAAAAGAGGTGGTGAGTCCATCGGATTGCTAAGTACCAAGCTCCTTCGGATCCAATCCTAGACATGCATACCGCCATTGCCACACCTTAACGTCATGGATATTTCTAGGAAACCGATTCGATTAAGTCATTTTTAGGAAAAGTGATTAATTTTGGAAAATACTTTCATTGTGGAAGCTTTGCTTGTTGTCGTGTTATTTTGAAATCAACTGTTGTTTTTGAAAACGCATACCTAAAGCTATCCAATTTCAACAGTTAAAATAAGTATTACCTATCTTAGTAATACATATTAAAAACCATCAAAAATAAATAAGCGGCCTTATTACATTTAAAAGCCTAAAACCTCAAACGTAATTAAAAGGATGTCCAGTTCACCAGAAGAAAATCAAACTTTCAGAACGGGTGGCCACTCCGAATTCCCTCACAGCTCCAAGCCCACTATGGTTGGGGGTTTCCTGCGTGGATGAAAACAAAAGGGATGAGTTTGGGGAAACTCAGTGTGTAAAATAACCCAACCATAGTCTAAATCAGCTCAACCCACAGAAACATAATAAGTTGGCCTTAGCCTAAAATGCAATTGAATAAAGCCCATAGGCCCATAGCGAGCGAGCAGATATTACATGTTTATGCGAAACCCAACCATATCCAACCGTATACACCCCATACCAACCTTACATTGTGTGGGGAGACAACTCGACCCACCCAACCGCTACACACCACGAATTTGCAGCATGGCTGCTGAGCGAATAATGTGACAGAGTCACGGATCTGAATAATCGTGGCGAGCCACCGTATCAGATATATGTGGCGAGCCACCAGATCGAATATTTGTGGCATAGCCACCGAACGCTTCCTCCATAATATAACCCATGTCCCCATGCAACAGATATATAATCATGGCATACATCATACGAATCGGATCGTCATGCTTTTCACCAAAATTAACCACAGGGGTATAACGGTAATTTTGCACCTAGAGGTATATGATAATTTTCCATACATAGGGGTATTATAGTAATTTAGCTACTTTTAGGGTTTTCATGCATATCCTAACTATTTACATACTATCGAACACTTACACGCATACTTACGAATTGGGCTGTTGGCCCATGAACCCGATCTTTGGCCCATTAAGCCCAAATTATCAAAATGTACGAAATCGCAGCGTCTGCAGTTTATTACTTTAGATTACCAAATATACAAACCCAACTATCTTACGAGCATTCGACATTCATAAATTCCCAAAATACCGACTTTTCGGCATTTCGCTTTTGGCTTTTGCCAATCTAGTCTATGAGAGGGTGTCATTACACACCTATTTGCGACGATATCTTGATTTAGATCCACACACGAACCGCCTACAATTGGATTACTAACACGTTAATCTAACTATTCAAATACAAACTACGTATTAACCCCTTACAATATTCGACCAACCACACCTACAGATCATAGTAAGCTTATAAGAAATCAATAAGCAACTCATTAACAAATTTTTGTCAATGTTTACCACATAATCATAATTTCACTGCAAGCTGTCTTCCTGAGCAATAGTCACTAAATCATTTATAACTGGAGCTAAGAAACTCCAAATCAAGTGCCGTTAATTTTCCCTGAAAATAGACTCATATATCTTCTATCCATAAAATTTTCAGAATTTTTGGTTTATCCAATCAATACCAGATTTTTCTCAAAGTTTCCCATGTTTCACTGTTTGACTAATCTGACCACTCTTCATTACGAATCAAATTTCTCATTGTACAGAATTCAAAATATGTTCTAGTTTATTCCATTTGAAACTAGACTCATTAAGCTTTAATTACATAATTTATGCAGCTCCTAACTCATCTCCCACAATTTATGGTGATTTTCCAAAGTCATGTTACTGCTGCTGTCCCAAGCAAATTTATTACCAAATCACTTATTCACACCTAACTTGCATGCTTGTTATTTAAACATGTATATCACCAATCAATCATCACATATCTATGATTTTACTTAAGTATAATCTCCATTTCATCATTTTAAAGCACAACATGTTAGCCGATTTTTCCCTTTAGCATCTAAGGCACATGCATGTTCATTTGTTTGGCTCAACTTCACCTATCTTCCATTTTTCATCAAAAGAACATGAAACAACAACCATTTCCTTCATTTTAATTCATGACTAAATGCTCACAACACAACTAAAAATCAAAATATACTTCAAGAGTTAAGGTAGAATTAAGAAGAATTCATGAACCTCAAAATAGAAGCAAGGTACCAAGAACTTACCTTCAATTTTCCTCCTCCTAATGACCGAATACTCAAGAGCTTTCTCCTCTCCTTTCTCTTCTCTAACTTTTAGCTATGATGAACAAAGATGGACAAAACTTTGTTCTTTTCACCCCTTTTTCTTTTAATAAAACTTCATATTTCATCTATTTAATTCTTTAATACAAAAGACATGAAATTCTTATCATGAAACATTTACATAAACCATTATCATGAAACATTTACCTAACCCATTATCATGGAACATTTACCTAACCTATTATCATGGAACATTTACCTAACCTATTATCAATTTGTATCAATTTGTACCATAAATTATGGATATCAAGTGCACATTTTGTCTACAACAACATTATGTCTGGCCACTTCATGTAAAATGGGAGGTTTGTCATGCAAATCCTCCTATTTTGCACTCCTATTTATTTGGTCACTTCAATTTAGCCTATAGCATTTTCAAACATTTTCACATAGGTTCTATTTCATAATTTCACCCCCTTTTTGTTATGGAACAAAAATTAACTAAAATTACCGGGTTCTATCTTAAGCTTGGGCCTTCTAGAGGCCCACTAACATAATTAAACCTATGCCAACATTCACAGGATTCCCGAAAATTGGGGCGTTACAACTCTACCCTCCTTAAAGAAATTTCGTCCTCGAAATTTACCTAATCAAACAGATGAGGGTATTGCTTGTTGCATCGTCTCTTCGCTCCCAAACTTAGAAGTTTCCTTCCTTAACTTGTTGAAAATGAGCGACCAAAGACTCATCGTTCAACTGTTTTCCTTAATCTGATCCCCAGGTTGGCCTCACTTGCAACTCAAATGAGACTTCTATCATCATCTGAGACTCGAGACGAGCAAACATTGCTCTCGGATCGAATCTGACTCTACGACTTAGAGCATCGGCTACCACATTAGCGTTGCTTGGGTGATACTCGATCGAACAGTCATAATCCTTAAGCAACTCAATCCATCTCCTTTGCCTAAGGTTTAGCTCCTTCTGAGTCAACAAATACTTAAGACTCTTATGGTCAGTGAGTATAATACACCTTTCTCCGTACAGGTAATGTCTCCAAATCTTAAGTGCAAATATCACTGCCGCCAACTCCAAATCATGAGTAAGATAGTTCCCTTCATGAGGTTTAAGTTGTCGTGATGCATATGCAACCACCTTACCCTCCTGCATTAACACGCAGCCCAAACCCACGTGTGATGCGTCACTGTACACACTAAAATCCTTCCCAGACTCCGGCTGAATCAACTCAGGTGCTTCAGTCAGAACTTTCTTCAACTTCTCAAAAGCTTCCTGCTGCTTCTTAGTCTATACAAACGGTACTCCTTTCCTTATGAGTTTTGTCAGGGGTGCTGCCATCACAGAAAAACCTTCCACAAACCTTCTGTAGTATCCTGCCAGTCCTAAAAAACTCTGTATTTTTGACACTGACCTAGGTGGCTTCCACTCCAAAATCGCTTCAATTTTCCGAGGGTCCACCTTAATCCCTTCAGCAGAGACCACATGTTCTAAGAAAGTTACCTCCCTCAACCAAAATTCACACTTGCTGAACTTCGCAAAGAGTTCCTTCACCCTTAATACTTACAGCACTATACGGAGATGCTCATCATGTTTCGTTTTAGTTTCAGAATATACCAGGATATCGTCAATAAAGACGACTATGAACTGATCTAAAAATAGTTGGAACACACGATTTATCAGATCCATAAACACTGCAAGAGCGTTCGTTAGTCCAAATGGCATAACCAGAAACTCGTAATGACCATACCGAGTCCTGAATGCTGTCTTATGGATATCCACTTCCTTTACCCTTAACTGATGGTATCCAGATCGAAGGTCGATCTTGGAAAATACAGAAGCTCCTCTAAGCTGGTCGAATAGATCATCAATCCTTGGCAGTGGATACTTATTCTTAATCGTCAGTTTATTCAACTGGCGATAATCAATGCACATCCGCATTACCATCCTTCTTTTTCACGAATAGCACCGGTGCTCCCCATGGAGACATGCTTGGCCTAATAAAGCCCCTATCCAACAACTCTTGAATTTAAGCATTTAACTCTACTAACTCCTTCGGTGCCATCCTATACGGTGCGATAGACACAGGCGCCATTCCAGGCAACAAGTCTATTCCAAACTCAACTTCTCGATTCGGAGGCAATCCTGGAAGCTCCTCTAAAAAAACATCTTGGAACTCTTTTACGGTCCTAACCTTATCTATTGTCAGTCCCTCCTCTTCTGACTGACTTACAAATGCCAAATAGGCCTCACAACCTTTCCGAATCCACTTCTCAGCTCTTAATGCCGACACCACATTGGACAAATAATCCCTTCGCTCACCTATCACCATAACCTCCTCTTCCTTTGTGGTCCTTAACACTATTCGTTTAACAGCACAATCCAGAGTCGCTTTATACTTAACAAGACAGTCTATTCCCAAAATGAGATCAAACACTCCGAACGGTAACTCCATCAGATCTCCAGGGAAAATCTTACCGTGAGTTTCTAAGGGTACATCCCTATACAGTTTGTCTACCCTAACCGAGTGACCCAAAGGACTTAGTACAGATACCCCACTCACAATCTCCTCAGAGTAGTCCAAGTTGTCCATAATCCGTTCTGTGGCCTCTAACCAATATTCCGCCACATTCGGGGCTATACCAGACACGCCCTTAAAGATCTCCGTTCCGTTAGTCCGAAGTCGTTCAGAAATAGATCCCCGAACTCCATTGCCCGTACTTGCCCCGGTAACCCTTTCCAGAACACGAAGCATTGCCTGTGACAGGCATCATCCTCGGCACCGCGATCATGAGACTCTACCTCTATTGCCAGTGGTACCGGTGCATCCACCGCCGGCATATGTCTCGAAGACGAAGATCTCGCTCGAGCACTTCCTCGGCCCCATCCACGGCCTATTGTACTAATATCGTATTATCTTGATTACGAATTTTTATGCATCAATTAATATTCCAGTGTTTATTACAGATGTTTTATGAATTAGACAGTAGTTCAGAGTTTGTTTTCGCAAAATCGAAGTCTAGCTACTGATTTCAATCTCTTATCGATTTTCCTATGGTTTCAGATCATCCTATCTAGAGTGTCCTAGTAGGGTTTCATGATGACAGATAATTCAGAAAATATTGAAAAATTCGAATACTTACAGACTTGAGTAGAGATTGAATGCCACCTTCTAAAGATCTAAATTTTGAAAATCAAGTTTTCGCATTCTTTATAAAATTTTCGCTTTCAAAATCTTTGTTTTTGTAAACCCATTCCACAGTAGAGTTGTTGTAACTTGCTCGATACCACTAAATATAGCACCCCAAACCCAGCCCAGAAGTTATGGCCGAATCCGGCATGCCACATCAAAAATGTAAAAAAAAAAAATTCCATTCTAAGTCCAGAAAATCATACTTGATGTTCAAAAGATTAATTCATTAAGGGTTAAAGTGAATGGAAGTCATGCACCGGTAGGAAACCGGAAAAGAGGTGGTGAGTCCATCGGATTGCTAAGTACCAAGCTCCTTCGGATCCAATCCTAGACATGCATACCGCCATTGCCACACCTTAACGTCATGGATATTTCTAGGAAACCGATTCGATTAAGTCATTTTAGGAAAAGTGATTAATTTTGGAAAATACTTTCATTGCGGAAGCTTTGCTTGTTGTCGTGTTATTTTGAAATCAACTGTTGTTTTTGAAAACGCGCTAAAGCTATCCAATTTCAACAGTTAAAATAAGTATTACCTATCTTAGTAATACATATTAAAACCATCAAAATAAATAAGCGGCCTTATTACATTTAAAAGCTCAAAACCTCAAACGTAATAAAAGGATGTCCAGTTCACGGAAGAAAATCAAACTTTCGAACGGGTGGCCACTTCGAATTCCCTCACAGCTCCAAGCCCACTATGGTTGGGGATTTCCTGCGTGGATGAAAACAAAAGGGATGAGTTTGGGGAAACTCAGTGTGTAAAATAACCCAACCATAGTCTAAATCAGCTCAACCCACAGAAACATAATAAGTTGGCCTTAGCCTAGAACAGAATTCAGAATAAAGCCCATAGGCCCATAGCAGAATAGAACAGATATTACATGTTTATGCAGAAACCCAACCATATCCAACCGTATACACCCCCATACCAACCTTACACCGTGTGGGGAGACAACTCGACCCATCCAACCGCTACACACCACAGAATTTGCAGCATGGCTGCCAGAACAGATAATGTGACAGAGTCACGGATCTGAGATAATCGTGGCGAGCCACCGAAGCAGATATATGTGGCAGAGCCACCAGATCAGATATTTGTGGCATAGCCACCAGAACGCTTCCTCCATAATATAACCCATGTCCCCATGCAATGATATATAATCATGGCATACATCATACGAGAATCGATCGTCATGCTTTTCACCAAAATTAACCACAGGGTATAACGGTAATTTGCACCTAGAGGTATAACATAATTTTCCATACATAGGGTATTATAGTAATTTAGCTACTTTTAGGGTTTTCATGCATATCCTAACTATTTACATACTATCGAACACTTATACAAGATACTTACGAATTGGGCTGTTGGCCCATGAACCCGATCTTTGGCCCATTAAGCCCAAATTATCAAAATGTACGAAATCGCGCGTCTGCAGTTTATTACTTTAGATTACCAAATATACAAACCCAACTATCTTACGAGCATTCGCACATTCAAAATTCCCAAAATACCGACTTTTCGGCATTTCGCTTTTGGCTTTTGCCAATCTAGTCTATGAGAGGTGTCGATTACACACACATTTGCGACGATATCTTGTGAGATCCACACACGAACCGCCTACAATTGGATTACTAACACGTTAATCTAACTATTCAAATACAAACTACGTATTAACCCCTTATAATATTCGACCAACCACACCTACAGATCATAGTAAGCTTATAAGAAATCAATAAGCAACTCATTAACAAATTTTTGTCAATGTTTACCACATAATCATAATTTCACTGCAAGCTGTCTTCCTGAGCAACAGTCACTAAATCATTTATAACTGGAGCTAAGAAACTCCAAATCAAGTGCCGTTAATTTTCCCTGAAAATAGACTCATATATCTTCTATCCATAAAATTTTCAGAATTTTTGGTTTATCCAATCAATACCAGATTTTTCTCAAAGTTTCCCATGTTTCACTGTTTGACTAATCTGACCACTCTTCATTACGAATCAAATTTCTCATTGTACAGAATTCAAAATATGTTCTAGTTTATTCCATTTGAAACTAGACTCATTAAGCTTTAATTACATAATTTATGCAGCTCCTAACTCATCTCCCACAATTTATGGTGATTTTCCAAAGTCATGTTACTGCTGCTGTCCCAAGTAGATTTATTACCAAATCACTCATTCACACCTAACTTGCATGCTTGTTATTTAAACATGTATATCACCAATCAATCATCACATATCTATGATTTTACTTAAGTATAATCTCCATTTCATCATTTTAAAGCACAACATGTTAGCCGATTTTTCCCTTTAGCATCTAAGGCACATGCATGTTCATTTGTTTGGCTCAACTTCACCTATCTTCCATTTTTCATCAAAAGAACATGAAACAACAACCATTTCCTTCATTTTAATTCATGACTAAATGCTCACAACACAACTAAAAATCAAAATATACTTCAAGAGTTAAGGTAGAATTAAGAAGAACTCATGAACCTCAAAATAGAAGCAAGGTACCAAGAACTTACCTTCAATTTTCCTCCTCCTAATGACCGAATACTCAAGAGTTTTCTCCTCTCCTTTCTCTTCTCTAACTTTTAGCTATGATGAACAAAGATGGACAAAACTTTGTTCTTTTCACCCCTTTTTCTTTTAATAAAACTTCATATTTCATCTATTTAATTCTTTAATACAAAAGACATGAAATTCTTATCATGAAACATTTACATAAACCATTATCATGAAACATTTACCTAACCCATTATCATGGAACATTTACCTAACCTATTATCATGAAACATTTACCTAACCTATTATCAATTTGTATCAATTTGTACCATAAATTATGGATATCAAGTGCACATTTTGTCTACAACAACATTATGTCTGGCCACTTCATGTAAAATGGGAGGTTTGTCATGCAAATCCTCCTATTTTGCACTCCTATTTATTTGGTCACTTCAATTTAGCCTATAGCATTTTCAAACATTTTCACATAGGTTCTATTTCATAATTTCACCCCCTTTTTGTTATGGAACAAAAATTAACTAAAATTACCGGGTTCTATCTTAAGCTTGGGCCTTCTAGAGGCCCACTAACATAATTAAACCTATGCCAACATTCACAGGATTCCCGAAAATTGGGGCGTTACAAAAGGGACCCTTTTTTTTCATCAATACAAAGGAGAGACATTGAATAAAAACAGCAGCAATTCAAAGCAAAAAGAACAACGAAAGCAATTGAAATAGAAATGGGGTTCAAAATCAGGCTAAGGTTTTCTTTTCTTTTCTTCTTTTTTTTTTTTTCTATTTTTGAATCTATCTTTTCCTATACAATATATTAGATTATATCAAAAAAAATATTTTAAAAAATATAAAACAAAAAAACAAAAAACTTACCTTTTATATTTTCCGGCCACCGCACACGGCGGTGGTCCACGGTGGCGACCGGACTGAAACCTCGCCGGAGCAATGGCCTTTACAGAGAACAAAAAAGGAAGAAAGTAAATTTTTTTTAAAAAGGAGAAGAAATGAACTTAAAAATTTTTTTTGGGGTTTATATAGGCCACCAAAACGACGTCGTTTTGGGACTGGCCTTAAACACCCAAAACGAAGTCGTTTTATTCCATACCGGTGCGGCCCGACCCGCCTTACCTGAGATCCGCGCGTTTTTGCTATAGTGGGTTATTTGCCAAATAAGTCCTTCCGCTTTTAATTCAGTTTGCAATCATTTTTTGTTTATCTAAATTTGTACTTAATAATTTGTTTCAGTCCTCAATTTAATCCCTTTTTTATTATTTAACTATTTTACTGTTAAATTAGTTAATTTTATTATTTTTGTTATTATTTGCTCTATTATCAGTATTTTTCATGTATATATTATATTGTTGTTATTATTACTATTATTAAATATTCTTATTATTACTATTATTTTTATTCCTTTTATTATTGTTTATTATCAATATTTATTATTATTGCTATTATTGCTATTATATCTTAATTTATATTCGTCTTATCTAATTTTATTTATCTCTTTATATTTATGTTTATATTTTATGTATTATATCTATCTTTATATTTACGCATGAACATTACTATTCTACTATTGCTATTTTTTATTATCTTCATTGGCATTTTTAATTATTATCATTTTGTATCTTTATTAACATTATTACTATTATTATTTTACTATCATGTTTTTCTTATCACAATTTTATTATTTTACTGTTATAACTTAACGTACTATTATTACTATTATTTTTATTTTTTATTACCATTATTGTTATTGTACTTATATCTATATGTATTTTGTTTTAATACCATTATTATTACTACTTCCATTATCTTTTATCTCTAACTATTATGATTTTTACGTACATATTATCATTTATATTATTATTATTATTACTTCTTTGTATTACTATTATTGTTCATACATATACGTTATTATTTATATTATTACAATTATTATTATTGTATTTTATATTCTTTCTATTATCTATTACTCATATATTACCACTACCACTTTCAGTATTTTATTATTATATTTTAATGTATTATTAACATGACTTTTATTTTATTATTATTACTATTATTCCTTATTGTCATGGTTAGTATTCTTATAGCTATTATTTTTATTACTAATATTACTATTGTCATATCTAGTATTATTTTTTACTTTCATTATATCTACTACTATTATTATGGTTTCTCTTTTATACATTTACGTTTTATATAATACATTGATTTCACCACTTATTCGTTTATACTTTTATGTAATTCCAAACCTTTTATTTATTTTGTATCATTATTTTATTTTATATAATACTTATTTATGTTTATACCATTATTACTATTTTCGCTTTTTATTTATTATAAGTTTGTTTACTTACTCATATGTTTATTTGCTTACCCCGATTTAAAATCAATTTATACTATAATTTGCTTTGTTATTTCCTTTATCGTTGTATTTTTATTTAATTTGGTCTCATTATCATTATTTCATTATGTTGATTCTTTTATTCTTATATGTCTCAATATATCTACAAATCCATATTATTTTGTCATTATAATTGTTGTTTATATCACCACCTTTGTTATTATTATGCATATTATCTGCTTCGTTTCTTATTTCACCATGCGATTATGATTACATTGGTCTTTTACTCGGCGCATATAATTGCGTTTTCTAAAATAAAACAAGTTTATTATTTAGACAATTAGAAAATTGCGCCCTAACTTCTTGGGTTTCGGTTTTCCTCGTTTAAATTTAAATAACGATATAATCCTCTTAAATCATAATCTGAAAAAACACTTATTTTGAATGCGAGTGTTGTGCCTAACTTCTGGAGTGCGACATTTTGTCACCTCGAAATAAAATTTGTTTAAAAATAAAGGCAATATTTGGTATTAGGAAATTAGAAAGCGTGCCCTAACTTACTAGGTTTGACTTTTCTTGTTTATCCTAAATAACCAAACAGCCTTTTAAAAATTTTAGAATATATGAATTTTAAATAAAGGCAAGCACATTCTCAAAGTTTGAGATGTAGTGTCCTAACTTATTAGCGTGACATTTTATTACTTGAGATGAGAGAGTCTTTAACATTTGTTTTAATTTATTGAGTCATTTTCAAATTAGCATTTTTACGAAGAGGATCGTATTTCAATGTCTTTCAAGCTTTCCATTTTCGACACTAAGATATTAATTAATCAACTAGGTACCAATTTTTTGGGCGCTCTGAGGTGCTAATCCTTCCTCGTTAATATGCAGACTCCGAACTGTTTTCTTGATTTACGTGGACCAAAATCGTTGTTTAAATAAATCAAACCATTCATTAAAACAACCACTTTTACAAGGTGATCCAATCACACCTAAAAAGATTGGTGGCGACTCCGTTTTGTTTTTTTTCTCCAAGTCGATGCAGTTTTTTTTTAAAAATGGTTACGACAATTATAAGTAACCATTTTTTTTGAAAAAAAGGAATATAAACTTAGATTTAAATGAAAGCGAATGAGAGTCTCCACAATCTTTTAAATAATGAAATGAAATTTAATAAATTTAATTTATTAAAAATTTAAATTTAAAAAAAATGTGATTAGATGTCAAAAATTGAAAATTGAAAATTAAAATGAAAAATAAAAAATTAATGACAAATGTTAAAGATTTGATAATAATAAAATTAGGATAAAAATTAATTGATTAAAAATTCAAATGACAATTTTAAATTAAATGAAAAATTGAAACCCGGTAAAAAAAACAGTGATTTTATTTTTTAAAAACAAAAATATATGGCGATTTAAAAAGTAATTTAAATTAAATGAGAAAAATTGAGCCAGGTGAGTGAGATTTAAATAAAATACAAATTATTTAAATTAAATGAAAAAATATAAGAATATAATAAAAAACAAAACTTATAATAAATAAAAGCATAAAATAGTAATAAATGGTATTAACAAAATACATATAGATATAATTACAATAACAATAATGGTAATAAAAAATAAAATAATAGTAATAATAGCACGTTAAGTTGTAACAGTAAAATAATAAAAATTGTGATAAGAAAAACATGATAGTGAAATAATAATAGTAATAATGTTAATAAAGATACAAAATGATAATAAGTAAAATTGCCAATGAAGATAATAAAAAAAAAAGCAATAGTAGAATAGTAATGTTCATGCGTAAATATAAAGATAGGTATAATACATAAAATATAAACATAAATATAAAGAGAGAAATAAAATTAGATAAGACGAATATAAATTAAGATATAATAGCAATAATAGCAATAGTAATAAATATTGATAATAAACAATAATAAAAGGAATAAAAATAATAGTAATAATAAGAAAATTTAATAATAATAATAACAACAATATAATATATACATGAAAATACGATAATAGCATAAATAATAACAAAAATAATGAAATTAACTAATTTAACAGATAAAATAGTTAAATAATAAAAGGGATTAAATTGAGGACTGAAACAAATTATTAAGTACAATTTAGATAAACAAAAATGATTGCAAACTGAATTAAAAGTGGAAGGACTTATTTGGCAAATAACCCACTATAGCAAAAACGCGCGGATCTCAGGTAAGGCGGGTCGGGTCGAACGGGTATGGCCATTATTCTAGCGAGGTTTCAGTCCGGTCGCCACCGTGGACCACCGCCGTCGCCGGCCACCGCACACGGTGGCCGGAAAATATAAATGGTACGCTTTTTCTTTTTTCTTTTTATATTTTTTTTATATTTTTTTGATATAATCTAATATATTGTATAGGAAAAGATAGATTCAAAAATAGAAAAAAAAAAGAAGAAAGGAAAATAAAACCTTAGCCCGATTTTGAACCTCCTTTCTATTTCAATTACTTTCGTTGTTCTTTTTGCTTTGAATTGCTGTTGTTTTTATTCAATGTCTCTCCTTTGTATTGATGAAGAAAAAAAAAGGTCCTTTTACATTGTGTTTTGATGGCTTTTATAGCCTTGTTACATGATTTATTTTTACATTATCTTTCTTTTCTCTTCCTTTTGTAAGTGCAAGTGGAGTGGTGGCATAGTGGTGTAGGTGGCCAAGGTGGGTGGCCAACAAGGGTGGTGGAGTAGGTGGGATTAGGGTTTTCTTTTTTTGATTTTTTTTTTGGGTTGGGTTAGTGTTTTGGGCTAAGGGTTTTGGGCTTGTATTGGGTTTTAATTGGGTAGTTGGGTTATGTTTATTTGGGCCCAAAATTGGGCTTGTACAGCTGCCCCTCTTTGCTTGTTGTCGTGTAACGAGAACAGAACAAAGACTTAAGAAAGACCAATTTTACCCGATTTCACTGTGTCTAGACTTGTTTAGTGCTCCTTTTCTCCAGGTAGCTTTATTCCAATCTTGTTGATTCGCTTCGCATCACTGCTCTACTGCAACTTCAAGAAGGTAAGGTTTGTTTTGATCTGCTCCACTGCAACTCCATGGAGATAAGACACGTGACTTCAATCAATTCCACTGAAACTTCAAAGGGATCTGCTGTAGCTTCGATTAATCCACTGAAACTTCAAGGAACTCTGCTGTGGCTTTTAGCTACTCCAACGCCATTTCAGGGAGAAGATATTTGATTTTCAACTTGTTACCCTACTGCTTAGGGGGTTAAGGCTTGTCATCATTGATCTGTTTCCCTCTTGCTTGGGGTTTAGATCAGTAAACTCAACTGTTACCCTCTTGCTTAGGGGTTTAAGGTTTGAAAATTTGGTTTGTTACCCTATTGCTTAGGCAATAATATCTATAAACTTCACTTGTTACCCTCTTGCTAGGGGTTAAAGCTTGGTGGTTTGAATCGCTTCCTTTGCATTCGAGGAGGCAAAATTGATGTATTTGATCGCTCCACTTGCAACTTCAGGAGGCAAGATCTGTGATTTTCACCTATTACCGTCTTCGCTTGGGGGTTAAGGCCCATCTTCTTTGATCTGTTTCCCTACTGCTTAGGGTGATAAGATCAGCAAATTCAGCTTGTTACCCTACTGCTTAGGGGTTAAAGCCCTTTGAATTCAATCTGTTACCCTACTGCTTAGGGGTTTAAGGTCTGTACATTTAGTCTGCTCCACTGCGACTTCAAGGAGATAAGACTTGTAACTTCAGTTTGCTCCTCTGTACTTCAGGGAGATAAGGCTAGTGACTTCAATCTGCTTCACTAAGTCTTCAGGAAGACAGGATTCGCTGGATTTGATCTGTTCCACTGCAACTTCAGGGAGACGAGATTTGTAATTTTCAGCCTATTACCCTACTGTTTAGGGGGTTAAGGTCTAGTGAATTCACTGATTCTAGAAACATGACTTGTAGAATCAGTTCTATGTATTTATGCATATGCCAATGAATTAGGATGCTATAATTAAAATGAATCAAATGCTCCTAATAAAATGCGTTATGAATAATATATGAATGTATAGGTGCAACATGTTGTGAGCGAGAATCTCTTTTAATGTTTAGATTGCCATTGCTCTTTGTTCATCAAGGTTCTTTCACTGGAATGGTACCCTATCTTCTTGTTTAGCTCAAATTTTGAATCAGAAAACCCGAAGAGGTAGTCTCAATTTAAACTCTTTCTTCTCATATGCTTCCAATCTTTGAGTTTGGTTAGTTCTAAATAATAGTCCTGTTTTAGATTCCTGTACTATCTTAGAAACTTTCAGAGCAATATACAGAACTCTTTTTATGAAAATGACTTTTAGTCCATTAATCATCATTTCAATGCAAAATGCCTGAAAAAGATTTGAAATTTATCAGAACAAAATTTGAAGGGAATAGATTCATCACGGTCAACAAACATTGCTAGAATACAAAATGAATAGGAAGGGAATAGGTGCCCCAGATATCGCAACGTGAGCTTCTCTGTACTGGCTTCTTGAGGACTTCTTTTTGCCCAATATGTGTTTAGGGGATCTAGAGTACTCTTGTAACATCTTTCCTCCTTGTTAATTTTAGGTATCATAAGACCATCGTATGCCCCATCTTTGATCAACATTTGAATCGCCCTTTATAGGTTTTCAATTTAAAATCCCTTTGGTCTCAAGGTGTTCTTTGCGAGTTTTCACCCTGGCCTCTCCCTTTTTTTTTTTAGGCAAAGTATTTCTTAACTGAGTCTGAATTAATGGGATTGGGTAAGGTCTTGCCATCCATTTCAGCCAATATCAATGCTCCTCCAGAAAAGGCTTTCTTTACCACATAAGGTCCTTCCCAATTAGACATCCATTTTCCTCTGAAATCCTTTTGTATGGGCAGGATCTTTTTCAATACTAGGTCTCCCTCGTGGAATTCTCTTGGATGAACCTTTTTGTTGTAAGCTCACATCATTCGCTTTTGGTACATCTGACCATGACGGATAGCCCTTAGTCTTTTTTCTTCAATCAGATTCAACTGATCATAGAGGGACTGGATCCATTCTACTTCATCTAACTTTACTTCTAACAAAACTCTGAGGGAGGGAATCTCGACCTCAATAGGTAAAACCGCCTCCATTCCATAGACCAATGAGAAAGGTGTTGCCCTAGTAGAAGTCCTGACAGATGTTCGATAAGCATAGAGGGCGAATGGCAACTTTTCGTGCCAGTCTTTATAAGTTTCAGTCATTTTCCCCACGATCTTTTTAATGTTTTTATTAGCTGTCTCAACTGTACCGTTCATTTTTGGGCGATACGGCAACGAGTTGTGGTGTCTGATCTTGAACTGACTGCAGACTTCTGCTATCATGCTATTGTTTAAATTTAATGCGTTGTCAGATATGATCCTTTCCGGCATTCCATATCGACAAATGATTTCCTTTTTTAGGAACTTGCTAACTTTCGATTTTGTAACATTGGCATATGAAGGGCTTCCACCCACTTGGTGAAATAATCGATGACCACAAAGATGAAACGATGCCCATTTGAAGCTTTTGGTGAAATTGGCCCAATCACATCCATGCCCCACATTGAGAAAGGCCATGGCGAAGTCATGACATGCAGAGGTGAGGGAGGTACATTAATCTTGTCTCCATAGATTTGGCACTTATGACATCTTTTGGCGTAGTTAATACGGTCTCCTTTCATGGTAAACCAATAATATCCAAACCTCATAATTTGCCTGGCCATTGTAAACCCATTAGCATGTGTCCCACAGACGCCCTCATGGACTTCCTCTAAGATTTTCTTAGCCTCTATAGCATCTACACATCTCAACAGTATTTGATCCTTCCTTCTTTTGTATAGGATCTCCCCATCTAAGACATAGTCATGGGCTAGTCTTCTCAACGTTCTTTTGTCATTCTCGGTAGCTTGGTCGGGGTACTCACGATTCTTCACATATCGCAGGATATCGTGGTACCAAGGGTGCTCATCAATTTCTTCTTCTTCTTCGAGGTTGTAACAATGATCCAGAGCTTCATAAATGCTCATTTGGATTGGTTTCACATCCTTTGGTTGGTTCACCTTGATCATAGAGGCTAAAGTTGCTAGGGCGTCAGCCATCTGATTTTCTTCTCGTGGAAGGTAGTAGAAGACAATATTATCAAACTCTTTAATTAACTCAAAGATCAACCTCCGGTAATTGATCAATTTGGGGTCTCTTGTCTTCCATTCACCTTTGAGTTGATAAATCACTAGGACAGAATCTCTATATACCTCTAACACCTTGATTTTACGTTCTATGGCTGCACGTATTCCTATGATGTATGCTTCGTATTCTGCCATATTGTTCGTGCAGTCAAAATCCAATTTACTAGTGAAGGGATAATGATCTCCGTTCGGGGATACCAGGACTGTCCCGATTCCATTGCCCACGGCATTTGATGCTCCGTCAAAGTTTAGCTTCCAAGGATGACCTTCTTGAGGGTCTTCTTCAGTGGTTGTATGTACATTAGATCTTCATTTGGGAAGTCAAAGTTTAGAGGCTCGTAGTCCTCTAGGGCCCTGCTGGCTAGGAAATCTGCTATCGCATTCCCCTTTACGGCCTTCTGGTTCACATAGACTATATCAAATTCAGAAAGTAGAATTTGCCATTGGGCCATCTTCTAGTTCAAAGCAGTTGACTCCATCAAGTACTTCAGAGGGTCCATTTTAGAGATTAGCCAAGTTATGTGATACAACATGTATTGTCTCAGTCTTCGGGTTGTCCAGATTAAGGCACAACACAACTTTTCAATGAACGAATATCTCGTCTCGTACTCAGTGAACTTTTTACTGAGGTAATATATCGCCCTTTCTTTCCTTCCCGATTCATCGTGTTGGCCAAGCACGCATCCCATAGAATTTTCAAATACCGTCAAATCTGATGTCGATGGTTTATCTGGACTAGGTGGTGTCAACACTGGGGCATTAGACAAATATTGCTTAACCTTGTCAAAGGTCTTCTGGCATTCCTCGTCCCAAACACTAGGGTTGTGTTTCTTAAGGAGAAGGAATATGGGGTCACATTTCTCGGTTAGTTGTGAAATAAACCGAGCGATGTAATTTAATCTTCCTAGGAATCATCGAACCTCCTTTTGAGTACGCGGCGGAGGTAACTCTTGTATGGCTTTGACTTTATCTGGGTCAATCTCAATCCCTTTTTCACTGACTACGAATCCAAGTAGTTTTCCAGACCTGGCCCCGAAGGTACACTTCGCTGGATTGAGTTTTAGCTGGAATTTCCTCAACCTAAAAAATAATTTCCTCAAGACTTGCACATGCTCTTCTTCAGTTCGAGATTTGGCGATCATGTCGTCGACATAGACTTTAATTTCTTTATGCATCATATCATGGAATAGGGTTACCATAGCTCTCTGATATGTTGCCCCCGTATTTTTCAATCCGAACGGCATCACCTTGTAGCAAAAGGTTCCCCATATAGTCACGAATGTGGTTTTATTCATGTCTTCAGGATGCATCTTGATCTGATTATACCCCGAGAAACCATCCATGAAGGAGAAGAGTGAGTAGCTTGCCGTGTTATCCACTAAAGTGTCAATATGAGGCAACAGGAAATTATCTTTCGGGTTGGCTTTGTTTAAGTCTTTGTAGTCTACACACATCCGTACCTTTCCATCTTTTTTAGGGACGGGGACGATGTTGGCTACCCATTCCGAGTACTTAACTACTTGTAAGAAGCCTACTTTAAATTGTTTCTTGACCTCCTCTTTTATTTTCAACAAAACATCGGGCCGCATCCTTCGAAGCTTTTGCTGAATTGGCTTGCATTTTTCTTTGATGGGGAGCCTGTGTACCACAATGTCAGTACTTAGCCAGGCATATCTTGATATGACCATGCAAAGACATCTTTAAATTCTTGGAGTAACTCAATAAGGTCCCGCTTTGTCTCTGTGGTAATGCAAGCTCCGATCTTTACTTCTTTCTTTTCCAGTTCATCTCCCAAGTTCACGATTTCTACGGTCTCTTTGTGGGGTAGAATCTGTTTCTCCTCGTGTTCTACCATCCTTAACAAATCAGGGGATAAGTTACAGTCTTCGCCATCCTCAAAGTTCTGAGATCCTTCTAGACACATATCCCACTCAAAAGGAGACTCTGAATGAGTAGCAATGTCACTCACATCATTGATATCTGGAGACCTGTTGTAGGTGCGAAGGAAGATACAAAGAACAAAAGAATCTAAGAACAAAGAGATGATCATGAATGAAAGAATATTTGCATAGAATAAGTCAAAAGGATGCATTTTATTGAAATAACAATTTCGAACATAAGCATATTTCACAAAATGACACTTCTTACTCCTAGGCCTAGAGCAATAAGTGTGTTTTGGACATTACTCTGAGTTAGTTCTAAAGACTACAGAAATCTCCTCCATAGTCTAATTATTCAGAACGCTTCCCGGCTCATATGGGCGAATGCCCGACAGATTCTCTATCCCAGTTCCTTCTTCATACGTGGCGTTGATGTCTAAACTCTCCATCATTCCTTCTAAGATTTCCTTTCCCGATGCTTTCCGCTCGAAGAGAATGACCCTTCCAGACACAAAAATCTTCGATATATAGGGGAAGATCATTGGTTCCCATTCGATTTCTCCCCCGCTCAATTGCGCTCTCCTTCTTTCTTGCTTCTTCTCAAGTTCCTTCTTTCTTTGTTTCATGTCCGGCTTAAACCCTAACCCAAAACGGTCTTGTTTGTCCTTCATCATTGGTACATTAATCCTTCCCTGGAGGTATCTCCCGAGTCCTCTTCCTGGTAGAGCCCCTTTTCCAATAGTTAGCGGCAGTCCCATTCTTGTAGTCTCAGATAACCTGGGTATTGGAATCTTATTTTCTTCGGTGATGAACGTCGCGTTCACAAACTCCAAAGATCGAAAAGAGCACTCTATTGCTTCATCATTTGCCTCGAGATATGGGATGTCACTGGTTATTGTCGCGATGATGTCCTCTTCAGCATTGATTGTCACTAACCAACCTTCAGTCACTAATTTCAACTTTTGGTACAGCGATGAAGGGACTGCCCCTGCCGAGTGTATCCATGGTCTCCCCAATAGGCAATTATACGAAGGCTTAATGTCCATGACCAAGAAATCTACTTCATACGTGCTCGGCCCGATTAAGAGGGGTACTTTAATTCTCCCCATTACCTTCCTTTCCGTGCCATCAAATGCTCTCACTACACTTTGGCATGTCTTCATATGGGAACCATCCACTAGCAACCTATTCAGTGTAGATAGGGGTAGGACATTCAGTGCAGACCCATTGTAGATCAATACCCCCGGTAATGTGTACTCTTTACAGCGAGTCGTGATGTGCAAAGCTTTAGTTAATCTTCGGCCCCCTGGCGGTACCTCATCGTCATTGAAGAATATGAAGTTGTCGGTACTTATATTATTGACTAAGCGGTCCAGTTTGTTTACAGAGATATCATTAGCAACATAAGTTTCATTCAGCACTTTCATCAATGCGCTGCAATGGGTTTCGGAGCTTAAAAGCAAGGTCAGTATCGATATACGTGCTGGCTGTTTGTGCAACTATTCTACGACATTATATTCGCTATGCTTTAGAAATTTTAAGAATTCCTTGGCTTCTTTGTCAGTCACTGATTCATTAACAGTTGGTTCAGGCCCCACCGGCTTCTCTTTCTTTTGCTCAATTGCTAATGATTTTTCTTTAACCTGTTCAACTTTTGTACTTGGAGTATAACGTCTTTCGCTGCGCATATAAAAACCCTCGTCTTGAACTTCCTCTGATGCATTAATTAGGGTCTTCTCTCCCGGGAATGTCACATTGCAGCTATAGTTCCACGGTACCCTTTTTCTATCCTTGTAAGGGAAAGCAACGGGCTTATGGATCACGACCTTTGGCGCAACTTGTGCCCTGGCTTCATTCATTCTCGGACGTGATATGATAACCACTGGGTGGTTGGCTTTGTAAACACCCTTCATCGATCCTTCTTCGGAGGTATACACATCTGTTTCTCCCGGGCTCCCGACATATTTGAAGAATTCCAGCTCCTTATTATCCATCAATCCTTGTAACAAAGCCCTGAATTCGCTGCATTTTTGAATCTCGTGATCCTCTTGATCATGGAACTCGCAATAATTCTCCGCTTCTCGAGGTCTGACCCTTAAATTCTGTGCTATGAACCCTCTTTCCACCATTTTCTTCCAAACATCCTCCAACGGGGTATTCACTTCTATAATACTCATCTTAATTTCTTTCCCCGAACTCTTAATTATCACATTTATTCCCTTATCCCCATGGTTTGGTAATGGGTTCTCTGTATTGGATGCATCATCAAATTTCACAATCCCCATGTTGATGAGTCTTTCAACTAATTTCTTAAAAGTGGTGCAGTTTTCTATCGAGTGTCCTGTGGCTCCCGCATGGTATTCGCATTGGGCATTTGCGTCATACCATTTGGGGTATAGAGGTTGCATTGGCTTCAGATAGAAGGGAGACACGACATGTGCATCAAATAAACTCTGGTATAACTCATTGTACGTCATTGAAATGGGTGTAAATTGAAGTTTCTCCCTATTTTGTTTTGTGTTGGGCCCTGGTCTGGGTGGGCCCTGCTGTCTAGTAGTTATTGACTTTGGTTGGCTTACGGTGATCGATTTCGAATATGAGCTCACATTATTCACCTCATGCTCTTTCTTTCTCGGCGCTAACCTCTTAGCGTTTTCCCCAGCCTCTATTTTCCCACATCTTATGGCATTTTCTATCATTTCTCCAGACATTACTATGTCCGAAAAACTCTTAGTTGCGCTACCCAGCATGTGGTTAATAAAAGGTGCCTTCAGTGTATTGATGAAGAGCATAGTGGTTTCCTTTTCCAACAGAGGGGGTTGGACCTGTGTGCCCACTTCTCTCCATCGCTGGGAGTACTGCCTAAAGCTCTCATTATGCTTTTTTTCCATATTCTGTAAAGTGATTCTATCAGGGGCTATGTCCGCCACATGACCGTATTGCTTCATGAAGGCTTGTGCTAAATCTTTCTATGAACTGATCTAGGCGCGACTCAGTTGGTTGTACCATCTAGATGCGGCCCCAACCAGACTTTCTTGGAAGCAGTGAATTAATAGTTGGTCATTGTTGACATGGCCTGCCATTCGTCTGCAGAACATAGTGATGTGAGCTTCGGGACAGCTAGTCCCGTTGTATTTCTCAAATTTTGGAGTTTTGAACTTGGGAGGGAGTACCAGGTCTGGAACCAAACTTAATTCCTCAGCATCGATTCCACCACGATAGTCGGTGCTTTCCATTTCTTTAAATTTTTTTTCCAACCATCTACACCTTCATTCAAGCTCTCTCGGGAGTTCTACCCTCGTCTTTTCTGCTTCTGTTACTTCATCAAGATTGAGGACCACAGGGTGGGTTGGGTTGTCCCCCGGATTAGAGCCCGAGCCGGCCTGATAATTCATCGGTGCTGAAACACCAGCCTGAAATGGTTGAGGCCTAATTGTGACCGATGGCCTTCTTGGGTACATGTCAGGTTGTGTCTGAACGTTCGCTGGGGCAAAACCCAGAGGGTAGGTAGGATCTTCATTATCTTCTCCCACATTAATCAAAGGGTTTTTCCCTTTTTCTAATCCGCCAGCCAATGGACGAGTTAATTGGTCCATCATGCTTTTCTGAGACTCCAACATATGGTCCCTCATATCTTACTGGATTTTGGCAAGCTGTTCTTGCATACGTGTTTGTAATTGATCTTCCATCTCTTTTTGCATTTGTTCCAATCTCTCTAACCTTTGATCCATTGCTCTTGTTTTTCCTCTTGTACCGTAATGATGTTCCAGGGTAACTGCCATGATTTTTAGGGTTTTTTGTGAGTTTTAGTGTGTGTGATGCTATGCCGATGCATGAATTCAATGAATGCAATGAATGCAAAAAAAAAAAAGCGTTGATTTCAATTCGATTTCATTAGAGTAACTTTTCTAGAAAACAAGTTTCTTTACATAAAATAGATTACATATAAGGATTGGCCCTGATACTTAAGGCCTTGACCTGCCTAAGAAACCAAGCTAGCTTTCGGCCTCGGTCCGATTCTGACTCGTATTTTAAACTCAGTACATCGGCTTGTACTGCTAATGTTTGCAAGTGGTCAGCCACTTCTCGCACTTGAGTCAAAGCTTCGTCCATGACATAGTCCCTGCTCCTGATTTGGTCTTGAGATTGATGAAGTTGCTCCTTCCATCGCTCGTTATTTACCTCGAGAAGTTCTATCTGAAGTTCACGATTTTGCAGCACTGTTTTAAGTTCTTCTATATTCTCTTTTAATTCTTCAATTCTGTTCTGACTAGCTTTCAACTCGATTGCAGAGTTATGCGAGCGATACTGATACAATGACCTCTCTAACTCTGATACCCGGTCTTTAACCCTTCTTTCTCATTTTGGCTTTCTACCAAACTTCTTTTCAGAGTACCTCTCGAGCTTGAGCATTGCGAAATTTTTCTTCCCACTGGTTGGCTTTGCTTTGTTCTTCTTTAACTTCATGTCGCCATTGTTCGGATGTTTTTCCTAACCCAGTAGTTCTCATTGATCTGCACAGCTTCTTGTAATCCGTTTTCAAACTATCCAAGTCCTCTTCAGCCTTGTTTTTCCCTTTTCTGAGTTTTTCAGCTTCTAGTTTCTGGACATCGACATCTAACCCTAACTGTATCTTTTCTTTTTCCAACTGCTCGATCCTTTTTTCTAGCTCCAGACTCTTCCTCTCAAAATCTTGCCTGATGATTTCTAGCTCAGAGGGGATTACATTCAAGTGCTCTTCTATCGACTGAGGATTTCCTTGATCTGATATAGGGATGTTGTCGTTAAGTCTCTGATTCCACCATCGGTCGTACTCAGGAGTAGTCATTGGATTGGTAGCAAATTTTTTCATTCTACGAGTCTGGTTCCAGGCATTTGATATCTCACGAACTTTCTTTTTGTAATTATTCCCTGTGAACACGAACTCGCACTGGGCTAACCCGTATGTTGGTGGTGTAAATTGTCTGGATCTGTACTGTTGCAATGCAAGCAGAGGAGCATACCCGACAGCTCCCCATACTCCTAACAAGGGAACCCAATCGAAGTCTCCGTATCGGTATAATATTTCATCAGGAACCATCCACGGGGCTCTCCATTCAACATCTTCTTCTTGCAAATTTTGGAGAACCGTCATCCAATTTTCTTCTGTAACATTATCTCGCCTCGGTGTAGCCACTAACTCTTTTAGCGGAGAGTAATTTTCAGAGAAGATATGATACGAGACCTTTTCCACTTTCCAAAAATGGTTATGGAACCAAGATAGCAAGAGCTGTGCGCATCAAATAAATCTCCCTTCACCCGATCTTCTACAAGCATTCAATGATCTGAAAGTTTCAGCCAAGATTGCGGGTATAGGTGTGGTTCCTTTACCAAGCCTGTCAAAAAGGTCGGCAACAGCCTCGTCTACATGCCCCAAAGTTTTGGGGAAGATGACTAGTCCATAAATACTCAATGTGAAGACATCTACCCTTTTCTTCACATCGGGGTGCGCTAAGATTAGATCCCTCAGGTTCCTCCAAGGAACGCATTTATCATCTCCTTTTTGCTTGATCCGAGTTGTCACCCACTGTTCGCTCATCCCTGTGATGTTTATCGACTTTTTGAAAATCTTTGGGACGTTAGCGTGTCCGCATAAATTCATCAACAACTTGAATCTTTGGGCAATGGAGTAAGGTCGTGTATTCTTCTATAGTAGGTACCAAATCTACTTTCCCAAAAGTGAAGCAACTGTGAGCAGAATTCCAATATTGGGCAAGGGCTCGAAACAGGTGTTCATCTACCTTGACATCGAGCAGATAAGGTAAATCACCGTAATGACAATAGAATAGCTGTTTGACCTCGTCATCCCATTAGCCCCATATTTCTTTCATCTCTTGGAGATTATTCTGAGTTACGCTGATCCGAGTAAAATTCCATAACTCTGACACGTACCCCTCGGTAAGACTGTCACCTTTCTCTTGTTGTGTTGTCTCAGCCCATATCCGGACAGCCGCGTTGTCTTCTACTTTATCAAAAAACCCCTTTTCCATGATAAGCTATCTATTTAGGAACCGAATGCGAATCAACACCTTTTATGATGAAAACGCCATGCAAATACAATCAAAGTAAAACAAAGCAAGTCAGTAATTTATACGTAGTTCAAAGCAAGCAAAGCATAATAAATATAGCACTTGCTCAGGTAACCATTAGGGTTTCAGAGTGGCTCTACCTAGGGTGGGTTCTTAAGGCTCGCTACATGGGGCTTGGTTCTAGAGTAAGGGTACCTGAACCAGCAGATTCCTTGATCTTCACCCATTATAGGCTCATATAAACCGAGTTCAGTTCAGGGGAATACATTTCCCTATGGCTGCACGGAGATGAAAATCTCACGAAGACATAGGTACAGATGTATCCCGAAAGCGATCCACTATCCTGCACGGAGGTGAAAAACTCACGAAGGAGTAGTTTCTCACTCCCACTTAAAGGGGTGTGACCACAGCGGTCATGCAATGCAATGTGCGAGGATATATGCATAAAAAAAAAACTCGAAGCGATTAAAGAAAATAAGAATAAAATGATGAAAACCGCAAGAAAAACAGGTAAAATGCAATGAAAGGATCGTATATCAAAATCAAATTTTTAGTTCTCGACAAAAAGACAAAAGTTAATCAACTTGTGGCTTGACTCTCTTATTTTGTCCCCAGTGGAGTCGCCAAGCTGTCGTAACCATTTTTTTTTGAAAAAAACGGGAATCGACTTAGATTTTTGGAAATGAAAACGAATAGAGGGAGTCGCCACCAATCTTTTTAGGTGTGATTGGATCACCTTGTAAAAGTGGTTGTTTTTAATAAATGGTTTAATTTATTTAAACAACGATTTTGGTCTACGTAAATCAAGAAAATAGGTTCGGGAGTTGATTACGCACGAGGAAGGATTAGCACCCTCGTAACGCCCAAAAATTGGTACCTAGTTGATTAATTAATGTCTTAGTGTCAAAAATTGAAAGCTTGAAAGACACTGAAATACGATCCTTCTTCGTAAAAACGCTAATTTGAAAATGACCAAATAAATTAAAACAAATGTTAAAGACTTTCTCATCTCGAAGTAATAAAATATCACTCCCAGTAAGTTAGGACACTATATCTCAAACTTCGAGAATGAGCTTGCCTTTATTTAAAATTCATATATTCTAAAATTTTTTAAAGGTTGTTCGGTTATTTAGGATAAACAAGAAAAGTCGAAACCCAGTAAGTTAGGGCACGTTTTCTCAAATTTCCTAATACCAAATATTGCCTTTATTTTAAAACAAATTCTTACTTCGAGGTGACAAAGTGTCATACCCAGTAAGTTAGGGCACAACACCTCATACTTTCGAAAATAAGTATTATTTATTTTAAAAAAAAAAACTCGTATAGCGATTTAAAAGAGTATTCCGTTATTTAAATTAAATGAGAAAAAATCGAAACCCAGTAAATTAGGGCACAATTTTCTCAAATTGTCTAAATACGAAACTTGTTTTGTTTTAGAAAACACAATTATATGCGTCGAGTAAAGGACCAACGTAATCATAATCGCATGGTGAAATAAGAAACGAGTTGCAGTATTAACATGCATAATAATAACAAAGGTGGTGATAAAAACAACAATTATAATGACAAAATAATATGGATTCGCAGATATATTGAGACATATAAGAATAAACGAATAAAAATAATGAAATAATGATAATGAGAACAAAACGAAATAAAAATACAACGATAAAGGAAATAACAAAGCAAATTATAGTATAAATTGGATTTTAAATCGGGGTAAGCAAATAAACATATGAGTAAGTAAACAAACTTATAATAAATAAAAAGCATAAAATAGTAATAAATGGTATTAACAAAATACATATAGATATAATTACAATAACAATAATGGTAATAAAAATAAAAATAATAGTAATAATAGCACGTTAAGTTGTAACAAGAAAATAATAAAATTGTGATAAGAAAAACATGATAGTGAAATAATAATAGTAATAATGTTAATTAAGATACAAAATGATAATAAGTAAAAATGCCAATGAAGATAATAAAAAAAACAGCAATAGTAGAGTAGTAATGTTCATGCGTAAATATAAAGATAGGTATAATACATAAAATATAAACATAAAAATAAAGAGAGAAATAAAATTAGATAAGACGAATATAAATTAAGATATAATAGCAATAATAGCAATAATAATAAATATTGATAATAAACAATAATAAAAGGAATAAAATAATAGTAATAATAAGAAAATTTAATAATAATAATAATAACAACAATATAATATATACATGAAAATAATTGATAATAGCAAAATAATAACAAAATAATGAAATTAACTAATTTAACAGTAAAATAGTTAAATAATAAAAAGGGATTAAATTGAGGTCTGAAACAAATTATTAAGTACAAATTTAGATAAACAAAAAATGATTGCAAACTGAATTAAAAGTGGAAGGACTTATTTGGCAAATAACCCACTATAGCAAAAACGCGCGGATCTTAGGTAAGGCGGGTCGAGTCGAACGGGTATGGCCATTGTTCCGGCGAGGTTTCAGTCCGGTCGCCACCGTGGACCACCGCCGTCGCCGCCGTCGCGGGCTGCCGCACACGATGGCCGAAAAATATAAAACGTACGCTTCTTTTTTTTTTATATTTTTTTAAAATATTTTTTTGATATAATCTAATATATTGTATAGGAAAAGATAGATTCAAAAATAGAAAAAAAAAAGAAAGGAAAAGAAAACCTTAGCCCGATTTTGAACCTCCTTTCTATTTCAATTGCTTTCGTTGTTCTTTTTGCTTTGAATTGCTGCTGTTTTTATTCAATGTCCCTCCTTTGTATTGATGAAGAAAAAAAAAGGTCATTTTACATTGTGTTTTGATGGCTTTTATAGCCTTGTTACATGATTTATTTTTATATTATCTTTCTTTTCTCTTCCTTTTGTAAGTGCAAGTGGAGTGGTGGCATAGTGGTGTAGGTGGCCAAGGTGGGTGGCCAACAAGGGTGGTGGAGTAGGTGGGATTAGGGTTTTTTTTTCTGATTTTTTTTTTGAGGGTTGGGTTAGTGTTTTAGGCTAAGTTTTGGGTTAAGAGTTTTGGATTTGTATTGGGTTTTAATTGGGTAGTTGAGTTATGTTTATTTAAGCCCAAAATTGGGCTTGTACAACAGTATTTATTTAAATCATCATATAGATTACTGATAATTTAGTTATCCAATTTTATAAATATAAAATAAATTTATATATTTATTTTGATAAAGACATTTCATCTTACATATATAATTAATAAAGGAGAGTGATCACATCAATTTACAAAATTGGAATGCAATTCTCACTCCTTTTCTCTTTAATGGAACCGACGAAAAGATCACTTCATTTTGAAATATATCTCGATTTAAAGATAAAAATAAATTTAAACTATCAATATATATATAAGTGTAGGGATAAATTTTAAAATTATACATGAATATTGATTTAATATGTAATTTTTGTAGCACCCCAAACCCGGCCCAGTAGTTATGGCCGGATCCGGCATGCCACATCAAAAACGTAAAAAAAAAAAATTCCATTCTAAGTCTAGAAAATCGTATTTGATGTTCAAAAGATTAATTCATTAAGGGTTAAAGTGAATGGAAGCTGTGCACCAGGTAGGAAACCGGAAAAGAGATGGTGAGTCCATCGAACTGCTTAAGTACCAAGCTCCCTTCGGATCCAATCCTAGACATGCATACCGCCATTGCCACACCTTAACGTCATAGATATTTCTAGGAAACCGATTTGATTAAGTCATTTTTAGGAAAAGTGATTAATCTTGGAAAATACTTTCATTGCGGAAGCTTTGCTTGTTGTCGTGTTATTTTGAAATCAATTGTTGTTTTTGAAAACGCGCCCTAAAGCTATCCAATTTCAACAGTTAAATATAAATATTACCTATCTTAATAAAACATATAAAAAAACCATCAAAAATAAATAAGCGGCCTTATTACATTTAAAAGCCCAAAACCTCAAACGTAATTAAAAGGATGTCCAGTTCACGGAAGAAAATCAAACTTTCAAAGCGGTGGCCACTCCGAATTCCCTCACGACTCCAAGCCCACTATAGTTGGGGATTTCTGCGTGGATGAAAATAAAAGGGTGAGTTTGGGAAACTCGAGTGTAAGGAAAACCCATTCAAAGCCCAAGTCACTCAAGCCTATTGGGCCTAAGCCCATTCAGATAACAGTGGTATTGGGCGAGCCCTTTTCATTACATAATAAACGGGCCTTAGCCCTTATTCAGATAACAAGATGGCCCATAGGCCCATTTCAAAATACATGCAACATCAATAACATATGCAAGCCCATTTGGGAGACTACTCAACCCACCAACCACTACACTCCACCGTACCAGCCATACACTCCATGTGGGGATAGCTCAACCCACCCAAATTTAACACTCCACAGCTTTGACATTCTTTGCTCGATTATCAATAATTGAGGCAAAGCCTCCAATCGTGGACAAGCCACTTTCAAGACTTCCTCCGTCAATATCCCATCCATGCATCGAGATAATAACAACATGGCATGCAATAAATAACAACATCAAACATGCATTTAGGTCAATTTAACCCTAGGGGTATTTGGTAATTTATCTCCTAGGGGTAAAATTGTAAATTTTCCACTTTTAAAGGTATTTCATAATTTATATATTTTAGGGTTTTCATGCATATTCCTACTTTTCACGTACTAACGTAATCACGTACCGAGGGTTCTTACCGAATTGGGCCCGTTGGCCCATCATTCCAATTTTGGCCCATTAAGCCCAAAAATATCGAGGGCATAGAAATCATGCACTTTGCAGTCCAAACATTGCAGCTTACCAAAAACATTAATCGATTTACCTCACGAGCATTCGCACACTCGCAAATCTACAAAATACCGGTTTTCGGCATTTGACTTTTCGCTTTTGCCGATCTAGACTAAGAAAGAGGTGTTAGTTACACACCTGTTTGCGACGATATACTGACGAGATCCACACACGAACTGCCTACAATTGGATTACTACCACGTTAATCTAACTATTCAAATACAAACTACGTATTAACCCCTTACAATATTCGGTCAACCACACCTACATATCATAGTAAGCTTATAAGAAATCAATAAGCAACCCATTAACAAATTTTTGTCAATGTTTACCACATAATCATAATTTCACTGCAAGCTGTCTTCCTGAGCAACAGTCACTAAATCATTTATAACTGGAGCTACGAAACTCCAAATCAAGTTCCGTTAATTTTCCCTGAAAATAGACTCATATATCTTCTATCCATAAAATTTTCAGAATTTTTGGTTTATCCAATCAATACCAGATTTTTCTCAAATTTTCCCATGTTTCACTGTTTGACTAATCTGACCACTCTTTATTACGAATCAAATTTCTCATTGTACAGAATTTAAAATATGTTCTTGTTTATTTCATTAGAAACTAAACTCAATAAGCTTTAATTACATAATTTATTCAGCTTCTAATTCTTCTCCCACAATTTATGGTGATTTTCCAAAGTCACGTTACTGCTGCTGTCCCAAGCAGATTTATTACCAAATCACTCTTTCACACCTAACTTGCATGCATGTTATTTAAACATGTATATCACCAATCAGTCATCACATATCTATGATTTTACTTAAGTATAATCTCCATTTCATCATTTTAAAGCACAACATGTTAGCCAATTTTTCCTTTTAGCATCTAAGGCACATGCATGTTCATTTGTTTGGCTCAACTTCACCTATCTTCCATTTTTCATCAAAAGAACATGAAACAACAACCATTTCCTTCATTTTAATTCATGACTAAATGCTCACAACACAACTAAAAATCAAAATATACTTCAAGAGTTAAGGTAGAATCAAGAAGAACTCATGAACCTCAAAATAGAAGCAAGGTACCAAGAACTTACCTTCAATTTTTCTCCTCCTAATGACCGAATACTCAAGAGCTTTCTCCTCTCCTTTCTCTTCTCTAACTTTTAGCTATGATGAACAAAGATGGACAAAACTTTGTTCTTTTCACCCCTTTTTCTTTTAATAAAACTTCATATTTCATCCATTTAATTCTTTAATACAAAAGACATGATATTCTTATTGTAGAAGCCCAAATTGCCCGGGCCCAATTATATGAAAACCCAACCAAACCTCTAAACCCACTAAAACCCTTAACCCATGACCCATTTACATCTACCCAAACCCAATTCAAAAGCCCATTAAGCCCCCCAAAAAAAACCTAACCCAAAAAAAAAAACAAAGAAAAAAAAAAAAAAGAAAAACCTACCAAAAAAACCTAACCCAAAAAAAAAAAAAAAAGAAAAAAAAAAAACCTAACAAAAAAGATAAAAAACCTAGCCACCTAACCACTTTCCCACTTGCCCCATTTTTCCTCCCATTGTCTACCACCACCACCTACAAAATAGAAAAAAAAAGAAAATCATGTAAAAGATGGCTATAAAAGCCATTCAAAAATCATGTAAAAAAGAGGAGGGGATTTTACAAGATTGAAAAAAAAACATAAAAATCCTTCAAATTTTGAACACAAAAGAAACATCAATAAAAAGGTTGCATCTTTTCTTTTTCCTCTTCTTTCAATTTTTTTCTTTTTTTGTATTGTTTTTTTCTTTCTTTATATATACATATATTGTTAAAAAATTTAACTTTTCCGCCACTGTGGGCGGTGGTCATGGCGATGTCGACGACGGCGACCGACGATCAACCGTGACCGCCCCCTTGGCCGGATTTCCTTTCCCCTCCTTCTCTCTTCTTTCCCCTTCTTTTTTAGGTATTTTATATATATTATGTATATATTTTTAATGCCATTAGTTATATATTTCTTATGTATATATTCTTAAATACTATTATATACATATATATATATATTTTAAATACCATATTGTGTATATATTATTATTACAAATTATTACTATTGCTAGTATTATTATAACTATTATTATATTAGTGTATATTTTATGTACATATGTATATATATATATATTTTGCACATATCATTATTTTATATTATTGTTGTAAATTTTTATGTATATATTTTTTAGGTACGTTTCCTAATATTTTCTTTTATTGTAGATATTATTATTATTATTATTACATACTTTTATTATATGCATATATATATATATATGTATTTTTATGTACATATTATTATTTTATATTATTATTACCAAATATATCATTTTTCTATTTTATTATTAGTACATGATTTGTTTTATTTTGTAAATATCATTATTATTGTTATTCTAATATTCTAGTATTCCATGTTAATATTTTTCATTAATGATATCATTTTTTTATGTCCTTTATCTATTTTAATTTCTCACTTTAGGAATATTTTTCTCATGTTTTAATTAATTTCAAAAATAAGGCAATGTACCGATTTAATATTAAGCCATCGATTTCATCGCTATGTTGGGTGAAATTCATCGGCTTGTGTTAAAAAACAGGACACCCTTTCTAAAAAGAAATCGAAAACTAAAATTCTCATTTTCAATCGGATCACGATTAAATATTATATTGAACTCGTATTTTTGAAAATCAAGTCAACAAATGTTTATGAGATACCAATTTTGGGCGTCGCGAGGTGCTAATACCTTCCTCACAGAATCGACTCGAACCCCAATTTTTCTCTGGACTTTCACGTAGACCTAAATTTGGCCTTCTTTTTATTTTAAAATAATTTTATTAGGTGTCCGATCACACCTATAAAAAAGGATCGTGGCGACTCCCTTTGTTAATAAAATCGAAAGTTGGTTTTCAAATGTTTAATAAATCGCCACAATTAGCGACCAAGCGAAACTAATTTTTTTTACGTCGCTACAGCTGGCGACTCCACTGGGGACGCTTTTTGAGAGTCGAGTCGAATTAAACTCGCGTTGTCAAAATTTTCAAAGTTCCTTGTTCAAATTAACATTTAGTCGTGATCCTCAAATTTTTTATTTTCAAAAAAATCATGCATTTGCATCGTGTTGTATATATTCTAACTTGTTTCATCCGGTTGTTTTTCAGCTTTAAATTTTTGTGATTTTGGTTTTGGTTTAGTTTTTTAAATAAAACGTAAAGGTTTGCAAGTTTCTCCCCACACACCGTGCACGTGCATTTTTGTTGCATAACATGAGCTCTATACCCGGGCTCCGTCCCTGTTAAGTGAAAGAAAACGCTACGCCTTCGTGAGTTAACTCGTTCCTCCGCATGAAGCTAGTGAATACTTTCGGGTTACATATGACTTATGCTTTCGTGAGTTAACTTGTCCCTCCGCATAGGCATAAGTAAATGTAATCCTCGAATTGATCTCGTAAGCCTATGATGGGCCATGACCGAGGCTCAGTACTAATCTTAGTAGATGACAAGTGCATTTATTGAGTACCCATCTAGAACCAAAACCGCATATAGTAAACCATACGAGCCATCCAACTAGAGCCATGCCGAACCTCCGCTCGTTTAGTAGTCACCAAATATGTACACGGAAAAACATATCTTACCTTCTATTTCTTTTACATTTGTGCTTTCTAAGCAAGGGAATCGAGTCTACTGGACCAAGTAGCTTAATTTGTTAGATTTTCCACAGTTTTTCTCTGTTTATATGTGTTGCGCTAACCAAGGTCGTTTGTCTGTATTTCTATTTTTCATCATGCATCGAAGGCATCTTGCTAGGAAGGTATTGATTAGAGATTGGTCGCCAAAAACGGGTTTCTAATGGAGGAGTCAATTATACGAGTGACCGAAACGTTGTGTAATAGACTCCTTTGATTAAGGAAATGCCTAAATAGGGGCTATCTTGAAATTAACACCAAATTTTTGCATATTCATTCATGACTGACATTCATTTGACATTCATGCATTCATTTATGCATCCATTCATTCATTGCATATCCCATACTCGTTCGCTGAGGTTAAAACATACAATTCGCAGTTGCAATACCACAAGACTGGAACCCGTTCCCTAACCATACTGAAGGGAATGTGAGTACAGTGGGGAAAGAAGATGAATGGCAAGTAGAAGATGGGTTTCTGAAATAAGAACACCTCTGCAGAAAATCTGGGAGGTACTAGTTGAAAAAGAGTTGCTCTATCGTCTTGACGGAGTATTCGAAGGAAAAGATGCAAAAGGTCACAGTTTTTGTGAGTTCCATGGCGTTGAAGGGCACGACATTGAGTCCTGCGATGAGTTCAGAGGATTACTGCAAAGTATGATGGATAACAAGGAGATTGGGATCTTTTATAAAAGTGAGGAGGCCGATAGAGGAGAAATATGCACTTCTGACAATCAATCATCAGGTTTCCCATATAGCGCGGACCGACCGTTAATAATTTATTATAACGCGAAGAAAGAGCTGGTGAAGCCAAAAATGATAATCGAAGTACCATCTCATTTCCCTTATAAGAACAATAAAACAGTACCGTGGAGATACGATGTTAATATTGTCACACTGGAAGTTGGAAATTCCAAAGCCATAACTGAAGATGTGGGAGAGGTAGGTCATTTTACCAAGCGGACGGTGCTATTCTAAAGAAATTGAACTGTAAAGAAAAGTAGTGACTCGAAGCAAAAGGAAAGCGGATGCACGAAGTCGAAGTCGAGCAAGAAATTCCACCGTGCAAGAAACTAAAAAGCTTGTGAATGAGGAAGAACCTCAGGAATTCTTGAAATTTATCAAGCACAGTGAGTATAGTGTGGTGGAACAATTAAGCAAGCAGCCAGTACGGATCTCAGTTTTATCTCTACTCTTAAATTCGGAGCCACACATTAACGCTTTGCTGAAGGTGTTAAATCAAGCTTACGTAGCTAACAACATATCCGTTGAGAAGCTTGATAGGTGGGTTAACAATCTGAATGCGGACAATTTCATCTCTTTTAGTGATGATGAGATACCGCCAAATGGTAGAGGCTCGGTGAAAGCGCTGCATATCACAACTCGTTGCAAGGGCTACATAATACCAAACGTGCTCATCGATAATGGGTCAGCGTTAAATGTTATGCCATTGGCCACGCTTTCCAGAATACCGATAGATTTGTCCTACTTAAGACTCTGTCATTCCACGGTAAGGGCATTTGACGGGACAAGGCGAGAAGTTATGGGTAAGATTGAGATCCCTCTGGAGGTGGGCCCTTATATTTATGATGTTGAGTTCCAAGTCATGGACATTACGCCCTCTTATAATTGCCTTTTGGGAAGACCCTGGATCCATTCTGCTAAAGCAGTCCCATCATCCCTCCATCAAAAGGTGAAATTTATCATGGACGGCTGTTTGGTCACAGTCGAGGGCGAAAAAGATATTGTCGCATCTGTCTCTACCGATGCACCGTACTTGGAAGTGAACAAAGACGCACTGGAATGTTCCTTTCGATCCCTTGAATTTGTCAATGCCACTTTTGTTGTTGAGGAAAACAAAATTTCGGTGCCAAAACTGTCGAGAAATACTAGAATGGGGGTCAACTTGACCGTAGGAAGGGGAGCTCGAGCAAGAAGAGGTTTAGGTAGATATCTGCAAGGAATAGTCAAGGCTTTAAAGCCAGCACACCACAAGGCCCGATACGGTTTGGGGTTCCAGGCTGACATGCGTCAAAGAAGAAGACAGTGGAAGAAGGATCAGGAAAGAAGGATTGCAAGAACTTTGGACCGATAAGTAGAATGGGAGCCCATAACATACCCTCTTTTGTCAAAAACATTTACATCTGCGGGAATGATATACCCCGGACAGGATAATATACAAAGCACGCTGTTTTTAATTGAAATGGGTCTTCAGAATGTCAGTATATATGTCATTGACAAAGGAAGTGAGGCTATTAAAGATGTTTCAACGATACGCCATTGTCCTCCTGGTTTCATGTTGAACAATTGAACTGCCGAGTACCTTCTTGTAGTTTATAAGTCTTCAGAGTAATGCTCAAACATTAACCCTCTATTGTGTCCTTAGATATAATAGAACTCTTTTGTAAGAGCTTGCATTCACTCTTTATCATTTAAATGAATATCAATGAAGATGCATTTTATCACGATCTTTCGCATTATCACTAATTTCATAATCATCTCCTCATTTCATAGTCTATCTGTACATTTGCCTCATACCATACCATAACATTTCGTTTGTTGGTTCCAATACTTGGATACCCCTCTATAGTTTCCTTTTCCATTCAACTGTCAGGTGCTCAGATATCAATGGCATGAACAAACCCGTTACGAGTCCTGAAATCGATTTTGAAAAGACTGTTTGTTTAGGAGAATTCGAAGCCGAAGAAAATGCTGAAGACTATGTCTCGTCTCCTGAATTGTTAAGAATGGTGGAATAAGAGGATAAACAGATTTTGCCTCATGAAGAATCTGTGGAAACAATAAACTTGGGCACTGAAGAAAGGAAACAAGAAGTGAAGATTGGGACTTCTATTTCAGAGAGCACTAGGCATAATTTGATCGCTTTGCTCCGTGAGTACAAAGATGTTTTCACATGGTCATACCAGGATATGCGAGGGCTAGATGAAGATTTAGTGGTCCACAAGCTCCCATTAAAGCCAGAATGCAAGCCTATCCAGCAAAAATTAAGACGGATGAGACCCGAAATGCTGTTGAAAATAAAAGAGAAAGTCAAGAAGCAATTTGATGCTGGCTTCCTACAAGCCTCCAAATATCCAGAATGGGTGGCTAACGTAGTCCCGGTACCAAAGAAAGATAGCAAAGTACGAATGTGCGTGGATTACCGTGACCTGAATCGAGCAAGTCCTAAAGATAATTTTCCCTTACCACACATTGATACGTTGGTGGATAACACGGCAAAACATTCATTGTTTTCCTTCATGGATAGATTCTTGGGGTACAATCAGATCAAAATAGCCCCGGAAGATATGGAGAAAACTACCTTTATAACGATGTAGGGAACATTTTGCTACAAGGTGATGCCTTTTGGGTTAAAGAATGCAGGGGCAACATATCAGAGGGCTATGGTAACGTTATTCCATGATATGATGTATAAAGAAATAGAGGTCTATGTCGACGATATGATTGCTAAATCCCGAGGGGAAGAAGAGCATGTAGTGAACCTGAAGAAGTTCGACAGACTGAGAAAGTTCCAACTAAAGCTCAATTCGGCCAAATGTACGTTTGGAGCTACCTCAGGAAAATTGCTTGGTTTCATTGTCAGCGAGAGAGGTATTGAAGTTGATCCAGATAAAATAAAAGCCATTCAAGAGTTACCACCTCCACGCACGCAAAAGGAAGTCAGAAGATTTTAAGGGAGATTAAACTACATCGCCTGATTTATCGCTCAACTTACCGACCAATGCGACCCAATCTTTCGACTCCTTGAAAACATAATCCGGAGAATGGAGCGAGGAATGCCAAGTGGCTTTTAACAAGATAAAACAAGATTTGTCTAGTCCTCCAAGACTAGTACCGCTAACTCCGGGAAGACCATTAATTTTGTATCTGACAGTGTTCGAAAATTCAATGGGTTGCGTACTGGGGCAACATGACGAGTCAGGAAAAAAAGAAAAGGCGATCTACTACCTCAGTAAAAAGTTCACTAAATATGAGGCAAAGTATTCATCCATTGAAAAATATTGTTGCGCTCTGGTTTGGGTAGCTCGGAGACTCAGGCAATACATGTTGTATCATACGACATGGTTAATTTCAAAGCTAGACCCAATAAAGTACATGATAGAATTACTTGCACTCTCAGGAAGAATGGCACGGTGGCAGATCTTACTATCAGAGTACGACATCGTCTATGTGAGTCAAAAGTCAATAAAAGGAAGCGCAATAGCTGACTTTTTGGTGACCCGAACAATGGATGAATATGAGTCATTGAGATTTGAATTCTCGGACGAAGATTTGATGTGCATTACAGAAAAAGAATGCGAGTCACCAAAAGAGAAGTCATGGAAGGTGAGCTTTGATGATGCATCAAATACTTTAGGGCATGGAATTGGAGCAATCTTGGTATCACCAAACGGGAATCATTATCCGTTCACTGCAAGACTGAACTTCTTCTGTACCAATAATATCGCAGAATATGAGGCCTGTATCATGGGGCTTCGTGCAGCTATCGAACGAAACATCAAGATCTTGGAGGTGTCGGGGACTCACCCTAGTGATTTACCAAATCCGTGGAGAGTGGGAAGTGAGGGACTCAAAATTGATTAAGTACAATGATTTAGTGGTGGATTGATCAAGGAATTCAAAGAAATAGCTTTTCATTACTTCCACGAGAAGAGAACCAATGGTGATGCCACGCCACTTTGGCTTCAATGTTCAAAGCAAGTAGAGAAGCGAAATAATGCCCTCAAAATGAGCATATCTGAGGTCCCCGCACACTTGTTGTAGCATTGAGAAAGAAGTAGACGGACGGCCTTGGTTCTATGATATCTTAGAATATATCAAGAATCAAAGGTATCCCGAACAAGCGAATGAGAACGATAAAAGAACAATTAGAAGAATGGCGGTGGATTTGTTCTTAATGGGGATATCTGTATAAAGAGGAAAGGATCGATGCTTTTGAGATGTGTGGATGATGTTGAAGCCGAAAAATACTTGAAGAGGTCCATGAGGAATTTGCAAAACGCATGTCAATGGTTTCAATATGGCGAAAAGATCATGAGACTCGGTTATTATTGGTGACAATGGAAAATGACTAAATCAATTTTGCGAGAAAATGCCACAAATGTCAAATCTATGGCGATAAAATTCATGTAGCCCCTTCACCCCTTCATGTCATGACTTCTCCGTGGCCTTTTTCTATGTGGGGCATGGATGTCATAGGGCCAATTTCTCCAAAAGCATCAAATGGACATCGATTCGTTTTTGTGGTCATTGATTACTTCACAAAATGGATAGATGCCGCTTCGTTTGCCAATGTGACGAGGACTGCAGTTTGCAGGTTTTTGAAAAAGGAAATCATTTGCCGGTATGGTTTGCCTGAAAGAATCATTTCAGATAGTGCCACGAATCTGAACAATAAGATGATGAAAGAAGTGTGTGAGCAGTTCCAAATAAAGCATCATAACTCCTCGCCCTATCGCCCAAAGATGAACGGGGCTGTTGAAGCAGCCAATAAAAATATTAAGAGGATCATTGGGAAAATAACTGAGACATATAAAGATTGGCACGAGAAGCTTCCATTTGCTTTGTTTGCATATCGCACATCTGTGCGAACATCTACGGGAGCAACTCCTTTCTCTCTGGCTTACGGAATGGAAGCTGTGCTACCTATTGAGGTTGAGATCCCCTCCCTGCGAGTCTTAATGGAATTAAAGTTAGAAGAAGCAGAATGGGTTCGAGCTCGATATGATTAGTTGAACCTCATCGAAGAAAAACGTCTAAGAGTAATTTGTCACGGCGGATGTACGGAAGAGAATGATCGCGCCCATGACAAGAAAGTATGGCCAAGAGAATTCCACGAAGGAGAACTCAGTCTTGAGGAAGATTCTCCCAATACAAAAGGACTGCGAGGAAAATGGGCACCAAATTGGGAAGGACCATACGTCGTAAAGAAGGCATTTTCGGGAGGACCTTTGATCCTTACCGAGATGGATGGCAAGGAGCTCTCAATCCAGTGAACTCGAGATCTTTGTGAAGAAATATTATGCTTGAGATGAAAACCGAAAAGGGCATCAAAAAAAAAGGGATCAAAGCGAAAACCCGCAAAGGCGTCTTGATTAGCACAAAATATTAGGATGAAAACCGAGAGGCGTCCTAATGAGGTAAACACAGCTTAAAGAGCGTGGCGTTTTAACAATGGGTCAAACAGTGAGACTACAGATTTGAAGCATTTCGAAAGCTCAAATCTTCTACACAAGAAGCCGCTTCGAAAAGATTTTGATTGAGGAGCGAGGAAGAGTTCATGTGTTGAATATCTAGAGCATTTGTATCCATTGAATACGATCCTTTCTTTCTTTTTGACATTTTTACTCTCATTGGTTAACTTGCTTTGTTTGCCACATTTGAAATAGATGAATATGAAATATCATTTTTGTCCCTATCTGACCTTTTTCATGCATCTCATTATGTGTTTATTTACATGATAAATGGTGAAATGACACACTCTAAGCAAAAGAAATGTTAAGCATTACCTGGATGAAAATTTGATAAGCACAAGAGTCTCAAAGTAAGAACAAAGTTCAATCGGGGGCAAAAGAGTGATATCTGAGAAACGTCGATTACTCGTGAAGCTTGAAGACAGGTATAAGGCCTGAAGAGAAAGTCGAGAATCAAAGCAATGAACACAGATCCTCAACAATCGTGGCTAAATGGACATACGATAAACATGCTTAAGGAGCACTGCATAATCATGTAAGCATAAAAGCATTTAAGACAAACATGTGCATATCATGATAACATCATACATGGCATATACAGGTACTCCAACAGAGCAAGAAATCTTGAATGAAAGTCGAATGAATCAAAGGAAAAGACACGAATTCTACCAAAGGACGTGTTTTGGTATTTTGATGTTTTTAATTCATGCTTTTCAAGGAAAATCAACTCATATTGCGAGAGATGAGTTGAGCCTCAAGACACGTTGAGGTATTTTTAATTGTTGTTTTCAAAATCAACTCATATTGCGAGAAGTGAGTTGAGCCTCGGGACACGCTTGAGGTATTTTAGTTTTAAATTGACTCATATTGCGAGAGGTGAGTTAAGCCTTTTAATTTTGTTTTTCAAAATCAACTCATATTGCTAGAGGTGAGTTGAGCCTCGGGCACGCTGTTGAGGTATTTTCAATTTTGTGTTTTAATCAACTCATATTGCGAGAGATGAGTTGAGCCTCAAGACACGTTGAGGTATTTTTAATTTTGTTTTCAAAATCAACTCATATTAAGAGAAGTGAGTTGAGCCTCGGGGCACTGTTGAGGTATTTTTAGTTTATGTTTTAAATTGACTCATATTGCGAGAGGTGAGTTAAGCCTTTTAATTTTGTTTTTCAAAATCAACTCATATTGCTAGAGGTGAGTTGAGCCTCGAGAACCGCTGAGGTATTTTCAATTTTGTGTTTTAATTTCAACTCATATTGCGAGAGGTGAGTTGAGCCTCGAGTCACGTTGAGGTATTTTCAATTCTGTTTTCAATTTACGTTGTTCAAGAATCAACTCATATTGCGAGAGGTAGGTTGAACCTTTTAATTTCTACTTTTTCAAAATCAACTCATATTGCGAGAGGTGAGTTGAGCCTCGAGACACTGTTGAGGTAATTTCAATTCTGTTGTCAAAAAATCAACTCAGATTGCAGTGGCGAGTTGAGCCTCGTGTCACACGCCGAGGTATTTTCAATTTCCGTTTTCAATTTTGCCTTTCAAAAAATCAACTCATATTGCGAGAGGTGAGTTGAGCCTCGGGACACTGTTGAGGTAATTTCAATTCTGTTGTCAAAAAGTCAACTCGTATTGCGAGAGGTGAGTTGAGCCTCGGTCACACGCCGAGGTATTTTCAATTTCCGTTTTTCAATTTTTGCCTTTCAAAAAATCAACTCATATTGCGAGAGGTGAGTTGAGCCTCGGGACACTGTTGAGGTAATTTCAATTCTGTTGTCAAAAAGTCAACTCGTATTGCGAGAGATGAGTTGAGCCTCGGATCACACGTCGAGGTATTTTCAATTTCCATTTTCAATTTCGCATTTCAAAAAAAAAAATCAACTCATATTGCGAGAGGTGAGTTGAGCCTCGGGACACTGTTGAGGTAATTTCAATTTCTTTTTCAAAATTCAACTCATATTGTGAGAAATGAGTTGAGCCTCAAGACACGTTGAGGTATTTTCAATTTCTTTTCAAAAATCAACTTATATTGCGAGAGGTGAGTTGACCCTTGGCTCATCTTGCTGAGCTATTTTCAATTTCTATCTTTCAAAAAAATCAACTCATATTGCGAGAGGTGAGTTGAGCTTCAGATCACACACTGAGGTATTTTTTCAATTTATATTTTTCAAAAAAATCAACTCACATTGCGAGATGTGAGTTGAGCCTCGGGTTACATGTCGAGGTATTTTCAAAATCTGTTTTTCAAATTCTGTTTTCAAAAATCAACTCATATTGCGAGAAGTGAGTTGAGCCTTGGCTCACGTGCTGAGCTATTTTCAATTTCTGTTTTTTTTTCAAAAAAATTCAACTCATATTGCGAGAGGTGAGTTGAGCTTTTTAATTTCTGCGAGAGTTGAGTTGAGTCTTTTAATTTCTGTTTTTCAAAAATCAACTCATATTGCGAGAGGTGAGTTGAACCTCCAGTCACATATCGAGGTATTTTCAAAATCTGCTTTTCAAGTTAAGTTTCAAAAAATCAACTCATATTGCGAGAGGTGAGTTGAGCCTTGGCTCACGCGCTGAGCTATTTTCAATTTCTGTTTTTAATGTCTGCTTTAGAGAGTCAATTCATATTGCAAAAAATGAGTTGAGCTCAGGATCACATGCCGAGTAGAGAATAAAGATTGAAGCTGATTGAAGACGTCAGATTCTGCCTCCTTAAAGTTGTAGTGGAGTTGATCGAGGGCATCAGATCTTGCCTTTCTGGAGTCGCAGAAGAGAAGACCAAAACCTTATCTCACTGAAGCGATAAAAGAGCATATTGAAATTGTAGATCTTATCTTTCCGAGATTACAATGAAGCGGATCGAAGCCACAAATCTCATATCCTTGAAGTTACTTTGGAGCAGATTGAAGCTACAAGGCATATCTCGAATTTGCAGTGGATTGAACCAAAGCTACAAGATGCGGTGGATGAAAAGAGACTAACTAAACAAGAAGAGTTCCAAAGCAAGTCAAGACCTAGCAAGACCGGCAAGTTTGGTCTTCCTTGAAAGTCTTTGCTCTATTATCGTTGCACGACAATGAGCAAAGAGGGCAACATAGAAGCCCAAATTGCAGGCCCAATTATATGAAAACCCAACCAAACCTCTAAACCCACTAAAACCCTTAACCCATGACCCATTTACATCTACCCAAACCCAATTCAAAAGCCCATTAAGCCCCCAAAAAAACCTAACCCAAAAAAAAAAAAGAAAAAAAAAAGAAAAAGAAAAACCTACCAAAAAAAACCTAACCCAAAAAAAAAAAAGAAGAAAAAAGAAAAACCTAACAAAAAAAGATAAAAAAACCTAGCCACCTAACCACTTTCCCACTTGCCCCATTTTTCCTCCCATTGTCTACCACCACCACCTACAAAATAGAAAAAAAAAAAAAGAAAATCATGTAAAAGATGGCTATAAAAAGCCATTCAAAAATCATGTAAAAAAGAGGAGGGGGGATTTTACAAAGATTGAAAAAAAACATAAAAATCCCTTCAAATTTTGAACACAAAAGAAACATCAATAAAAGGTTGCATCTTTTCTTTTTCCTCTTCTTTGAATTTTTTTCTTTTTTTTGTATTGTTTTTTCTTTCTTTATATATACATATATTGTTAAAAAATTTAACTTTTCTGCCCACGTGTGGTGGTGGCGGTGGTCGACGACGGTGACATGACCGACGATCAACCGATGACCGCCCCCTTGGCGGATTTCCTTTTCCCCTCCTTCTCTCTTCTTTCCCCTTCTTTTTTAGGTATTTTATATATATTATGTATATATTTTTAATGCCATTAGTTATATATTTCTTATGTATATATTCTTAAATACTATTATATACATATATATATATATATTTTAAATACCATATTGTGTATATATTATTATTACAAATTATTACTATTGCTAGTATTATTATAACTATTATTATATTAGTGTATATTTTATGTACATATGTATATATATATATATTTTGCACATATCATTATTTTATATTATTGTTGTAAATTTTTATGTATATATTTTTTAGGTACGTTTCCTAATATTTTCTTTTATTGTAGATATTATTATTATTATTATTACATACTTTTATTATATGCATATATATATATATATATATATATATATATATATATGTATTTTATGTACATATTATTATTTTATATTATTATTACCAAATATATCATTTTTCCTATTTTATTATTAGTACATGATTTGTTTTATTTTGTAAATATCATTATTATTGTTATTCTAATATTCTAGTATTCCATGTTAATATTTTTCATTAATGATATCATTTTTTTGCGTCCTTTATCTATTTTAATTTCTCACTTTAGGAATATTTTTCTCATGTTTTAATTAATTTCAAAAATAAGGCAATGTACCGATTTAATATTAAGCCATCGATTTCATCGCTATGTTGGGTGAAATTCATCGACTTGTGTTAAAAAACAGGACACCCTTTCTAAAAAGAAATCGAAAACTAAAATTCTCATTTTCAATCGGATCACGATTAAATATTATATTGAACTCGTATTTTTGAAAATCAAGTCAACAAATGTTTATGAGATACCAATTTTGGGCGTCGCGAGGTGCTAATACCTTCCTCACAGAATCGACTCGAACCCCAATTTTTCTCTGGACTTTCACGTAGACCTAAATTTGGCCTTCTTTTTATTTTAAAATAATTTTATTAGGTGTCCGATCACACCTATAAAAAAGGATCGGTGGCGACTCCCTTTGTTAATAAAATCGAAAGTTGGTTTTCAAATGTTTAATAAATCGCCACAATTAGCGACCAAGCGAAACTAATTTTTTTTTTTACGTCGCTACACTTATCATGAAACATTTTCCTAACCCATTATCATGAAACATTTACCTAACCCATTATCATGGAATATTTACCTAACCTATTATCATGAAACATTTACCTAACCCATTATCATGGAACATTTACCTAACCTATTATCAATTTGTATCAATTTGTACCATAAATTATGGATATCAAGTGTACATTTTGTCTACAACAACATGATGGTTGGCCACTTCATGTAAAATGGGAGGTTTGTCATGCAAATCCTCCTATTTTGCACTCCTATTTATTTGGCCACTTCAATTTAGCCTATAGCATTTTCAAACATTTTCACATAGGTCCTATTTCATAATTTCACCCCATTTTTCTTATGGAACAAAAATTAACTAAAATAGTCGGGTTCTATCTTAAGCTTAGGCTTTCTAGAGGCCCACTAACATAATTAAACCTATGCCAACATTCATAGGATTCCCGAAAATTAGGGCGTTACAATTTTATATATGAATTTTAATTTTGTGCAACTGTACACGTAAAACTCTAACTATGGTTCAAATATATATTTAAAAATTTAATTTTGATTTAATCATACACATTTAAAGAAATAATTTAGAAGGATTAGATTAAATCGAAATTTTATGTATAAAATTATATAAAATTATTAAAATTTATCTATACAATTACACATTAAATCATAGTCTATATATAATTTTGGTATTTAATTACACAAATTAAAAAGTAAAATCATGCAAAAATATAAGTTTTTTTTTTTAAACCAACGATGAAGAATGCAGCATTTGTCATAAATTAATTTTAAGAGACCCATACCCAAAATAAAGAGAGGAAAAAAAATCAATGCAAGTATTGTACTTTTTCTTTTGTTCTATTTCAATCAATTCATTATCAATGATCTGTTCATCACCTGTGAAAGGATAGCAGTTCTTCAAGATTTCGATGTCGGATAGCCTCATCTCAAAAAAAAAAAAATTATCTTTCTCGAAAAAGGAAAAATATTATTCTAAAAGGAACCACAAATTGATATAATTATAATTTAGTAATTAGTACCCTACATAAATGAGATAATTTTGGGTTTTGTTTTAGTACGAAGTGATCACTCTATCGTTAAGCTCTGTTATCTCTCTAACAGTAATCTTACGTGACAGTCTAAATAGATTTTAAATATTAACTTGAATGTCTAAGTGGGACGAGAATAGGTTTTAATAAAATAAATTTAATTAATTTAAAATTTTAAATTAATTATATATTGAACTAGAAAACAAAAAACCGATTTTCACATTTTCTTTATATATAATAATAAAAAAAGCTTTTGATAAATTTGTTACCAACTCAGTAAGAATATTAAATATTAGTATAGATTAATAAGGAAATAGAAAAATATTCTTTATGTAAAAGAAAAGAATAGGACAATAATTTCTACCTTTTCTATTATTGATTTTTACTTCTTTTTTGTTTGCCCTCAATTTTTACGTCTAAAGGGGACTAGAAATATTTAGAATAGTACAATAATGCATGCATGGCCATGTATGGTCCAACCCGAATTAATAGCAAAAATAATTGAGGCATACGCGTCGACTAGAAAATGTATAGCAAGTATGAGATTTTATCCAATCATATTCACAACTTGATAGCATATGTGCAAATATGCACCATTCATACATTTATCAAGTGTCATTGGGGTAGTTGTGCCTTAAATATTTTTATTTATAAGGGGCTTCCAACCAAACCTTTTCTCTTTCATGCGGTTGAAGTAACTTTTGATGGACCCGAAAGTAGATTAGGAGCAGTTGAGTAATGCTTAAATTTTAGAGTGATCTAACGATTAGCTTTGGAGATAAGAGGACAAGAGTTTGAAACTTTTTGCATAAATTTGGAGAAATTGAGGCTAGTTTGGAAAGAGGAGGTCGAAATGATGCTAGAATGAACTTTTAGCTGTAGCCAACACTAGCAAGTACTGACCAACTGGTAGATTCTGAATTAGGCTTGTTTTCTGAATTTTGGTTTATTTTATTATTTCTTTTATTTTTTTAATTGAATGAACTTAAAAGTAAATAAGAGTATAAGAAAAAAAGAAAACCATATCTATTTTAAAACATTTGTCTGACACTGGCAATCATACTAGCTTAACATACAAGTCTAATAATACCTATATACTGGAAACTAGGTTATTGTTTTATGTAGGAGTAGAAATAACAGTAATTTGTTCATCAGAGAAACTTGTTTTGAGTGCATATTGTGTTGTAAACAAACGATTTTGATCAGTTTGTGACCAAGCTTTCATGAGGAAAGATTTAGTGAGAGAGTAAATCTAGAGTGTTATTCATTGATTTATTTTTTTTGAGATCCAATTGTATCTTTAGTTGCATTTTATAGTACAACTGACTAGCAATTCAATGTTAATAAATGGTATTAGAACTAGACACTAAACTAATTTGGTGAAGATCTTACTATTGAATTGTTGAGACATGAAAGGAAGCTTGATTTTTAGATCCCTATCCTCGATTGCTCCAACTACGCATTTTAAAAAACACACATGATTACATTTATTAGTTTCCTCGATAAGAAGACATGGAGGACAGTGCTTACTAGTTGAGATCCACCGGCAATTGAAGTTGACGGTGTAAGGACATCCAAGCCATAGACTACCTAAATTATTAAGATAAGGTAGGCAACTTCAACTCCAAGACGTTAAATGTCGTCTTTAATGGAGTAGAACTCCAGGAATTAAAGAGACTATTGTTGTAGGCTAATTTTGACCCAAATATAATCAAATATTCACCGCAATTTCATCAGCTCAACATTATTAAACCTAATCTAAACCAACAGCCCACCTAAACTAACCTACTAAACATTTTCCAGCAAAGAAAAAAACCCTAGTCACCTCCCCACTTTCCTCTGACACCAGCCACCATCACCTGCTCCACCAGTCACCCCCATACCCTGCAAAAACAGAGCAAACAAGCAAGACGGGAAAATATGGCAAAAGTAATAAAAATTTTTGTAAAAGATGGCTATAAAAAGTCATTCAAAAATGTTGTAAAAATGGGGGTTTATTTTTTTTTAAAAGAAAGATTGTAACATAGATATTGGAAATAAAAACGGATACGAAAACAAATAAAGAGAAGGAAGGTTCAAGAGGTTTAGTTTTGTTCTTTTTTTTTTTTTTTCCTTTTTTCTTCTTTTTGTTCTGTACTTACCTTGTTTTTTTCATATTTATTCATTGTTTTTTTTTCATATTTATTCATTGTTTTTTTTTTCCTTTTCTTTTTTCAAGAAAATATTTTTTAACAAAGAAACATAAAAAATTTTAAAGTAGGCGTACCTAGGTTGCGCTCCTTCGCTGTACACGGCGGTCACCGCCGTCGTCGTTGGCGGTAGGGCGGGTCTCTAAGGAACCCAATCGACAGAAAGAAAAAGGGGGAGGGGAAGAGAGCATGAAAGTTTTTTTTTTTTTTAAGATTGGGGGTTGAAAATGAAACACAAAAAAAAAATCTTTGTTTTTAAATAATGGTGTTGAAATGGCACTATTTTGTTTGGTGGGTGGGGTCTGTGCACTTTCCCTAAAAGGGAAATTTATGCGTTTAGTCCTCCTCTCTCGCAACCTCATTCAATTAACCCCCATTTTCTATCTTCTTTTGTTTTTTAAATTTGGCCCTCAGATCTTGTTTGGTTTTCGTTTTGATCCCTAATTAACTATCCAATATTTATACTTTTATATCCCAAATTTTAATTTGTTTTTAGCCATGTCCTAAATCTATTTAATTTATTTATTAACCTTTTTTTTTAAATGTTTCATTTATATGTTATTTCAAATATTTTATATGTTGTTTATTTACATCATTATTATAAATATTTTATATATATATTTTTGTACATTTCCTAATATTTTCTTTTATGGTAGATATTATTATTATTATTATTATTATTATTATTATTATATGCATATATATGAAGTATCTTTTATGTACATATTATTTTATATTATTATTACCAAATATATCATTTTTTTCTTATTATTAGTACATGATTTGTTTTTATTTTCTTTTTTTGCAAATGTCATTATTATTGTTATAATAATTTCTAGTATTCCATGTTAAAATTTTTCATTAATGATATAATTGTTTGCGTCGTTTATCTATTTTTAAATTCTCACTTTAGAAATATTTTTTCTTATGTTTTAATTAATTTCAATAAATAAAGCAACGCGCCGATTTAACATTAAGTCGTAGATTTCATCGCTATGTTGGGTGGAATTTGTCGGCTCGTGCTAAAGACGGAACACCCTTCTAAAAAACCAAAAAAAATAAAAACTAAAATTTTTTGTCTTTTCAATCGGGTCACGACTAAATATTACATTGAACTCGCATTTTTGAAAATCAAGACAACACGTGTTTATAAGATACCAATTTTGGGCGTCGCGAGGGTGCTAATACCTTCCCCGCGCGTAACCGACTCTCGAACCTTATTTTTCTCTAGACTTTTGACGTAGACCTAAACTCGGCCTTCCTTTTGTTTTAAAAAATAAATCTAATAGGTGTCCGATCACACCTAGGAAAAAGGATCGGTGGCAACTCCCTCTTTATTTTAAAATCAAACTTCAGTTTTCAAGTTTTCAATAAATCGCCACAATTAGCGACCAAATCTAAACATTTTTACATCGCTACAGCTGGCGACTCCGCTGGGGACTTCCATTTTTGAGAGTCGAGTTGAATTAAACGCGTGTTGTCAAAATTTTCAAATTTCCGTGTTCAAATTAATATTTAATCATGATCCTTAAGTTTTGTTTTCGAAAAAAATCATACATACATATCTCCTAATTTGTTTTATCTTTTGTTTTTCAGCTTTAAGTTTTACGGTTTTAGTTTTGTAGTTTTAAAATAAATGAAAGGTTTGCAAGTTTCTCCCTACGCATCGTGCACTTGCATTTCGCATAATATGAGCTCTCAACCCGGGCCCCGTCCGTTTAAGTGAAAGTAAACGCTACGCCTTCGTGAGTTAACTCGTCCCTCCGCACAGGCTAGTGAATACTTTCGGGTTACATATGACTTATGCTTTCGTGAGTTAACTTGTCCCTCCGCATAGGCATCAGTAAATGTAATCCCTCGAATTGAACTCGTGAGTCTGTGATGGGCTATGACCGAGGCTTCGTACTAATCTTAGTAGATGACAGTACGGACAATTCGAGTACCTATCTAGAACCAAAACCGCATATAATGAACCATACGAGCCACCTAACTAGAGCCATGCTGAACCTCCGTTCATTTAGTAGTCACCAAAATAAGCGCACGGGAGGAACGCCTCTTGCCTTTTGCATTTTCATTGTCTATACAAAGGGGATTGGGTCTGTTTAATAAACTAGATTTGGGTAATTTGATTCGTTCAATTTTCCATATTTTTTCTATCTGTATTTAATTACTAATCAAGATTATTTGTGTTTGCCGTATTGTTTTTCATAATGCATTATAGGCATCATATTAGAAAGGTGTTGACTAAAGATCGGTTGCCAAAAAACGGGTTTCTAATGGAAGAGTCAATTATACAAACAACCGAGGAAAATGCCGTAGTCCGAGATTGGTCTCTAAAAACTCAGAAAGAAAAAGGGGATAGTCTAGTGGAGGGATGTATTGCCAATTTGCCCGAGCACGTAACTGTAAATGTTCGCCAGAATAACCTTGAAGATTTGGTTCGGGTTTGGAATCAGTGGGACTCGGATACTAGAGGTATCTTCGCTGAGAGATATGGAGACATAGCCAACTTGATTGCTGTCAGCGTAGACGAACGATTGATCCAAGCCATGGTCAGATTTTGGGATCCAGCCTACCATTGTTTTACTTTCAATCAGGAAGACATGACCCCGACTATAGAAGAGTACACTGCTTTGCTCCGTGTCGATAATATACAACCCTATAAGATATATGTGAAAGAGCCTAAGCCAATGACCTTCAAGAAAAAGTTAGTAAGAGTGACAGACATGACTGACGCGTGGCTCGAAAAATAGATAAAGAAGAAGAATGAAACCATTTGTATCCCATGGTCTTCCCTACGAGACTTGGTTCTAAACCATCTCGACATGTTAAAAAGGGTAAATCTGTTCGCTCTGGCCATTTACGGTTTGATCATCTTCCCGAAGGTCCTTGGACACATAGAAGTTGCGGTGGTAGATTTCTTCGAAAGATTAAAACAAGGAATCAACCCCGTCCCAACTATCCTGGCCGAAACCTTCAGATCATTAAGTAGCTGTAGGAAGAAAGGGAAAGGTCGTTTTATTGGATGCGCGCAGTTACTTAATGTTTGGATTCTGAGCCACTTCTAGAAAGTAGAGTGCACACCGTTCCATATGTTTTCTAAAACATTCTCACCGTTAGAACCTTATCTCAAGAAAGAATGGCCGAAGGAGGTCACTGAACAACACTGGGTCTCAGTCTTTTAGAATCTTCGCGCCGATGACTTAACTTGGAGAGCCCCGTGGATACGCCCGTCAGTTCTGCTATACAAGGTTAGAGATCAAGATTGGGTGCCACTACTCGGATTATGGGGAGGAGTCGGATATGCCCCATTATTAGTCCAAAGGTAATTTTCTTCGCGGCAATTCATACCCGCCACTGGAGGATTGGCACAATCCGAGTTCGCTTTTGCGGGTGAAGGATATATGAAGAAGGTCCGAGACAATGAAAAATCTTGGAAGAAAATTCATCTAATGGAATTGGCCTTATATGCTGATACCCTAACTCAAGATTACGACATATGGAGGAAGCAACGAATAAATAGTCAGCAAATCTCATCAACAACTCCACCGTCCAGAATATTTTCTCAGAGGAAATGTCGTCTGAGCTAGAAATAGCAAGACAAGAATTTGAACGAGAAAAGGCCAAGATGTCTCGGGACCTTAATGCCCTTCAAGAAGAAAACTACCAATTGAAGATCGACATTCAGATTGAAAGATCCAGAACCGAGAAAGTGCAAAAAGAAGTTGAAGTCGTGAGAAATGACTTAAGAGACCTCCATCTGGAAAATAAAAGTTAAGTGGCACAATGAAAAATAGTGGGCTGGGCAAGTCATCGGCAGAATGGAAAGAGGAGATAAGCAACATTAAAGGAGGGATGGAATTTTGGAAAGGAAAAGCAAAGAAAGAGGAAGAAAAGGCTGCGCGGGCTATGATAGAATTGAGGAAGAAGAACGCCGAATATGAAATAGTGTCTGCCAAGGTGATGACTAGTCGATCTAAACGTCAAGAACTAAAAGAAAGGATACGAGAGTTAGAAGATATGTTGCAAGATCATCAACAACAGTTAGATACTCTCTTGAAGGCTTTGGAAGAAAAAGATTGTCAGTATGATAGAGACATTCGTGCTTGCGAAGAGGGCCTCCAGGAAAAAAAAAAGGCAACTTAGCTATTTGATCAATAAAGTTCGTGGGGTAGCCATGCACGTGGTACAATTATCAGAAGAAGCTGAAAATCTCAGTTGCCAATTCCCACCAAGCCAACGATCGAGCATATCGAAATTCCTAGAGCGAATAAAGAAATATAGAGATATAGCTAGAAAGTTTGTGTAATAGCTGAATCAAAAATGGCAAAATGTTTTGTAATGAACTCTTTTGATGAATGAAATGCCTAAATAGGGGCTATCTTGAAATCAACACTAATTCCTTACATGTCATTCATGACTAATATCCATTTGGCATTCAAGCATTCATGCATTTATTCATTCATTGATGGCATATCCCGTACTCATTTGCTGAGGTTAAAACGTACAATTCGCAGTTGCAATACTTCAAATCTGGAACCACGCCACTCGTATAGAACGAGTCGGTAAACTAGAACAATGGAGGCTGAATTCAATGAAAGGATTGAAAGAATGGAAAGAATCCAAAAGGAATTACAAGAGCAATTGGCTAGGTCACAGCAAGAGATGAGAGACTTAATGGTGGGATCACAAGAAGAATCATTCGAACAGAAGGATCAAATGGCCAAGATGATGGAGATGATATCAGCTTTAGTTAAAGGAAAGGGACCCATGCAGAGCCCTGACATTGAGAATCTTGGTCAAGAGTTAATCACAATCAATACCCGCTCTATCCCCCCGGATTCACTCCACCACACGCCCGCGCAGCACAAAGAGGGTACACCCAAGGAGAACCCACAGACCCAGAGCAACGGTCGGTGCCACATACTCATTTAGGGCAAGAAATATTCATATCAAATTCTGGAGCTAATCCCGCCAATCCAATTGTTCCAGATTTGGACGATCCAGCGGAAATAGCCAGGTTGAGAACGGACGATCATGAGGCTCAAGAGAAGTATAGGAGCTTAGAGGAAAGACTCAAAGCAATAGAGGGTACTGAAGCCTTCTCTGCACTAAGTGCCAAAGAGCTCAGTTTGGTGCCCGATCTAGTTCTGCCTCCGAAGTTCAAGGTGCTTGATTTCGAAAAATACGATGGCACGAGATGTCCAAAGGCGCATCTTGTCATGTTTTGCCGAAAAATGACTGGTTACGTGAATGAAGACCAGCTACTCATACATTGTTTTCAGGACAGTCTAGTAGGATCGACTCTTCGGTGGTACAACCAGCTTAGTAGGGAAAGGATCCGATCTTGGAAAGACTTGGCATTAGCATTCTGTGAGCAATACAAGCATGTATCGGATATGGTACCAGACCGGATGACTTTGCAAATGATGGAGAAAAAACCGTCAGAAACTTTTAGACAGTATGCGCAGAGATGGAGGGATGTCTCAGCCCAAGTGGAACCCCCATTAACGAAAACGGAGATAACCGTTATTTTCATCAACACTTTGAAAGCACCGTTTTATGACAAACTAGTGGGAAGTGCCACGAAAGACTTTGCGGATATTGTAATATCCGGTGAGCTTATAGAGAATGCCGTCAAGAGCGGTAGAATGGAAGGTCAAGAAAGTTCAAGAAGGGCAGCGCCCATGAAGAAGAAAGAACCAGAAGCCCACATGGTGGGAATGGGAAGCCGTTATGCCCCGAACCCATATTCAAACCAACCCCGACCTCAAAATTATCCTCCTCCGAATTTCTATTATCCTCCTCAGACCCCTTACTACCGAGCACAACCTCCTTTCTACCCCGTATACGCCATGAACAACCAAAGGCCCGTCACTACATTCCCACAAAATACAATACCCGCCCAAGGCCAACCCAAAAACGAGCAGAGGCCAGCAAAACCCTATTCCGAGAAACCACAATTTACCACTATTCCTGTGTCATATGGGGAGCTGTACCCAAAAATTTTGGATAAGCAATTGATATCCCCGCATTATATGGCACCCTTGAGGCCCCCATACCCGAAATGGTACGACCCAAACGCTAGTTGTGCATACTATGCAGGAAACCAGGGACATTTCACGGAAAATTGCCTAGCCTTTAAGAGGAGGGTTCAAGGATTAATTGATGCGGATATCCTACGATTCGATAGTGCCAGTAATGCAACTGGGAACCCGTTCCTTAACCATACTGAAGGGAATGTGAGCACAGTGGGGAAAGAAGATGAATGACAAGTTAGAAGATGTGTTTCAAAAATAAGGACGCCTCTGCAGAAAATCTGGGAGGCACTGGTTAAGAATGGATTGCTCTGTCACCCCGACGATAATCTCAAAAAAGAATGTCAGGTTTTTTGTGATTTTCATGGAATTGTAAGGCACGACATTCAATTATGTGAGGAATTTAAAAGGTTATTGCAAGACCGGATAGATAATAAGGAGATTGTGATCATTAATCAAGGAGAGGCCAATGAGAAAGAAGTATGTGCCTCTGAAATCAATCGTCAAGTTGTCCGTATAGCGCTGATCGACCATTCGTAATTTATTACGATGCAAGGAAGGAACCGGTGAAACCAAAAATGATAATTGAAGTACCGTCTCCTTTCCCTTACAAGGACAATAAAGCAGTACTATGGAAATATGACGTTAATATCGTCACACCTGAAGATGAAAAACCCAAAGCCATGACTGGAGGCGTTGGGAAAGTAGGTCATTTCACTTGTAGTGGAAGATGTTATTTGAAGGAGGTGAAGAAGAACAGTGACTTGAAACAGAAAGGAAAAGCACTGATGCACGTGACCAAAGAAGAGCATGAAACTGTGCCTGAACAAGAAGCTAAAAAGCCTGTGGACGAGGAGGAAGCACAGGAATTCTTAAAATTTATCAAGCACAGTGAGTACAACGTGGTAGAACAATTGAGTAAGCAGCCAGCACGAATCTCAGTATTATCTCTGCTGTTGAATTCAAAACCACACCAGAACGCTCTGCTGAAAGTGTTAAATCAAGCTTATGTGGCAAACAATGTATCCGTTGAAAAACTGGATAGATGGATGAACAACTTGAATGTGGATAATTTCATTTCCTTTAGTGACGATGAAATACCGCCTAATGGTAGAGGCTCAGTGAAAGCATTGCATATCACAACCCGTTGTAAGGGCTATATAATACCGAACGTGCTCATTGACAATGGATCGGCACTCAATGTCATGCCTTTGGCCACACTTTCCAGGATTCCGATGGATTTGTCCTATCTAAGGCCCTGCCATTCTACAGTAAGGGCATTCGATGGAACAAGACAAGAAGTTATGGGAAAAATCGAGATCCCTCTAGAAGTGGGTCCCTACATATACAATATTGAGTTTCAAGTCATGGACATTACACCATCATACAATTGTCTCTTGGGAAGACCTTGGATCCATTCTGTTGGAGCAGTACCATCATCCCTCCATCAAAAGGTGAAATTTATCATGGATGGTTGTTTGGTCACTGTCGAGGGAGAAGAAGACATTGTCGCATCTATCTCTGCTGATGCACCCTACCTCGAAGTAAGCAAAGACGCAGTAGAATGTTCGTTCTGATCCCTTGAATTCATCAATGCCACATTCGTCGCTGAGGGAAATAGAATTCCCGCGCCAAAACTGTCGAGAAATACCAAGATGGGTGTCAAATTGACTGTAGGAAAGGGAGCCCGAGCAAGGAAAGGTTTGGGAAGGTACCTGCAAGGAATAGTCAGGGCTCTAAAGCCAGTACACCACAAGCCCCGATACGGTTTAGGGTTCCAGCCGAACATGCGTCAAAGAAGAAAGTAGTGGAAGAAAGATCAGGAAAGAAGGATCGCAAGAACACTAGGCCGAGAACCAGAATGGGAGCCCATGGAATTCCCTCCTTTGTCAAGAATATTTACGTCTACGAGAATGATATACCCAAGGCAGTATAGTGCACAAAGCACAATGTCAATGATCGAAGAGGGTTTTCAGAATATCAGTATAAATGTCATTGACAAAGGAGCTGACCCGAGTAAAGACGTCTCAAAGATACGCCCTTGTCCCCCGGGTTTCATGTTGAACAATTGGACTGCCCAGGATCTTCTTGTAGTTTATAAGTCTTCAGAGTAATGCTCAAACGTTAACATTCTGTTATGTCCTTAGATATAACATAATTCTTTTTGTAAGAGCTTGCATTCACTCTTTATCATTTAAATGAATATCAATGAAGATGCATTTTGTCACGATTTTTTCGCATTATCACTAATTCTATAATCATTTTATAGCCTATCTTTACAATTGTCTCACGTCATACCATAACATTCAGTTTGTTGATTTCAATACTTAGATGCCCCTCTATAGTTTCCTTTTCCATTCAACTTTTAGGTGCTCAGATATCAACAGCATGAACAAACCCGTTACGAGTTCTGAAATCGATTTTGAGAAGGCTATTTGTTTAGGAGAATTTGAAGTCGAAGAAAATGCTGAAGACTATGTCTCGTCTCCTGACTTGCTAAGAATGGTGGAACAAGAGGATAAACAGATTTTGCCTCATCAAGAATCTGTTGAAACAATAAATCTGGGAACTGAAGAAAGGAAGCAAGAAGTGAAGATTGGGACTTCTATTTCAGGGGGCAGCAGGCATAATTTGATTGCTTTGCTCCGCGAGTACAAAGATGTATTCGCATGGTCATATCAGGACATGCCAGGATTGGAAGAAGATGTAACGGTCTATAAGCTCCCATTAAAGCCAGAATACAAGCCCATTCAACAAAAGCTAAGACGGATGAGACCTGAGATGTTGTTGAAGATAAAAGAGGAAGTCAAGAAGCAATTTGATGCTGGTTTCCTATAAGCCTCCAAATATCCAGAATGGGTGGCTAACATAGTCCCGGTACCAAAGAAAGACGGCAAAGTGCAAATGTGTGTGGATTATCGTGACCTGAATTGAGCAAGTCCTAAAGATAATTTTCCCTTACCACACATTGATACGTTGGTGGATAACACAGCAAAACATTCATTGTTTTCTTTCATGGACGGATTCTTGGGGTATAATCAGATCAAGATGGCCCCTGAGGATATGGAGAAAACTACCTTCGTAACAATGTGGGGAACATTCTGCTACAAGGTAATGCCATTTGGGTTAAAGAATGCTGGGGCAATATATCAGAGGGCTATGGTGACGTTATTCCATGACATGATGCATAAAGAAATAGAGGTCTACGTAGACGATATGATTGCTAAATCTCGAGGGGAAGAAGAGCATGTAGTGAACCTGAAGAAATTGTTCGACAGACTGAGAAAATTCCAACTAAAGCTCAATCCGGCCAAATGTACGTTTGGGGCTACCTCGGGAAAATTGCTGGGCTTCATTGTCAGTGAAAGAGGTATCGAGGTTGATCCAGATAAAATAAAAGCTATTCAAGAGTTACCACCTCCGCGCACGCCGAAGGAAGTCAGAGGATTTTTAGGGAGGTTAAACTACATCGCCCGATTTATCGCTCAACTTACCAACCAATGCGACCTAATCTTTCGACTCCTTCGAAAACATAATCCCGGAGAATGGAACGAGGAGTGCCAAGTGGCTTTTGACAAGATAAAACAGTATTTGTCTAATCCTCCAGTGCTAGTACCGCCAATGCCGGGAAGACCATTGATATTGTATTTGACTGTGTTCGAGAATTCAATGGGTTACGTACTGGGGCAACACGACGAGTCAGGAAAGAAAAAAAAGGTGATCTACTACCTCAGCAAAAAGTTTACTGAATATGAGGCAAAGTATTCGTCCATAGATTACTGCTGCGCTCTGGTTTGGGTAGCTCGAAGACTCAGGCAATATATGTTGTATCATACGACATGGCTAATTTCAAAGTTTGACCCAATAAGGTACATGATGGAATCACCCACACTCTCAGGAAGAATGGCACGATGGCAAATCTTACTATCAGAATATGACATTATCTATGTGAGCCAAAAGTCGATAAAAGGGAGTGCAATAGCTGACTTCTTAGCAACTCGAACAACGAAGGAATACGAGCCATTGAAATTTGATTTCCCAGATGAAGACTTAATGTGCATTACAGAAAAAGAATGTGAGTCATCAAAAGAAAAGTCATGGAGGATGAGCTTTGACGGTGCATCGAATGCATTGGGGCATGGGATTGGAGCAGTCTTAGTATCACAAGAAGGGAACCATTATCCGTTCACTGCCAAGCTGAATTTCTTCTGTACCAATAATATAGCAGAATATGAAGCTTGTATCATGGGACTTCGTGCAGCAATTGAACAAAACATCCAAACTTTAGAGGTATACGGAGACTCAGTATTAGTGATTTATCAGATCTGTGGAGATTGGGAAGTGAGGGATTCAAAATTAGTCAAATACAGTGATCTCGTGGCAGGGTTGTAACGCCCCAATTTTCGGGAATTCTGTGAATGTTGGCATAGGTTTAATTATGTTAGTGGACCTCTAGAAGGCCCAAGCTTAAGATAGAACCCGGTAATTTTAGTTAATTTTTGTTCCATAAGAAAAAGGGGGTGAAATTACGAAATAGAACCTATGTGAAAATGTTTGAAAATGTTATAGGCTAAATTGAAGTGGCCAAATAAATAGGAGTGCAAAATAGGAGGATTTGCATGACAAACCTCCCATTTTACATGAAGTGGCTAGCCATCATGTTGTTGTAGACAAAATGTGCACTTGATATCCATAATTTATGGTACAAATTGATACAAATTGATAATAGGTTAGGTAAATGTTTCATGATAATAGGTTAGGTAAATGTTCCATGATAATGGGTTAGGTAAATGTTTCATGATAATGGGTTAGGTAAATGTTTCATGATAAGAATTTCATGTCTTTTGTATTAAAGAATTAAATGGATGAAATATGAAGTTTTATTAAAAGAAAAAGGGGTGAAAAGAACAAAGTTTTGTCCATCTTTGATCATCATAGCTGAAAGTTAGAGAAGAGAAAGGAGAGGAGAAAGCTCTTGAGTATTCGGTCATTAGGAGGAGGAAAATTGAAGGTAAGTTCTTGGTACCTTGCTTCTATTTTGAGGTTCATGAGTTCTTCTTGATTCTACCTTAACTCTTGAAGTATATTTTGATTTTTAGTTGTGTTGTGAGCATTTAGTCATGAATTAAAATGAAGGAAATGGTTGTTGTTTCATGTTGTTTTGATGAAAAATGGAAGATATGTGAAGTTGAGCCAAACAAATGAGCATGCATGTGCCTTAGATGCTAAAGGGAAAAATCAGCTAACATGTGCTTTAAAATGATGAAATGGAGATTATGCTTAAGTAAAAATCATAAATATGTGATGATTGATTGGTGATATACATGTTTAAATAACATGCATGCAAGGTAGGTGTATGAAAGAGTGATTTGGTAATAAATCTGCTTGGGACAGCAGCAGTAACGTGACTTTGGAAAATCACCATAAATTGTGGGAGATGAATTAGAAGCTGAATAAATTATGTAATTAAAGCTTATTGAGTCTAGTTTATAATGAAATAAACAAGAACATATTTCGAATTCTGTACAATGAGAAATTTGATTCGTAATGAAGGGTGGTCAGATTAGTCAAACAGTGAAACATGGGAAACTTTGAGAAATTTCTGGTATTGATTGGCTAAACCAAAAATTCTGAAAATTTTATGGATAGAAGATAAATGAGTCTATTTTCAGGGAAAATTAACGGAACTTGATTTGGAGTTTTGTAGCTCCGGTTATAAATGATTTAGTTACTGTTGCTCAGGAAGACAGCTTGCAGTGAAATTATGATTATGTGGTAAACATTGACAAAAATTTGTTAATGAGTTGCTTATTGATTTCTTATAAGCTTACTATGATCTGTAGGTGTGGTTGGCCGAATATTGTAAGGGGTTAATACGTAGTTTGTATTTGAATAGTTAGATTAACGTGTTAGTAATCCAATTGTAGGCGGTTCGTGTGTGGATCTCGTCAAGATATCGTCGCAAATGTGTGTAACTAACACCCTCTTTCTTAGTCTAGATCAAAGAAAAGTCGAAAAGCGAAATGCCGAAAACCGGTATTTTGTAGATTTGCAGTGTGCGAATGCTCGTGAGGTAAATCGATTAATGTTTTTGGTAAGCTGCAAAATTTGGACTGCAAAGTGCATGATTTACGTGCCTCGATATTTTTGGGCTTAATGGGCCAAAATTGGAATGATGGGCCAATCTGCCCAATTCGGTAAGAACCCTCGATGCGTGATTCATTAGTACGTGAAAAGTAGGAATATGCATGAAAAACCCTAAAAGCAGCTAAATTACTATAATACCCCTATGTATGGAAAATTACTTGTTATACCCCTAGGTGCAAAATTACCAAATACCCCTAGGGTTAAATTGACCTAAATGCATGTTTGATTGTTGTTATTTATCGCATGCCATGTTGTTATTATCTGATGCATGGGATTGGGATATTGACGAGGAAGTACTGAAAGTGGCTTGTCCACGTCTTGGAGGCTTTGCCTCAATTTATCGATAATTGAGCAGCAAAGTCAAGAATCGTGGAGTGTTAAATTTGGGTGGGTTGAGCTATTCCCCACATGGAGTGTATGGCTGGTACGGTGGAGTGTAGTGGTTGGTGGGTTGAGTAGTCTCCCAAATGGGCTTGCATATGTTTACCGATGTTGCATGTATTTTGAAATGGGCCTATGGGCCATCTTGTTATATGAATAAGGGCTAAGGCCCGCTTTATTGTAATCTGAAAAGGGCTCGCCCAAGACCACTGTTACCCAAATGGGCTTGCATATGTTTACCGATGTTGCATGTATTTTGAAATGGGCCTATGGGCCATCATCATTATCTAAATAAGGGCTAAGGCCCGTTTATTGTAATCTGAAAAGGGCTCGCCCAAGACCACTGCACTGAATGGGCTTAGGCCCAATAGGCTTGAGTGACTTGGGCTTTGAATGGGTTTTCCTTACACACCGAGTTTCCCAAACTCACCCCTTTTATTTTCATCCACGCAGAAATCCCCAACCATAGTGGGCTTGGAGTCGTGAGGGAATTCGGAGTGGCCACCGCTCGAAAGTTTGATTTTCTTCCGTGAACTGGACATCCTTTTAATTACGTTTGAGGTTTTGGGCTTTTAAATGTAATAAGGCCGCTTATTTATTTTGATGGTTTTATATGTTTTATTAAGATAGATAATATTTATTTTAACTGTTGAAATTGGATAGCTTTAGGCGCTTTCAAAAACAACAGTTGATTTCAAAATAACACGACAACAAGGAAAGCTTCCGCAATGAAAGCATTTTCCAAAATTAATCACTTTTCCTAAAAATGACTTAATCAAATCGGTTTCCTAGAAATATCCATGACGTTAAGGTGTGGCAATGGCGGTATGCATGTCTAGGATTGGATCCGAAGGGAGCTTGGTACTTAAGCAGTCCGATGGACTCACCACCTCTTTTCCGGTTTCCTACCTGGTGCACAGCTTCCTTTCACTTTAACCCTTAATGAATTAATCTTTTGAACATCAAGTACGATTTTCTAGACTTAGAATGGAAATTTTTTTTTTACGTTTTGATGTGGCATGTCGGATCCGGCCATAACTTCTGGGCCGGGTTTGGGGTGCTACATTTAGTGGTATCAGAGCCCAGTTACAACAACTCAGCTGTGGAATGGGTTTACAAAAACAAAGATTTTTGAAAGCGAAAATTTTATAAAGAATGCGAAAAACTTGATTTTTAAAATTTAGATCTTTAAAAGGTGGCATTCCGAATCTCCGGCTCAAGTCTGTAAGTATTCTGAATTTTTCTGAATATTTTCCTGAATTATCTGTTTATACTGAAACCCTACTAGGACATTTTAGATAGGATGATACTGAAACCATAGGAAAATCTGATAAGAGATTGAAACTGTAGCTAGACTTCGATTCTGCGAAAACAAACTCTGAACTACTGTCTGATTCATAAAACATTTGTAATAAACACTGGAATATTAATTGATGCATAAAAATTCGTAATCAAGATAATACGATATGAGTACAAGAGGCCGTGGACGGGGTCGAGGAAGTGCTCGAACGAGATCTTCGTCTTCGAGACATATGCCGGCGGTGGATGCACCGGTACCACTGGCAATAGAGTTAGAGTCTCATGACCGCAGTGCCGGGGATGATGCCCTGTCACAGGCAATGCTTCGTGTTCTGAAAAGGGTTGCCGGGGCAAGTACGGGTAATGGAGTTCGGGATCTATTTCGAACGACTTGAATAACGAGCGAGATTTTTAGGGCGTGTTCGGTATAGCCCGAATGTGGCGAAATATTGGTTGGAGGCCACAGAACGGATTATGGACAACTTGGACTGGTCTGAGGAGATTGTGAGTGGGGTATCTGTACTAAGTCCTTTGGGTCACTTTCGGTTAGGGTAGACAAAGCAGATAGGATGTACCCTTAGAAACTCAAGGTATGATTTTCCTGGAGATTTGATGGAGTTACTGTTCGAGAGTTTGATCTCATTTTGGGAATGGACTGGCTTGTTAAGCATAAAGCGACCACTGGATTGTGCTGCTAAACGAATGGTGTTAAGGACCACAAAGGATGAGGAGGTTATGGTGATAGGTGAGCAAAGGGATTATTTGTCCAATGTGGTGTCGGCATTAAGAGCCGAGAAGTGGAGTCAGAAAGGTTGTGAGGCCTATTTTGCATTTGTAAGTCAGTCGGAAGAGGAGGGACTGACAGTGGATAAGGTTAGGACCGTAAAGGAGTTCCAAGATGTTTTTTCGGAGGAGCTTCCAAGATTGCCTTCGAACCGAGAAGTGGAGATTGGAATCGACTTATTGCCTGGAACGGCACCAGTGTCTATCACACCGTATAGAATGGCACCGAAGGAGTTGGTAGAGTTAAAGGCATAAATTCAAGAGTTGTTGGATAGGGGCTTCATTAGGCCAAGCGTGTCTCCATGGGGAGCACCGGTGCTATTCATGAAAAAGAAGGATGGTATGATGTGGATGTGCATTGATTATTGCCAGTTGAACAAATTGACGATTAAGAATAAGTATCCACTGCCAAGGATTGACGATCTGTTCGACCAGCTTAGAGGAGCTTCTGTATTTTCCAAGATCGACCTTCGATCTGGATATCATCAGTTAAGAGTCAAGGAGGCAGATATCCATAAGACAACATTCAGGACTCGGTATGGTCATTACGAATTTCTGGTTATGCCATTTGGACTGACGAACGCTCCTGCAGCATTTATGGATCTGATGAATCGTGTGTTCCAACCATTTTTTTATCAGTTCGTAGTCGTCTTTATTAACGATATCTTGGTATATTCTGAAACTGAAACGAAACATAATGAGCATATCCGTATAGTGCTCCAAGTGTTAAGGGAGAAGGAACTCTTTGTGAAGTTCAGCAAGTCTGAACTTTGGTTGAGGGAGGTAACCTTCTTAGGACATGCGGTCTCTGCTGAGGGGATTAAGTGGACCCTCGAAAAATTGAAGTGATTTTGGAGTGGAAGCCGCCTAGGTCAGTGTCAGAAATACGGAGTTTTCTAGGACTGGCAGGATACTACAGAAGGTTTGTGGAAGGTTTTTCTGTGATGGCAGCACCTCTGACAAAACTCATAAGGAAGGGAGTATCGTTTGTATGGACTGAGAAGCAGCAGGAAGCTTTTGAGAAGTTGAAGAAAGTTCTGACTGAAGCACCTGTGTTAATTCAGCCGGAGTTTGGGAAGGATTTTAGTGTGTACAGTGACGCATCACACGTGGGTTTGGGCTGTGTGTTAATGCAAGAAGGTAAGGTGGTTGCATATGCATCACGACAGCTTAAGCCTTATGAGGGGAACTATCTGTTTCATGATTTAGAGTTGGTAGCAGTGATATTTACACTTAAGATTTGGAGACATTACTTGTACGGAGAAATGTGTAAATACACTGACCATAAGAGTCTTAAGTATTTGTTGACTCAGAAGGAGCTAAACCTTAGGCAAAGGAGATGGATTGAGTTACTTAAGGATTATGACTGTTCGATCGAGTATCACCTAGGCAAGGCTAATGTGGTAGCCGATGCTCTAAGTCGTAGAGCTATATCTGATCTGAGAGCAATGTTTCCTCGTCTGAGTCTGTCTGATGATGGAAGTCTGTTGGCTGAGTTGCAAGTGAGGCCAACCTGGGTGGATCATATTAAGGAAAAAAAAATAGTTGAACAATGAGTCTTTGGTCGCTCGTTTTCAACAAGTTAAGGAAGGGGAAACTTCTGAGTTTAGGAGCCAGAAGAGACGATGCATTAATAATACCCTCTTCTGTTTGGATCAGGTAAATTTCGAGGACGAAATTTCTTTAAGGAGGGTAGAGTTGTAACGCCCCAATTTTTGGGAATTCTGTAAATGTTGGCATAGGTTTAATTATGTTAGTGGGCCTCTAGAAGGCCCAAGCTTAAGATAGAACCCGGCAATTTTAGTTAATTTTTGTTCCATAAGAAAAAGGGGGTGAAATTACGAAATAGAACCTATGTGAAAATGTTTGAAAATGCTATAGGCTAAATTGAAGTGGCCAAATAAATAGGAGTGCAAAATAGGAGGATTTGCATGACAAACCTCCCATTTTACATGAAGTGGCTAGCCATCATGTTGTTGTAGACAAAATGTGCACTTGATATCCATAATTTATGGTACAAATTGATACAAATTGATAATAGGTTAGGTAAATGTTTCATGATAATAGGTTAGGTAAATGTTCCATGATAATGGGTTAGGTAAATGTTTCATGATAATGAGTTAGGTAAATGTTTCATGATAAGAATTTCATGTCTTTTGTATTAAAGAATTAAATGGATGAAATATGAAGTTTTATTAAAAGAAAAGGGTGAAAAGAACAAAGTTTTGTCCATCTTTGTTCATCATAGCTGAAAGTTAGAGAAGAGAAAGGAGAGGAGAAAGCTCTTGAGTATTCGGTCATTAGGAGGAGGAAAATTGAAGGTAAGTTCTTGGTACCTTGCTTCTATTTTGAGGTTCATGAGTTCTTCTTGATTCTACCTTAACTCTTGAAGTATATTTTGATTTTTAGTTGTGTTGTGAGCATTTAGTCATGAATTAAAATGAAGGAAATGGTTGTTGTTTCATGTTGTTTTGATGAAAAATGGAAGATATGTGAAGTTGAGCCAAACAAATGAGCATGCATGTGCCTTAGATGCTAAAGGGAAAAATCAGCTAACATGAGCTTTAAAATGATGAAATGGAGATTATGTTTAAGTAAAAATCATAGATATGTGATGATTGATTGGTGATATACGTGTTTAAATAACATGCATGCAAGGTAGGTGTATGAAAGAGTGATTTGGTAATAAATCTGCTTGGGACAGCAGCAGTAACGTGACTTTGGAAAATCACCATAAATTGTGGGAGATGAATTAGAAGCTGAATAAATTATGTAATTAAAGCTTATTGAGTCTAGTTTATAATGAAATAAACAAGAACATATTTCGAATTCTGTACAATGAGAAATTTGATTTGTAATGAAGGGTGGTCAGATTAGTCAAACAGTGAAACATGGGAAACTTTGAGAAATTTCTGGTATTGATTGGCTAAACCAAAAATTCTGAAAATTTTATGGATAGAATATATATGAGTCTATTTTCAGGGAAAATTAATGGAACTTGATTTGGAGTTTCGTAGCTCCGGTTATAAATGATTTAGTGACTGTTGCTCAGGAAGACAGCTTGCAGTGAAATTATGATTATGTGGTAAACATTGACAAAAATTTGTTAATGAGTTGCTTATTGATTTCTTATAAGCTTACTATGATCTGTAGGTGTGGTTGGCCGAATATTGTAAGGGGTTAATACGTAGTTTGTATTTGAATAGTTAGATTAACGTGTTAGTAATCCAATTGTAGGCGGTTCGTGTGTGGATCTCGTCAGCATATCGTCGCAAACAAGTGTGTAACTAACACCCTCTTTCTTAGTCTAGATCAGCAAAAGTCGAAAAGCCGAAATGCCGAAAACCGGTATTTTGTAGATTTGCGAGTGTGCAAATGCTCGTGAGGTAAATCGATTAATGTTTTTGGTAAGCTGCAAAATTTGGACTGCAAAGTGCATGATTTCTGTGCCCTCGATATTTTTGGGCTTAATGGGTCAAAATTGGAATGATGGGCCAACGGGCCCAATTCGGTAAGAACCCTCGGTACGTGATTCTGTTAGTACGTGAAAAGTAGGAATATGCATGAAAAACCCTAAAAGCAGCTAAATTACTATAATACCCCTATGTATGGAAAATTATTGTTATACCCCTAGGTGCAAAATTACCAAATACCCCTAGGGTTAAATTGACCTAAATGCATGTTTGATTGTTGTTATTTATCGCATGCCATGTTGTTATTATCGATGCATGGGATTGGGATATTGACGGAGGAAGTACTAAAAGTGGCTTGTCCACGTCTTGGAGGCTTTGCCTCAATTTATGATAACCGAGCAAAGAAGGTCAAGAATGTGGAGTGTTGGGCTGGGTGGGTTGAGCTATTCCCCACATGGAGTGTATGGCTGGTACGGGTGGAGTGTAGTGGTTGGTGGGTTGAGTAGTCTCCCCAAATGGGCTTGCATATGTTTACTGATGTTGCATGTATTTTGAAATGGGCCTATGGGCCATCTTGTTATATGAATAAGGGGCTCGGCCCGGTTTATTGTAATCTGAAAAGGGCTCGCCCAACCACTATTACCCAAATGGGCTTGCATATGTTTACCGATGTTGCATGTATTTTGAAATGGGCCTATGGGCCATCTGTTATCTAAATAAGGGCTAAGGCCCGGTTTATTATAATCTGAAAAGGGCTCGGCCCAAGACCATTTATTACTGAATGGGCTTAGGCCCAATAGGCTTGAGCTGACTTGGGCTTTGAATGGGTTTTCCTTACACACTGAGTTTCCCCAAACTCACCCTTTTATTTTCATCCACGCAGGAAATCCCCAACCATAGTGGGCTTGGAGCTGTGAGGGAATTCGGAGTGGCCACCCGTTCTGAAAGTTTGATTTTCTTCTGGTGAACTGGACATCCTTTTAATTACATTTGAGGTTTTGGGCTTTTAAATGTAATAAGGCCGCTTATTTATTTTTGATGGTTTTTATATGTTTTAAGATAGATAATATTTATTTTAACTGTTGAAATTGGATAGCTTTAGGGCGCGTTTTCAAAAACAACAGTTGATTTCAAAATAACACGACAACAAGGAAAGCTTCCGCAATGAAAGCATTTTCCAAAATTAATCACTTTTCCTAAAATGACTTAATCAAATCGGTTTCCTAGAAATATCCATGACGTTAAGGTGTGGCAATGGCGGTATGCATGTCTAGGATTGGATCCGAAGGAGCTTGGTATTAGCAAATCAGATGGACTCACCACCTCTTTTCGGTTTCCTACCGGTGCATGACTTCCTTTCACTTTAACCCTTAATGAATTAATCTTTGAACATCAAGTACGATTTTCTGGACTTAGAATGGAAATTTTTTTTTTCGTTTTGATGTGGCATGCCGGATCCGGCCATAACTTCTGGGCCGGGTTTGGGGTGCTACAAGGGTTGATTAAAGAATTCAAAGAAATAACTTTTAATTACTTTCCACGAGAAAAAAACCAGTTAGCTGATGCCCTGGCCACTTTGGCTTCAATGTTTAAAGCAAACAGAGAAACAGAAATAATGCCTCTTCAAATGAGCATATATGAAACCCCTGCACATTGTTTCAGCATTGAGAAAGAGCCAGATGGGCAGTCATGGTTCCATGATATCTTAGAATACATCAAGAATCAAAGGTATCCCGAGCAAGCAAATGTGAACGACAGAAGAACAATCAGAAGAATGGCAGCGGAATTTATTCTTGATGGGGACATCCTATACAAAAGAGGAAAAGATCAGGTACTCTTGAGATGCGTGGATACAGTTGAAGCCAGAAAAATACTTAAAGATGTCCATGAAGGAATTTGCGGGACACATGCCAATGGTTTCACTATGGCCAGGAAGATTATAAGACTCGGATATTACTAGCTGTCGATAGAAAGCGACTGCATTAATTTCGCACGAAAATGCCACAAATGTCAAATTTATGGTGATAAAATTCATGTAGCCCATTTGCCCTTCACGTCATGACTTCTCCGTGGCCTTTTTCTATGTGGGGCATGGATGTTATAGGGCCAATTTCCCCAAAAGCTTCCAATGGACACCGGTTCATTTTTGTGGTCATTGATTACTTCACAAAACGGATAGAAGCTGCATCGTTTGCCAATGTGATGAAGACTGCGGTTTGCAGGTTTTTGAAAAAGGAAATCATTTTTCGATATAGTTTGCCTAAAAGAATCATTTCAGATAACGCCTTAAATTTGAACAACAAGATGATGAAAGAAGTGTGTGAGCAATTCCAAATAAAGCATCATAACTCCTCGCCCTATCGCCCAAAGATGAATGGAGCAGTTGAAACGGCCAACAAGAATATTAAGAAGATTATTGGGAAAATGACTGAGACATATAAAGACTAGCACAAGAAGCTACCATTTGCTTTGTATGCATATCGCACATCTGTACGGACATCTACGGGGGCAACTCCTTTCTCTCTGGTCTATGCATTGGAAGCTGTGCTACCTATCGAAGTTGAGATCCCCTCTCTACGAGTCTTAATGGAGTCAAAATTAGAGGAAGCAGAATGGGTTTGAGCTCGATATGACCAGTTAAACCTCATCAAAGAAAAACGTCTAAAGGCAATTTGTCATGGACAAATGTACCAGAAGAGAATGATCGCGGCTCATGACAAGAAAATACGGCCAAGAGAATTCCAAGAAGGAGAACTCGTGCTGAGAAAGATTTTCCCAATACAAAGAGACCTGCGAGGAAAATGGGCACCGAATTGGGAAGGACCATACGTCGTAAAGAAGGCATTCTCGGGTGGAGCTTTGATTCTCACCGAGATGGATGGGAAGGAGTTACCGAGTCCAGTGAACTCAGATGCTGTAAAGAAATATTATGCTTGAAAAAGGAAACCAAGATGAAAACCCGAAAAGGGCATCTTAAAAAAAAAAGAGAGAAAAAAGGGATCAAGGTGAAAACCCGAAAAGGGCGTCTTAATTAAACACAAAAGATTATGATGAAAACTCGAAAGGGCATTCTAATGAAGCAAACCCGGGCTTAAAGAACAAGGCGTTTTGAACGGTGGGTCAAATAGTGAGACTACAGTATTTGAAGCATTTCTGAAAGCTCGAAATCTTCTACGCAAGAAGCCATGCTCGAAAAGATTCTTGATTGAGAAACGTGAAAAAGTTCATGCATTGAATATCTAGAGCATTTGTATTCGTTGAATGCAATCCCTTTTCTCTTTATGACACTTTTTTACTATTATTGGTTAACTTTCTTTGTTTACTACATTTGAAATGAATAAATGCGAGGTATCCTTTTGTCCCTACCTGACCATTTTTTTCATGCATCTCATTATGTGGTCCATTTACATGATAAATAGTAAAATGACATACTCTAAACAAAAGAAATGTTAAGCATTACCCGGGTAAGAATTTGATAAGTACAAGAGCCTCAACGCAAGGACAAAAACTCAACCAGGGGCAAAAGAGTGATATCTGGGAAATACGGATTATTCGTGAAGCTTGAGGACGGGTACAGAACCTGAAGAGAAAGTCAAGAGTTGAAACAATGAACACAGATCATCAAAAATCGTGACGAAAAAGGGATATATGACAGACATGCCTAAAGCTCATATCATAATCATGTAGGCATAAATGCATTTAAGTCAAACATGTGCATATCATGATGACATCATGCATGACATATACAGGTACTCCAGTAGAGTAAGAGGATGTGATGATAGCTGAAAAGACACATGAATTCCACCAAATTACATGTTTTGGTATTCTGATGTTTTATTTCTGTTTTTCAAAAATCAACTCATATTGCGAGAGGTGAGTTGAGCCTCAGGACATGCTGAGGTAATTTCAATTTCTGTTTTCTTCAATTTATGTTTTTCAAAAATCAGCTCATATTGCGAGAGGTGAGTTGAGCCTCAGGGCATGCTGAGGTATTTTCAATTTATGCTTTTCAATTTCTGCTTTTCAAAAAAATCAACTCATATTGTGAGAGGTGAGTTGAGCCTCAGGACACGCTGAGGTAATTTCAATTTATGTTTGTCAAAAAAAAATCAACTCATATTGCGAGAGGTGAGTTGAGCCTCAGGGCACACTGAGGTATTTTCGATTTCTGCTTTCCAATTTCTGCTCTTCAAAAAAATCAACTCATATTGTGAGAGGTGAGTTAAGCCTCAGGACACGCTGAGGTAATTTCAATTTCTGTTTGTCAAAAATCAACTCATATCGTGAGAGGTGAGTTGAGCCTCGGCTCACATGCTGAGGTCTTTTCAATTTCTATTTTTCAATTTCTGTTCGTCAAAATCAACTCATATTGCGAGAGGTGAGTTGAGCCTCGAGGCACGCTGAGGTATTTTCAATTAATGTTTTTTCAATTTATGCTTTTCAAAAATCAACTCATATTACGAGAGGTGAGTTGAGCCTCGGGTCACATGCCAAGGTATTTCCAAAATCTATTTGGCAAATTCTGTTTTCAAAAATCAACTCATATTGCGAGAAGTGAGTTGAGCCTTTGCTCACGTGCTGAGCTATTTTTCAATTTTTGTTTTTAATGTCTAGTTTTTAAAAGTCAATTCATATTGCGAGAAATGAGTTGAGCTCAGGATCACACACCGAGTAAAGAACAAAGATTGGAGCCGATTGAAGCCACCAGATTTTGTCTCCCTGAAGTTGCAGTGGAGCTGGTCGAGGATATCAGATCTTGCCTTTCTGAAGTGGCAGAAGAGAAGACCAAAACCTTATCTCACGGAAGCAATAGAAGAGAAGATTGAAGCTGTAGATCTTATCCTTCTGAAGTTACAGTGAAGCAGATGGAAGCCACAAATCTCATATCCTTGAAACTACATTGAAGTAGATTGAAGCTACAAGGCCCATATCAGAAGATGCAATGAACTGAACCAAAGCTACAAGATGCGATGGACTAGTAAGAGACTATCCGGAAAAGAAGAGCGCCAAAGAAGTCAACAATTGGCAAGATCGGGCGAAATTGGCCTTTCATTATGTCTTTGCTCTATTCCCGTTACATGATAATGAGCAAAGAGGGGCAGCTGTTGTAGGCCAATTTTGGCACAAATACAACCAAATACCCACCCCAATTTCATCAGCCCAACATCATCAAACCCAATCTAAACCAACAGCCCACCTAAACTAACCTACTAAACATTTTCCAGCAAAGAAAAAAACCCTAGCCACCTCCCCACTTTCCTCTGACACCAGCCACCATCACCTGCTCCACCAGTAACCCCCATACCCTGCAAAAACAGAGCAAACAAGCAAGACGGGAAAATATGGCAAAAGTAATAAAAAAACTTGTAAAAGATGGCTATAAAAAGCCATTCAAAAATGTTGTAAAAATGGGGGTTTATTTTTTTTAAAAGAAAGATTGTAACACAGATATTGGAAATAAAAACGGATACGAAAACAAAAAAAGAGAAGGAAGGTTCAAGAGGTTTAGTTTTGTTCTTTTTTTTTCCTTTTTTCTTCTTTTTGTTCTCTGCTTACCTTGTTTTTTTCATATTTATTCATTTTTTTTTCCTTTTCTTTTTTCAAGAAAACCTTTTTTTAACAAAGAAACATAAAAAATTTTAAAGTAGGCGTGCCTAGGTTGCGCTCCTTCACTGTCGTCGTTGGCGGTAGGGCGGGTCTCTAAGGAACCCAATCGACAGAAAGAAAAAGGGGGAGGGGGAGAGAGCATGGAAGTTTTTTTGTTTTTTTAAGATTGGGGGTTGAAAATGAAACACAAAAAAAAAAATCTTTGTTTTTAAATAATGGTGTTGAAACGGCACTATTTTGTTTGGTGGGTGGGGTCTGTGCACTTTCCCTAAAAGGGAAATTTATGCGTTTAATCCTCCTCTCTCGCAACCTCATTCAATTAACCCCCATTTTCTATCTTCTTTTATTTTTTTAAATTTGGCCCTCAAATCTTGTTTGGTTTTCGTTTTGATCCCTAATTAACTATCCAATATTTATACTTTTATATCCCGAATTTTAATTTGTTTTAGCCATGTCCTAAATCTATTTAATTTATTTATTAACCTTTTTTAAAATGTTTCATTTATATGTTATTTCAAATATTTTATATGTTGTTTATTTACATCATTATTGTAAATATTTTATATATATATTTTTGTACATTTCCTAATATTTTCTTTTATTGTAGATATTATTATTATTATTATTATTATTATTATTATATGCATATATATGAAGTATCTTTTATGTACATATTATTTTATATTATTATTACCAAATATATCATTTTTTCTTATTATTAGTACATGATTTGTTTTTATTTTCTTTTTTTGCAAATGTCATTATTATTGTTATAATAATTTCTAGTATTTCATGTTAAAATTTTTCATTAATGATATCATTGTTTGCGTCGTTTATCTATTTTTAAATTCTCACTTTAGAAATATTTTTTTCTTATGTTTTAATTAATTTCAATAAATAAAGCAACGCGCCGATTTAACATTAAGTCGTAGATTTCATCGCTATGTTGGGTGGAATTTGTCGGCTCGTGCTAAAGACGGAACACCCTTCTAAAAAACCAAAAAAAATAAAAACTAAACTTTTTCGTCTTTTCAATCGCATCACGACTAAATATTACATTGAACTCGCATTTTTGAAAATCAAGACAACACGTGTTTATAAGATACCAATTTTGGGCATCGCGAGGGTGCTAATACCTTCCCCGCGCGTAACCGACTCCCGGACCTTATTTTTCTCTGGACTTTTGACGTAGACCTAAACTCGGCCTTCCTTTTGTTTTAAAAAATAAATCTAATAGGTGTCCGATCACACCTAGGAAAAAGGATCGGTGGCGACTCCCTCTTTATTTTAAAATCAAACTTCAGTTTTCAAGTTTTCAATAAATCGCCACAATTAGCGACCAAATCTAAACATTTTTATGTCGCTACAGCTATCCAAGTGCATCATTGCTAGAGAGGCTTAAAGATAGCACATCAACCAACTTTCACTCTTAAGCATTCTAAACTTCAGATGCTAACAATTAGGTTTGAGACCTTCAGAATGTGAGTAGATGAAACATTGTTTAACTTTCATGCAAAATTATGTGATCTCTAACCACGAATTGACTCTTGGAGAGGAGTATTCCAATACAAAATTGGTGAAGAAGGTCCTCGGATTGCTCCCTACAATTCTCCATCTAAGTGACAACCATAGATGTGGCCAAGGACAACGACACGATGAGAATTGATGAGTCACGCGAATTCAATATTAATCGGGACCACATCACCATTTGAAGGGACTTAAAATGCTTTCTCAATTAGCTTAATTTACTCATTATGATCTAATAATTCCCCCTAATTTCTTCTAACACTCAACTCACTTTTAATGATTGACACATTATTTATTCTTCTTTGAGTAATTCTCTTTCCTCCTAACCACACCACCTTTGAACCAAGAGTTAGCCTCCCATTCTTATTTAATAAATTTCTAATTTTGTCAAGGCCATCATTAATGTTTGACACTCCTAAAGCTCTAGGAAAAAGTGTAGCTGCAAGGGGATAGTCAGAGGCTTTGGCATCCCCTTGGTTAAATGAAAGAATTTAACTTTTTTTAACTCTTAAATGAATTTTCTAGCTTCCTAGCCCTATGCTCCTTCCAAGCCGAATCAATCACTAATACAATGAAATTATGTTGCTTTCTATATGATGCTTCTCTTTCCCACCATTCCCATAGCTTTGCACTAGCTTTCAAATTTTGCATCTTTGGAGTTACCATAACATCCCCTTTTGATGAGACTAAGTCCTCCGAGGAGCTTTCCATATTGAGTAAACCACATCACCAATAAGCAACCACAAATCTTACCTCTCTAATAAGCTAACACAAGCATGTTTCCATGAATTAAAGATTTCATGTTACAAGTATCTCCATCAATATTAACAAAAATTTCCCACTCTTTAAACGTCCAAATACCCCCACACATGCATGGGTAAACTAGGTCGTGCTATGTGTAGGGTTGTAGTACAAGATGAGGGTGGACATAGATTTAGGGTCCCTTTGGATGGGCGGTGTGTTTATTTGCCGTTAGTGTAAAAACAATGGTAATCGTGAGATTAGTTACTGTAGTGATACTGTAATGTGAGACAAAAAAAAAACTAAATGCACCGTACTAGAGATAAACGCCCCTCTAAAGGGGCCCTTAGAAGTATTGAAACACTCTATGCATGCACGGGTATCCCATAACATGATAACTAATGCTTGGGTTAACAATTGAGTCAAATTCAAATAATCTAATTTCTACTCGAGTAGCTACGGAGTTTAAGCAATTTTTTTTTAGTTTAACCTTTCTTTTTTGCTTAATATTGAAAATATCCTGATTCGAGATAAACTAATCATAATTAAGGCATTGTTTGATAACTCATTGAAAAAATTAAATCGGCAAAAAATTAATATTTTCAATGATTTAAATTTTAAGCATGTTTCATTGAAAAGGGTTAAAAATAATAACTAAATAGGAGCTACTTTTCACTTATTATTTATCAAACAATCTAATTAAATTTCATACTTAATTTTAAGTATGTAATATACTAAATATATTTAATAACTTAAATTCAGTACTTAATTTTTAAATCTATCAAACAACACATTAAAAAACAGAATCAACCTTTTCCTTTTATCAAGTAAACAAACTCAAAATCCCAATTACTTATATCTATTAGAGCTCAAACTTTTAAAAATAAAACTCAATCAAACCCTAATACTAATCATTCATTGAATTTCATAGTCCAAGATTCTTCATAAAGTTATATCTTAATAAAAGGAAAGAAAATCCAACCTGAATTCTATATCCTAATTAGGACTAATTCAAAATCATGAATAGGTTTTTACCATAATTGAACCATCCTTCATTATTTATATATTTTTACATATTCACTAAAATGAATTAACCATCTTTTGTCGAAAAACTATTGGTAGGAATAATGTTTTTTTAAAAATAATTTTTAGTTTTTTTCATAATCTAGTTTACATTTGTGTTACATTTGTAATTTTAGTCAAGATTTAGGAAGCAAAAGTTATGTGTTAATTTAATTATTTTAATAGATGATTTTCAATAAATTTTACTTATATCCTCTTTTTTTTGTATTTTTTATATATTTGCAGGAAACGAGATGTATTAAGTCGACCTATTCGTGACTCAAGAAAACTATACAATAAAATTGTAAGATTTTTCTTTTTTTTTCTTTTTAAATTTCAATGATCATATTTATTCTTTTTGGTACAATGCTTAGAACTATCCTACAATGACAACAGTACCGATATCAATCGAGTTAAGACTCAATCGACAAATCTAATCACTTGTTTGGGACAAATCCTTGCTGATTTTTTATTACAATCTATTTCACGGTAGAGCCAATGAGTGTTAGGGGTAGTTGTTTAGATTATATAAGTTTTAAAGTTATATTATTTATTTAATTTAATGGCGTGAATAATTGTTTTTCCTTTAAAATAGTTAAAAACCCTGAAATGATTAATCTCCGTCAAATGAAAAATGAATAATTTTAAAACGTAAAAAACTTTGAAGGGGCCTACAATTTTACCATATCTTTCGATCAAATAACCCGTAACTCAAAACGGGTTTATAGAATTGAGAGTGTCAAGACTTCTACCTGCCTCGTTAGCTATATCATTATTCATCCAACTGAAACTATCATTTAATATAAAAAATATTAGTATCATTTTGTAATATTTTAATATATTTAAACAGTAAGATAATTTTTTGAATATCTAATTGAACCGAACTTGATCTAACTCGACTCAATGATTATGCATTAGGATCAACATATGGAAAAAGAGGGCGAAAATGCAGGAGACTCATCCTCCTCCTCAGAAGAAAGCAATGGAACTCAACAAGAACTTGATGAATCCCAAACATCAATGGGTCAAAGGTGCAAATTAATTATATTCTTAATTTTATATTTTGATAAAAATTACTTAATTAAATCTCATTTATTCTTGTTCATATTTTTAATTGTTTATGTACCATCAGATCTTCAGAGATAATTGAAAGCATCACAACCCATCCATCACTCCCAAATCAGCCTTTGCAACAACCAATTATTTCCCCTTCAATTTACAATTCAAGTACTAAGGTATTATCACAATACTTTGATCATCTATTACACTATCATATTATATGTAATTTGATTTCGTTTTAATTGATTTATAAATTTTTTAAGAGTTGGTATTAAAGATGGCAACATAGTGGGGGAGGTAATTTTTTGCCCACCTCGATATAGTGTTTTGATACTTTAAAATTGATCTGATTTCGATTTCAATATAATTTTATGTGTTTCAATCCAACTCCAAAAGTAAATAAAATACCCAACCCCGACCTGACTAATATGTCACGTTTTCAATTTATTATGCATTTTATTAAAATATAACAGTAAAATCTAAAATATATTTTTGAGTTTTTCCGTATAATGCAATAGAAAGTAACATAAAACCCTACATAAAGTTATATGCTGTATATAGGAGTATTTTCTTATAAGTATTCCAAAGGGAGGTTGAGTTTTCCTAAATTCAGTTCAACTCGAAATTGATTCTCGAAAAAAAATTTTATCCTAATAAAGTTCAAAGATGCTCTATAAAATAATAATTTTTTAAAATATTAATCTCAATAGGTTCTTATCATATCTGCTTTTTTTATACAATGCTTAGAATTATTTATAACCCCTCCCCAACCATTAAATAATAAGATATTGTGCTTCAACGCATTAGTATCTACGTCCTCCTACACTACCAATAACGTCGATGCCAATCAAGCTAAAACTTAATTGGCACAAAAGAATTCTTCAATAAAATGAGTTTGGCAATTATACTAAAAAAAAATATCTATGTAATTGACATGTCTCTACTTTGTTAATTTATCAATTTCTTTAATAATATAATCTTAATAAGGTAACTTTTATAAGCACATTAGTAAATTTTAAAATTTCAATATCAAAAGTAAATTTTTCTTTTTTTTTCCCTTTCATTTATTAACTAAAGTATGTATTGCTTAACATTTTGATAGGCAATGGAGTGGTCACATGATGAAAGGATTCAATCACACAATCATGAGCAAAACAATGTTGTTGAACAATTACTTCTGTATGTCTTTTATTTCTAAATATCCCAATTATGCTACCCTTATTTTAATTTATTTTTGCAAAACTATTTAGTAAATTTAGTTTCTTGAAATTATATATCTTATGCTAATATATTAAGAAAAACCTCTTAAACTATTAGCACATAAATTTTTTGTGGTCAAATAAGTCCCTTACCTTTAATTTTTACTCGTTATATCTCTTGATTTTAATTTTAAAGTAAAAATATTTTAAATTTCAAGCTCTTATCGATCTTAATTTCTTGTTGATGCTATAGACATTATATACGCTTTAACATCAACATAAAATTTAAAAGAGTAATCATAATTTTCAAAAGAGTGATTAAGTGTTATGTATAAAACAATTTAAAAAAATAATATTGTTTTATTTTTATTTTATAAACTGTTCTCATCAAATTCACAAAATATTTTTCTCATCAAATTCACAAAATATTTTTACTTTAATAATAAAATTAAGGGATTTCGTGGGTAAAAATCATAGGTTAAAGGCTTATTTAACTATAAAAATAGTGTAAGAACCAGGGCTAGGGGTGTAATTGAGTTGAGTTGAGCCTGAATACTGCCAAGCTTGAGCTTGAGTTGAACTCAAAATTTAGAACTCGATACTCGACTCGAGCTCGATTTAAGATATAACATTTTGTTTTTGGTAAATAATTAGGTCTCAAGTAATAGAAGAACCCACTCAAGGAAGTGGAAATTTGATGAAAAATAATACCATTAGAGCATCCAATGGCTACCATCTTCCAACATCAAATCTTCCACCACAATTCCGTTTGGATTTCTCTTCTATACAGGTTCATTTATTTATTTTGTATACTTACTACAAACTTGCAATCTTTTTTGTCAAATTTTATAAAAGACCCTTATACTATACTTTTTGACATTTTTTACATTATTCATTTGTATAGAGTGAGCAAGGAAATTGGAGTGGATCGTCTTTGGCCGATACAAATTGGATGAATAGGCACCCTTTTCCTCATACACATGAGCCTACTATAGATTTAGGGTATTAAAAACTTAAATTTTTCCTTTTTTTATTTAGCAATTTTATATTTAAATATATAAATCGATTCTCTGAGTATTTGTGTAATATTGATGTTATTTTTCGTCTCATAAAATTTAATATAGTAATTTTATTTGTCCTTCCAAAGGCCACATGGTTTTGGCTTCCAAGCACTGCTGAATCAAGCTATAGCATCAGATACTTGTCATATGAATGATCATGATAGGCCAATTCAACAAGTATGTATAATGCTATATTAATTTCCTTAATGTTTTCTTACTTAATCTAATTTATTGATGAATAAATATTTGTGTTGTAGATGAAAACGAGTTTGCAAGAAGACCCAAATCTCCATTTTATGGATTGGATGTCATTAAAGGAAGGCAATCAACATCAAGATATTGGTCTTCCTAGTGCTTCTGGTTCAAGGTAATATGGTGAAATTTCTAAATAGTCCCTTTAAAAATTATGCAGATATAAATTAATATATTAATAAAATTACACTTTAACTTTTCCAGAAATTTATAACTTAGTTACCTCTCTTAAAAGAAAGTTCTGACTTCGTCCTATGTGTTTAATATCCATTAGTTGCATATCAATTAAATTGGACAATCCCTATACCCTTTATTAAAAATTAAGTAAAATATTATTTTATATTTTATCTAGATTTGTTAATGTGTTGATAAGACAAAGATTGATCTGAATTGAGTCTAGTTTAAGGTAATTTTTGATAATTTTGAAAGGATTTTATTATAATTTAAGTAATTACTTTTTCTATTTAAATTTAATTATAAAATATATAAATTTTGATATGAAATTAATTTTTAAATAATTTAATATAAACTAAAAATATTAAAATAGATCTTGAAGTATTACTTTTTTTAAATAATTCCTTATACCTTCATAGTACCCAAATAATTTTTTTTCTTTTATTTGTACCAAAATTTATATTTTCATATAAATTAAAGATTCATAAATATTGTAATTTTTTATTTCATTGAATTAAAATTTTGAATGTATTTGATAACGATATTAAATAAAAATGGTTTTGATATATTTACTTATCACTTAATGTTGAAAATGTTAAGATGATTTAGTTTTTTTTAAATTATCTTTTAAAAAATTATCTTTTAATTTTCGTTAAAAATGAAATATTTAAATTATTGTATAATTAAATTTTATTTTATATTATCTAAAATAGTATAAAATATTATGTTAATTAGATTAAAATTATGAAATAAATAATTTTAAACATCTAGATTTACTATTAGCTTTAGAGGTTGTTCAGAGATAGAACCCAAGACTAATTTTTAAGTATTATTCACATTCATTTTATGGTCCATGTTCGGTATTTTGTGCCTATCCTTCCAGATAATGTTGACTTTAAGGTTCGAATTAGCATCTCCTCTTGAGAATGTAATGTGTATTATCATTGCATTCAACATTAATTGGTAAAACATGATATTGATGTCAATTTAAGGGGCAAGACCAAAAATGAAAAAAATTATTATACCGCCCCTTAAAATTTGTTCAAATTATAAATAAATATATGGTCAGATTGCACTTCCCTGCCCCAAATGAAAAAAATTCCATTGAGTTCTTTAAAATATAATAAAATTACATTTTGACCTTACAAAAATTTATATTTCAGTTCTACCCAAAAGTTTCTAGATTGCACTTGGATTTGAGTATACTCAAGCATATAAAATTAAGAGCAACAATCCACATATTTGGATATTATATATTTGATGAAACTTGTATCCTCAGGTCCAAATTTATCATGAACAAATTGTACGATCCATCGTATGAAGCCATGGGATTGCCAGTGGATCCTCATCTAAGAATGTTTCAAGCAAAATATGGTAATGGTAAGTTCCATTTACAACATCAATTATATATGTTTTAGATAATTTTATTACCATTCTTTCCAATTGAAAATTAAAATAGAATGTGTTGAAATTAATACAACTGTGGCTTTGTGTTTTTCATTTGATTCTTTGTAGCTGCAGAAAACAAGGATAAGGATAATGAGGAACATCGTTGATTCGAGACCTTTTAAAAATTATAGTTTGTATTGCTTATTTATAGAAACTTTCGAGCTTGTTGTGTGAAAAACTACATTCATGATTTTGCTTTGTTTTAATTTGTTTGATGATGAATTACAACTTTGGTTTTAATAAGTTTGAGAATGATGGACTAAAAGGAAAGCGGTATTAAGTTTTTGAAGGGTCTAATTATAATTTTTAAATATTTTTAGAGTTAAATGCGAATTTTTAAGTGTATAATTAAAATGAATGTTAGATATAAATACGTATTTGGTATAATTATGTTTTAATTTAATAAGAACACACTTATGTGTAATTTGAATCGATACAAGAATGGTTATTCTTTTATAAAGCAAGCAACCATTTAATAGCAATGTAGTTGTTGAAAAGTCAACAAAGGTAGGAAGCAACTTGTTAAAAAGGTGAAGCAAGTTGCACCGAATGTTGAAAAGTTGAATGGGATAATTGCAATTTTGGTCCCTAATTTTTAGGCCATTTGCAAGTTAGTCCCTGAACTTCAACTATAAATAGGCCTTTTCATTTTTCATTTCAACCATCCCAACCAATCTTTCTCTCTTAGTTTTCTCTCTTCTCCCATTTGAGAATTCTTAAGGAATTCTATTTGTTTGTAATATTTTGGAGATAGTAAAGTTATCATCTGGTGTTAGTGCCCGAGGACGTAGGTATAATTTACCGAACCTCGTTAAAACTCTTGTGTTCTTTCTTGTCCTATTTTTCTTTCAATATTTGAGGGTATAATAGTAGTATTTAATTGTGCTATTAAATTACTATAAAAGGGATATTCTGACTAAGGAAAGACTTGGTATTTAAGAGATCCTTGTGATCCACCTCTCTTCCCTGGGAATTGAACTTTGTGTGATTTTTTAGTACAATAATTTACACGCTTCCGACCCTATTGAAACAACAAGTGGTATCAGAGCCGAAGGTTAATCGTAGTATGCTCTGTGGTTGCAGTTTAAACTGATCTTCCACATCAGAAAAGATTTCCTTAGGTATATTGAAAGATTATGGAGAAAACGGTCGGTGTAGGAGCTTCAACATCGTCCATGTGGACAAGACCGACAATTGCAAATGCAAGATTGGCCGTGGAGATCTTTGATGGCACGGGCCATATTGGTATGTGGCAAAGTGAGGTTCTAGATGCCCTTTTCAGCGAGGTCTAGACATTGCCATTGATGAAGAGAAACCGGATGATGTCACAGGAGAAAGATTGGAAGGCGATCAATCGGTTGGCATGTGGCACAATTCGATCATGCCTTTCTCGAGAGCGAGAGGTATGCTTTTTCAAAGGAGACTTCGCAAATAAGTTCTGGTGGCACTTGAAGAAAAATTTTTGAAGAAAAACAGTCAAAATAAGCTCCACTTGAAGAAAAGACTGCTTCGCTTCACTTACGTCCCAAGTACCACAATGAATGATCACATCACCAAATTTAATCGGTTAGTCACCGATTTGTTGAATATGGATGAGACATTCAAAGATGAAGATTTGGCTTTGATCTTTGTTGGGGTCACTTCACGAGGAGTTTGAGTTCCTAGAAACTACTCTACTTCATGGCGGGAGTGATATATCTCGAGCGAAGTGCATGCGGCCTTATACGCTTATGAACAGAGAAAGAAGGACAAACAGAAAAACTCAATCGAGATCTGAAGCTTTAGTAGTCCGAGGTCGTTCATACACTCGGAAGAAAACTCAAAAGGGAGATCAAAGTCAAAGTCCGGACTCGGGAAAGATGAATGTGCCTTTTGTCATGAGAAAGGCCACTTTGGAAGAAAAATTGTCCAAAGTCAAGAATAAGGGAAAAGTCTGCTGTAGATACTTGTGTTGCAAAGCATGATACCAAAGACTCAATTATCATTGGTTGCATCATCATCGTCGTTCCATTCGGATGAGTGGATATTGGATTCGGGTTGTACCTATCATATGTCCCCTAACCGGAGTGGTTCTCGATTTAGTAGAACTAAATGGAGGAGTTGTTTATATGGGCAATGACAATGCACAGTAAAACTGTTGGGATAAGTTCAATCCAATTAAAGAATCAAGATGGATCAACCAGAGTTCTAACTGATGTTCGGTACGTGCCCAGTTTGAAGAAAAATCTCATCTCATTGGGAGCCTTGGAATCCAATGGTTCGGTTGTTACTATGAGAGATGGGGTTTTGAAAGTGACATCTGGCGCACTTGTGATATTGAAGGGCATCGGGAAAAATAACTTGTATTACTACCAAGGTAGTACAGTTATTGGAGCGATCATTGCAGACTTCCGGTAACAAAGAATTGGACTCAATGCGGTTGTGGCATATGAAGTTGGGACATGCCGTGAAAAATCCTTGCAAATTCGGCAAAGCAAGGATTGTTGAAAGGTGCAAAGGCTTGCAAATTAAAATTTTACGAGCATTGTGTTCGGGAAAGCAAAAGAGAGTGAAATTCGCCTTGCTATCCATAATACAAAAGGTATTTTGGAATATGTTCACTCGAGATGTGTGGGGCCTTCCAAAACACTTTCGTTGGGAGGAAAACACTACTTTGTTACTTTTGTTGATGACTTTTCCGAAGAGTTTGGGTGTATACCATGAAAACTAAAGATGAAGTGCTTGGAGTTTTTCTTAAATGGAAAACTATGATCGAAAACCGACCGGCAAGAAAATCAAGCGGCTTAGGGCGGACAATGGAGGGGAATATAGAAGTGATCCGTTCTTCGATGTGTGCCAAGAGTATGGTATTGTTCGACACTTCACAGTTAAAGATACACCACAGCAGAATGGAGTGGCAGAGCGTATGAATCGAACATTGCTGGAGAAAGTTCGATGTATGTTGTCCAATCTTTGGGTTGGGCAAGCAATTTTGGTTTGAGGTCGTGACATACGCGCCATCTTGTTAATCGTTTGCCATCATCTGCATTAGAAAGAAAAACTCCTATGGAGGTATGGTCCGAAAACCCGCTCTGATTATGATTCATTACATGTGTTTGGATCCACCGCATATTACCATGTGAAGGAGTCAAAGTTAGATCCGAGGGCAAAGAAAGCTCTCTTTATGGGAATCACTTACGGAGTGAAGGGATTTCGTCTTTGGTGCTTAAGCACAAAGAAAATGATCTGTGAGAGAGATGTTACCTTTGATGAATCGCCACATTGAAAAAGGTAGCGAGATGAAGATATTCAGACAAGCGATACTCCACAGCGGTGGAGTGTACTCCAAAACAGTGGAGTTTGAGCGGATGGGATTTGCCCAGTTAATAAGTCTAATTCTCCAGCCACAATGGAGGAATTAGAGGTTGAAGAGGTTCGACCCAAGAACCATTAAGTACACTGAACCGATTGCAGATTGCAAGGCCAAGGAGAGAAATTCGTAAACCCGCTCGATTCTCGATATGGTGGCCTCGCCCTTCCGTTGTTGATGATGATATTCCTATCACTTATCAAGAAGCAATGCAAAGCTTAGAAAGTGATAAATGGAAAAGCGCCATGGATGAAGAAATGCAATCTCTCTGAAGAACAATACTTGGGAGTTGGCGCAATTACCGAAAGGTAAAAGGGCAATCGGATGCAAGTGGGTATTCAGTAAGAAAGATGGATCTCCTAGCAAGAAAGATGTTCGCTACAAGGCAAGGTTGGTAGCTAAAGGCTACGCTTCGAAGGAGGAATTGACTACAATGATGTATTTTCCCCTGTTGTGAAGCATTCCTCCATTAGAATTTTGTTGGCCTTGGTAGCACAGTTGAATTTGGAGCTAGCTCAACTTGATGTTAAGACGGCTTTCTTGCATGGTGAGTTAGAAGAGAAGATCTATATGACTCAGCCCGAAGGATACAAAGATGCTGGTGGTAGAAATTGGGTTTGTAAGCTGAACAAATCGCTATATGGATTGAAGCAATCCCGAGGCGATGGTACAAGCGATTTGATAGCTTTATGAAAAGGCAGAAGTACACAAGAAGCAAATATGACAATTGTGTGTATTTGCAAAAGCTACATAACGGATCTTTCATTTATCTACTCTTGTATGTTGATGATATGTTAATCGCTTCGAAGAGCCAAAAAGAGATAGATAAGCTGAAGGCTCAGTTGAATCAAGAGTTCGAGATGAAAGATCTAGGTGAGGCCAAGAAGATTCTCGGCATGGAGATAAGTAGAGATAGACAGAGAGGTAAGCTTTGTTTGAATCAGAAGCAATATCTGAAAAAGGTATTACAATGTTTTGGTGTAAATGAAAACACTAAACATGTAAGTACCCCACTTGCTTCTCATTTGAAATTTAGTGCTCAATTATCTCCGAAAATTGAAGAAGAAAGAGAATATATGGCAAAAGTCCCATATGCTAATGCAGTTGGGAGTTTGATGTATGCGATGGTATGTACGCGGCCTGACATTTCACAAGCTGTTGGAGTTGTGAGCAGGTATATGCATGATCCTGGAAAGGGACATTGGCAAGCTGTGAAATGGATTCTGCGGTATCTTCGAAAAACCGTAGATGTTGGTTTAGTTTTTGAGCAGGATGAAACACTTGGTCAGTTTGTAGTCGGATATGTTGATTCCGACTTTGCTGGTGATTTAGATAAACGTCGTTCAACTACGGGGTATCTGTTTACTCTTGCGAAAGCCCCATGAGTTGGAAGTCTACCTTACGATCTCATGATGGTATGTCTACTACTGAAGCGGAATATATGGCGATTCTGAAAGGCATTAAGGAGGCTATTTGGCTTAATGGATTGTTGAAAGACTTGGGAGTTGTTCAAAGTCACATTAGTCTATATTGTGACAGTCGAGGCGCTATTCATTTAGCGAAAAATCAAGTCTATCATTCAAGAACCAAGCATATCGACGTAAGATATCACTTTGTGCGGAAGTCTTTGAAAAGGAAAAATTCTACTTGAAAGATTCCGACAGAGATAATCCTGCAGATATGATGACCAAAATGGTAACAACAATCAAGTTTAATCATTGTTTGAACTTGATTAACATCCTGAGAATTTGAGCACCTTCAGGTGTATGGCGCTCGAGAGCGCATTTGGAGGCACTACAAAAGATAACTTTATCGAATTTGGGGAGTTGAAGGAAGTGTGTGAAGATGCGATTATCCTAATCAAATCTTCAAGGTGGAGATTGTTGAAAAGTCAACAAAGGTAGGAAGCAACTTGTTAAAAGGTGAAGCAAGTTGCACCGAATGTTGAAAAGTTGAATGGGATAATTGCAATTTTGGTCCCTAATTTTAGGCCATTTACAAGTTAGTCCACGAACTTCAACTATAAATAGGCCTTTTCATTTTCATTTCAACCATCCCAACCAATCTTTCTCTCTTAGTTTTCTCTCTTCTCCCATTTGAGAATTCTTAAGGAATTCTATTTGTTTGTAATATTTTGGAGATAGTAAAGTTATCATCCGGTGTTAGTGCCCGAGGGCGTAGGTATAATTTACGAACCTCGTTAAAACTCTTGTGTTCTTTCTTGTCCTATTTTTCTTTCAATATTTGAGGGTATAATAGTAGTATTTAATTGTGCTATTAAATTACTATAAAAGGGATATTCTGACTAAGGAAAGACTTGGTATTTAAGAGATCCTTGTGATCCACCTCTCTTCCCTGGGAATTGAACTTTGTGTGATTTTTTAGTACAATAATTTACACGCTTCCGACCCTATTGAAACAACAGTAGTATCTCCAAACAAGTATCGGGTGTAGTAGTAAGATACATTGTATTTTAAAATAGAATATAAGTTCGAACATTGAATATTACATGATTAAGAGGGACAACCACATATCCCTAAAAAAGTTAGTCTTTATGGACCGTACAACGAACATGTCAGACATTGCCAACTTAGAATATGGCAAATTCTTGCACCCTGAGAGTTTCTAGTTTCTCCAAACCAATACAAATGAATATCTCCAAGCATTTCAACTTCATGTGAGAAACAGCATGCTTTGCATTCACTAGACTGAAACTATAATGCGAATGGAGGCACTTGAACGACGTGCAGACGAATAAAATGGTATCGAACCGTTCATCTCTAATATCAACATGTATCAAGAAAAGCTATCTTAGAAACTCGAAACGATTAACAACATTCAAAGCTGGCGTACGCACGAAGAATACATAATCCAACTGCTTTAAATAAGGCTCTACTCCCTTCTTTTTATCGAAGAGGTCGAGTGGGATAGAGTACTTCTTAGTGAAGTATGGATTGAAAAGTTTATTGCAAAAACAACCAAAGATCAATATGACAACTAAAATATTCCCTAATGGAGCATGAATGCCAAATTTCATGTAGTTTTTGACCTTGGTGAAACCTAAGCACTTCGTTAACCACTTGTATGTATCTATCCTTGTAAGGTTTATATACTTTAGAGCTTACAAGATCTCTGCCATTAGAAGTGTTTATGGGCCAAGTTCAAATCAGACCTAGATATGATATTAACATATTTGATATTTGTCTAAATTCGGTCTAGCTCAAAATATGAGTCTAAAATTTTGTGCACACCCGCCCATAATTATAAATGGGTAATTCAAACTCATCTTAAGTCCACCCATATTATTTTAAAAAAAAATTAATTTAATATTTAATAGTTATAATTTTTATTTATTAAAATTTTATATAAAGTCATCTTAACATTTTTAATGTTTATATTATAGTAGTATAAATTTTTTATATGTTATAAATTACATAATATATAAAAATAACATAATATAAAACATTACAAACTTTAAAAAAAAATAGTCAATTTGGGTCAAGCCGGGTTCGTGCTTCTAATGTTCAAGCCCGAGCCCGGCTCTTATTTTAAACGGGCTTAATTTCTTACCTAAACTCACTTTTGGAGGATAATATTTTTACCCAAACTCTCTTAAATATAAATATTCAAACTTAAGTAAATAACTCAACCTATAAATAGTTCTATTTCTTCAAATCTAAAGTTGAGATAAGGGATGGATGCCCATAAATATCACCATCTTCAAGGATGCCAGTGAAAATTACTTTCTTGAATGTCAATAGTGATGAAATGATTAAAAGGAAATTTTTGACAATTCACAAATCTTATCTTCCAATCTCATCCTTTTGCAGCCCTGTTTTTCCATACAATTTTTGTTATGTACTTTGGAGGGAAACAAAACCATGAAATATAAAATCATATATGAATAATATGATGATGATGATGATAATATAACTAGGTACCATCACTAATTAAGAAAAAGGGCAAACTCGTGTTGAATCTAACATATAAGAACAGTAAAAAAACACATTAAAATTAATTTAATTGTTTATGATACCAAAAGAGGGTATGTAGAAGATTGAGGTCAATTCATCTTGACTGGGGGGAGAGTTATATGGATTGAGTGGTGGAAGAAGCCTATGAAAGAAGAAAAGTTTGGGAGAAGAAGGTAGCGCAGTTGGAGTAGAGGGTCTGTCTACGTGCAAGCTTTAAGGTTGAGAGGGGGTATTTGTATCATTGTATGGGTTTGACCTCTCTTGCATTGTGTAATCCCTTGATAAGCTTGTTAACCTCTTCCATGGTTCCTTGTTAGATCAATAATACAATATGAGGTGATATGGCTATAAAGTATATGGGTGACATATGATAAAATAATTGTCGAAACCATCTTTCGATTTAAAAAAATTTAAAGTTTTTAAATTTAATGAAAATACGGGGGAATCGAATTTTGAAAAAAATAGGAATAAGGGAGTCGCCATCGATCTTTTTGTTTTGGGTGTGATCGGATCACCTAAAAATTTGGTTATTTTAATAAAAGATTTGCGATTTACTAAAACAATGACTCGGTCTCTGAAAATTTTAGAAAAATGGGCTCAAAGTTGATTCACGCATGAGGAAGGATTAGCGACCTCACTCGCCCAAAATTGGTACCAAATCAATTAAATCTTGTCCTTTTGTCTAAAAAATGTTTTTTGGAATGTGGCTCCTTTTAATAAAAGTTGAATAACCCGAGTTGATTGTCAAAATCTTTTTGTTTCGACGTCCGAAAAATTTATAATTTGAAAATCACGAAAGGATGCTCAATTATTTAGTCCAACGAAAAATCGAAACCCAGCACAGTAGGGCACGATTCTTCGAATTCCCAAACATCGATCATTGCCTCACTTTGGGAAAATACAAGTGAAATTCCGGGGAGATATTCGATTATTTTGGACAGACGGGAGATTGCAACCCAGCACGATAGGGCACTATTCCTCGAACTGCCAAACATCGAACACTTCTTTCGTTTTAAAGGGCTTTTAGAAAACGTGAATGAAACTTCGAAGGGATCTTCGATTGTTTAGGGCGAATGAAAAAGCGCAACCCAGCACGATAGGGTACGATTCTCAAATCGCCAAACATCAAACATCCTTTGTTTTGAAAGGTTTTAATAAACATGAGTGAAAACCTAAAGGAATATTCGATTGTTTTGAGCAAGCGAAGTCACAACCCAAGACGATAGGGCATGATTCCCGAATTGTCAATCACCGAATATTGCCTTCGTTTTAAATGATTTTAGAAGACATGCGTGAAATTTTGGAGGATATTTGATTATTTTAAGCAAACGAGAAATTGCAACCCAGCACGTTAGGGCACAATTCCACGATTGCCAAATATCAAATCTCGTCTTCGTTTTAAAGAATTTTTAAGTGAATACTTATAAACTAGCTTAAAACGTATTAATGCATTTTTTGAAATGAAACAAAATTAATCATAAAATTTAGATTTTATAAAACCACGTTTCGAAAATCAAAAAGAAAACGATGAATGGGTAATATGTACATACGAGACATGGTCCATTAATAAACTAATAATTAAGCGGGACTAATCAAAAAAGGTAATACGATTACAAAAATGCATGGAGAATAATTACTATAATAATACAATGACAAAGATGATAATATAACAACCATTCAAGCAAAACAATACATATGATAGCATGGCACAATAATATTCATCGTATGTTATAGAATAACCAATATAAGACATAAAAATAATATAGCAATTAGAAACCAATGCGCTATCCAATGATAACAACAAGTAAATGGACCTATATAAGTATTTTAAAATAAAAATCTATTAAAGTAACAAGTATATCGACATGTATACCTATGAATTAAAAAAGGTACATGCAAATTTGTATAGAAATGATAATGTATATACATGCTTAATAATACATATGAATCAAATACATGTACTAATATAAATAAATCCAAAATAACTCAAATCCTATGCCAAACACATGCAAAGCATATTTGAATAATAAAGAAATACGTTAAAAATGCCGGGATATATATAAAGACAAAAGCCGTATATGCATATAAAAATATATTGACACTATTATAATATATACATACATATATAATAATATAAAGGAAACAAATATTTAAAATGTATAAAACATGATGTTCACATTGTTAAGAGAAAACAGTTTATAACAATGGAATAGCCATGACCTAAAATTAAAAAAAAATAATTAATTAAGAACACACAAAAGGGCTATGAACTAAAGGACTTAATCAAAATTAAACTAAAACAAGAGGGGAAAATTAAGAAAATGGAACAAATGAAAAAAAAGGGACCAATGCGCGAGGCGCGATAATGCAGAGGGATCTAAACTGGAAACATACCGGTCCTCACAATGCAGCACTAAAACGCAGACTAAATTACAAACGCGCATGAATTAAAGAGCCAAATTAAAAAAGGGCCAAACAAATAAGGTGCAATTGAATATTCGCACAAAAGGAAGGGTTTAATGCAAAAATTCCCCACTCCTAATGAAAAGACGCAGACTTATTTTAATGCTGAAACACTTATTCCCATTTACTTTTCTTTCAAAGCACAAGTAACCTTTTAATTTAAAAAAAGAAACAGAACCCTTCACCCTCTTTGGGTTCATTAAGCAACCGCCCAAACCACATCAATTTGATGGTTGACGGAGGACGAACGGGGGTCAGATCTTGCTGAAGAATGCCTTGCCCACAAAGATCCGGTAAGAGTACTCCTTTCCCCTTTTTTTTTTTAAAAAAAAACTTTAAAATCCTATACTATTCTGTCAAAAATAAGGCGAAATTCAACGAAGAGCAAGAGAAAACAACCCTAGCCTGAATCACCATATTCCTGAGACATGAGGGCTTTCATCGGTGTTGTTTCAAGTATCCTTTTCGTTTTCTATGCTAAAATAATGCAAGCAAATCGATGGAAAAGAGGGAAAGATTTGAAATCACCTTTAGATAACTTTTTTGATTTCTTTTCTACTGTTTAGAATATGTATTGTAGTGTGCGTATCTCGTCCCCAAAAAAAAAAGAGACTTTACAATCGAAAAATACAGGGCCCCAAAAAGATCAAAACATAAAAAATAAAAAATACAACTTTTCTTTGTTTTTCTATTTGCTACTGCTGTGGTTTGTCTGTTCTTCACAGGTACGGGGTGCATTGGCATCGTACGGAGGCTGTGCTGGCGCGGGCATGGCTGCTGGAGGGTATGGAGGTGGTACAATTTGGTCTCTATCATGGCATAAAAGAGTTGCTAGGGTTCTGCCCTATTTTTGAATCTTGGGCCACTTGGGCTGATATAATTTGGACTAGTTTTATTAGTTTTGGGCTATGGGTCATGTAACTAGGCTATGGGGTATTGGGTTTGTGACTTGGGTCTTGGATTTTAATTTTGGGTTTAGGGTCATGTATTAATTTTAGGTTTTGGACTGCAATGATTTGGTTTGTAAAAGGACACTAAAATGGGTTGTTTGTGTTTTAAACTTTTTGTTTATTGATTTATTTTATATTTTGTTTTGGTCTTTTGTGTTTGTTTGGGCCGGGCAAATTTGGCCCACTACAGCTGCCCCTCTTTGCTCATTGACGTGTAACGAGAATAGAGCAAAGACTTCGACGAGGGTCAATTTTGCCCGATTTTGCGGAATCATGACTTCTTTGGTGCTTCTTTTCTTCGAGTGACTTTGACTTGCTCCATTGGAGATGAGATCTGCAATCTTCGGCCTACTCCACTATAACATTAGGGAGCTAGGATGGTGGCTTAAATCTGCTTCACTGCAACTTCAGGAAGCCAAGGTTCGTCATCTTCAATTTGCTCTCTGTCAATCACAGAGACGCCAAATCTGTCATCTTCGATCTGCTCTCCGCCAATACAGAGATGCCAAATCTGCTATCTTTGATCTGCTCTCCACCAATACAGAGATGCCAAATCTGCTATCTTTGATCTGCTCTCTGCCAATACAGAGGCTAAATCTGCTATCTTCAATCTGCTCTCTGCCAATAAAGAGACGCCAAATCTGCTATCCTTGATCTGCTCTCTGCCAATACAGAGACGCCAAATCTGCTATCTTCAATCTGCTCTCCACCAATACAGAGACGCCAAATCTACTATCTTCAATCTGCTCCCTCCAATACAGAGATGCCAAATCTGCAGGATTTACCAATGTCGTTACACTGTCTTCTAAAGACATGATGTGTAGAATGGGTTTCCTGTATCTGTGTATGTCAAATAACTAGAATGCTATGATCGAGGTGAATCAAATGATCCTAACTAAATGAATGACTATGAATGTAGAAATGTCATGAGAGTGATTCCTTTTTAAACGCTTAAGGCATCATTGCTCATAACTCGTCTGGGTTCCATCATTGATGTGCTATCGCGTCTTCTTACTTAGCCATTATCTCTGACAAAAAACTTGAAGAAATAGTCCTAATTTGGATTTCTCTTTTTCCAATATTTTCCAACTTTGAGCCCGGTTAGTTGTGACAGCCCAAAATTGACCCTAGTCGGAAGGTGGTCTCGGGACCACAAAACCGAGGCATAAAAATAATTAAAAATTTATTTTGATGCCTATAATATGTGTGTGCTCATGTATGACATTTTATGATGATTGATTTAGTGTTATAAGGGTGAATTCCACAAGAAAGGACTTAGTAATGAACTTTGAAAGTATGATAGGGAAATGTGTGATGACTAATTAAAGCATGCATGCAAAATAATGGACTTGCATGTCAAATTCCCCTTTTATAGGTGGTGGCGGCCATGACAAGGGAGGATGGGCTAAACATGTCATGAAACATGTTTTGTTGGTGCATTAGGGTGAAATAATAAACAAAGGTGTATGGGTGATAAAAAAATGAAAAAAAAATGTGTGTGAGTGTGGTAATCCCCCCCCATTGCCGTGAGTTGTAGAGAAGGAAAGAAAAAAATTTTGTTCATCCTTTCTTTGAGCCAAAACTAAGGAAGAAGGAGGATTTTTGCTTCATGCTTGGTTTGGAAGAGATCTAGAAGGAGATTTGGCCAAGTTTGCATCAAGATTAAGGTATGTATGAGGTTGTGTTAGGAGTTTCATGCATGTTTTGGTTGCTAACTTGATGTGCATGTTAGCCATGGCTCAAATCTTTGTTAAGCCATGGAAATGGTATTTGGCCAAAGTTGTTATGGTGATAAAGCCATTGCATGCTAAGTGTGAAGCTTGATGATGATGCATGCAATGATGGATTGTCTACTCTTGAGCAAGATTTTGAGCCTTCTTTTTGATTTATCATGATTGAAGTTGAAAAGGAGCATGATTGTCATATTCGGCCATTCATGAGCATGGTTCATGCTTCTTGCATGTTAGTTAAAATTTGTATTTTTGGATGGCTATGGACACCTTGAAAATTCGGCCATGCTCATATTGTATATATATGTTTGCACATGATGTTTTGGCTATGAAGTAAGTGATGAATAAGTTGGTTTAAAGAAGAAGATGTTGAAGAATAATTGTGAAATTTCAAGCACAATTCGCCTAGCACACATATAAGTGCTTGATGCTATATTATAAGTTTTGAGCCACAATATGCAAAGCATTAACTAGTAAAATGCATGCTGTTTTTGTGAGGTATTAAGTGCATAATTGGCCTCAACATGTACATGAATATTCGGCCTTGGGTAGCCTATTGAAGGCCTTAGCATTTCCTTGATGCTCAAATAAATTGTATTGAATTGCTTGATGTAGTATAAAATGTGCATGACCATTGTGTATTCAAGCTAAAGAGTGGCCATATGACCATTTAAAATCCTTGTCATATTCGCCATAAGCAAGCACAATGAGGTTTTAATAAATTGAATTTGTTTGAATTAGCTCAAGAGCTAAGAGGGCCACAATTGGACAAGGGGAAGGAAAAGGTGATCGAATAGCCGAAAAAGCCGTTCGACAACATCCGAGGTAAGTCCTCAAGAAGTGATCTTACTTGAATTATGTAAGATGAAACATGGATGTGTATGATTATTGATCATGTGTGTATGAGTATTTGAATTCCACCGGGCTAAGTCCCGAAGGGCGAATATGCTAATGATTATAATTGTGTTTGAGCCTTAGTAACGAAAATGAAATATGTATGTCCAATGATTATTGATGTATGTGTGCATGAGAAATTGAATGATATCCGGGCTAAGCCGAAGACAATTATGCTGAAATTTATATCCGGGTTAAGACCGAAGGCAATTGTGCTAGTAGCTATATCCGGGCTAAGACCGAAGGCATTCGTGCAAGTTGTTAAATCCGGGCTAAGACCGAAGGCATTTGTGCAAATCGTGATATCCGGGTAAAGTCCGTTGGCCTTGGTGCGGGTTACCATAACCGGCTATGTCCCAAGGCGATTGAGCAGTACCGACATCCGGATAAACTCGAAGGTATGCGATTTGAAAATTATGAGCTTGCTGGAAAATTTCAGCTAATGCACTTGTGAAATTTCCCAATGATAAGGTAAGTGCGGTGTGTGCTTTGCGCGCTAGGAGTAGAGCGTATGAATATCCGCTCCTATGATGGAAGCGAGTTATCGGCCTTAATGAAGCCGTTATTTGTGTATGAACATAAGAGTTGGGATGGTAAAGTAAGTATGATTATGTGAATGCGCATTAATGAAATGATGCATTTAACTATGTGAATGTATTGCTGTAATTAGAGTTGATTATATTCCTTGAGACTTACTAAGCATAAAAATGCTTACTCATTGCTTTGGCTCTCGGTTTTCTAGATTTATTTCGATAGCAATCGGATTCGGGATCGTTGAAGTCGAAGTCATCCACACTATCAAGCCCCCATTTTGGTATAAATTCTTGGTTGAACTTGAAATGGCATGTATAGGACTACCCTTGTTTGTTAAATATGTGGTGATGTAAGTATATACGGCCATGCGAAAATGGCTCGAAAAGGAACATGAACTTAGAATAATTGTGGTTTGTATGTATATATTTGGTGTCATGATGTGGCTATGGCTTGGAAATGGGAATGTTGGTCATATGATCAGCCATTGGCATGGTTAAAATGATCATATATGAACCTATGTATGGCAAAGACTAGTTGGTTCATGGAGACTACCAAATAGGTAAGACCTACCTTAAAACAGATGCTGCCAGCTGCAGTGACGTGAATGTGAAAAATCACCAAAATTCGTAGAAATGGAATTAAATAGTGAATAAGCTATGTAAATGAACCTTGATGAGTCTATTTTCATATGGAAGAAACGAAATGGTCATAGGAGTTACATGTTAAGAGATATTAATGCTATTGTGAGACAGGGCCAGAACGGTTTCTGGGTTCCCTGTCGCAACTTTAAAATTTACTATAAATTATCCAGAAAGAATTAGGCGACATACCTTATATGTACAGATTCCATTTTGAGTCTAGTTTCATTAGAAACAAACGACACCAGGATTAAAGCCCTGTACAGAGAGATATTCAAGTTATACCGCGCGAAGGTCAGAGCAGTCGATCCCTGTAACATGGGTGACTTTAACTAATAAACTGTACCAATTGGCCCATCCAAAATTCTAGAAATAAATCCATGGATGGATATATGAGTCTAAATTCAGGAAAATTTACGAAACCAGTTTTCGAGTTTTGAAACTCGAGATATGATTTTAAGGCGACGGTGATGCAGTCTTCCAGCCTGACTGGAAATGTCAAATTGGTGGGCAAACCATGTGAACTTGGCTTGTTAACCCCTCGTGTCCGACACGGAAATGGTCTCGGGTTCGGGTGTTACAATTTTATGGTATCGAGCCACGGTTTAGTCGATTCTAGGACTACCGTGAGGTGTTTGGGGTCTAGCTATACATGCCATTAAATGATGAATCGATAGTGTGGTGATTTCGACAATTTGACTTTGAGTTGTTTATAGCAATGGGTCCCGATCCCAACCGAGCAATAGCTGATGATGTGGAGAGTGTGGCGCTGCTCCGCACAAGGGACAGCGCGGCGGACTCTCAACCTATGGCCAGCAATCCGAATGATGAGGCTAGGCAAGCCTTTTATAGTGTGATGAGCGAATGGTTTAATCAATACATTCGAACTAACACGGCTGTCCCACGACCTCCATTCCCGACAAATGCAACCCCGCACCTACAATACCTCCGTGAATGACCAAATAAGGTCAAGTAAGCCCCGATCGATAGGATTCGAAAACATGGGGCCACTGAATTTAAAGCTACGGATGATGATGATGCCGAACGAGCTGAATTTCGGTTGGACAACACTATCCGGGTGCTCGATGAGCTATCTTGTACACCGATGAATGCTTAAAGTGTACCATCTCCTTGCTCGTGATTCCACCTACTATTGGTGGAGTACTCGACTTCGTGGTACCTAGAGAGCAAGTGACTTGGGAATTTCTTGATCTTAAGCAAGGTTCTATGTCGGTTACCGACTATGAACGAAAATTTGTGAGGCTTAGCCGATACACGCGAGAATGCATTTCGTCCAAGCTATTATGTGTAAATGCTTGAGGATGGGCTGAATGATGATATAAGGATGTTCGTTGGCATTCTCGAAATCTGAGATCGTAGTACTTGTTGAGCGAGCTTGTAAAGTCGAAGAGCTTAGAAAGGAGAAACAAAAAGTGATGTGGGAACTGGAGAATTCGAAGAGGTCCTCGGAAAGTCTCTTCAACAGCAATCAAGAGATTTCGAGATGATGTGAACCGGTCTAGAGCGCTTTGGGCTTTTTTGACGAGGACGCGATCGACCCCTGTGACCACACGAGTCACTTGATCGCCAATGGTGGAAATGATCGCGAGAGAGGCGGAGTGTCAACATTGTGGCAAATGGCATTCGGGAGCTGTTGGTTTCGTGATCACTCCTGCTATAAGTGTGGATCGGCCGACCACTTTAGGAAGGATTGCAGGAAGCTTGAGCAGAATGTGAGTCGAGTGGAAACTCGGGTGCTACCACTACTCGAGGTAGGCCACCTAGAAATATGGGCAATGTCGGTGGCGGTCGAGAGGATCTAGAGATGCTACCATCGATCCGAGGCTCGTGCTCCTGCGAGGACTTATGCCATCTGCGCGCCGAGGATCTTGCCTCTCCGGATGTCATTCTGGTGCTTTCACCCTTTTCAATACTAAAGTGATTGCATTGATTGACCCCGGTTCTACTCAATCTTATATATGTGAAACCTTAGCATCCAAAGAAGACTTTGCCTATTGAGTCTCTTGAGTTTGTAATCCGGTGTCAAACCCTTGGGTCATTACGTGCTTGTCAACAAAGTGTGCAAGAAAAGTCTCCTAGTGTTCGAGGTTCTTGTTTCCGGCGGACTTGATGCTTTTGCCGTTCGATGAATTCAATGTTATTCTTGGTTTGGATGGGTTGACCATGCACGATGCGGTCGTAAATTGCAAAAGCAAGACTATCGATTTGAGGTGCGCGAATAACGAGATAATTCGGGTTAAGTCTACGGACTTAAAGGGTTGCCACCGTAATATCGCAATGTTGGCCCGAAAGTATGTAAGAAAAGAGTGCGAAGCGTACACAGCGTCGTGCTCGATGACAAGGAATCGAAAAAGAAACTCGAATCTGTGCCGTGGTTTGTGAATACCCGGATGTTTTCCAAGAATTGCGGGTTTACCACTGTTCGGAAATAGAATTTGGCATCGAATTGGTACTGGTACCACTCCATTTCGATAGCTCCGTGTCGTATGGCACCAACGGAATTAAAGGAGTTGGAAGCTCGGTTGCAAGAATTGGTGGATAGAGGTTTTGCTCGCTTGAGTTTTTCGCCTTAGGGTGCGCCGGTGTTGTTCGTGAAAAGAAGGATGGAACCATGCGGTTGTGCATCGACTATCGTCGACTTAATAAGCGACGATAAAGAACAAATATCCGTTGCCACGTATTGACGACTTGTTCGACCAAGCTGAAGGAGCCTCGGTGTTCTCGAAAATAGATTTGAGATCGGGCTACTATCAATTGCGAATCCGAGATTCGGACGTGCCCAAGACCGCCTTGAGCGAGATATGGTCACTATGAGTTCCTAGTGATGCCGTTTGGGCTCACTAATGCCCTACGGTATTTATGGATTTAATGAATCGGATCTTTAGACCATATTTGGATCGATTCAGTAGTCGTGTTCATTGATGACATCTTGGTCTATTCAAGAAATGAGACCGAACATCTTTGAACACTGCGGTTAGTCTTGCAAATTTTACGGGACAAGCAATTATATGCTAAGTTCAAGCAAGTGTGAGTTACGGTTAAGAGAGGTTAGCTTATTGGGTCATGTGGTATCTGCATCGGGTATTCGAGTCGACCGAATAAAATTTCAGCCATACTTAATTGGAAGCCTCAGAAATATTCTTGAGGTTCGGAGCTTTTGGGGCTTGCTTAGGTTATTACCGACGATTTGTAAAGGCTTCTCAACGATAGCCACGCCGATGACGGCTACTCCAAAAGGACGTTAAGTTCGAATGGACGGAGAAATGCCAAAAAGTTTCGATCAACGAAAACTTATTTGATGAAGCCCCAATTCTAGTGCAACCCGAGTCCGCAAGGAGTTTGTCATCTATAGCGACGCCTCTCTACTTGGGTTAGGTTATGTATTAATGCAAGAAGGTCGAGTTGTGGCCTATCGTCGAGGCAATTAAAGCCACATGAGAAAAATTATCCAGACTCATGATCTCGAATGGCCATATCGTATTCGCCTTAAAGATTTGGCGACATTACTTATTTGGTGAAAGGTGCCATGTATACTCGGATCACAAAAGTCTCAAATATTTGATGACCCAAAGAGACTTAAATCTGCGACAAAGACGTTGGCTCGAGTTGTTAAAGGATTATGAGTGATCATTGACTATCACCCGAAAGGCGAATATGGTTGCGGATGCCTTGAGTCGTAAATCGTTATTCACTTCTGACGATGAATGTGCACTTATCATCCGATCCGACGGTGTGTTAGTGGCTGAATTGAAAGCCAAACCATTATTGACACACCAAATTCGAGAAGCTCGGAAAGTCGACGACGAGTTGGTTGCAAAATGGGCTGCGTGTGTTCGAACAAGGACTCGGAGTTTCAAATCGGCGATGACGATTGTTTGAGGTTCAAAAGTCGTCGGTGTGTCCCAAAGAATTTGGAACTCATTTCGATAATTCGAATGAAGCCCATTGTAGCCGAATGGCAATCCACCGGGAGTACGAAGATGTACAACGATTTGAAACGTCGGTTTTGGTGGCATGGTATGAAACGAGACATCTCCGATTTTGTTTGAGATGTTTAATATGTCAACAAGTGAAAGCGGAACATCAAGTGCCTTGAGGATTACTTCACCGATCACGATACCCGAGTGGAAATGGGATTGAGTCACAATGGACTTTGTGTCCGGACCGCCATTGTCGACAAGTAAGAAGGATGCGATTTGGGTTGTTGTTGATAGATTGACTAAGTCGGCTCACTTTATCCTGTCGTCGGATTTTCATTAGATAAACTAGCTGAATTGTACGTTTCTCGATTGTGAGATTACACGGGTATCGATTTACATTGTGTCGGATAGAGATCCGAGGTTCACCTCGCGATTTTGGAAGAAATTGCAAGAAGCTTTGGGTACCAAGTTGCATTTCAAAGACCGCCTTTCACCCCCAAACCGATGGTCAATCCGGCGGATAATTCGGATACTTGAGGATATGTTGAGATGTTGCATCCTCGAGTTCGATGGTTCATGGAATGGTACCTACCTTTGATTGAATTAAACACAACAATAGTTTTCAATCAAGTATTAAGATGGCACCTTACGAGGCTTTATGCGGGCGTAAATGCCGTACACCATTGTTTTGGACCGAGCTCGGTGAAAACAAAATTTTGGAGTGGATTTGATTAAAGATGCTGAGCAGAAAGTAAAAGTAATCCGTGAAAGTCGAAAATAGCCTCCGATCGTCGAAAGTCGTGACGCGATTTGAAGCGAAAGGACATTGAGTATCGGTGGGAGATAAATTGTTTCTTAAGGTTTCGCCTTGGAAAAGATACTCGATTCGGTAGTAAGGGCAAGTTGAGCCCGAGGTTCATTGGACCATATGAGATATCCGAGCGAGTCGGTCCGGTGGCATATCGTCTAATTTTGCCCCGAACTCGAAAAGGTTCACGATGTCTTTCACGTTTCGATGCTTGACGCTATAGATCCGATCCATCGCACGTGATTAGTCCATCGAAATTGAAATTCAAGCTAATATGAGTTATGAGGAAGAACCGATTCGTATCCTATCACGAGAAGTGAAAGAGTTGTGAAACAAGCGGGTTCCGCTAGTAAAAGTGTTATGGCTCAAGCACGGGATAGAAGAAGCTACTTGGGAGACCGAGAACTCTATGAAAGAGCGATATCCAAACCTATTTACGGTAAGATTTTCGGGGACGAAAATTTCTTAAGTGGGGAGAGTTGTGACAGCCCAAAATTGACCCTAGTCGGAAGGTGGTCTCGGGACCACAAAACCGAGGCATAAAAATAATTAAAATTTATTTTGATGCCTATAATATGTGTGTGCTCATGTATGACATTTTATGATGATTGATTTAGTGTTATAAGGGTGAATTCCACAAGAAAGGACTTAGTAATGAACTTTGAAAGTATGATAGGAAATGTGTGATGACTAATTAAAGCATGCATGCAAAATAATGGACTTGCATGTCAAATTCCCCTTTATAGGTGGTGGCCGGCCATGACAAGGAGGATGGGCTAAACATGTCATGAAACATGTTTTGTTGGTGCATTAGGGTGAAATAATAAACAAAGGTGTATGGGTGATAAAAAATGAAAAAAAATGTGTGTGAGTGTGGTAATCCCCCATTGCCGTGAGTTGTAGAGAAGGAAAGAAAAAAATTTTGTTCATCCTTTCTTTGAGCCAAAACTAAGGAAGAAGGAGGATTTTTGCTTCATGCTTGGTTTGGAAGAGATCTAGAAGGAGATTTGGCCAAGTTTGCATCAAGATTAAGGTATGTATGAGGTTGTGTTAGGAGTTTCATGCATGTTTTGGTTGCTAACTTGATGTGCATGTTAGCCATGGCTCAAATCTTTGTTAAGCCATGGAAATGGTATTTGGCCAAAGTTGTTATGGTGATAAAGCCATTGCATGCTAAGTGTGAAGCTTGATGATGATGCATGCAATGATGGATTGTCTACTCTTGAGCAAGATTTTGAGCCTTCTTTTTGATTTATCATGATTGAAGTTGAAAAGGAGCATGATTGTCATATTCGGCCATTCATGAGCATGGTTCATGCTTCTTGCATGTTAGTTAAAATTTGTATTTTTGGATGGCTATGGACACCTTGAAAATTCGCCATGCTCATATTGTATATATATGTTTGCACATGATGTTTTGGCTATGAAGTAAGTGATGAATAAGTTGGTTTAAAGAAGAAGATGTTGAAGAATAATTGTGAAATTTCAAGCACAATTCGCCTAGCACACATATAAGTGCTTGATGCTATATTATAAGTTTTGAGCCACAATATGCAAAGCATTAACTAGTAAAATGCATGCTGTTTTTGTGAGGTATTAAGTGCATAATTGGCCTCAACATGTACATGAATATTCGGCCTTGGGTAGCCTATTGAAGGCCTTAGCATTTCCTTGATGCTCAAATAAATTGTATTGAATTGCTTGATGTAGTATAAAATGTGCATGACCATTGTGTATTCAAGCTAAAGAGTGGCCATATGACCATTTAAAATCCTTGTCATATTCGGCCATAAGCAAGCACAATGAGGTTTTAATAAATTGAATTTGTTTGAATTAGCTCAAGAGCTAAGAGGGCCACAATTGGACAAGGGGAAGGAAAAGGTGATCGAATAGCCGAAAAAGCCGTTCGACAACATCCGAGGTAAGTCCTCAAGAAGTGATCTTACTTGAATTATGTAAGATGAAACATGGATGTGTATGATTATTGATCATGTGTGTATGAGTATTTGAATTCCACCCGGCTAAGTCCCAAGGCGAATATGCTAATGATTATAATTGTGTTTGAGCCTTAATGTGAAAATGAAATATGTATGTCCAATGATTATTGATGTATGTGTGCATGAGAAATTGAATGATATCCGGGCTAAGCCCAAGACAATTATGCTGAAATTTATATCCGGGTTAAGACCGAAGGCAATTGTGCTAGTAGCTATATCCGGGCTAAGACCGAAGGCATTCGTGCAAGTTGTTAAATCCGGGCTAAGACCGAAGGCATTTGTGCAAATCGTGATATCCGGGTAAAGTCCGTTGGCCTTGGTGCGGGTTACCATAACCGGCTATGTCCCGGCGATTGAGCGAGTACCGACATCCGGATAAACTCGAAGGTATGCGATTTGAAAATTATGAGCTTGCTGGAAAATTTCAGCTAATGCACTTGTGAAATTTCCCAATGATAAGGTAAGTGCGGTGTGTGCTTTGCGCTAGGAGTAAGGCGTATGAATATCCGCTCCTATGATGGAGCGAGTTATCGGCCTTAATGAAGCCGTTATTTGTGTATGAACATAAGAGTTGGGATGGTAAAGTAAGTATGATTATGTGAATGCGCATTAATGAAATGATGCATTTAACTATGTGAATGTATTGCTGTAATTAGAGTTGATTATATTCCTTGAGACTTACTAAGCATAAAATGCTTACTCACCGCTTTGGCTCTCGGTTTTCTAGATTTCGCTCGATAGCAATCGGATTCGGGATCGTTGAAGTCGAAGTCATCCACACTATCAAGCCCCCATTTTGGTATAAATTCTTGGTTGAACTTGAAATGGCATGTATAGGACTACCCTTGTTTGTTAAATATGTGGTGATGTAAGTATGTACGGCCATGCGAAAATGGCTCGAAAAGGAACATGAACTTAGAATAATTGTGGTTTGTATGTATATATTTGGTGTCATGATGTGGCTATGGCTTGGAAATGGGAATGTTGGTCATATGATCAGCCATTGGCATGGTTAAAATGATCATATATGAACCTATGTATGGCAAAGACTAGTTGGTTCATGGAGACTACCAAATAGGTAAGACCTACCTTAAAACAGATGCTGCCAGCTGCAGTGACGTGAATGTGAAAAATCACCAAAATTCGTAGAAATGGAATTAAATAGTGAATAAGCTATGTAAATGAACCTTGATGAGTCTATTTTCATATGGAAGAAACGAAATGGTCATAGGAGTTACATGTTAAGAGATATTAATGCTATTGTGAGACAGGGCCAGAACGGTTTCTGGGTTCCCTGTCGCAACTTTAAAAATTTACTATAAATTATCCAGAAAGAATTAGGCGACATACCTTATATGTACAGATTCCATTTTGAGTCTAGTTTCATTATAAACAAACGACACCAGGATTAAAGCCCTGTACAGAGAGATATTCAAGTTATACCGCGCGAAGATCAGAGCAGTCGATCCCTGTAACATGGGTGACTTTAACTAATAAACTGTACCAATTGGCCCATCCAAAAATTCTAGAAATAAATCCATGGATGGATATATGAGTCTAAATTCAGGGAAAATTTACGAAACCAGTTTTCGAGTTTTGAAACTCGAGATATGATTTTTAAGGCGACGGTGATGCAGTCTTCCAGCCTGACTGGAAATGTCAAATTGGTGGGCAAACCATGTGAACTTGGCTTGTTAACCCCTCGTGTCCGACACCGGCAATGGTCTCGGGTTCGGGGTGTTACATTAGTCCTGACTAGTGGCCCTGTTTCAGGTCCTTGTACTATTTTGAGATTTTTCTAGAGTAATATGCATAACATCTTGTGTGTAGATGTTACATGTTCAAAAATTTTGATTTCAACAAAATGCTCGAAAGTGATTATCATAATGGACAAATGGCATTTTATTAAGCAAAGTTTGATGTGAATACATAGGATAACGAATCTGGTAAGGTGTGAAAAATGAGCCCCAGATATCGCAACACGAGTTTCACTATTCTAATTTCTCAAAGGCTCCTTCGAACCAAATGTGTGTTCAGGAGATTCCGTGTATTTTGTTGATGCTCCAAGGTGTACTGTTCCTCTATCTTGTTGATTTTGGAAGTACAAGACTACCATATGCCCCATATTCAAAATTTGAGCTGCCCGTTTTCGGGTTTTCAACTCAAAAACCCCTTTGGTTCCAAAGTGCCCTTTGCGAGTTTTCACCTTGGCCTCTCCTTCTTCTTCTTCTTCCCTTTTTTTTTTTTAGATTTCAGAGCGCCCTTTGCGGGTTTTCACTCTGGCCTCTCTTTCTTCAGGTAAAATACTTCTTGACCGAATCCGAGTTTACAGGATTGGGTAAGTTTCTACCGTCCATCTCGGCTAGAATCAATGCTCCACCAAAAAAAACTTTCTTCACCACGTAAGACCCTTCCCAATTAGGCATCCATTTCCCTCGAAAGTCTTTCTGTATGGGAAGGATCTTTTTCAAAACCAAGTCTCCTTCGTGGAATTCTCTAGGGCGAACCTTTTTGTCATAAGCCCATATCATTCACTTTTGGTACATCTGACCATTACGGATAGCTCTTAACCTCTTTCCCTCAATTAGGTTCAATTGATCATATCAATATTGGATCCACTCGGCTTCTTCTAACTTTAACTCTGACAACACTCGAAGTGACAAGATCTCGACTTCGATTGGCAACACTGCTTCCATTCCGTAGACCAGGAAGAAAGGGGTTGCCCCGGTTGAAGTTCTGACTGACGTTCGATAAGCAAAGAGGTCAAATGGTAACTTCTCATGCCAGTCTCTGTAGGTTTCTGTCATCTTCCCCACAATCTTCTTAATGTTTTTATTGGCCGCTTCCACTGCCCCATTCATCTTCGGGCGATACGGCGATGAGTTGTGATGTCTGATCTTGAATTGACTGTAGACTTCTGCTATCGTACTATTGTTCAAGTTTAATGCATTGTCAGATATAATCCTCTCCGGCATTCTATATCGACATATAATCTCCTTTTTCAGAAACTTGCTCACTGCCGACTTGGTCACACTAGCATACGAAGCGGCTTCTACCCACTTGGTGAAGTAGTCGATAACCACGAAGATGAATCGATGCCCATTGGAAGCTTTCGGCTATATCGGTCCAATCACATCCATGCCCCACATGGAGAATGGCCATGGAGAAACCATGACATGCAGCGGTGAAGGAGGCACATGGATTTTGTCTTCGTAGATTTGGCACTTATGACATCTCTTAGCGTAATTGATACAGTCTCCTTCCATAGTGGACCAATAGTACCCGAATCTCATAATTTGTCTGGCCATTGTAAAGCCGTTAGCATGTGTCCCACAGACGCCTTTATGGACTTCTTCCAAGATTTTCTTAGACTCTGTAGCATCTACACATTTTAGTAGCACTTGATCCTTTCTTCTTTTGTATAATATATCCCCATCTAAGACATAGTCGATGGCCAATCTTCTTAGCGTTCTTTTGTCATTCTCGCTCACCTGGTCCGGGTATGCACGATTCTTCACATATTGTAATATATCGTGATACCAAAGGTGATCATCTCTTTCTTCAACTTCTTCAATATTGTAACAGTAGGCCGAAATTTCATAAATGCTCATCCGGATGGGTTTGACATCTTCTTGTTTGTTTACCTTGATTATGGAGGCTAAAGTAGCCAAAGCGTCAGCCATCTGATTTTCGTCTCGTGGAAGGTAGTGGAAGGTGATGTCATCAAACTCTTTAACCAATTCAAGGACCAGTTTTTGATAGTCGATCAACTTGGGGTCTCTGGTTTCCCATTCTCCCTTGAGTTGATAAATCACTAGTGCGGAATCCCCATACACCTCTAGCACTCTAATCTTGCATTCTATGGTTGCACGGATACCCATGATGCACGCTTCATATTTCGCCGTATTATTTGTACAATCAAAATCCAATTTACTAGTTAATGGATAATGATCTCCGTTTGGGGATACCAAGACAGCCCCGATTCCATTGCCCACAGCATTTGATGCCCCATCGAAATTCAATTTCCAAGGAAGGTCTTCTAGAGCCCCTTCTTCAGCCGTAGCAATACACATTAAGTCTTTATTCGGAAAGTCGAAGTTCAGAGGCTCGTAGTCTTCCGAAGCTCTACTGGCCAGAAAATCTGCTATTGCACTTCCTTTTACTACTTTCTGATTTACATAGACTATGTCGAATTCAGAAAGTAGAATCTACCATCGGGCCATCCTTCCATTCAAGGCTGTTGACTCCATCATGTACTTTAAAGGGTCCAATTTTGATATGAGCCAAGTGGTGTGATACAACATATACTGCCTCAGCCTTCGGGTTGTCCAAATTAGGGTACAACACAACTTCTCTATCGGCGGGTACCTTGTCTCACATTCTATAAACTTTTTACTAAGATAGTAAATGGCTTTTTCTTTCCTTCCCGACTCGTCATGCTGACTCAATACGCACCCCATGGAATTCTCAAATACTGCCAAGTACAGTATCAACGGCTTATCGGGATTAGGTGGCATCAGCATCGGGGCATTGGATAAGTACTGTTTGACCTTGTCGAAAGCCCTTTGGCATTCTTCATCCCATTCACCTGGGTTACGTTTCTTGAGGAGGCGAAAGACAGGGTCACATTTCTCGGTCAGTTGTGAAATGAACCGAGCAATGTAATTTAATCTACCTAGAAAGCCTCAAACTTCTTTCTGAGTGCGCGGCGGGGATAGCTCTTGTATGGCTTTAACTTTGTCTGGATCAATCTCAATCCCTTTCTCACTAACCACGAATCCGAGCAACTTTCTTGACTTAGCTCCGAAGGTACATTTGGCTGGGTTGAGTTTTAGCTGGAACTTCCTCAACCTCAAGAATAGTTTTTTCAGGACTTGTATGTGCTCCTTCTCTATTTGGGACTTAGCTATCATGTCATCAACATAGACCTCGATTTCTTTATGCATCATGTCATGAAAAAAGGTTACCATGGCTCTTTGATAAGTTGCCCCTGCATTCTTCAGTCCAAATGGCATCACCTTGTAACAGAATGTGCCCCACATGGTTACAAACGTGGTTTTCTCCATATCTTTAGGGTGCATCTTGATCTGGTTGTATCCCGAGAAACCATTCATGAACGAAAACAGTGACTGTCCCGACGTATTGTCCACTAGGGTGTCGATATGAGGTAGTGGGAAATTGTCTTTTGGGCTGGCTTTATTCAAATCTCTGTAGTCCACACACATTCGCACTTTTCCATCTTTCTTAGGGACTGGGACGATGTTGGCTACCCAATCTGAGTATTTTACCACATTCAAAAATCCAGCGTCAAACTGCTTTCGGACCTCTTCCTTTATTTTTAGCAAGACATCGGGCCTCATTCTTCAGAGTTTTTGCTAAACTGTCTTACACTCTTCTTTTATGGGGAGTCGATGCACCATGATGTCAGTGTCCAATCCGGGCATATCTTGGTATGACCATACGAAGACATCTTTAAATTCTTGAAGTAATTCAATGAGGTCTCGCTTCATCTCCGTAGTGATACATGTTCCGATCTTCACCTCTTGTCCTTCTCCTAAGCTTACAATTTCAACTAATTCTTTGTGAGGTAGGATTTGTTTCTCACCTTGTTCTATCATCCTCAGCAAATCAAGAGATAGGTTACAGCCTTGGTCATCTTTAAAATCCTAAGAATCATCCATACACACATCTTGCTCGAAAGGAAATTCTGAGTCGCTAGCAGTGTCACTCGTATCATTAATATCTAGGGACCTGTTATGAGGACGAAGGTAGATACAAAGAATCAAAAGAATTCAAAACGTTTATTTGCGTGATATGATTATGAATGACGAATGAAAGAGTATTTAAAAGAATGTTTCAAGAATAAAAGAATTTGAAAGTAATCATTTGTATGGTTATGAATGAAATAGAAAGGACGAGATAACATCTGCTCAAAAATGATAATAACCGTGCATTTTATTGAAATATCATTTTTAAACATCAACCTATTTCACAAAAGATTCTTATCACTCCTAGGCCTAGAGCAATAAGTGTGTTTTGGACATTACTCTGTATTCGTTCTAAAAACTATATGGATCTCTTCCGCAGTCCAGTTGTCCAGAACACTTCCAGGTATGTAAGGGCCAATGTCCGAGAAACTTTCTCTTCCGGTCTCCTCTTCGTACATGACGTTGATGTCCAAACTTTTCCGGCTTTTTTCTATAGCTCCCATCATTGATGTGTCTCTTTCGGGATGGATGCTTCCCCCGGACACAAATATTTTCGATATATGGGGGAATATCATTGGTGCCCACTTAATTTCCTTCCCCGTTAATCTAGCTCTCCTTCTTTCCTGCTTCTTTTCCAGCTCCATTCTCCTTTGTTTCGCGTCCGGCTTAAATCCTAAGCCGAAGCGGTCTCTCTTGTCTTTTAGCATTGGCGTTTCAGTTCTTCCTTGTAAATGCCACCCAAGTCCTTTTCCGGGTAGGGCCCTTTTTCCAAATGTCAGCTGGAGGTTCATCCTCGTGGTTTTGGACAATTTCGGCACCGAAATTTTGCTTCCCTCGGCGATGAACGTCGCGTTAACAAATTCCAAAGATTGAAATAAGCATTCGATTGCTTCGTCATCTGTCTCCAAATAGGGTGCATTATTGCTCACAGTTGCAATAATATCTTCTTCAGCCTTAATCCTTATCAACCTTCCCTCCGACACCGACTTCAATTTTTGATGCAACGAGGAAAACCTTGCCCAAATTGAATGTATCCAGGGCCTCCCCAATAAGCAATTATATAAGGGTTTGATGTCCATTACAAGGAAATCCACCTCATATGTGTTTGGCCCAATCTGAAGGGGTACCTCGATTCTGCCCATAACCTTTCTCTCCTTGCCATCGAATGCCTTCACGATGTTCTAGCACTCCTTCATGTGAGAGCTGTCTATAGGTAATCTGTTCAGTGTGGTCAATGGCAGGACGTTCAGGGCGGATCCATTGTCAATTAGTACGCCAGGCAGCGTATACCCTTTACAGCGTGTGGTGATATGCAGAGCTTTAGTCGACCCCATGCCCCCGGGTGGTATCTCATCGTTATTAAAGAAGATATAGCTATCGGCACTAATGTTGTTAACTAAGCGGTCCAACTTGTTAACGGAGATATCATTGGGAACATACGTTTCATTCAAGACCTTCATTAGCGCGCTGCGATGGACTTCCGAGCTTAGAAGCAATGCCAGTACTGAAATGCGGGCTGGTTGTTTGCGTAGTTGTTCCACCACACTGTATTCGCTATGCTTTAGGAATTTTAAAAACTCCTTGGCCTTTTCTTCGTTAACTCGCTCGTTAATAGGTTTGGTTGCTTTTCCTTTCATTTCCTCGACCATCTGGGCTTTTCCTTTTGTGGGTTGTGCCTCCTTATTTGCTGTATCGTAACGTCTCCCGTTACGTGTATAGGATCCCTTGTCCTGATCCCCTATTGAAGCGTCAATCGGGCTCTCTTTTCCCGGCGTCATCACACTGCAATCATAATTCCATGGAACCTTTTTTCTATCTTTGTAAGGGAAGACTGCAGGTCTTTGGATTATGACCCTCGGTGGCATTTGTACTCCAGCTTTATTATTTTTGGGTCTCAAAATGATCACCACAGGATAGTTAGGTGTTCGGTTTTGTACCATCGATTCCCCCTCTGATGCGCATATATCTCCCACTACGGGGTTTTTGGCTTCTCCATAAAACTCCATTTCTTTATTGTTCATCATGTCTTGTATTAGGGCCTTGAACTCCAAGCAATCTTGGATTTCATGCCCCACTTCGTCGTGAAACTCACAGTAATTTCTCTCTTCTTCAGGTTCTTCCCTCGAATCCAACGTGATCAATCCTCTCTTGACCATCTCTATCCATACTCGCCTCAACGGAGTCCTGACTTCCGCAACCTCATACTTGGTCTTCTTATTCATGCCTTCACATATCTCATTCACTCCTTGGTTGGTATGATTGAGGAGCGGGTTTCCCGCTATATTGGATGTGGCTGGGTCGTCAAATCTCAGGATCCCCATCTTAATGAGTCTTTCAACTAATTTTTTAAACGCTGCGCAGTTTTCGATAGAGTGTCTAGTGATTCCCGCATGGTACTCACATTGAGCGTTCGCGTCATACCATTTGGGATACGGGGGCTGCAATGGCTTCAGGTAGAAAGGGGAGACCACATGAGCGTTGAACAGGTTCTGGTACAACTCCCTATACGTCATGCGTATAGGGGTGAATTGTGGTCTTTCTGTATTCTCCCTTGCATTGGATTCTTGTCTTACAGAGCTTTGCTGATTGGTGGTCACTGCCTTGGGTTGATTTACGGTGAATGACTTAGGCTGACCTTTACTAGATGTACTCGTATTGTTCACTTCATTGTCTCTTTTCCTCGGGACCGACTTTCTGGTACTTTATCAGGCTTCTATCTTGCCGCTCCTTACAGCATTTTCGATCATTTCTCCCGTCATTACTATATCAGAGAAGCTCTTGGTGGCGCTTCCCAACATATGAGTGATAAAAGAAGCCTTCAAGGTATTAATAAAGAGCATCGTTGTCTCCTTTTTTAGAAGTGGTGGCTGAACCTGTATGGCCACCTCCCTCCATCTTTGTGCGTACTGCCTGAAGCTTTCATTCGATTTCTTCTCCATATTCTGGAGAGTGATTCTATCAGGGGTCATGTCTGTCATGTGATTGTATTACTTCATAAAGGCCTGGGCCAGGTTCTTCCACGAGTTAATCTTAGAGCGACTTAATTGGTTGTACCACTTAGATGGCGCCCCGACCAGACTATCTTGAAAGCAATGGATTAATAGTTGATCATTGTTAACATATCCCGTCATTCGCCTGCAAAACATAGTGATGTGGGCTTCAAGGCAGCTCGTTCCATTGTATTTCTCAAATTCGAAAATTTTGAATTTGGGGGAAGGACTAAATCTGGGACCAAACTCAGGTACTTGGCATCAATCCCTTGATGATGATCCGCGCTTTCCATAGCTTTAAATCTTTCCTCGAGACATCTGCATCGTTCTTCTAATTGTTTTTACGAATCCATCATCGCCTTCTCTTCTTCGGCAATTTCATCCAAGTCGGGAACGGGCGGATAGTTTGGGTTGTTGACAAAGTTAGAGCCTGAGCCGGTTTGGAAATTTATCGGTACCGAAGCTCTGGCCTGAACTTGCTGAGGCATAATCGTGACAGATGGTTTCGGTAAATTAATCTCGAGCTTCATCGGTACATGCGTCGGAGTGAAGCCAGGGGGTATTGAGGATCCTCGTTAGTTTTTTCAACTTTGTCCATAGGGCCCTTTCCCTTATCCGTTCCTCCCAATAGCAGCTGGGATAACTGACTCATCATTTCCATCTGGGACTCCATCATTTGCTCTTTCATCTCTCGCTGAATCTTAGCTAGTTGCTCTTGCATCTGAGGCTGCATTTGTTCTTGTATTTCTTTTTGCATCTGCTCCAATTTCTCGAGTCTCTTATCCATTGATTTTTTCCTTGTACCGTAGGGGTGTGTGGTTGGTTGGTTTTCGTTGGTTTCCAGGTTACTGAAATAATTTTTAATTAATTAATTAGAAAACTCTTATGGCCTTTTATGCATAGTGATATGATGCAAATACAAATGCATGAATGCAAAGGAGGCATCAATTTTTTTTATTTAATTGCCCTTAGAAAATTTTACTTGAAAATAAAATCTTTTACATAAAGTCGAGTTACAAAAAAAATCTCGTTCTAACACTTAAAGTCTTAATTTTTTTAAGCAACGAGGCCAGCTCTTGTCTGCGATCCGACTCCAACTCATATTTCACGCTCAGTGTGTCCGCCTGAACCGCTAAAGTTTGCAAGTAGTCGGCTACCTCCCGAATCTGGGTTATGGCTTCCCCCATAAGATAATCTCTGTTTCTGACTTGGTCTTGCACATGGTGAAGCTGCTCTTTCCAACGATCCTTGTTTGCCTCGAAAAACTGGATCCGCATCTCACAATTCTGCAGTGATGCCTCTAACTCTCCTATTCTTCCTTTCATTTCTTCTATCTTGCTCAAACTCGCCCTCAGCTCTATTGCGGTGTTACGATTTTGGTACTGATGCAGAGACTTCTCGAGTTCTGTTACTCTAGCCCTTAATTCACCTCGCTCTTTTCTACTTTCCGACAGACTCTTCTCCAAATCTTCGTTTCGCTCTTGAGCTTCTCGGAATTTCCTTTCCCACCGGTCGGTATTGGCCTTTTCTTCCCGAATTTCATGGCGCCATTGTTCGGAAGTCTTACCTAAGCCTGCAGTCCTCATAGATAGGCGTAGCTTCTTGTAGTCCGTCTTCAGGCTGTCTAGGTCTTCTTCGGCCTTGGTTTTTCCTTTTCTCCACTTCTCAGCCTCTGACCTCTAAACGTCGGCGTCTAACCTTAAGTGCATCTTTTCTTCTTCCAATTGCTCGATCTTCTTCCCAAGCTTCAAACTCTTTTTCTCAAAGTCTTACCTTATAATTTCCAATTTTGATGGGGCGACTTGTAATTGTTCCCCGATAGGTCGAGCACTCTCTAAGTTTGGCCTAGGAATATTGTCATTAACCCTCTTATTAAACCACTCACTGTACTCGGGCGTTACCATGGAACCGATGGCTAACCTTTTCATCCAACAAGTTTACTTCCAAGCATCCGATAACTCCCGAACTCTCTTTTTATAATGAGCACCCTTAAAAGAGAATTCACTCTGAGCAAGTCCGTAGGTCATGGGTACAAACTGCCTCGACTTGTATTGCCTCAAGGCTATCAACAGAGTATACCCAGTAGATCCCCAGATTCCTAATAGTGGCACCCAATCGAAGTTACCACATCGGTACATGATCTCATCAGGGACCATCCAATAAGCTCTCCATTCGATATCCCCCTCCTTGAGGTTTTGAAAAATATCCATCCATTTCTCCTCCGAGATATCCTCTCTCCTCTGTATAGCTGCTTCTTCCTTTAAAGGGGAATAACCTTTGGAAAAGACTCGGTAGGAAACCTTGTCTACCTTCCAAAAGTGCCCATGAAACCATACCATCAATAGTTGAGCACATCCAATAAATCGCCCCTCGTCCGTCATCCGACATGAGCTCAAAGATCTGAAAGTTTCTGCCAATGTCGCCAGTACTGGAGTGATTCCCTTCTCAAGGCGATCGAACAAGTCGATGACCGCCTCGTCCACATGCCTTAAAGCCTTAGGAAAGATCACTAATCCATAGATGCTTAAGGCAAATATATCGACCCTCTTTCTTTCGTCTGGATGAGTCAAGATCAAATCTCGCAAATTCTCCCAAGGGACACATTTGCTATCTCCTTTTTGCTGAATCCGAGCGGTGACCCAAGGCTCGCTCATCCCAGAAATGCTCATCAGTTTCTTCACGAAAGCCTGACTACTAAAAACCCGGGCATAAGTCTTCCGGACCTGAATCTTTGGACACCTAAGCAGCGTAGTGTATTCCTCTATAGTAGGTATCAAATCCACTTCTCCAAAGGTGAAACACTTATATGCGGAATTCCAAAACTGCACCAAGGCTCGGAACAAATGCTTATCCACTCTAATGTCTAGCAGGTAGGATATATCACCATAACTTTGGTAAAACAACTGTTTGATCCTTTCATCCCAACTAGCCCAAATGTCTCTCAACTCTTGTAGCTCATTTTGTACTACATTGACGCGAGTGAAATCCCGTAGCTCCGATACATGCCCTTCTGCCAAGCTATCCCCTCTCTCAGATTGTAGCCTTTCCGACCAAGCACGAACAGCCGCATTATCCTCAGCTTTACTAAGAAATTCATTCTCCATGTCAAATTTTCTAACTTAGTAATTGAATGTAGATTAACGCCTCCTTTAGTATGCAATGTCATGCAAAAAAGACAATCAAAACAAAACATCAGTTAGTATCAAATAATAGCGATAGAATGCAAGCACATAAACGGTGATTATAACACATATACAGGTAAGTACTAGGGCTCGACGCGGCTCCACCCAAAGATAGCTCCTAAGGTTCACTATATGTGGTTTAGTCCTAGGAAAAGGGGTACCAGAACCAGCAGATTCCTCAATCCTCACCCATTATAGGCTCATATAGATCGAGTTCGGTTCGGGGGATACATTTCCCTATGACCATGCGGAAATGAAAATCTCACGAAATCATAGGTACGGATGTACCCCGGAAGCAATCCACTAGCCCATGCGGAGGTGAAAACCTCATGAAAGCATAGTTTCTTACTCCCACTTAGAAGGTGTGACCATGGTGGTCATGCAATAAAATGCAGTACTATTATACGAGACCCGCACCGAAACAATCATACAATTGAATGCAATTGAAAGATACATGATTTTTAAAATACATTTTCGGTTTTTGACAAAAGGACAGTAAATAATCGATTTTCATGGCTCGACTCTCAAGTCCCCAGCGGAGTCGCCAAGCTGTCGAAACCATCTTCCGATTTAAAAAAATTTAAAGTTTTTAAATTTAATGAAAATACAGGGGAATCGACTTTTGAAAAAAATAGGAATAAGGGAGTCACCACTGATCTTTTTGTTTTGGGTGTGATCGGATCACCTAAAAATTTGGTTATTTTAATAAAAGATTTGCGATTTACTAAAACAATGACTCGGTCTCTGAAAATTTTAAAAAATGGGCTCGGAGTCGATTCGCATGAGGAAGGATTAGCACCCTCACTATGCCCAAAATTGGTACCAAATCAATTAAATACTGTCCTTATGTCCAAAAAATATTTTTCGGAATATGGCTCCTTTTAATAAAAGTCGAATAACCCGAGTTGATTGTCAAAATCTTTTTGTTTCGACGTCCGAAAAATTTATAATTTGAAAATCACGAAAGGATGCTCAATTATTTAGTCCAACGAAAAATCGAAACCCAGCACAGTAGGGCACGATTCTTTGAATTCCCAAACATCGATCATTGCCTCACTTTGGGAAAATACGAGTGAAATTCCGGAGAGATATTCGATTATTTTGGACAGACGGGAGATTACAACCCAGCACGATAGGGCACTATTTCCCGAACTGCCAAACATCGAACACTTCTTTCATTTTAAAGGGTTTTTAGAAAACGTGAATGAAACTTCGAAGGGATCTTCGATTGTTTAGGGCGAATGAAAAAGCGCAACCCAGCACGATAGGGCACGATTCTCAAATCGCCAAACATCGAACATCCTTTGTTTTGAAAGGTTTTTAATAAACATGAGTGAAAACCTAAAGGAATATTCGATTGTTTTGAGCAAACGAGAAGTCACAACCCAGCACGATAGGGCATGATTCCCGAATTGTCAATCACCGAATATTGCCTTCGTTTTAAATGATTTTTAGAAGACATGCGTGAAATTTTGGAGGGATATTTGATTATTTTAAGCAAACGAGAAATTACAGCCCAGCACGTTAGAGCACGATTCCACGATTGCCAAATATCAAATCTCGTCTTCGTTTTAAAGAATTTTTAAGTGAATACTTATAAACTAGCTTAAAACGTATTAATGCATTTTTTGAAATGAAACAAAATTAATCATAAAATTTAGATTTTATAAAACCACATTTCGAAAATCAAAAAGAAAACGATGAATGGGGTAATATGTACATACGAGACATGGTCCATTAATAAACTAATAATTAAGCGGGACTAATCAAAAAAGGTAATACGATTACAAAAATGCATGGAGAATAATTACTATAATAATACAATGACAAAGATGATAATATAACAACCATTCAAGCAAAACAATACATATGATAGCATGCCACAATAATATTCATCGTATGTTATAGAATAACCAATACAAGACATAAAAATAATATAGCAATTAGAAACCAATGCGCTATCCAATGATAACAACGAGTAAATGGACCTATATAAGTTGACAAATTTGCATGAAAGCTATAAATAGCTATATGATTTTTGGGAACTGATATTATAGAATGAAAATTTGAATCGAATTGCATGTAAAATGTTTTAAACATGAATTTATTTAAAATTAACAAAATACATGATGGTATAAAATTACATGATACAAAAATACATGACAAAAACATGAGGCCCAAAATAGATTTATAAAAAAATGTACGTATAAATTAATAAAAGAATGAGATTAAAATTAATACATAAATAATTTTAAATTGGTTTTAAAAACATATATATCCTCATATCAAAATATTTAAATAATAAGCTATACAAAACACAAAAGCCATATAATATAAAGAAATATTCAAAAACTTTAAAATTATCAAAGGAGTTTCTAAAAATAATTTTGTATACATACATAAAGAGAATGAAAAAGTCATAAAACAAAGAGTATTTTAAAATAAAAATCTATTAAAGTAACAAGTATATCGACATGTATACCTATGAATTAAAAAGGTACATGCAAATTTGTATAGAGATGATAATGTATATACATGCTTAATAATACATATGAATCAAATACATGTACTAATATAAATAAATCCAAAATAACTCAAATCCTATGCCAAACACATGCAAAGCATATTTGAATAATAAAGAAATACGTTAAAAATGCCAGGATATATATAAAGACAAAAGCCAGTATATGCATATAAAATATATTGACACTATTATAATATATACATATATAATAATATAAAGGAAACAAATATTTAAAATGTATAAAACATGATGTTCACATTGTTAAGAGAAAACAGTTTATAACAATGGAATAGCCATGACCTAAAATTAAAAAAAATAATTAATTAAGAATACACAAAAGGGCTATGAACTAAAGGATTTAATCAAAATTAAACTAAAACAAGAGGGGAAAATTAAGAAAATGGAACAAATGAAAAAAAAGGGACCAATGCGCGAGGCGCGATAATGCAGAAGGATCTAAACTGGAAATATACCGGTCCTCACAATGCAGCATTAAAACCGGACTAAATTACAAACGCGCATGAATTAAAGAGCCAAATTAAAAAAGGCCAAACAAATAAGGTGCAATTGAATATTCGCACAAAAGGAAGGATTTAATGCAAAAATTCCCCACTCCTAATGAAAAGACGCAGACTTATTTTAATGCTGAAACAGTTATTCCCATTTACTTTTCTTTCAAAGCACAAGTAACCTTTTAATTTAAAAAAAGAAACAGAACCCTTCACTCTCTTTGGGTTCATTAAGCAACCGCCCAAACCACATCAATTTGATGGTTGACGAACCTGAACGGGGTCGATCTTGTTTGAAGAATGCCTTGCCCACAAATATCCGGTAAGAGTACTCCTTTCCCCTTTTTTTTTAAAAAAAAACTTTAAAATCCTATACTATTCTGTCAAAAATAAGGCGAAATCCGACGAAGAGCAAGAGAAAACAACCCTAGCCCGAATCAACATATTCCTGAGACATGAGGGCTTTCATCGGTGTTGTTTCAAGTATCCTTTTCGTTTTCTATGCTAAAATAATGCAAGCAAATCGATGGAAAAGAGGGAAAGATTTGAAATCACCTTTAGATAACTTTTTTGATTTCTTTTCTACTGTTTAGAATATGTATTGTAGTGTGCGTATCTCGTCCCCCCAAAAAAAAGAGAGACTTTACAATCAAAAAATGTAGGGCCCCAAAAAGATCAAAACATAAAAAATAAAAAATACAACTTTTCTTTGTTTTTCTATTTGCTACTGCTGTGGTTTGTCTGTTCTTCGCAAGTACGGGGTGCGTTGGCATCGTCTGGAGGTGTCTTTGGCCTGGCGTGGCTGCTTTGGAGGGTGCGGAGGCGGATGAAGAAGGTGAAATTCTGCGGCACAAACAGATTGTTAGGGTTCTGCCCTATTTTTGAATCTTGGGCCACTTGGGCTGACATAATTTGGACTAGTTTTATTAGTTTTGGGCTATGGGTCATGTAACTAGGTTATGGGGTATTGGGTTTGTGACTTGGGTCTTGGATTTTAATTTTGGGTTTAGGGTCATGTATTAATTTTAAGTTTTGGACTGCAATGATTTGGTTTGTAAAAGGACACTAAAATGGGCTGTTTGTGTTTTAAACTTTTTGTTTATTGATTTATTTTATATTTTGTTTTGGTCTTTTGTGTTTGTTTGGGCCGGGCAAATTTGGCTCACTACAATAATAATACGATATGAGGTGATATGGCTATAAAGTATATGGGTGACATATGATAAAATTAAAAATTATAGAAAAACCAATATTTTCGTAAATCGTAATACATCAAAATATTCTTATTTAAAATAAAATCGAAATTAATGTTAATATCTAGAAATTTATAAAATTATAAAAAATTTGTTGAAATAATAATAGAAAATTACAAAAAAAGAGCTATACAAATTATACAAAATTAGAAAAACTATTAGAATATTTAAAATATTAAATATATATAATTTTATATATAGTCTCGATGGTCTATTACCCTCTAAATCTATTTCAACAGCTTATCTCAAAACACTATCTATTCATTGCTCATCACTATTCTTTCTAAGAAACCTCTTTATATATACATATATAATTCCTATTACAATAATAATTTTATCATTATAAATCAAAATATATATGAAAATCATGAAAGAAAATGACAAAAGTGAGCTAAAAATGTTGGGACTATTGTTTATCATGATAATACTATCAACGATGATATTTGAGGTAGTAACGTGTATGTGATGATCGTGGGAGGGAGAACATTAGTGAACAACATGAATATGGATAAAGGTGTTCAAGAACTAAGGAGATTCGTGATGGACGAGCAAAATAAAGATCAACAGAACTATGGTGGAAGGATGGCTTAGATAGAATTTTCTCAAGCGGTAGATGCTAAGAAACAAATAGTTTTAGGGATCAAATAAAGTTTTTATAACTTTTTGATAGGTGTTGTATTGTTAACAAAGGTTGGTGTGGAAATTGGAAAATTTTAGATTTTATAATTATTTTCATATATTTTTATAATATTTTTTAATTTTTAATATTTTAATATTTTTACAGTTCAAAAGTTTAAAACTTTATTTATAAATGTGAGAAATCTTAACAATAATAAAAATATTTAAAATGACAAAATTATTAATATATGTAATGTAATAGGCCCAATTTGCCCGAGCCCACCAAACAAAAAAAAACAACAAACCGAACAAAAAATAACAATAATAATAAGTCCAGTCCAATTGTTACAAGCCTAAAATATTAAAAAAACCCTATGGCCCAATTGGCCCACGAACTTAAACAGTTTTCGTAAAATTGAAACCTTAACTAGCTCTTTTGCGTCGCTACCCTCGTGCCACATTAGCATGCCTTGTCCCGAGGCTGACACCTTTCGCTGCCGTTGTTTCACCAAAGAAGCAAAAGACCACCTTCTCCACCTCCGTCAACGCTTGCAAAAAGGACACAAAAAACATAATAGGAACAGAAATGCGATAGCAGAGAAACAGTGACGAAACAGTAGCACAAACAGTGAAATTAATAGTGTAGTATTGGCTATAAAAGCCACGAAATTATCAATGTATGGTTTACAGACAGAGAGAAATACAAATAAACTAGAAAAGTTTTAAAACAGCAGAAATCAAAATCGAAGGTAGCTAGTTTATTTTTTTATTTAATAAGAAAAAAATAAATAAGAACAAAGATTCTTACCTGTCACCGTCGAGGGCTATCTTCGACAATCCGAACACCTCAAAATCCATTAGGGTTCTACGAGGATTCGCTGAAAATGGCAAGGTCGAAAGCTACTCTTTTTGTTTTCTTTTTCTTCTTCTGATTTCAAAAAGATTTGGTTTTTAGGGTTTTAAACCTAAAAAAAATGGGAACTGAGAAAAAAATTTTGGCCACGACGAAGGCTTGCCGAACCCCACGGCCGAATTCTGGGCTATGCCCATAGAGAAAAAAACAGAGAAATGATTCTTTTTTTTTAATTTGGTTACAAAATGATTCTTATTTGTTGGTATTTTAACTTATATAGTTAACACCAAACGACGTCGTTTCGAAAGGGTCCAGAAGCCCTAAAAATGACGTCGTTTTGGGGCAAAACCCGAAGTCTGACCCGCCCTTTAATAGGATCAGCGTTTTTCGCTATCCACGGATTATTTGCAGTTTCGACCCTTCTACCTTTTATCCGTTTTTCAATCCAGTCCATCTATTTTACATATTTACAAATTTCACCTTATAATTTTATTTCTGTTTTATTTGGTCCCCTTGAAAAACGAAGCGCATAAGGACAAGGGATATTTCCCTTTTCAGTCACTATCTTTTTTAGCGCTTTAAATTTTAACCCTTATTGGCCTATTTTTTATTTTTGCAATTTATATCCCTAGTTTCCTTTAAATTTCAATTAAATCCTTTATTTAGTTAATTTCAACTTTTTAATGGGATTTTTTATTTTTATTTTATTTTTTATTGTTTACTTATTTATTTATCTATTGCAACTTCATCTTTTCATGAATTTTTCTGTTTATTTTATTATTTACTTATTTATTCATTTATTTATTATTGTCTTGCTTTTTATTTTAAAATTTATATTGTTCATACTTGTACATTTTTGCTCTATTGTCATTATTATTTCATTTTTCTATTTCTTTTATTTTTATTTTATTTTTGTTATATTATTGCTTATCATGCATTTTCCATTTTATTTTATTTTCAAGATTACCTTATTTATTTTATTAATATTATGATTTGATCATTAATATTATTGTTATTATTATTACAACTACATTTGTATCATTATAGTATTCCTCTGTTTGTTTATTCTATTGTTCTACCTATATAGCTACTATATATTATTCCATTTATTATTATACTATACATTAAGTTTAGATATATTTATCCATTGATGTATTGTATTCAAATAAGATAAATACACATCGTTTAAATATTACATCTATTATTATTCAAAACAAATTTTTAAAAATAGGCAATGTTTGATAGTTGGGAGATTCGAGAAATCGTACCCTAACTTACAGGGTTTCGACCTTCTCGTCAAACTTGAATGACCGAATATCTTGTCAAAATTATAATGCACAAGATTTTAAAATAATAATAATAATAATAAAATGTAAGCTTACTCTCAAGGATTCGAGGTGTCGTATCCTAACTCACGGGATATGACATTCTATTACTTTGAGATAATAAGGCATTTTATATACATCTTGATTTATTCAAGCAATTTTTGGGTAACATTAACATAATATAAAGAGGGATTGTATTTTAAATTCTTTTCGGGTTTTCAACTTCCGACATTAAGACATTAATTAATCAACTAGGTACCAATTTTGGGCGTTACGAGGGTGTTAATCCTTCCTCGTGCGTAACCGACTCCCGAACCCGTTTTCTAAACTTCATAGACCAAAAATTGTTGTTTTAATAAATCAAACATTTTATTAAAACGATCGAATTACGAGGTGGTCCAATCACACCTCATAAAAAGGATTGGTGACGACTCCCATTTTTTTCGTTTTTAAAATAAAAAGTCGATTTCAAAAAAATGGTTTCGACATGTAGAGTGAAGAATGAATGGATTCTTATCCTTAAAAAAAGTTCTTTTAGACTTATAATTTTATGTATATTATAGACTATAAAATGTCAAAAGAAATTATGAAAGCATTTTTGAGCAAATGGGTATAAAGAACATTTTGTGGATTGTAATTTGTAAACAAAAATTCATTTAATTATTCAAAAGTTATAAACAACATATTCTTGATTAATAAAAACACTTTCGTAATACCACGAAAATTTTTACGGAAGATATTATCATTGATATAGTAAAATAAGGAAATAAAGTGACATAAAGGGAAATTTTGAGTTATGTCAATATTAAGAAGTATATTATGATATATTAATTCAAGAAAGGACTAAATTGTAAAAGTGAGAAAAGTTTTGTTGCACAAGAGTAAATACTCAAAATTTAAGGGTTAAGTGTAAATATGAAAAAGTTGAAGGACCAATAGTGTAAATATTTTAAGAGTGGAATGATCTAGAAACTAAGGAAAATGGATGAATTAGGACCAAATTGAATAGGTGAAGAACTATGAGGGACTAAATTACAATTTTACCAAAATTAAATGATGACTCAAGGATGGAATTTTAAAAGATAATAAAGGGAAAAATGGTCAATTGGAAGAGAGAAAATCTAGAAAGTAATGATGATGTTGATGATATTTTATGATTATTTAATTAGATATATATTATTTTAATGAGATATTTTATTATTATTTTATTATTAATTATTTAGTATAAAAGGAAGGAAAGATGAAGAATTTTCATCATCTTTCCATGCATGCAACCAACGTTAGAAGAGAAGGAAAAGAAAGAAATTTTCTTTTCTTTACAATTTGGTCCTTCCACCAAAAATTCACCATTTCCACCTAGAAATCAAAAGAATTTCCATTGCTACTACGAGAGAAATGTTAAGGAGACCATGGGGAGTTAGAATATCAAGTTGGATTCAAGAAATAGAAGCTGGAGGAGAGAAAAATCAAGTTAAAGATTAGTATCAATAGAACAAGGTAAATATATCAAGATTTAAATATGTTTTTAAGTTTGTTATTATTGATAAAACATGGAAATAATGTTATGGTAGAGTTTTCTTACATAAGGTCTTATGTTCTTGATATGTTAGTGAAGAGAAAATAAGAGAAAGTGATGAGAAATGGTGTAGAAAAAGAAAATAAGAATGTTATAACATGGTAATTAATATCTTGTACTAAAACAGTTTTGGACAGCAGCAGTAGTCTAAGTTTGAAAAATCATCAAAATTATAGAAATCTAATTATAGGATGAATAAAATATGAAATTAAATCTTATTAAGTCTAGTTTCTTATAGAAGAAATGATGTAAGCAATGGAATTGTAAATCATGAGATATGATGAATTTTGTGAGACAAGGTCAGAATGATTTTGGGTTTCCCTGTTCTAAATTTGTAAAATCATAAAAAAAATGGATAAAAATAATTAGGGGTTTAAATTTATATGTTTAGAATCTTGAATGAGTCTATTTTCAATATAAACAAACATGAACATCATCTGAATTCTGTACGAGGAGATAATTAATTTTTAGTGAAGAAGGGTCAGAACTGTCAGACAGCAGAACAGGGGTAACTTTAAAGAATAAAATGTACTTATTGGCTAAACCAAAAATTATGAAAATTTTATGGTAAGAAGATAGATGAGTCTAGTTTCAGATAAAATTAGCAGATCTTAATTTGGAGTTCTATAGCTCCAGATATAAATAATTTAGTGACTATGACACAGATGGATAGCTTGAATATTCATAAAAGTAAATAATAAAAATTATGGATAATGTTACTTACAAGTAAAGGTGTGCATGGGCCGGGCTACCCAGCCCGGCCCGAAGGTCCCCCAAAAAAATGGGAGGGTTTGGATAAAAATATAGGCCCGAAATATGGGTTTGGGCACAAAAATGAGGCCCCTTTAGAAAATGGGCCGGGCTCGGGTAAAATTTTTTTGGCCCGGGCCCAGCCCTTACCAATTATATAATAAATATATATTTTTTTAATTTTTAATTATATTTATATTTTAATTTTAATTTTAATATAATCAATTTTTATTATATATTTTCAATTTGTGTATTGTTTTAAGAATTGTTTTAATATATTTTTTATTTGTTTCTTGTTTTAATATTTGTTTTAAATGTATTTGATTATTTAATATATTTTAAAAATTTTTATTTAATAAAATAAGTTAAAAAAATTTAATATCGGCCGGGCCGGGTCGGGCTCGGGCTTAACAATTTTATTTCGGGCCGGGCTTGGGCAAATTTTTAGGCCCATATTTCGGGCCGGGCAGGGCCCGGGCCTAGAAAATGGGCCTGAAGTTTTTGGTGGGCCCAGCCCGAACCCGGCCCGGCCCGGCCCATCACACCTCTACTTACAAGTGTGTTATCTACATTAAGGATGTGGAATGGAGAGGAGGAGAATATTCATCTAGCATGGCTAATTTGCATATTTTAGGCTCAGGGACTAAATTGAATAAAAATAAAACTTTATGGGCAATTTTGTAAAAATGTCAGAAATGACCAAATTGCATGAAATGCATTATTTAATTATTTAAATTACAAAATTGAATGAAATTATTAATTTAGTTCAAGATCGGGGGAAAACATGTTTTAGGGATTAAATTGAAAAGTGTTGAAATTATGGAAAATTCTGATATTTTATAGAATTCATGGACTGTTATCAATATATATGAGAATAAGAGCTGGAAATAAGGATTAAATTGCAAGAATTTTATTTTCCTGACCCTAAGGACGAAATCGTCATTAATTAAAATTTTAGGGGCAAAATGGTAATTTTACCTAGAGCATTAATTAAATGCATTAGAATAAGAAATGAATGAAAATGATGATAAAATTTATTTATAAAGATCCGGACGACTCAAATATGAGACTTGATCGTGGAAAAGAAAAGATATCGGATTAATGAAATTATAAACACAAACAAGTAATGAGGTAAGTTTGTGTAACTTGAATTGTATTTTAAATACTTGAAATATGTGATTATGTGATGAAAATATGATTTGAATGTTCAATTCATGATATTTGATAAAATATTGATAATACTCGATATAAATTGAAAATAAATCCCGGTTGAATGAAAGGAAAATTCGATGGATCTCTGAAAAGGAATTGACGGTAAAAAGGATCTAGCCCGGACGGGTGATCCTATCCTGATATAGCCCTCCCAAAGAATACGTGTAAATGGATTTAGTCCGGACGGGTAATCCTAATTAGGGTCTGAATTTAGCCTGGACTGGTAATTCAGATCCAAGCTCATTAGAGTAATTGTCGTTGCAGGGGATTTAGCCTGGACTGGTAATCCCGACAATACTCTATGAGTTTATATTATAGGGGATTTAGCCTGGACTGGTAATCCCACTGTAAGGATGAGGTTCGCGAGAGTGTGCTCTCTAATATGAAATGTGTAAGACCATGGTTGAAAGATACCATGGCAACCTGATATGAAATGTGTAAGACCATGGTTGAAAGATACCATGGCAGCCTGATATGAAACGTGTAAAACCATGGTTGAAAGATACCATGGCACCTGATATGAAACGTGTAAGACCATGGTTGAAAGATACCATGGCAACATGACGGGAAATAAATAAGACCATGGTTGAAAGAACCATGGCAGTGTGACATGAAATGAATAAGACCATGGTTGAAAGATACCATGGCAACATGACAGAAAATGAGTAAGACCATAGTTGAAAGACACTATGGCATCATGTCAAAGATAAATAAGACCGTGGATGGGAGACGCTATGACATCATTGAACAATTGATATTCGGTAATATGTATCGGATGACGAATGGTTATATGAAATAATTATAAAGATAGATAAACGAAATAAGTATAAGTACATGGAATATAATTTATGCTAAGTTTAATATAAACTATTACCGGAATAAATATTACATAAAATATATGGAAATGATAGAGCATGAAATATTGATATAATGAAATGAATGATATATGCTTATTAAGAAACGGTAAGTATTTAAATTTTTTTTTTAGTGATCTGTAAATGGTAGTAATGCTCCGAAACCCTATTCTGGCAGCGGATACGGGCTAGGGGTGTTACACTTTCACCATAAATTTTAAAATTAGGAGGAAGAGTATAAGTTTAATGGATTGGTGACAAAACTTGATTTCCTTCTTTTCTAAAAATAGATTCTAGAGTGGGTCGTCCTTTCAATAATATCTCAATGTTCAAACTAGGACCAACTTGACTTCCATGAGATGTGGCGGAACTTGATTTCCACCTTTTCCAGGGGCAGATGGTGGAGTGGACCCTCCCTTCGGTAACATCCCAATGTTTAAACCAGGACCAACTTGACTTACTTGAGATGGTGGCGGAACTTGATTTATACCTTTTCTAGGGGTAAATGGTGGAGTGGGCTCTCCCTTCGGTAATATCCCGAAGTTCAAACCGTGACTAACTTGACGTACGTTTTTCAGGGGCAGATGGTGGAGTGGGCTCTCCCTTCGGTAATATCCCAAAGTTCAAACCGTGACCAACTTGAAGCGATGATGGTGGCGTATTTATACGTTTTCTAGGGGCAGATGGTGGAGTGGGCTCTCCCTTCGGTAATATCCCAAAGTTCAAACCCTGACCAACTTGACGCGGTGGTGGTGGCGTATTTATTCATTTTCTAAGGGCAGATGGTGGAGTGGTCTCTCCCTTCAGTAATATCCCAAAGTTCAAACCGTAACCAACTTGATGCGGTGGTGGTGGCGTATTTATACGTTTTTTAGGGGCAGATGGTGGAGTGGGTTCTCCCTTCGGTAATATCCCAAAGTTCAAACCGTGACCAACTTGACACGGTGGTGATGGTGTATTTATACGTTTTCCGGGGGCAGATGGTGGAGTGGGCTCTCCCTTCGGTAATATCTCAAAGTTTAAACCGTGACTAACTTGACGCGGTGGTGGTGGCGTATTTATACGTTTTTCGAGGGCAGATAGTGGAGTGGGCTCTCCTTTCGGTAATATCCCAAAGTTCAAACTGTGACCAACTTGACGCGGTGGTGGTGGAGTATTTATACGTTTTTCGAGGGCAGATGGTGGAGTGGGCTCTCCCTTCGATAATATCCCAAAGTTCAAACCGTGACCAACTTGATGCGGTGGTGGTGGCGTATTTATACGTTTTTCGGGGGCAGATGGTGGAGTGGGCTCTGCCTTCAGTAATATCCCAAAGTTCAAATCGTGACTAACTTCACGCGGTGGTGGTGGCGTATTTATACGTTTTCCGAGGGCACATGGTGGAGTGGGCTCTCCCTTCGGTAATATCTCAAAGTTCAAACCGTGACCAACTTGACACGATGGTGGTGGCGTATTTGTACGTTTTCCAGGAGCAGATGGTGGAGTGGGCTCTCCCTTCGGTAATATTCCAAAGTTCAAACCGTGACCAACTTGAAGCGGTGGTGGTGGCGTATTTATACATTTTCCAGGGGTAGATGGTGGAGTGGGCTCTCCCTTCGGTAATATCCCAAAGTTCAAACCGTGACCAACTTGAAGCGGTGGTGGTGCCGTATTTATACGTTTTCTAGGGGCAGATGGTGGAGTGGGCTCTCCCTTTGGTAATATCCCAAAGTTCAAACCCTGACCAACTTGACGCGGTGGTAGTGGCGTATTTATACGTTTTCTAGGGGCAGATGGTGGAGTGGGCTCTCCCTTCAGTAATATCTCAAAGTTCAAACCGTGACCAACTTGACGCGGTGGTGGTGACGTATTTTTACGTTTTCCAGGGGCTCTCCCTTTGGTAATATCCCAAAGTTCAAACCCTGACCAACTTGACGCGGTGGTGGTGGCATATTTATACGTTTTCTAGGGTCAGATGGTGGAATGGGCTCTCCCTTCAGTAATATCCCAAAGTTCAAACCGTGACCAACTTGACGCGGTGGTGGTGGCGTATTTTTACGTTTTCCAGGGGCAGATGGTGGAGTGGGCTCTCCCTTCGGTAACATCCCAAAGTTCAAACCGTGACCAATTTGAAGCGGTGGTGGTGGCGTATTTATACGTTTTCCGGGGGAAGATGGTGGAGTGGGCTCTCCCTTCGGTAATATCCTAAAGTTCAAACCGTGACCAACTTGACGCAGTGGTGGTGGTGTATTTATACGTTTTTCGGGGGCAGATGGTGGAGTGGGCTCTCCCCTTCAGTAATATCCCAAAGTTCAAACCGTGACCAACTTGACGCGGTGGTGGTGGCATATTTATACGTTTTCCGAGGGCAGATGGTGGAGTGGGCTCTCCCTTCGGTAATATCCCAAAGTTCAAACCGTGACCAACTTGACGCGGTGGTGGTGGTGTATTTATACGTTTTTCGGGGGCAGATGGTGGAGTGGGCTCTCCCTTCGGTAATATCCCAAAGTTCAAACTGTGACCAACTTGACGCGGTGGTGGTGGCGTATTTATACGTTTTCCGAGGGCAGATGGTGGAGTTGGCTCTCCCTTCGGTAATATCCCAAAGTTCAAACCGTGACCAACTTGATGCAGTGGTGGTGGCGTATTTATACGTTTTCCAGAGGCAGATGGTGGAGTGGGTTCTCCTTTCGGTAATATCCCAAAGTTCAAACCGTAACCAACATTACTCGAATGAGGTAAACGAGGAGCATGGTTTATCCCATTGCCAAACCCTGAAGGAGAAAGAGGGGTGTTCTTGGGCAAAACTTCGAAACTAGGTTGTTGTGTTTGGTAAAGTTTTGCAGTGCTCGAGGAAATAACAAAGCTTAGAATTAGAATTACAAGCAGATAGGCAGACTTCGTGAATTCCTATATTCTTATTTGCTTCAAAAATTAAAATAGTTAAATCTAATTTCTTAATTGCCTCTATAATTTGATGACTTCTTTTGTCCTCTTAAATAGGTGTCTTATTGATCTTATATTTGGAAGCAAATCCAATTCAGAATCTCAACATTAATAATATTGCAGCAAATTGTTTTTATTGTAGATTTTCTTTCACTTTTTGAAATGATCAGTTTATAGATAAGTTTGATTTCCTATTTGGGAAACTTTCTCTCTACTAATTATGAAAAAAATCTATGCCTAAATGTTCACAATTAATTATAAACTAGTTACCATTATTCAACTAATTTCAATTAGTCACTAGTGTAGTGATAAACAACTTGTATTATTTAAGTTTTTATTGCAAATTTCGTGTTCGAATTTGGACAATCTCTTCATCCTACACTTAATTTTTTTTTAAAATCAACTGATGAAACAAAGTCAAATTGAAAATTGAGAACCTAGTTAATTTGACATCATACTAAAAGTATTTATGGGTCGAGTTTAAGTTAAGATTTATGCATGATATTAGCATATTTTATACTTACTCATACTTGGCTCAATTCAAAATATGAGCATAAAATTTTATCCAGATTTGCCCATATGATTAACCCAAACTCGTTTTAGGCTTGGTATATAATTTTTTAATTTTTACAAAAAAATGTTATTTCTAATTTTGCATAATATAGTTTTATACAATTTTGTCTTTTAATAAAATTTTAAGTATAGACATCTTAGAATATTTTTAATGTTTACACTATAGTATTGTATATTATTATAAAATTTAATTTTATGTTATATAAATTACATAATATAAAAAATAATACAATATAACTAGAAAAAAGTTAGGTTGAACCTCGAAATGTTATAGCCTAAGTTTGAATTTTAAATAGGTCTAATTATTTTTATAAACTTGTTTTTGAGCTTAATATTTTTATTTAAATTCTTCCAGATATTAGAAAATATTTTGTTGATATAGTGTACAAGGAAGAGTGAGGAGGAGTAAGGAGGAGTAGGTGGTGATGCTAAGAAGGTCGATTCACCTAGGAAGGTGGAGAGCCGAAAATGGACAAGGGGATATGCTGACTGTTAAGAAAGAGGGTGATTAATCAAAGTATAGGCTTAGGCTTAAAAGGTCAATCATTTCTTCATCGTTGGAAGGGTATTTATAGGAGGGATTCTCTTGTCCTATAGTGCAACGTGAGAGGCCATTGTAATGGATAATGGACGTACTGGCATAGTATATGTGAGGTTTGGATGTAGCGGTCCTAAATAGTACGAGATTGTTGTTATTCCCTAGTAGGGAATGGAGTGTGTTCATACTTGAAAGAGTGTTTGTACCTAAAAAGCGAGTGCTTGATGAGTTAACCTCCAAAGCATGTGGTCTTGTGAAGGAGCGGATGGTTAAGGCCGCCTTCGAGAGGAAGCGAGTGGTCAAGACCATCTTCGAGGAGGAACAGGTGATCAAAAGGGCCTAATGATGAAGGGGAGGTCTACTGGTTGATTTCCAAGTCTTATTACATTGACACATGTCTAAGCGCTAGAAGGATATAACAAATTTCGAGTTGGAGTGAATAATCTGTCACTTTAACTACATTACATCCTTTTATCAACCAGTGATTATAGGTTTTTCGTTTTAAGAGGGGAGAGCTATGCCTGAATATAATTCTACACAAGAAAAAATTAACCAATTTAGTTAATTAATGATTTTATTTTGAACCCTATTCAGGTAGAAATCAACTAAAAAGAAAAGCTTAAACGCGATTTCTTTACCACTCCATACGTGACTCATCAATACTAATATTATATTCTTTTTTAACGTTTCACAACTACAAATATAATACAAATACGAATATATATTTGACTAATTACAACATAGAATCTAGAGTTGTCCATGAGCCGGGCCGAGTCAAGTAAAAAAATTAAACATGTTTTCTAGGCCCGAGCCTGACCCGACCTGAAAAATTGATTTAAAATTTTACCCAAACTCTGCCCTAATAAAAATGCTAAAACTTAAGTCCAGCTCACTTGTATTAAATTTTTTTATATAAATATACATTCAAAAAATATAATACATCAAATACACTAGAAAAATTAAAATAAATGTTTCCTAACAAATAATTTTTTTTAAAATACTTAAATAACACTAAGATAGAAAAATTAATAATAAAACAAGATTTATACAATATCCAAATAATAACAATAAAATAGTAGTAATATAATAACGAAATGATAGCAAAACAATGAAAAACAATAAAAAAAACAGCAGCAATTTTTTTTTTTAAAATTCGGACCAACACTGGACCAAAAAAGCCAAGGCTCAACCCGTTTAGAAAAAAAGAGACTTATTTTTTGTTTAAGCCCATTTTCTGAGACTATATTTTTGTCAAAACTCTCCTACTTTTCAAGTGACTAGTACAGCCCAAGAACAAGTCTAATAGAATCCAACCAATATAAAACACAATAGGCAAAACAAAATCCACAATTAATATATGCAAATAATGAATTAAGATCCACACATTATAATTATAGATAATATAACTCAAACCCGAGCATTCAAAGTTGGAAACCTCAACTTTTATTACTATACCAAGGACTCATTCACACTAACATTACATTGTGTAAAGAAAAGTATTGTTTAATTAAATGAAAATTGAAAGATATTTCAAAGTATTAACTGTAAAACTTTCTTTTAAGAATGGTGGAATTAAAGGTACAGAAATAAAAATTAAAGACAATGAGCTCACATATAAAAAAAGAAAGAAAAAAAAAACATAAAAGGTATATATATTTTGCTGAGTAAAAGGGGTTTTTTTCTTTCTTTTTAGAACTTGTGTTTTTTCAACCTTTATAAATAAGGTCCCTTCTCAATCCCCTTCTCAATCTTCTTGTGATCCTTCAGGCGAATCATCACCTTCATCATCACTATGTTTCTTTGATTTCTGTCGATTCTTTTTCATCGATGCTTTTTTACTGCTGCTGCTCCTATGGCGTGAAGAACCACTTTCTTTCATTTTGCTACTCTTTCGACTCATTGATGTCAATTTCTTGCTGCTTTTATGTCCTAAGGATGACCCTTTTTGTCCACTTTCATCACCGGATGAACCCTCGGATACGCCGCTGCCGCTTTGTTGGCTCGACGAAGCTGCTGATTTCCCATCGTCGCTTTCGTATTCTTCGTCTGATGAAGTTTTGTTCGATTTTTTACGGCTCAATGAATGTGATTTTCTGCTATCATTGTCTATTGAAAACAATGACCTTCCACTACTCTTTTGGCTAAGTGTACGATCTCCATTTCGACTTTTTTGTTGCGTTAAACCTCCATCGGCACTGCTGCTTCGTGCGGAAGAACCGCCATCATCTTCGTCTTCAGATCCCTCTTCGGCGATGGAAGGTGTGACGTTGCTGTCGGCTGCCTTCGTCTTCCCTGCAGCATCGGCACCGTCTAAGAAGTTGAGCTTGGTGGAGATGCAGTTTAATTTGGAAGAAATGGAAGCGGGAAGAGTGGCCGGAATATTGTTTTCTTCGGTGGCGATGGATAGGAAACTTAAGACGGAGGCTAAATCACTGATTAATGGCCTAGCAGCAGCTTCTTCTTGGACACACATGGCTGCTATTGCTACTGCTTGATTTAATCCTCTTTCTGGGAATCGTTTCTCGAGTAATGGATCTGCCATTTGTGAGAAATGTTTTGGCTCTTTGAATATTGGTTGCGCCTAAATTCGAAAATTCCATTCAATCAATTTAATTAATAAATAACAATTAACAATTTAATTATTAAAAAATTCTAAATTTAAGTGTCAAATCTTAAATAACTTAGATTGACAAATATCTCCGACTCAAAATCACAACTTAGCTTCAAGTGTCAAGATTTAAATGACCTAATTAACAAATAGTCAAATCCAAAATAATCTGAATCTAAAATAATTTGAATAAAAATCTTGACTTAAAGCTGAAAAAGCAAGAACATTTAAAAGCCAAATTGACCTACTCCAACTTGCGTAGTTGATAAATCTAGTAAATTGTAAAATGGCTTGAGCCATACATAAAACAATTTGAATTTGAAATTACTTAGATTTAAAATAATCTCAACCAAATGATTGATCAAAATTTAAAATTATTTATATAAGTAACCTAAAATGACATGAAATAACCGAATAAGCAAACTTAAATAGCTAAAATTTGAAATGACTCAAACTCAAAATAAGCTGAACTTAAAATTTTTTGAATTTAAAATTGACCCAAACCCTAAATAACATGTACTAATAATCTAAGATAACATCGACCTAACTGATAAACTCAAATAACAAAACCCTGAAATGGCTAGAAACCAAAATAAATCAAACCCTAAACCACTTGAAATTGAAATTAACTCGAACTAAAAATGATTTCTAACATCTGAAAATTTTAAAACCCAAATTAATCTGCAACTCAACGTGCCAAATTCAAAAAGAAACAAGCAAATCCTTAGCTAGGTACTTACCCAAGCAACTAAGTCTTGCTGGTCCTCAGGCATGGAAGGATCAATAGGTTTTCTTCCACTGATAAGCTCAAGAAGGATAACTCCGAAACTATAGACATCGGTCATTAACGTGGCGGTACCCGATTTCGTATATTCTGGAGCATTGTATCCATGGTTATCCATCATCCTCGATTGCATCGGCATCTTGCTATCGGCCGAAGACCCGAGCTTGTCCAGCCCAACGTTGGAGAGTTTAGGGTTGAAGTTATCATCCAACAAAACTTTAGAGGACTTGAGGTCACGGTATATTATAGGAGGTTTAGTCTTTTCATGCAAATATTGTAGACCTTGTGCTGCTCCATATGCTATTTTCATTCGGGTTACCCAATCTAATGGCTGCCCTCCAGGTTTAATATCTACATTTTAGTTCCAATTACACAAATGTTAATTACAACAAAAAGATACGGAAAAAAAAAGTTAATTCCGCTTTAAAAACATCTATATTGTATCAATTAAGTCTTTTCAATAATCTATACATTAGATTCATCCTTAGATGTCTACTAAAATTGTCTACTAAAATTCAAGGGCATAGTTGGGGGCAATTAGGGCCTTTGCCCCTCTTGGCTAAAGGGGAAATTTCTTTTAATCCTCTCTAAAAATATTCAAACAATCAATTTAAGTTTTTTTAGCCTTTAATTAAATGAAAATTTTATAATTTTATCTCAACTCTCTAGATTTAATTTCTAATTTCATTCCGGTTTAAATTTGACATGCAGTATATTTAAAATATGTGAGGTCAAATTCTACTATACCCTTGTCTAGTTTACAATTTTATCCAAATATTTTCAAAAACATTCTACATTCAATCCGATTTAACATCTAAACTACTAACTAAGTTTATGGAAGGACATCGTTAATACCATAACAATACTTGGATCACTTATTCGGAACATTTTAAACTTAGGATCAAATGAAAGTCTAGACGATAATTCAATGAATATTTAGTGCAATTAACCCGAAAATGTTTTAGCATGAAAATGGAAGAGGAACCCCAAAAGTTCAATATGTACATACCATGAAGATGTTCTTGTACTGAACCCCCTGACATGTATTCATAAACCAAAAGCCTTTGGTCTCCATCAGCACAATACCCAATGACACTAACCAGATTTGGATGCTGTAAGAGACTGAGTTGCCCAACTTCAACAAAGAACTCATTGCTCCCTTCCATTGCATTCCTATCAAGTTGTTTCACAGCAACCTCCTATATGTCCAAAATTTCCAATCAATTAAAAATAAAAAAAAGATCTTTAGCAGCAAACGAGACGGTGTTTTACGTGTGCATGTATCTGATACATATTCAAACATGATATGATATAATATGATAAAATAAACACATAAAGAGAGGACCTGGCCGGTAGCCTGAATAGTTCCCTTGTAAACTTTGCCGAGACCGCCTTCACCCAATAGACATTCTTGCCGGAAATTCTTGGTGGCAGAGGCTAGCTCACGGAAGTTGAATGCTTTAATGGAGCTATTGTTGTCATACTCGGCTGGGGTACTAGGTGCCTCCTTATTTTCTGTCTCAGCTGTATGAGTCATTGAATTAGTTTATAATTTTACGGTTTTTACGAAGATTAAATCGTAATTTCTTCATTTTAAGATTTAAATACAATTTTATCATATATTAACTTATAATTCTATAAATTTTTACAAAATTTCCATCTTAAAGGGTTAAGCCCTCTACCTACCCCGTCAACTCCCCTACGGGGATGGCTATGTCCAGGAACAAAGCGTAGCAAGTGCTTTGGCTTCATGAGTTAAATGGTAGAATTCTATTTTTACTCCCTATTAAAATTCAATAATTCAATTTAATCCTTTTTTAAAAGTAAACAATTTTAATTTAAATTATTTTTAAATATTAATTTCATTATAGATTTTTATAATATGCACTCGAACTCATGTCCTTCTATACTAATAATAATATCAATGTTAATCAAATTAAAACTCAATCAGCTTAGTTTAAATCATTTTAACCCTTCAAATCCTTTTAAATTTTATCTCAACATCCAACACAAATTTTCTTACTTCACCTCTAACCGCCTCATTACTTTAATATTCAAATTTTTTTATTTGCCTTACTAGCTTTAGGTTAAGTTTTTTTTTTAGCTTCTTTTCGATCAAATCAATATTCATACAATCACCTTTAAAAGGTAATATCTAAAAAGAGGGCATACCGGTTACAGTTGGTTGAGGGGGCTGGTCAATGTTAACGTCGACATGCTCCCTTCTGCTACTACCTTCCTTCTTACTTTTTTGCGACGAGAAACATGGGAAGCAATTCATCTTATTATACCTTTAGCGAAAGAGCAGGGAAACGCGAGTTCGGTACGTCGAGAAAAATAAAAAACTATAATTGCATCCAAACTAGCTTATAAATATATCGATAAATTAAATTAAATTAAATCAAATCAAATCAATCAATGAATCGAAATTCCTAATTGAAGAGAATAAAATCGAACCTGCCGGGGACATGAAGGGGTAGGGTGGGGTGGGTAGCCTTCAACTAATTGAAGGACCCCTATTGGGAGCAGGGGGTTTTGCAACCAGGGAAAACAACAAAAGATCATGAGAACCCATGGTTTCGGAAAATAACCAAATTATAAAAAAAACCAAAAAAGGCAGAAACAAAATATTGTAGGTATTTTCCTCAAAGTTCTCGGAGAAAATTGGGGAGAATTGAGTGGTTCATTTTCTTTGAAATATATATTCAGATTCACAATTTCTGTTTTCTTTTTTAAAGCGTTTTAGGGCAATGGACCAAAATTTTTCTCTTGTAAATCCAGCTTATTAGATTGTTATTATTTTTATTCATTTGTTGAACCTTTCTATAACCATTTTTCTTTTGTAGAAAATTACAATTAAAACAGCTTTTTAACTTAGATTGGGAAGCCAGCTGAGTCTTCGCTTGATTGGTATGGATATTGTTGCCGATACAGGAGGATGTTGGTTCAAGTACGCTGAAGTGCATTATCCTCCTATTTATGGGTTGGGAAGTGATTATGGGTAGTTTTAGGTATTATGTCAAAAAGAGCAGATATGATCAAAACTTATAATGAGATTAACCATCGTTGTCAATGAAGGAAGATGTGAGTTTGAATGCGCTGAAGCACATTATCTTCCTATTTATGGGTTGGGAAGGGGCTATGAGTAGTTCTAGGCATTGTGTCAAAAAGAGTAGATATAATCAGAATTTATAATGAGATTGTTCAAAAAAATTATATTAAGAGAAAATTTCTTAATATATAATTTATGGAATAATAAAAATTTTAGTTTAATGTTTGCATCTTTTATCAATTTGACCCTTATTCTTTTTTTTTAAGTTAAATTTAGCAGTCTAAAAAGAGTCGGATTTGACCATCAACCTTTCAAAAAGAGTTGAATTATTATATATTTTACGAAAATACTGACTAAAATATTAATTTTTAACATGGTAGCCCTCATGACAACCCACGCATATTTCATTCTAGTTTTTAAATATTTTTATGATTTTTTATTTTTTTATTTTTATAATTTTTAAATTATTTGTTGATGTGACATATAAAACAAATAATGTTATATAAGCATGAAGTGCACATGGATTGCCATACAAGTTACCACACCAAAATCGTTAAAAGAATAATGTTTTAGTCAATATTTCTTTTTAAAAAAAAGCGATTTGATTCTTTTGAAATGATAATGGATAAACTTAACTAAAAAAAATAATAAGAATAAAATCGGCAATAGGTGTGAATGTTTAGGACTAAATTTATCATTATATCTTAATTTATTTCTTTGATACATTTTATAAATATATTGATTTTTAATTTTTAAGATTTAATTTTAATAACAAAAGAAAATTTTGTAATTTCAATCGTTTTTGTTTTAAGACCTTGGATAATAGATTTATATATTATGAGCTCATAGACATATAAACCTTATAAGGTGAATATATAAAATTAACCATGATAGTTTTTTTTTCTCTCAAAACTAGGGTATCTACTATCAGTAGTAGTGATTAATCCACTTGTCATGAGCAAGGACGAAGCCAAAAAATTTTTTTAAGAGGTCGAAATTAAATTTTAATTTTTATGATAGTAAAAATGCAATTTCACCATTTTAATAGCCTATATCTTTATCATTTTTAAAGGATTAAATCAATTTTTTATCATTTTTAGAAGTTCAAAGTACAATTTACTTTTACTAATTTAAAATTTTAAAAATTTTAAAAGACTTAAATGAAATTTTTTTTATTTAACTGGGAGCGGGACCCCTGCTAACCCCCTAACTATGCCCTTAATTGTGAGTGCTCTAAAAAAAAAAATAACTGGTCATGAAATATGCTCTATTCACGTGGATAGAGAGCAAACCTCGATCTTATATTTCATCCAACCTCTTTTATCTCAACAAATTATGCTTCCAACTTTAAACATTCTTCTATATATCTCATAAAACCAACAAACGTTATCACTTATTCTGATAACCTTCAAGCTAAAATTAATAAAAAAAATCAACTAGTTCCGAACCTAAAATTCTTAATAATAAAACATTAATATTTATTGAGTTTTAGCTTAGTTGGCATTATAACAATTGCAAGATTCTGGTTGTCGGAATGGCGGGATGCAAGATTCCCAGTCTCTTCGTGGTCTTCCATGTTTTCCTCAGCAGGGAGTCTCCTTTGTCTTTTGTCTCTTTTGCTCCGATTAAGTCCCTAGTGCTTTCCGTGGAGCATCTCCACTGCTTGACCTTCGATGGCTTGTGATGGATGCTGATTGTTGTCGTTGTTCTCATTGGCCGTGTCCCCTCCTCAATCGATGGTTTCGGTAAACTCCACGGTGGCGCTGTTGCTTTTTTTCTGGCTTTGACACTTTGTTGCTAACAGGCTTGCAGGCAGTGGGTATGACAGCCATGGTCTCTTCCCCTCTTTAGACCTAATTTGGGCCCTTGTTTTTCTTATTTTGGGCTTTTTGGCCTGGTTTGAGCCCTTGTTTGTATATTTCTGGGCTTGATTTGGGCCTATGCATGTACTCTGCTTCGATGAAATATTCCAACCCAACCATGTTCAAAGTGTTGCAACAAAATCAAAATCTTCATTATACCTTACTTCTTGGGACTTTTGTAATAAAAGGATTTCCACCTTTGTTTCTTGTAGCATCTAACAAATGCTTTATTAGATTCATCATTTTTTATTAGGTGATGAGAAGCCGATTGAATTGAGTAAAAAATTTCGAATTAACGAGTCTTATTTTATCACTTTAATTTGATTTGAATTTTTTTGAATCAAGCAGTATGAAATAAAATTCAAGCCGAGTCGAATCGAGCTATTAAAAAAACTAAACATGTCAAATTAAAATATTGTGATAAGCTTAAATCGTTAATTAACTTATTTGGGTCTCATAATTATTATTTTATAAAATTTTAAAATTTTTATTTATATATTCTTTAGATTTTTAAAATTTTTATATTCTTTTAAAATAATATATTTTTAAAATTTTTATAAAATTTTGAATTTTAAAATTATTTTGATTATTTTGTAATTTTTGTTGAGAGTGTGGTTAATTTGTTCAATTTCAAAATTGACAAAGACCAAAGGGGTATTTACACTAATTTGTTATTCAAGTTATTCGAACTGTAAAATTCAACTCGACTCAAACTCAAAACTCAAATTACTTATTTAAGTTGACTTAAAAAAAATCAAATATCTTAATTCGATTAACTCGAAATTTGATTTTTTTTCAAATCGAATCAAGTTTTGCTCACATTTACTTAAAATGTCAACAAGTTGAATATTTATAATGTTGTAAATTTTGAATTCAAATTCAAAATATGCTTTAAAACATATTCTGTTTGTTGTTCGTATTAAATTCAAGTATTATTATTCAAATCAAAATTTATTTAATTGAATTATTTATTAGATATATGAATCTACTAAATATTCAAATTCAGGAAGCTCAAAAAATTTTAAAATAAAACACTTTCAAATAATGAATATTTAAATTTGAATCTATTAGCCAATTAATTTCAAATAATGAATATTTAAATTTGAATCTATTAGCCAATTAAGTAAGACGAAATTGGCATAAATATTATGTTGAAGCGCATTATCCACTTATATATGAATTGAGAATGGGCTATAACTAGTTGAAATCTACCCAATCTATTACCATCTCTATTTGGCAACCTTTTCTCTCTTAATCCTGTATAAATGTAAAGATAATCGATTAAAGATGTAGATAAAAATAAATATAATTTATTATGAAATATTTTAAAATTTAAAATTAAATTAATTCAAAATAATTAAATGTTCAGCCTTTGAGAGAGGCATAGCGAAAGGTGGCAGAGAAGGCCTTCTCTTAGGTTAGTTTACCATTATTTTTTAAAAAAGTTTTCGAGATAAAAAGCACTTTTCACAAAAGTTAAAATTTTTATTTATATTTTTTGTTAAAAAAGTGCTTTTACAAATTTTTTTTGGAAAAGTATCTTGTTTAGTAATTTTTTTATCTCAAACAGTATTTTTGTCTCAAAAGTATTTCTTAAAGGCAATACTAAATTAGTCCTTAGTTATAGGGAAACTTTTCATAGCTCCTACCAAATTTAAAAAAAAAACAATTTATTTTTCTTTTGATTAAATGGAAAAATTATAAATTGAATTTTTTGAAAAATTAGTAATTTAATATGAGGATTTTATATAAGATTTTAGTTTTTATCCTCCAAATTTTATAATTTTATCTCTATCTTTTATACAAAATTTTTACTTCACCCCTCTTTGAGGTTTGTTTAAAACTTTATATTTGTGTAAAAATATATAAAATATTTTGACAAAATAAATTTTTTTCTAAAAATTATATAATATTCTCAATAAAAATCCTTACTTGCTATGTAAAGTACATGAAAGTTTAGATCACATTGAATGTTCATTTTGTTGTATTCAATATGTTAGTCAATAAAGTCGTTTTATTATTTATTTAAAATTATATTAAATAATAGTTTCTATTAATATTTATATACCTTTTATAAACTTATATAAAAAATTAGTAATTAAATAATAGTCCAACTATGTCGGATTAAATTGATAATATATTGAATTTAGAATGAAATTATTGTAAGATTTCATTAATTATGGGTTGTAAGAGGGTCAAAGGAGAATTCGGCTAACATGAATTGGGTTTAATTGTGATAAATGTGTAAGTTTCGATTTTAAGGACTAAATTGAATAAAAGGTAAAAATTTAGAGTATTAACGTAAAATATTGTTAAAGAGTCAAATACATGTATTTAGATATTTTAAGGTATTTAAAATGGTTAATTGAGTTAAATTATTATGTAGATCAAGAAATGAATCAACAGATCGATAATTGCGGAAAATGGAAAGTCGTCGAGTGGTCCTCAGTGTGGTGTTTATTGCTATTTTGGTTAGGTAAGTTCGTATTAGGTTATTTCTATTTAATAACTTTTTGGAATTAAATTATGTATGTGTATAAATGTATAAGTGTTGGTATGCTTTATTGACGTAAGAACTGATATGGAATTAAGGGACTGAGTTGCAAAATATATAAATTTTACATGTTAGAAATGAATTATGTCATTACAAGGTATGCAAATGTTCAATGTTGAATATGGTGTTATGTTATAAAGATAAAAAGATTATGGGAAAAGAGTTAAAGCGCATGTGAGCTTAGTGAATGATTGGGATACAAAAGACATGTCATTAGGGTTTATCAGGCACTATGTGCAGGTGATTCCAATTATCAGGTAATTTTTACCGGTGCTACAATTATCAGGCAATTTGTGTCGATGTTATATTTATTGCGTATCATATACTGGTGGTGGATACCATATCGATGGCTAAAATCTAGCATTTGTTGCAGATTCTCTACAGCTTGTGTGAACAGCATTGAATAATGGTTAATGTCCCAATTGCCAGCTTGTGTGAGCATAATTTCCCCGTGTATCCAAAGTTAATTTACTAAAGTCTCCAAGCAAAACAAGTTAATGAATTGAAAGGAAATGGATTATTGTGGCATGGAATATTATTCATTGATTGAATGTGAATTGGTAAGTGTAATATGTTATTTAAATGTTTTGATGCTAATAAGTGTTCATGACTAACCACTTGGTATGGTAGGAAACATGAAACATGGCCAGAAAATACTAGGTTGTGTGTTTATCGAAACATGAAACATGGCTAGAAATACTAGGTTGTGTGTTTATCTCAATTAGTATTTTTATAAATGACAGGTATGTCATGTTTAAATTATATGAACTTATTAAGCTTTAAGTAAACTTAACTCAATTTGTTTTCTTCCTTGTAGATTGCTAGATTCGTGCTGTCAATTAGATCGTCTTTGGAGATCACACTATTTATCAACTCTTTCGATAGTTATTTACTCATTTTGGCCCAATTATAAGTGACAGGTAAATAGGTTTATGACATTATATATGTATAAGTACTTTGGTTAAGTTTTGTGCCATCTTGATTTTGAATTATGTATTTGGATGTAAACTTTAAAGGTTGTTTTGGTTGGTCGTGGTGTTTGATAGTAAAAGCATCATATGATGCCTATAATGTATCTTACTTGATGAATGTGTCATTTGTGAAGTTATGTTTGTTTTGGTGAATGAATAGACATGAAATGTAGGTATGTTTATACATGAATGATTGATGATTAATGCTTGAATTATGGTGCCAAATGTGGCATATGGGTTAGGCACTCGGGTTGAATGATTTATTTTGTGTTTTGGTATGTTTTTGGTGTTTTTTAACAGGTTGGTCAAGGGTTCATTGTATAACTTGAGACTTAAGTGAACCTAGGTTGTGTTTTCTTATTTTGGAAGGCATTTTAGGCATACACGGATGTATGTCATACACCGGTGCAGGGCACAACCATGTGATCTATTGAATTTAGGTGCAGGTTGATCCACATGGTCATAGTCTGTTACACGGCCTGGCAACATAGCCATGTGACTCAGGGTTACATGGCATCAATTTGTTATACGATTTGGGGACACAACTGTGTGATAGCACCACACGGCCTCAGCCTTGTCACATGGCCGTGTCATTCCTATTTTCACTTTTTACCGATCTTTTCGTAAAAGTTTCAAATTAGTCCATATTTGATTTCGATTTGGTTTAAGAGCTTTGTAAGCTCGATTAAGGCTCGATTTAGGTTGTAAATCACATTATAATGATGTTTTTGAATGCTTGATGTTTTAACTTGCTTTTAATTGGAAATTAAAGATGATAAATGTTAACTGTCGTAATACTCTATAACTCAGGTCCGATGGTTGGACTGGGTATAGGGTGTTACACAATAATACTACTATCAAAGCCTTTTTTTTCCTTGATAAAAATATTATTATCAAAGTTAATCTTATACTTTTGGAGCCAAATACTTTATTAAAAGAAGGGAAATTATTTAGTACACTACCAATGAAGTTTTTAGACTTCACAAGCAGAGTCAAGGGTTGACAAGTGTTCCATAGGGGTATGGTAAAATATTTTAAAAAAGAGACATGTCAAAATTTCAAAATTGCTTGTGAAATAAAATAAGTACATTACCAATGTAGAAACTAACCCCTAAAAAGAAGTTAGATAGAAAAAAAAGTAAATAAATTTTAATATTGAAAAATTTAATATTTAGGGATAAAGCAGCATTTAGTCCTTAAGCTTGACATTTTTTAAATTTGGTCCTTAAACTATTTTACTCTTTAATTCCTAAACTTGACAAATTTCCCCAAATTTTAACATTCTAATATTGTGTCACATCATTACCTAAAAATTATCATTTTTATATAAAAAAATCCATGTGATGATGTGACACAATCTCAAATTGTCACATCATCACATGGACCAAAATCGGGAAAATTTACCACGTTCAAAACTAATATGAACAAAAAAAATTTAGGGGCTAAATTGAAAATTTAACAAATTTAAGGATTAATTGTTGCCTTATCCCATATTTTTGTAAAAAAATCCTTTTAAAGTAGAACAAAGCATGGCCACTTGCTTCCCCAAAAACAATTCACTAATTTTTTTTTCTTTGGTTAATATATGCCTATAGTCTTTGTACTTTTCAAAAATTAAGTATTTAGTCCTTATTCTTATATTTTTAAGAATTTAATTTTTACTTTTCAAATTTTAAAATTTAAGTTCAACTGTTAATATTATTATTATTATTTATTAAATTCAAGTTCATTACAATATTTTTTAATTATATGACTACCAAAAGAGTTCTTTTTTTTATTTCAAAATGTCACAAGAACCAATTTAACAAAAAAATTAATAAGATTAACAATTGGACTTGAAATCTGAAATTTGAAAAGGAGAGGAATTAAATTTCTAAAAACATAAGTATAAGGACTAAATTCCCATTTTTCAAAAAGTACAAGGGCTACAGGCAAATTTTAACCTTTTTTCTTTTCTTCTCTCAAATCTCATTCACGGTATCCCGCAAATCACCCGATTAAATCCAAAAGAACAAATAAATAATTTTTTTTCCAAAATTCGTGCTTTGTGAGCCACTAATTCAGTCAGCGTTTTGTGAGAGATCACCGCAATGGCCTTTTGTTTCATTATCTTTGTTTCAATCCCTCCTTATCTTCCGCCTCTTTTCCCTCTTATAAGTCTTCCCCCTCACCATTTTCTTTTGGTTTCTAGAAAAAAAAAAAAAAACCCAGATTTTGCTTTGATTTCTGAAGTGAATTTAGCACAAAAAAATGATGATGAAAACCCTTTTTGACTCTTTTTAATGTTGTATATTGAATTATTATCGGTTTTACAGAAAACCCGATATGTTCTTATAGAACAGTTTGTTGTAATTGAAAAACAAAAAGTGAAGAGAAAAAAAAAATTCAATTTTGGATTGAATAAGTCAAAACCCAGTTCAGGTAATTGAAAATTAGAAGTACCCTTTATTCCAGAAAGATTAATAATCCATCACTAAATGATGAATTTTCATTTTTCTTTTCTTTTACAGCTTTCTCGGTAAACAAACATGGCATCGGTGTTTTTATACCATGTAGTGGGTGATCTAACGGTGGGGAAGCCAGAATTGGAAGAATTTTATGAGACAGAAACGATTGGATCAGCTATAAGAGCAATAAGAGAGTCAACAGAGTGTGGGATAACAGTTTGGAAAAGAAAAACTCATATGGGAATGGCGGAAAACAATGATACGAGACAACAAAGATTTGTGGGTATTTTAACTTCACTTGATGTTGTGTCTTTTTTAGCTAAACCTCAATGTTTGGAAGACCAGGACAAAGCTATGAAAACACTTGTGTCTGATGTTGTTGTCCCTGACAATGCTCTCTTGAAGATTGTTGATCCTGGTATTAGGTTAGCTCATTGCCCCTTCTATGTATATTTGATCTATTTGCTCAAGCATGTGTAGTTTCAAATTATTGTAGACATGCTTGTTATGCTTTGTTTATTAATGTTGTGATGATAATGGATTGATTGTTATGCTTGGGACTGAAATTTTATTAAAAGGAGTTTACTTTTTGATTTAACATACTGACTCCTAATACAGAGACCTGCATGATACTTTTACCTGTCAAATACTTTTCTTGCTGTTGACTTATATGCACTTGTAGGAGAAAGATTTTACGATATTGATCTCTTTTGTCCGGTTTACCTATGATGCAGAGTTGATGAATCTTGTTTAGGATCATTTTGGTAGCTAGTTTAAGGTTTTGAGCAGTTGTGTTGAATATCGGTAGTAAGGACATATTTCTAGTTTTATTGCAGGCCAGCGGTGTTCTCTAATGGCATTGCTAACTCTTTTGTTGTTGGTCTAGATTGATAGATGCATTGGAGATGATGAAACAAGGTGTGAGGCGACTTCTTGTTCTGAAGAGCACGGTATGGAAAGGAATGAGCAAGAGATTCTCGATCCTTTATAATGGCAAGTGGCTCAAGAATGTGGACAACAGTAGTTGCAATAACCTCAGTATTAATGTCAGTGCCCCTTCATCTGCTGCGTCTTCTGCTTCCTCTTCCTCATCATCCACCCCACCCTTCATGCGCAACAAGTTTTGCTGTTTGTCGAGAGAAGACATAATCCGTTTCCTCATCGGTTGCCTCGGTGCTCTAGCGCCACTCCCCCTGTCTTCGATCTCCTCACTTGGAGCTATTAACCACAACTATAGCTCCATTGACGCTTCCCTCCCAGCTGCCGAAGCAACGCAAAAAAATCTGGGTGATCCCAGCGCGTTTGCCATTATGGAGAGCACACCAGATGGTCGGCATAGAATTTTAGGAGAAATCTCAGTCTCTAAACTATGGAAATGTGATTATATAGCCGCAGCATGGGCTTTAGCCAACCTTTCTGCCGGACAATTCATTATGGGGATCGAGGATAATGTGAGTTCAAGATGGCTCGCCGATTTCAATAATAATTCCCTAGACAATGGTGTTGAATCAACAAGGCCAAGGAAAATCAGTAGTATGAGCAGTGGGTACAGTCCAGTGTCCCCAACTTTCGGAGTCGGTCGGGGCACGTATAGGGGCAGAAGTGCACCCTTGACATGTAAAACCACAAGTTCGTTGGCCGCGGTTATGGCTCAAATGCTATCTCATAGAGCAACCCATGTTTGGGTGACTGAAGGTGAAGATGATGATGATGTTTTAGTAGGGGTGGTGGGTTATGCCAACATTTTGGTTGCGGTCACCTCCAAACCACCTAGTCTCTCCGCTCTCACACCTCGATCTATCATAGAGCTTCGCCTGGAAAATCATCATTGAATTCCCAAACTCTACCTCTTTTTACCATTTTCCTTTTTTATTCTGTTTTATTTATTTATTTTAGTTCCATTGCTGTTCCTGACTTTAGCACCCATGTTTGCCTTCTTATGCAGCACATTTTGCTTTATGAGGTTTAAGAGAGTTATCTGTATTTTTCTAGTTCTATAGTGCCATTTTCTTAAAGAAAAGATGTCCATAAATATATCATATCTAAGGTTTTCAAAATTAGACGGGTGGTCAAATTGATTAAGTCATCGATCTGGTTTAATGAGTTCAATTGGTACATTTGAATTGATTAAATAAATCATTAAAATAAAATAAAATAATCTAATTCAACCGATTGATCAAACCGGTTTTTAGATTAATTCAACTAGTCTAATACCTTTTTACATATTGATATTCTAGTTGGTTTTCAGTTCAATTCAAACAGCCATGATTATTACCGAGGAAAAAAAAATCAAGAAATAGAAAACTGATTCAAATTGATTATGTTAGAATGGTTTTGGTTCATAAGTTAAAAAATCGAGATTATTCAAACTAAATTAAAATTTATTTTTTAATTCAAAATTAATTTATAAAAAAATTAATGAAAGTTACTTTGAAACTTCCTAAATAATTTCAAAAGCTATAAAACAAGACTATTTTAATAAAATAAAATCTCAAAACCCAAAATTAGTATGGAAAAATCGGACCCGAATTATCACACTGATAATTCGAACCGAATTTTGCCCTAATTACAACGTCAAATAATATAATAGTTCATTGTTTTAACTCCACAAAAGCTTTTAAAGAAATTATCTTATATGCCGTAGAGATTGTCCAACACTCGAACTTGAAACTAGTATTAATTGAAGACTCAAACAAATCAATAAATAATGACAACACAAATAAAATTAATAAACCTACAGATAGTTAGACCTACCTATTTAATTAAGTAAATTTGATACTACCTTATAAATAATTACCACCACACATTTATTTAAACTAATTTCTAATGTCACATGCGCCGCATGTGATATTCCTCATTTAATATTTAATTAATTTTTAAATGTTATATTTTTAATTACATTAATTAGCATAGAATAATATTTCTCATTTTAATTATTGAATATAATTAAAATATATTAATTTTTAATACAAATATTATAATAGAAAAATTTAAATAATAATTAAATTATTTTAAACATATTTAACATAAAATAGTTTTACTTTATGTAATTAACACAAAGTAATATTATTCTAAATAATAATTAATTAACATAATTAAGTGATAATTAAGATGCTTAGAATTCTATTCAATTAATAACTCTATTTTACATCAATAAAATTAACACATTCTTTTTAAAAATAAAATTAGCACAATTTTTGTTTACATAAAAAATTTTTAAAGTAATAATTATAATTATAATAACTTTTTTCTATGCTTAAAGTTCTATTCAAGTAATAACTTTATTTTAAAATTACCACCACTTTTTAATTAATAATTGTAATTTAAATTGTAATTTTTTAATTTGTAATTATCACGACTTCTATTAAATTATAATTATTTAAAATGTATAATTATCACAACTTCTATTTTATTTTAACTTTAAATATTATAATTAATTTTAAAATTTGAAATTAATAATATGATGAAAAGAAAAGGGCATTCTCATCAGTTTAAAAAATTTCCAAACTCGTTCTTTTATATATATTATACATTAAGATTGAGCTGAAAATTAAAAAAAAAAAAAAAAGCCAAACAACATGCAATGTAGTATAATAGTACCGATAGAGAAACCCAACTCTTGATTTAGTAGGTGAGGTTGTCCAGTAATCAAACTTGCAATACCAATGTGAACCGAAGACTTGAACAAATTAATAGAAAAATAGACGACAGTAATACAATTAATAAACTTGAAGATAGTCAAACTTACCCTTTTAATTGAATAAATTTGATAGCATATAAATAATTACCACCCACATTTATTCAAATTAAGATTGAGCCAAGGAAAAAGGAAAGTCCCCCAAAATTATGAGGCATTAAGATGAACAACATACAATGTAATACAATAGTAGTGATAGAAAATCCCAGCTCTTGGTCTAGCAACATTGGATGTTCTTCTCAAAAGCTTACATCGTGGGTTAAATTATAAGGACAATTCTGTTTGTGACTTGTGAGCTGATAATGATTTGCTTCTACTAATAGTGATAGTGAAATTAGTAGGTGGCAATGCAGCTAATGGTTCATTGTTCGTTGTCTTTCAAGAAATTCTTGAACCAAAATGCAGAAGATTTGGGATGGCGTGTTAGGCCATTTTTGTAGTCAACATATACCAAACCAAAGCGCTTGGTGTAGCCATGAGACCATTCAAAGTTGTCCAATAATGACCATGCACAATATCCCCTCACATCTACTCCATCCCTGTAAATTTCATTAATTTCTCAATGATTTTTCTAGTATAAATTCAGAGTGCCCCAAATCACATTGGATTTAAAACGAATCTCTATCGGGTCGGGAGCGTTAAAGGTAAAGTCCTCTCAATAATTGCATAAATCAAGGTTCGAATTAGTGTTCTCATGGGAGACGAAGCTACTGTCACCTTAATCAATATAATCAATAGCTTATTGATATTTTTAGGGTTTCCCTTAAAGAAATCAAGTTATACTTACTTGATTGCTTGAGCAACAGAAGCAAGGTATCCTTTGTAAAACTCAATCCTTTTTTTGTCCTCAAGCATTTCAGGGAGTGGGACATTTTCATTCATTTCATCATCCATACCTATATATATTTCAAAAAGCATTCAAGTTATTAATACTAGTCACATCTGATAATTTTTATTCAGATTCAAAAATTCGACTCAATTAATTTAAATCTAAATTCAATCTATTTTAATTTGATATTAAATGTCTAATAACCCGAACCCACCCAATTTGAATCCAAAAATGATTTCAATCAAGTGTTAAACTCGAATGACCCAAAATCAAAACAACTCAAACTCAAAACGATCCAACTCCAAAATAATCTAAAAACATTAAAACTTGAATTATTTCGATCATGATTGACTTAACTTCAAACCAATCCCCTAGTCTAAATTGTTGCAGGCCCTTGACAAAGTCCAAGTATGTTTCAAGTCAATTGCATACCATTCTCCATGATATATATTGGTGGGTTGTTGTATGTTTGAGATATGTAATTGAGAACCTTCCGCATCCCCCAAGGAACAATATAGAGCCATTCCGATGCAGCCTGCCATGATAGATAATTTAGTTTATTTGATAAAATATATATTTATAATATGTAAAATATCTTAATAAATAAATTTCTTTGTTATCAAGTAATAGAGAGTAAGGTTACAAAAACTGAATAAAATTATCTCCTCTGAGTTCAGTTAATTCGTACCTTTTCACCGATTATTTCACCATCTTCCCATTCCACTGCCAAACATATAATTAAAATCATGAGCTAAAGATCATATATCATGTAAGGACGAAGAGAGGGGACATGCAGGGGCTTGGTCACCTAAAATTGTAATATTCTATTTTAAACCCTCGAAATCTATAAATTTATCTATGATAAAATTTTAGTAAAAATGTATTTTGACACGCATAAAAATTGTGTCGTAGTTGATGATATTACCAATTTTGGCAACCTGTTGTGCTTTCTCAAAATGACCTTCTTCGACACTATCTTTGGCATGTGAAACCAACCTCGACGTATACTGGTTTAACCCTATGAAGTCCGTGGAGCTCTCGAGTAACTCCTTGTCTTCCTCTGTGAACTGCGGAAGCTGGTCGCCGAGCCGGTCACGCATGGATTCGGGATAGTCTCCGAAATACAAGGGGTGCAAGAACCTGTAGTATACTTCATATTCAAAACTAAATTTTCGTAAAACAAAGTAATGAGTGAGTGTGAGGGAAAGGTATACCATCCAAGCTGAAATTCGACCCGTCTTTGTGCAGCACATTGATCTTCGATTTTATCTGAATTAGCTTCGGCCCATTCACAGTCCACCACTAGCCCTATCTGTCCCCCTTGCTTATCCTATAAAAAGAAAGAGGTGCAACCAACTCTTATAAACTAGAACAAATTCAAATATAACCATTCTTGACGTTAAGATTTTGGAGAGGACTAAAATAAAATTTTAAAAAATTTTGAAGGATTTAACGAGAATTTTAAAAAATTTTGATAGGTCTAGTTAAAACTTTAAAAAATTTTAAAGGCTTAATCAGAATTGACAAAACTTTTAAAGGGATCTAATTAAAAATTTTAAGAAGTTTGAAAAGTTTACTAAGAAATTCAATTTTTGGGGGGTAACTAAATTTTTTAGAATGAATTTAAGGGTCTGAAATTTCAAAAATTTTAGGGACCCTCATTACCATCCGCCTTTGGTTTGTTGGTACAGTATTGAACTCTTAATTTCGTAACCATAGATAAAATCGGAAAAAACAAAAAAGAAAAATATGTATAATCAGAGGCATATCTAGGGTAGGTAGGAGGCGCTTCTAAAATAGAAAATTTTTATTTAGGTCTTTTAAAATTTTTAAAATTTTAAATTAGTGAAGATAAAATTTTACTTTGTCCTCTAAAAATGATAAAAATTTAATTTAATCCTTTAAAATTTATAAAAATATAAACTATTCAAATTGTAAAATTATATTTTTACTATAATAAAAATTACAACTTAATTTCAACTCCTACAAAAATAAGATCAAGATATGAGGAGCAAAAACGTCCACATGAGGGATGAGTTTAAAGAGGGCTTTGGCTTCCAAAATTAAAAATTTTAAATATAATATTTTTTATAAATGATGGAATTATAAGTTAATATATAAAAATTACACTTTGCCCCAAAAGAAAAAAGAAATTCTATTTAATCCCTCAAAAATGATGAAATCAATATATCATAAAATTATATTTTGACCTCTCAAAAATTTATAATTTTATTCTAATCTCCACGAATTTTTTTGTTTTTTTAATCTGGTCCATCCTATCAAAAGGAAAGTTGATTGTATCGTTTAAAATAGATAGTTTTAAATGCAAAATTGATCCTCAAACTATTCCTTTTTTTCACATAGATACCCAATATTGTACCTTGTACTTGCTATGATATATGGAAACAGCAGCAGCATGTGCCAAAATCATATGGTGTGCGGCCAAATATGTTTCAATTGATGAATTGTGATTTCTCCCAGGGGCAGATCTTCCTGTATCATACCCTCCCACAGCAATATGCAATGGTTCATTTATTGTACCCCAGTTCTTCACCCTATCACCAAAATGTTCAAAGCAAGTATCTGCAAATTTTGCAAAGTAGTACCTACACATTCCCTCCACATTAAAAAAATAAATTAGCTTGTTTAACCTTTTCATAAATGTTGCAAATACCATTATACTTACACAATTTGCTTGTTTAACCACCCTCCTATTGACTCATGGAGATGCAAGGGAAGATCCCAATGGTATAATGTCACAAAGGGCTCAATACCCTCTTCAAGAAGGGCATCAATCACATTGTTGTAAAATGCAATTCCTTCGTCGTTAACTTTGGTTCCCAAACCATCTGCCACCACATACGAATACTTTAATATATCGGGATAATTATTTGATACGTTGTACGGTAAAATTATGTATGTACCTGGAAAAATACGAGGCCATGATATGGAAAATCTGTAAGCTTTGAACCCTAACTCGGATATAAGCTCTATATCTTCCTGTATGTTGTGTGACCATTAATTGTGGATTTAAGGAAGATTGAAAATATACTGAGAGCTGATATTAAAGACATAATTCTTGGAATGCAAGCCATCGATTTCCAGTTTGGTTGATTAGTCCAGTTTTAATTACATGAATTATTAAGAAGTCATAAAATTTTTAATTACATTTGATTCAATCAATACTTTTACTTGGTTTATACTTGTTTGCAGGTTAATCAATTCTTTATCTTATTTTAAACTAATATATCAATCAATTTATGATTCAATTGGTCCGGTCTGGTTTCAACCACCTTGTTGAAATGCACCATGGAATGCATTTGACAACCCTATGTAATACTAACCTTGTACCGGTGATAATGATCCACTGCAACATCAGCATTGCTTCCATCAATTATTTTTCCTAATAAAACAAGAAAAATAAGATACCTTATTTATATATATATAGTATTGAAGATAATTCAAGGTTATTATTATGGGTGAGAATGGTAAGAAATGAGGCTTTTAATCATATTATTCTGATATACCTTCAATGTGACAGAAAGCATCCCATATGCTTTTACCTCTGCCACCTTCGTTCACACCTCCTTCAATCTGAAAGAAAGAAAAAACCAAAGTAATGGAAGCTAAATTCCAATAGAAATAATATAAAATAATAATTTTTTGTGTTCCGAGTTCAGATGTTTGAGTTTAAGGTTTGAGTTGTTACATAGATCATTTTAAGAATAAGCGACTTTAAATTATTTGTTTGTTTGATTTGTTTCGAGTTCAACCCATTTCGACTAATAATTGATTTTTCATGATCAAAACCGGAAAATTAAAGAAGAAGAGAAGAAAACCTGATAGGAAGAGGTAGAAACACCGAAGACAAAGTGAGGAGGGAAATCAGCTCGACAAACTTGTTTTTTAGTGTTGGAATCATCATGTTCTACGTCTTCCTTTAAAACATGCTTCTTCTTAGCCATATTCTTTTTGTTGTTGTTGTTGTGTTACTCACTGAGAGAGAGGCACTCTCCCATGCTTATATAATATAAGCCAGGCTGAGATCACTCTACTACTGTTGCTTAACAGTGTTAGAAATAATGACATTCTCCTTTTATTTATTTATTTATCATGTAAACTAAACAGCTAATGTTACTAAATTATTAATAAATTTAAGTGATTAAATGTAAACTTATAAAAAATTACCCTAAAAATAGTGACATTATCCATTTATTTATTAATTTTTTTATAAAGCATCTTTTAGATTTTTAAACATAACTCAAAAGTCTTAGCTTTGTTTATAATTTTATATATAGTAATGAAACAAATAGTAGCATATTATTCAAAAATATTTTAAAATAAACTTAAATATATTCATTTTAACAATATATCATCAATTAATAATTAACATATAATTTTATAAATTGTGAATACATTAAATATAAATACACAAATTTATGCTTATATTGTAATTTGATAATGGGTCTTTTAACTATCAAATGTTGGTGTAGCGGTAAGGCACATTGCACTTACAAAAATAACATACGATTTAAGTTTTGGAGACAATATTATTAAAAGAGGTAACTATGAACCTCAAATATGAATTATATAACAAGCATAAAAAGTATAAAAAGAAAAAAAAGAGAGATAAACAAATATTTTTAAGAGTCTAAGACCATGGATGATGATCAAAGAAAAAATATCCTAAATCTTAGATTCTTATAAATATATATATATATATATATATATATATATATATATATATATATATAGATAGATAGATAACTTTTATCACCTTTTATATATTCAATTGTTTAAAATTAAATTTTAAAGTATAACTTTATTTATTGTTAATATTATTAATAAATTTTATAACTTCTAGGTGGATTTGATTTAAGGTATCGTACATTTTCAAAGACACCGTAAATTTTCGAATACCATTTTATTTCAATTTTAAAGTTTTAAATCAATAATTTTATATTCGTAACAATATTCTGATTTGATGATATAAGAAGTAATTTCAATACTACATATTTCATAAGTAATGTGAAATGTTGGAAATAATATTGATTTTACGACATTTTTAGTTCTTGTATGTTATTTATTCTTTGAGTTTGACTTCTTGACAAAATTAAAATATCTTTATCTAGGGATAGCTTGATATATCATTTAATATTTAAATTTTATAATTTATTTTTAATGTGGTATATTTACATTATTTCCGTCTAATTTGATATTTTTATGTTTAATTCGGTTTTAAAAATAAAAATTCTATTATTCATTGATAAGTTCAACTTTTTTTTTAAATTATGAAAGCATATTTTAAAGTATCTCATAAGTAAATTTGCTTTGATATGCCATTGGTGCATATATAGAAGATGACTTTGATTTTATTTTATTAAGTGGGCTCTTCTCCTTCAAAAGTGATGTTTTGAAGGGAAAAAAAGAAAGAAAGTGAAGGAATTTTCTTTTTCAAGCTCTAGCATCTAATTCTTATTCTCTTTTAACCCAGCTTTGCATCTATAAATGTTTTGCATTATCTGTTTAGATTCTTTAAATGGAAGAATAAATATCTAAAATAATTTTGTTTGGAATCTCGGAATAGTTGAATGCTGCACAATGAGATGAACGTGGGAACTTTTGTTTGTATATTTATAGTACAAGTATCATAAATGCCTTTATACTAAAAGTCGGATTGTATTTTATTCTTTTTATTCAAAAAATGAGTAAATTAACCCTTATACCTTAGATCAGAAAATAATATTTCGATCATTCTGTTAAAAAATTCATCTATTTTCACTGTTAAAAACTAATTCATTTACGTCAGAATGAGATATACGTAACATACAACATGTTATTATTTGGTTGTTTTATTAGCCATGCTAGTTTTTAACAGTAGAAATAGATAGAATTTTTAACAAAAAGGACTCATTTGCTCTTTATTCCAAATGTACAGGAATTAATTTGCCCATTTTTTAGTAGAGAAAACAAAATATAATCTGACACCTAGTACCCTTAAAATGGAAATTTTACCATTTTGGCCCTTTAAATTTTTAAAAATTTTAAATTAATAAAGGTAAAATTAAACTTTGACCCCTCCTAAAAATGATAAAAATTTGATTCAATCTTTTAAAAATTATAAAGATATAGACAATTTAATTTCGACCTCTAAATTTTTTTTTCTGACTTCGTCTCTACCTCATACAGGGGCCTCCAACCTTTTTTTACCATACATTTTATACCTTTTATAAAAGTTGTTCTCAAATGTAGGAGAAAGCTCAATTTGATCTTTAGGGAGCTTTGTGTGATGAGAGCTAACCCTAAGCATCTATACTAATATTAAGTGCTTGGGTTTGGTGTAATAAGTTAAGTCACCCTAACACCGTCATCAAATTAATAATAAAATTTATATTTTATCCACGCCTTTATATAAATAAAGGCCATTTTCATGATGAGTCTTCCAAATATAGCATTGTAAGTTGAGGGATGGTTAACTACTAAGAATTCCACCATTTCAATTGTTTTGTGCTGTCCATCATCCAGCATATCTAGTAGAACAATTGATTCTTTAACCTTTATACGTTGGTTAGAGAACTTATTAGGTAAGGCTTACCTTCTTTACTGTGAATCATTTAATATCATCTGCCAGAATGTTTGCCAATGAAAACCTATCACTACCACTTCTGTTACGGGATGGCTAAGCTACATATTGTCTATCGCATCTTTTAAATGGACACAACCCTCAGCTCCATGACTAGGGGCATTCTAAAATTTTCATCTATGTTTCGACTGACTTCTAACATGAATAGGTTTCATTTGCGAGGGTGCTTCTAATATTCATTAGCTTTTTATTTGACTAAGAATGTAAGCTGGCAAGGTAGGAAGAGTGGTGTAAGTCTTAAACCTGTTATAAAGGGCTTTGTCAATTTGTCTTCGCTGAGGATGTTGCTATGTTTCTTCTCTCACTAGCCTCCACCGTTGTGGAGAATTGATGGGGCTAGGAAAGTTCCCCCCCCCCCCGGAAAATGTATGCTTGCATTGTGGTTTCTTTTGTGGTGGTCATGTAGTGGTAGGTGTCCTTTATGTGGAATACTGTAATTTCTCTGCGCAGGCTCAACATATGACTTGTATATTTGGGTATTGACCCCTTGAATTTCCTCAATTTCAGAAAATCTATGTGCCTTTTCATACAAGGATAGCAACTTATCCAGCGGGTCATTTATCAACGGGTACCCTCAAGTAGTCATGACCTACCACTTCAATGAATGTTTGATTTGCTCAATCATTTGTTGCACCTTTAGACTTCATGGTTGTAGAGCTAAACCTACGAGCAAACTCCTTTAGAGGTTCGCCTTCTTTCTACTTGATAGAGAAAAGGTGCGTCGAACTCTGTTTTAGTGTCTTGTTGACAAAAAATCAACTCACGAATAGATTCGGTAACTGATCAAAAGAATGGATGGATCCCTTTGGTAGAGACAAATACCAAGCTCTTGCAGCATCTTTTAGAGTCATTGAAAGGGCACCACACTTCACTTCATCAAAGGGGTTTATAAGTTCACGTGATTATTGCAATATGTCAAGTGGTCTTTAGGGTCACCCTATCCATTATACATCACCTTAGGTAGCTTGATACTGAGATGTGCTGGTATAAAATTAAATACAGATTAAATCTAAATTTTCCAATGCAATATACTTGTGAGAGCACTTCATTTTTTTTGGTTAAGGATCTATTGTTTTGAGTACAGATATTGTAAAAGCAAACTCAAGTGAGTTATTTGGTTTACATCTTAAATTTTAGGGAAAAGTCTTGGAGGAGAGTGATCATGTTTAAAGTATAGGTATAAAGTTACTATTTGACAAATGAGTAGGACTTAAATCACAACCTATACTTGATGAAGTATAGTATATTGATGATTTGGGCAAGGCCCGCCAAGCATAGGAAGATTCTAAGTTGCACAAACAAGTTCTTGACGTTCATCTTTATTTTACCTGAAGTAGTTACTTGGTACAGTTACAACTTACCTTATATCTAGACTTGTATATTATTTGCAAAAATCAACCAACTTTCAAGTCGAGTTACCTATTCAAACCCAAATGTTCACCCAAAATATGGAGAGTTTAGATAAAAGTACAAGCCCCAAAAATGGGCTTAGACAAAAAAAAATTACTCATTTAAATTATGGTTCAAGCTTAGGCTTCAACATTCAAGGTTTAAGCTTAGCTTGACCTGACCGATTTTATACTTCTATAATATATATTTATTTTATTTTTATATATTATGTAATTTATATCACATAAAATTAAATATATAATCATAAAATGCTATGTAAACATTGAAAATCATGTTAAGTTGTCAAATTTTAAAATTTTAATAAAATAATAATATATGTTTTAAAAATAATATGAGTAGCGCTAAAATGAGATTATGTTAATAATTTATAAATGTAAACGAGTTTAGACAAAATTTTAATATTATATTTCAATTGAATCAAATTTAAACAAACATAAAATGTACCAATATCATACATAAACCCGACCCAAACCTATCTTCCTAATAGAGAAAGAAAGATGATTTGATGATGCCTTATCTCCTAAGTTGGATATTGGTTTGTAAGACAAATTAAAAATTGGGCTTGGGTGTGCTGTTTTAGGGTATCAGCTATTGGATAATTCATTGGACTAAATAAGCCCATCTTTATTGATCATTGGGTTTAATTGGGTTCAACCTAAATACAGAAAAAAAGCAAAATATTCTATTTTGTTTTTTTTTTGGATTTTAAGTATTTAAAGGTTATGTATTTATTTATTCTTCAGGTCTATTTTATGAATTTATGTTTGAGGTTTGCAGTTTTCTCCTTCAAGTGATTTCTTTAATTTTCTTATTACATATAAAAAGGTTGAATCAATTGATTCCTATTCAACCGGTGGTCTAGTTAGATTTATGGTTCCATATTATATGTATATACTTCAACTTGACAATTTATACTAACTTGGTATTTAAATTATTTTTTTGGACCTAACTAGTACCTAAAATTTAGAAATCGTAAGCCAACATGATAATTTTTTTAGGTATCTGACTAACACTATTAAAATACGATGATGTGGCTCTAACGACTAATAGAATTGTGACACGTGGCAAAAAAATAAAATATTTTTTTTATCACGTGTCCAAATGTGAGGCTATCGCATGTCATCATGTAATTGATTGTCAATGCCACATCAACACCTCGTCAGTATATTTTAACAATATTAGTTAGGTACCTACAAAAATACTAAGTTAACTTACGATTTTCAAATTTAGATACCATCTAGGTCACAAAAATATTTAATTACCAAGTTTAAATATATTTATATATATTAACTAAAGAAAAAATAGTGACACAAATGTGTTGAAAAATTTATTTAATACTTAAATTTGAGTGTAATTATTTATAATTATATGTGTTATATTTGATTAATCATTATAATTAATGAATTTCATTTAATTGAGTGTAATTGAGCGCTCTAATTATTATTTTTAATTCATAGTGAAGGTGAGAATTGAATAATTATGTGGGTAATTATAAATTTACGCTCAAATCTAGTTATTTTATAATTTTTAGGCACTTGTATGATTATATAACCAGTGTGATGATCTTAATTCTCACCTGTGTAATTGGATATTAAAATTACACTCAATGAACATAGGAGAACTGGTGATGGTACAAGGTTCAAGTATGACACGATTGGTGAGTGGGAGAAGCGCCTCTTTCACGGATTATGGGAGATGCCGTTGAGCAGTCCTCCTCTTTGATGGTGTCTGATATTATTTCAAATAGTAGAGGGTGGGACCTTCAGCCAATTGAAACATTGCTTTCGGGATTTCTTTTCCCTTCCTTTCTCACAATGGTTAAAGCAATATCGTTGTTCGACAATGACGTCGTCTTACTTGCTTCCGTGGGGTGTTGTTTTCAGCATGGTTTTATGGAGCCTTTGGAAGTGCCGGCATGGAAGGATGTTCAAGGGAGAATCCACCACCCCTATCAACGTGCTGTTTTATGTTTGGAATTTTACCCAAGATATTGTTCAGGCACGCCACACGTTGGTTTCCCACGTCCACCATGGGCCAAGGTGGGTTCAAGGGCAACTCCCATCGGCAGCCTACTATATTCTGAATACGGATTGGGCTTGGCGCACAACAACAGGTGTGGCGTCTACCGGTGGCCTTCTGAGGGACGCTAACGGAGATTGGCTGCATGGTTTCATGAACAAAGTTGGACTGAGTGATACAGTACATGCAAAATTGAGGGGGGTTCGAGAAGGCCTTCAGTTGGCCAAACCATTGGCATTTCAAACCTCATTGTCGAGCTCGACGCCCTTCTGGTAGTTCGACTGTTAACTTGTCCCTTCGACGCTAATCATTTGAAAATATATGTTACGAACTGTTTAGCTTTGATAAGTGAAGGGTGAGTCACCGACATACGCCATATTTTGCAAGAGGGAAATAGATACACAGATCAGCTGGCGAATTTAGCCCAAGAGTCCTCCGGGGAGTTGATATTGCTGGCAGACTCGTCGGGGGGTCTCATTCCATTGCTGTAAGCTGATTTATCGGGTCACGGCTGCTTGCTGCTTGCACCTTTAGCTTGTTTGTTGTTCTTATGTACCAAAAAAATTTCAATAAACCCACTAACAACAAAAGTTATTTAATATAATTACATCTAAATTCAATTATTAATACACATACTTTAAAAATAATAATAACTTTCGAGACACATTTTGAGTATATTTGGACAAACTTTACTTATGGAGAGACTCTTAAAATTCAAATTTGAATTTCTACTATTTGTGTAACACCCCCTACCCGTATTCCGAGCCTAAAATAGGGTACGAGGCATTACCAAACTTAATATGATCAATCATATAAAAAAAATCAGCCATAAATTTTTTTCTAAATTAAAAACTTTCATACATATGTTTAATGTCCCTTATATAGGCCTACGGGGCCCAAAACATACATTCAGGGTGATTCGGGACCAAACCGTAAACATATGAAACTTTTGCAACACTTAGAAAATTTTCACACTTTGGAGAGTCACACGCTCGTGTTTTCAACCAGTGTAACTCTCTGTTTATAACTTCATCACCCTTGTCAGTCGTACACTTCATATAAATACAAGAAACGTGTATAGACTTAATTCTCATTCAATTTCTCATATATATACACAATTTCACGTTATGTAATCATACAACATATATCAGCCATATCTCTCGTAATCTAAATATATTTTCATAACAACTTATCTTGATTTCGACTATTTCATATTTAAGCTTAAATAACCAAAGTATTTGAAATATCATCTTTATGCAAATAGTACACATGAGGTATATAATTCTATAATTATGAATAAATACATTTATCAAACATTTTCCATATTCATATATCAATGTCTCATGTCTCCATATATCAATAACCGTTATTTTCATGAATTCCGAGTTCAATTTCATAATTATTTGTCTCGTGTTTAATTTATTCCATATCAAAATTTTATTCATTAAAACATTTGAATTATTAATACATATGGACAGTACATTCAAGATGAACAATTATATAATCACAAATGAATTCATTTATCAACCAAGTTCTATACTCGTATCTTATCAACTCGTATTCCCTTGTATCACATAATTCCATGTAACACTTACCAAACTTTGTCAAATTAGTGAACGTCTTACGAAATTGAGTATTTCGTTTTCTCGATGCCATAGTTCAACTATGGTCTTACACATCTTCACATAATGATGCCATAGCCCAGCTATGGTCTTACACATATTCATATATCGATGCTATAGTCCAGCTATGGTCTTACACAAATCACATATCTCACTGATGCCATATCCCAGATAAGGTCTTATACAGTAGCATATATCACACCGATGCCATATCCCAGATATGGTCTTATACGGAAATCACTTGTCACTTGTCACTTGTAGCCGCTACCACTATTCATCGATCGTAGCCGGAGCTACCACTTTTCATTGATCAGGTAGCCGGAGCTACCACTTTTCACTGATCAGGTAGCCAGAGCTATCACTTTTCACTGATTAGGTAGCTGAAGCTACCACTTTTCACTTGTCATTTGTCATTGATCAGATAAGTGTAGCCGAAGCTATCACTTATCACTTTCACTTTTCCTTGATCAGATAAGTGTAGCCGAAGCTATCACTTATCACTTGTTGCCATGGTCCAACCATGGTCTTTTCCTTCAATTCATCTTGTCACTGAACTGAAATGCTCAATTTGATCATTTATTCAATTTTCATGCTTTTTCATTATTCACTGTACAAACCCAATTTTGCCAAACCCAAATACATTTCAAACCCTTACTAACCCAAGCCTGTTTACAATATTTCAGCCCAATTAGCCTAACCCAAGTACTACTAGCCCAATACCCTAAATTAACCTAGCCCAGCAGCCCAAAACAAATCAGCAGAGAGGAAACCCTAATTCCACTTGTTCTGACACCAGCCATCAGCCCCATACCACTGGCACCCCAGCTCTCCATGCCACCATGTCGGCCACCTGCTCTTCTGTACCACCATGCCTCCGTCACCTTCACCCATTCCCTGCAGGACCAGAAAGAAGACAAGACAATAAATATTAAATACAATTTTGTAAAGGCTATAAAAGCCTATTTGGCTTTCTGTAAAAGGGTCGGCCATTTTTCCATGAATACAAAGATAGATTTTTACAAAAATACAAGTAGTGAGTTGAGGGAAGTCAAAAGAAGCAAGAATAATATCAAATAGGGCAACCAAAACACGAAAATCGTAACCTAAACCTAAGGTGATTGTGAATCTATTCTTGTTTTATTTTTGTTCTATTTTCCCATATATATATATATATATATATATATATATATATATATACTAAAATATATAAAATAATAATATAATACAAAAATAAAAAAATCAGATTTTTACCTTTTCCATCATCAGGTGGCAAGGCGCTGCCACGGCGGACCTCCGACAATGTGTCCGTGGCCGGCCCGTGGCCGAGCTCCCCCTCCTCTCTCTTCTTTCCCGCTCCTCTTTCTCTCCTCCTCTTCTTTTTTTTTTTTCTCTCTGCTTTAAATGAAAAAACAAAAAACTTGGTTTATATAAGGGTCCAAACGCACTGCTTTGGACCTCCCTTGAAGCTAAACGATGCCGTTTAGGGCTTGGTCGGTCGACCCGACCCGTCCGCCAGTGGTCCGTGTTTTAGCGGAAGGGCTAATTGCGATCACCCTTCCGCATTTTTGCTATTTTACAATCGTGTTTTTAATATTTTAATTTGGCCCCGAGTTTTGCCTGCTCATCAATTTAGTCCTCCGTGTCATGCTGCTGCTTTTGGTAATAGAGAATATTGCACTTTTGGTCCTCGTTGTTTTCACGCGTGTCCATTTTAGTCCTTTATTTCTTTATTTCTTTTAAATTCATACTCAAATTTCGTTCTTATTCGATTTAATCCTTTTTCGCTTATTTTCCTTTTTACATATTACTAATATTGTTACTATTATTTTTATTAATATATTAATTATTTTTTAAAGTATTATTATTACTAATGATTGTTATTTCTAGTTTTAGCATTATTATCAATATTAATATATGTATATTATATATGTATATATTCATACATTTATATAGTACTATTTTAATTACTTTATTTTAATATTATTGTTATATCATATTTGTTTTATATATTTCATTATTATTTTTAATATTATTATTAACATTATTAGATGTTATTTATTCCTAATATGTATATTATGTAAATGTCTTAATATTATATTATATGTATTTTTTATATATGTTATGTATATAAGTTTTTAATATTATATTTTATACATATTTTTAATATTATTAGTTATATTTTTATATACTATTACATGTATACTTCTAATATTATATCGTATATTTCTAATACCATCATTTATATATATATATATATGTGTACTAGTATACGATAGCGTATAAAATAGCTTTCCTATTATTATTATCATTTCTAAAGGTATATACGTAGTATATATGTTCTTTATAAGTTATATATCTATTTTTCAATAATATTACTTGTTATGTATATTTTATACACTTCCATATACATATCTTCAATACTATCGTAAATACTCTTATTCCTATTATTATGTATATACTTTAACATTAATAGATATACATTTTGTCACTTCATGTATAGTTCAAATAATATATATGATATCTTTCTAACGTTATCATTGCTTATATAGATGTGTTTGACGTACATGTTCTTAATGTTTTTATGTATGTATATTCATTATTTTCTCGTATTTGATGCTATAATTACATTTAATCTTGTATGCATTATTAGTATTTTCCGTCAATATCATTGTAATATTTGTTATTTGTTTCAAATATGTTTATAGTTCTTCCATTTATTTTGTTTATTTCATATCAGCTTGCTTCACATTATTTCGAAAAATTATCCATGTTTTCTTATTTACTTCAATAATCAAGGTAATATATCGAATTAACACTAAGTCATCGATTTCATCGCTATGTTGGGTGAACATCAATCGACTCGTGTTAAAACGGTATACCCTTCTCAAAAAAATCAAAAATTGAAAACTTCTCGTCTTTTTTTATCAAGTCACGACTAAATATTACATTGGACTCGTAATTTTGAAAATCAAGACAACACGTGTTTATGAGATACCAATTTTGGGCGTTGCGAGGGTGCTAATACCTTCCTCGCTCGTAACTGACTCCCGAACCCTATCTTTCTTTGGATTTTAACGTGGACTTAAATTCATTTCTTTTCATTTCAAAAAATAAATTTATAAGGTGTCCGATCACACCTATAAAAAGGATCGGTGGCGACTCCCCTTTTATTTCAAAATCGAACTTCAGTTTCCAAACTTTTTAGATCGCCACAATTAGCGACCCGAAAGCTAATTTTTTACGTCGCTACATTCACGATTTTATCATCAATACATATGAAATAACACATCATTAAATTCATAAAATTAACAAATAATTACTAAAATTTAGCCATATAAACTCACAAGTTCAATTTTTGTATTATAACGATAATCATAATTTCATAATAAATATACCAAATAAAACATTATATCATTTTTAATCCAACACTTATCGATTATAATCGGGCATGTGATCAATTTATACACGAGTCATTCATATATTTTTGTATATTTTCCTCCTCCTCCTCTCCATCCACATCCTTAGTATAAACAACACACTTGTAGGTAACATTATCCATAATTTTCACTATCTACTTATGTGAATATTCAAGCTGTCCATCTGTGTCATAGTCACTAAATTATTTTTATCTTGAGCTAAAAAACTCCAAATTAAGATATATAAATTTTCTCAGAAACTAGACTCATATTTATTTTTACCATAAAAATTTCATAATTTTTGGTTGGGCCAATTAATACATTTTATTCCTTGAATTCTCCCCTATTTTGCTGTCTGACAGTTCCGACCCTTCTTCACTAAAAATTAATTATCTTCTCATACAAGATTCTAATGATGTCCTTGTTTGTTTATCTTGAAAATAGACTCATTCAGGATTCTAAACATATAAATTTAAGTCTCTAATTATTTTTATCCAATTTTTTATGATTTTCCAAATTCAGAACAGGGGAACACGAAATCATTCTGACCTTGTCTCACAAAAGTTATTGTATCTCATGATATACAATTCCATTGCTTACATGATTTCTTTTTTAAGAAACTAGACTCAATAAGCTTTAATTTCATGTTTTATTCATACTCTAATTAGATTTCTACAATTTTTGGTGATTTTTCAAAGTTGAACTACTGTTGCTGCCCAAAACAGTTTTAGTGCAAAATGTTGATTTCCATTTTACCCCAAATTTTACAATTCATACAATTCAGTCCTTGCTCAATTAACCCCTCAATTAAGATAATTTTCTCAATTAATACTTTTTATAGACATTATAAGTTATTTCATAACTATTGAAGTTCATAATTTCCACATAAAACTCTAACTTCAAACTTTTTTACAATTAGGTCCCAAACATTCACTTTCTATTCAATTCTTTCAATTAAATCAGAATATAAACAATTTAAAGCTCTAATTCCATGCAAAATCATCATATACTTCCAGCAATCATCCATAAAAACTTCAAAAATTAGACATGGAATCAAAAACCAATGAAATAGTAAGTTGGACCCACTTGTAAAAGTCCAAAAACATAAAAATGTCAAGGAGAAAACAAGAATTAAATTACATGAAGCTAGAGTATGAAAACCAGCTTGAACCCTCCTCCATGGCTGTTTTTCAGCTGATGAATATGAAGAGAAATGAAGATAATTCTAGATATTCCAATTTAGTTCCATTTTTATTTAGCCAATTTTGTCAATTTTTCGATTTTGCCCTTATTTCACCCATTTCCTGATTTTTCTCAGCTATTGCCGCCCAAAATATCTCCTTTGGGCTTATTTTCACTTTAAGTCTTTCCTCATTTGACAATTGAGCTATTTAATCCTTTTAGCAACTTTTACACCCTTTTCAATTTAGTCCTTTTTATTTAATTAACCACCCAAACGTCAAAATTTTCTGACTAAATTTTATTACTACCTCACCAACACTCCATAAATATTTATAAAAATATTTATGGCTCGATTGATGAAGTTGAGGTCTCGATACCTCATTCTCGACCCAATTTACCTAATTAATTCTTTTAAATCACCAAATTCACTAATTCAAAAATGCTTTTATATTCACATTTGACTCATAGATATTAATTTATTAAATTTTCAACTCACCCGTCGGATTTAGTGATCTCAAATCTCTATTCCCGATACCACTGAAAATTAGGCTGTTACAATTTGACAAATCGACTATCTTTTACAATGACTAAGAGAGAACCACTAAACAACTAGATCGTATCTCCCTTTTGCAAAAGTGATTTGGTGTAAACAAAAAAGACCTCCCTAAAATGAGTATTTACAAATTTAAGCTGTATCAAATACTTGCATAAATAAATAAAACTACAAATGTTTGCATAGAAAGTTTGAGTATGAGAAGAATGAATGAATAGATCTTGAAATATAAGCTTTTGTGTAGGTATCAATACCCATATGTCAGTTATTTTTGAGGATAAACCTGATTAAGCAACGGATAAGAAAAATAACAAAGAAATTGAAAAGAACATATGTGAAAAAATCCCTCTGAAGAGAATAAAAAACCACGGGTAAAAATAATTTCACTAAATCAGCAAAAACGAAGAGTACAAATATGGAGATAAAAACTAAATCCCGAAACCCGAAAATAAGAACCCTCAAAACTTAAACACAAAATTCCTTGAAAACTTGAAAAAGTTAATATTTGAATGTGTTATGGGTTAATCTTTTTAGGGTTGAAAAAATGTCTATTTATAAGCTAAATTCGTAGGTCAAATAATCTTAAAATAATCTATACTAATCAGAGTTCGACTAAAACAAATACTAAGAATTTAGCTAGGAAAAGAAAATCGAAAAAATTGTATGACACATCGCCATGTCTTTTCTTGTGTCATTGCAACGTTGTTTCTGCTTCTCCCCTGTTTTCGTCATCCCATCGTTGTGATATAAAAAAATTGATAAATTAAAATTAACAAGTAATGTTTACATTTATTATTATTTTTGAACAATCTCATTATAGGTTCTAATCATATCTGCTTTTTTTTAGATAATGCTTAGAACTACATATAGCACCTCCTTAACCATTAAATAGGAGGATAATATGCTTCAACACACTCGAACACACATCTTCCTGCATTGACAATAATATCCATACCAATTGAGTTAAGACTCAATCCACATTTATTATTTTATTTCTAACACTACTATTTTTATTATATATTATTTTATCAAATAAAAATTAAAATGTTTATTTTAAAATTATTTATCCAAAAACTAAAATTACAATTTCTAAAATCTTAAATGGATCCAAAATTTTCATCATTTAAATGTGTCCTAATTAATTTTTGTATCATGAAATTAAATAACACTAATTTACTTAAAAATCATTTTATTAGGATTATTTATGTCTTAAAATAAAATATATAAGAAAATCACCTCTGTTACTTAAAAATTTATTATTTATTTAAATGGTATATTTTTACATATTACTTTTCTTTTTACCCTTAGTAATGTGATATATATAACTTATAATAAATATCTTTATATAATTCATAATTTATGTCCACCACAACCAATGAGAGATTAGTTAATATGGCAAGTTGAAACCTTGGGAATTTTGATATTATTAAGTTTAAGTCTCATTAAGGGAGTAGTGAAGGGCAAGCAGAGGTTTTGGCCCTTTTCGATCAATAGTATAATTGTAGTTGTATTGTCTTTTAAATGTCAATTATTCAATTTAATCTATTTTTATTTGTATTTAATTGAGATAATTACAATTTTGACCCTTTTTAAAGTTTAAAAATTTAATTTAAGATATTTTAGTATAATTTTTTAGCTTTGCCTCATTTTTTTTTTAAATTTTATCTCAACTCCTTCACATAAATTTTATTTTTTTACAATTTACTTCTAATTGTATTATTATATTATTTAAGGTAAATTACATCAATAATCACCTAACTTTTATTCCAATAATAAAATAATCACTCAACTTCCAATTCAATCACTAAACTTTATGAAAGTAACAAATCGGTGACTAACGGACATTTTCAGTTACAATGTAATGAAAAGTTGAGATGGCCCATTAACTAACCACGTTAACTAGCCGATTGTTGATTTGAGTTTTCTCTTTCATTTTCTCTTTCATTTTCTCGGCATCCAAATAATGGAGATTGGAGAGTTTAGCCCTTTGGGCCGTGGCTTCCTCTGACTTCTCTTCGACCTCTTCTTTTTTACCTAATCTCTTCTCTCATCTCCTTCTCATTTTTGACGGCCAGCTTTTTCTGTTTCCTGCGATCCGTTCCAACCCTAAACCCTCGGCCAAACAAAAGTTGTGCCTTGTGAGGGAGTTTGGTGTGATGCGGATAACGACGGTTCTTGGATTGCTTGCTATAGCAAATTCTTGTATTGGGATGCACCAAGTTAGTAACACAAATGCAGGAAAAGATTTTGATTTTTGGAAAAGGATTTCGGAGGAGGGCTTAGCATAATGAGAATCAAATTTATTGTTGGTAGTGTCGTTAGAACGGCAGAGGTCTTCAAAGCAACGCTTCTATATGGCTTGTTGTTCTTCAAGGCATTGGAGCCTAAGTTGTTCTTCTCCACTTCTTCTACAATTGATATGAACAAGTTAGTGGGACAAATTACAGAAAGAAAAATGCAAAACCCTAGAAATAAAGAGAACGAGGGGGAACGAGGAGAGACCAACTTTGAGACTTAACCTTAGCCTCGTTGAGGCGTTCACTAAATTCGTAGAGCTTCTCAATTTGCTTGGATTCCTCGGAAGTGTCAATCATCTGGTGGATTTAAAGATGGAGATAACTCAAAAGATTGAAAATTCAATAATATTAACATAACAAAAAATTGAAAGGGAAAAAAAAAACAACACATTTTATTAAGTTTTCCTAGTATTTTATGCTCTGTTTGGTTACTGAGAAACTGAGAGGGAAAAATATAGTGGTATTAGAAGAGTGTAAAAAGTGAAAGGAGGAAAACGCTGAGAGAATACTAGAAGAAAACTACGTACGAGGGCATTTTTTTCTTTAAAAAATTGATTAAAGAAAGGAACCAACAAATCCAACATGGGAAGTATATGTATATGTCTGACGTGGCTAGCTAATAAGCCATGTTACCTGTTCTGTAAGCATGTAACAGAGAATATAAATAGGTGATTAATTTATCAATTTTCAATAATTGACAATTAATTTATTATTTTTTAAAAATTTAGTCACCGGATTAAATGTTAAATAACTGTTTTAATTATTATTGCACGTAAATCAGTATTTGTATACTAGGAAAATGTGAAGTCCCTAAGAAAAATTATGGCTCGTAGACACATCATTTCATGCAAGCAAACAAGAATCATCGAAAATATCGACATTATTATAATATTTAGGACTCCCAACAACTGTCAACAATTATTAACCTCTTTGTTCTATTCATAAATTAATAAATAAATAACTTCTTTGTTTTTCCGCCCTCAATCTTTCCCATTTCCTTTAAACAATTTTTATTATAAATTGTGATCGTATCTATTTTTAACATAATATTTAAAATTATTTATAATTTTTTTAAACCTATAAATAAAAGAATAATGTATTTTAATTTACTCAAATTTATATCTTTTATATTAACAATAATATTTATGCCAATCAAATTAATATTTAATCTACCTATTTACACAAATTTTATGTATTGCCAATAGAAAATATTTCTTTTTAGTATTAATTTATTTTGCATGCGATTTAATTCAATATCAAAAGGCATTGACTTCAACTACAATTATTCATACGTTAGAATTCTCAATTATAATTGTAGGTTCCACATGATCTTTTGTTGGATTCTATTATATTTAAAGTTTTTGATTGATTGATTGCAGTATAATATTTTATAAAAAATTTTACTAAAATAGTTTAACTACACTCAAATTTGAAAGTTTAATTTTTATTTAATTATTTTTATTTAATTTTTATAATGTTTGATTAATAACTTGATTATGAAATTAAACCAGGTTGATGCGTTTCTTAGAATAATTTAGAACTTATAGTTATTAAAATTAGTCTAAAAGTTTTTTTTTTTAATTAGGAAGGAATAACCCTTACCAACTAATCAACAGAAAGCTTAGCAAAATCTCGTCCTAAATAATCTACTAATTTATTTATCTTATTTGACTCGGAGTTTAAAACAAAATTTCTCTTATACATGGAACAATTCAAGTGAGATTCAACTTAGATTCAATTTTTTATTTACTCGATAAATCTGAGTATTCCGAGAGAGAGCACCACAGCTCCTCTTTTTTCGATAATCTATACATCTCTTGTGAACAACTATCTCTCGAGCACAAATAGAAAAAAAAAATAGAGCACCTAACAATATATCTTCACGAATACGGAGGGATATCAATGACATCTTGTGGAGGTTGATCGAACAAACGCACATCCCCATTTCAGACAAACTAGACTTCACCAACCAATCAGCTACGAATATTCTTTCCTTTGAAACATGAACGAAGCTCCAACAACAATCCCTACGCAATGCTCGTTGTATGGCGTCAATGAAGTAGAAATACGGATGTCGGTTTTTAGCACCATTCAGAACAATCTCTGCAGCCGTCGATGAATCCGATTCAATGATAATATTTGGAATACCCTTCCTCCATGCAATCCCAGTCCCATGGAAAATTCCCCGCAACTCGGCAACAGTAATACTACAAAACTCCCACAAAATGCAGAGAATCCGACTACCCAATTCCCATACCAATCAGGAATGACGCCTCCAGAACCTGCTCTCGCCCATGACTGATCCCAACTCCCATCCACGTTTAGTTTAAAACAGTCACTGCCCTGCTTTTCCCAATGAACCAAAATACTCCGTGGCACACGGGAACAACTATCTATATCACCAAAGCCATCTCGAGATTCAGACAGGACCTCTCCGGAGAAGGTACTCTAGCATTTCTCCAGTTCCAACTGAGCCAACACACTGTGGAGGCCAACTCCAATCACCAAATCTAACATTCTTCCAAGTGATTAGATGATAATGCCATCAATCATCAAACATAACCTTAAAGAACTGGGATGCCACAGCCGGACTCAATAACCTGGTCCAAACATCCTTCACCGAGGGGCAAGTCCGAAGAATATGATCCCTACTCTCCCTAACCTGCCAACATAAGTTACAGCTTGGGTCATTAGCTAAATTACGAGCCACGCGATTCTCATTCCACATAAGTCCATCCTTCCATGCCAGCCTAACCCTATTTTATATATGCTAAACAAGAAGAATAAAATAAGGCCTTTGATAAAAATAAATAAATGTTATATTTATTTTAATTCAAATCAATTTAAATTTAATTATAATATGATATGATTAATAGTGAAGTATATTATAGAATAATTAAATTAAATAAGTTAATAATGAGTCCATAATTACAGGTTAATAATTAAAGAAATATTTTAGTACGCAAAGATATATTCTAGAACTCAATATTTTTATATATGTTCCCGAATTTTCTTTTATATAATATATATTTTGTCAAAAATATATATGATATATGATTTGATATAATTTAATAATTTATTTTAAAATTTCATATTCAAATAATTAATTAAAAATATCACCAAAAAATCCTTTCAGAAAAACAAAAGTTTGATTAAAAAATTTATATTAGTATTTTAGCATGATGAGTTATTTTTAAGAAAAATCTAGGTGTTTATTTTAACTTAAATAGTTATGATATTAGCAGGAATAAAACCAATATATTTTTTTTAGGTCGAAATTAAGTTATATATTTTATTAGAGTTAAAAGTATAATTTTATCATTTTATTAGTTTATATCTTTATAATTTTTAATAGATTAAATTAAAATTTTATTATTTAAGTAATTAAAGTACAAATTATCATGCACTAACTTAATTTTATAAAAATTAAAAGCCTAGTAGGAGTTTCGATTTTAAGGGGCCAAGGCCTTGCTAGTCCTTGATGATGCCCCGGATATTAGTTGTTTGTACTAACCAATCTCAGTTCATGTCAAGTTTTCAATTCAAATTTATTTTAGGTTAAATTTTATTATGTGTGAGTTTTGTCCATATTTATTTTGATTTAAGTCCAAATAAATTTCGACTATAAATCCAATCACATTTTGTAATATTGATTCTACTTGTAATTTTTGAATATATTAATTGTAATTATTACACTTATAATTTATTTAAAAACATAAAATCAAATTATTCTAAATTAAAATATAAAATTAAGTCTCAAATAAATAATTAAAGCTAGACTATAATTATTTTTTTATAAACTACTTAATTTTGGTGTTTTCATTTTAACAATCCAATCATTAAATTTCTAACAGGGTTGAGTGTATAGGCAACATCATATTTATAATTCATTTTGATCACCCAACTTCTAGGGCACTTACATTTTGGTCATCCAAAATAATATCCTTTTTAAAATATTGAGAGGTAAAAAATTAAGAATTAAAGTAAAAACCAATAGAAACTAAAATATGCATTAAAAGTTATCAAACTGTACTTGTTTATCCCTTCGTCGAAATTTTTATTTTTCTTCAATATTGAAATTTTAAATTTCAAAACATCAAATTAATTAAATAATTTATCGAAAATTTTATATCCTTTAATTGTGTCAATCGGTTTATTAATATAATATTGAAATTAATTAATTTAATTTTCTTATAAAATTTAAAACTTTATTTTATGTTTCCAAATAATTCATAATGAAATCAACTCAATTAACTAATATTTAATAATTGTCTCTAAACCCAAAATTATTTTTTATTAGATGATCTTGAATATTTTATATTAAGCTAAAATAAAATAAAAAACATTACAATTAATTTAATTAATTAATTTCAACGTTATAGTAACAAATCGATTGACATTATCAAGAGATAAAAATTTTTCAACAATTTTTAATTGATTTGACGTTTTAAAATTTAAATTTTCAATATTGAAAAAATTAGAATTTTATGCGATGGGATAAACCAGTACAATTTGATAACTTTTAATGCATTCTTTTAGTTTTTACCACTTTTCACTTTAATACTTAATTTTTTATCTCAAACAATACTTAAAAATATATTATTTTGAGTAACCAAAATGAAAGCTTAAACATTATGTGGCGTGTACAGTCAATTGTTTGGCTGACTAAAATAAAAACATTCTAAAAGTTAAGTGATGAAATTCTAAATATTTCATTTTGAGTGATCAAAATGAAAACACCTTAAAATTAGGTGACCAACTGAAGAATTTACCAACTTCATTTTCTTGTTTTATTTTCCCAAGAAAAGCTACCCCACCACGTCATTGGGGGATTCCTTATATGTAAACGGTATCTCTTGTGTCCAAGAAACAAAATCACAAAGAAATTTCAAGAAACTGCTCTCTCTGTCTTAACGCTATAATCATAGAAGAAAAATGGGTTTGAAGGTTTGATTTCCTTTCTGTTCTTTTTTTTTTCTTTTCATTTTAACTCCATTCATAATCTAATTTGTTATTTATTTTCTGGGTTTTTTTATCCTGTTTGTATGTTTTGGTGATTCATTCGTTCAATCGAAACTTTTTGATTAATTTGTTTATTTTGATCGATTTTATGATTCTTTTTTCTGTCTGATTAATTGCTTCCTTTTGATTATCTTCACAATAATGTTAATTAATGTTAAAAAATTTGATCTGAAGTAGATTACTCCCATATCTGGAAATGTATTTCAATTGATTCTACTGAATTTTTAATCCACAAATCTATGGATCTTGTTGAGTATTCTCGATTTTTGTCGAGAAAAGTTTGTGAATTGTTGTCTGTTGAGAGCGGCTATCCCTCAACACGTCTGGAGTTGTCTTTGGGTTTTTGTCTCCTAACTCTGCCATACAACGCAGACGACGCTTTATAGACTTCTTTTGGCTAGAGTCGGGAGACAAAATCCTCTCGGAGCAATTCCGAACGTGGCGGATGACACTTTGTAGACTTCTCTCGATAAAATCGAGAATCCTCTATCCGATCTCTCTTTGCTTTGTACAAAGCTTAAATCTTGCTTGAAACATCTCTTATTTCTACTACTCTTTGTACAAGTACTCACACTCTGCTTATATTTGTGTTCCATAAAAACAAAATCAAACAAGATTTTACTTAGAAGCCTCGCGGATTTCGAACTGATTACTAAACAAAAACATTGGGGTTTTCCTTTTAGCTATCATTTCACTTCAATCTTCATCAAATTTTGATGTTTTAGTACGATAATCTTGTACCTTGATTGTTGACTGTATAGGAGGAATTCGAGGAGTATGCGGAGAAAGCTAAGACCCTTCCCGAAAACACTACCAACGACGACAAGCTCATTCTCTATGGACTCTACAAGCAAGCTACTGTTGGACCAGTGAACACCAGTTAGTATACACACATATAGATATAGATATAGATATAGATATAGTCACCATGTAATAAAGGGACTAATTGGTTTTATCATTTCCGCTGTTCAAAGGCCGTCCTGGAATGTTCAACATGAAGGAAAAGTACAAGTGGGATGCATGGAAGGCTGTTGAAGGTAAGCTTATATTCGAATCAATATTCGATTATTGTTTCATTTCCTTTGAAAATCCATTAATGAACCGGAATTGGGCTTTGGGTTTTTGATAGGGAAATCGAAGGAGGAAGCAATGAACGATTATATCACTAAGGTAAAACAGCTGCAAGAGGCTGCTGCTGCATCTTCTTGACGTGTGTGTGAGAATAGAAAATGGTGTAATTTTCAAGCCCTTTGATACCTATGGGTTTGAAAAGGTCTAAAACTATGAATAAGCAATGTACTATGTTTTATTGCTATTAAGTTATATTAATGAATTATGGTTTATTTAAAGTCAGATGTGTAAGTTTTTATTTTACTTATAGTATGAATGTGTTCAAACTAATCGATGTTTATGGTGTTTTGTGCTAATACAAAACTACCTAAATACCTAAATTTAGAATAAGACAATGCAATGGTATAAGTTTCGAGCCTAAGACCGTATGTATTTTCGTATGTTGGTGCAAGTTCCGAGTCTAAGACTGCACGTATTTTGTATCAAGTATTTCGAGTCTAAGGCTGCACGTATTCTGGATTAGGGATGTCAAATGTTGGTTGATGGTTATCTGTTTTTGTTGTTTAGCTAATAACAGTTCTGAAATTAAGTATTCATGAAAGTAGTATGGATTGGTGGTGGGAAGATGGAGTTTGGTTGATTTCCAGTTGTTAAGAATTTTTTCCGTTTATTTAATAATTTTGTTTTGGTAAATTACTCACTTGGTTTTATTTAAATTTTGCAATTTTATCATCCAACTTTTAGAGAATTTTTATTTTATTTAGAGAATTTTATTTTAGTCATCCAAACGTTAAATCTCTAACAATGTTAAATTAATTTTGATATTATAATGTAAACATGAAAGTATAAATCAAATTTGACATTATAAAAAAAAATAGTGGTCAAAATAAAACGTTCTAAAAATTGAATGATTGATACGTCGATTGTTTTTATTCTTAAGCTTATAAAAATTTTATGTACATGTTTGATCTTGTAGGAACATATAATATTTATTGTAGTTAATTTTAACATTAAAATAAACAGGAAATTTGAAAAGAAAAATTACTTTATAATTTCAATAATAACTCAATTAAAAATATCGTCAAAGCTCTTTAAGATATTCAAGACTCATCTAAAATTAAGTTGTTGATCGCCTTGTTAAGATGACTACAAAAAAGAGTATAAATGTGCAGGTGTTTGATGACATCCAAAGGAGTTAATAGTTGTTCTTCAGACTGATAAAGTAGCAAATTATTCAGTTATTTTCGTTTAATATAGATAGCTAGTTTATTCACTAAAAAAAAGGTTATTAACAAGGGTGTAATAATAATATGTATTGTACTCTTAATTAAATAACATGTTTAAATTTTTTCTTTAAAGACGACATTATTAGGAGGAGCATTTATGAACTCAAAATATAAATCGTAAAACAAATATGAAAAAGATCATGAATTTGACATTGGTCACTTATGGAATGATTTTTACTCTCATTAATCCCAAGCATTTTGACTAGAAGAGGTCTAATGTCAACCTTAAAAGACACATAATTATAAGAGAGTGTAATTATTAACACGAGCGTAGCCAGCGGGCTAGCCCCCCTAAAATGGAAAATTTTATTTTAGGCCCTTGAAATTTTTTAAAAATTTTAAATTAGTAAAGGTAAAATTACATTTTGGCCCCCCCTAAAATTATAAAATTCAATTTAATCTTTTACAAATTATAAAAATATAAACTATAAAAAATTAAAATTTCATCCGGCCCCCCTAAAAATATTTTCTGGCTTCGCCTCTGATTATTAATACAACAAGTCTCTTATAAATGTAGAAATTACATTTTTCGCCCTTTTTTTTTTTTAAAAGTGTTAAGTTTACGTATTATTTTTTTTATATCATGTTTAGTAATATAGCTATAATTACACAACTATATAATTGAAAAGGAATAAAAAAAAAGTTTGGAAGTCATCACTACTAATTATTCAGTTTAATTCTCCTAATTCTCACCATCCTCTTAAGAATTGGATAAAATAATTGGAGTGCTTAAGTTATATACAATTATGCAGGATTTATTAATTATAATGCTCTTTTAAACATGCCATACATATGTAATTACAAACAACCAAATTTAAATCTAAATACGGATGACTTCTTAAAATGTCATTATATAATTCTCATAGGTAATCATACAATGAAATTTTCCTCCTCTTATCTCTGGTGAAAATTGAAGAAAGTGATTGGAATGTTCTAATTACGTTCAATTCAGTAAGAAACACTAATTACAATAATTATTTAAATATGTCACACATATTTAGGTAAAAGTATTATAGAGATCTTTGTACTAGTAGTTAGATTGCATTTTATACCATTTACTCAAAAAATAAGCAAATTAGTCTTTATATGTTAGATCAAAGAGCTAACTGGTCCTTTTTGTTACAAATTTTATCAATTTCTACTATTAAAAACTGGCATGGCTGACGAAATAATCGAATAGTTATACTTGGCATACCACGTGTATCTTATGCTGACATACATGGACCGGTTTTTTATAGTAAAAATGGATGAAATTTTTAACTGAAAAACTAATTTGCTCGTTAGTTTGATGTATAATTTACTTTTTTTTAAAGTAGAAAAACAAATTACAATGCCACTTTTAATACAACGACTTCTATAATACTTTTACCATATATTTAATTTACAAATATAATTACATTCAAATTTAATCACAGAATCACTTTTCAAACATACACTTAGTGTGATTATGTAGCTAGAATTAGGTGGACGAAAAAGGCAACTCTAATATTCTCAAGATGATGCCAACGTATATATATCGACAATGATTGGACCATAAGCATCAAATAGCATCAAGGACCATGCCCTTAGTGTGATTATGTTCTATTAGTAGTGATTGGACCATGGAGAATCTAAAAGCTATGGTGCTCCACAATCAAAGAACCTCAACAATTTTAGTGCAACACAACATAATTGATCAAAAGACCCTCATAGTCCATTCCAACTATTACTATTACCACCCAACATTGTTCTCTATATTTTCAACAAACACAAATATTCCTTTCGTGTTGCGAACGAAAATATGACAGTAATTTTTTTAGGGTAAACTGAGATAGAAATGATAGTTCAGATATCAAAATAAGATAAATAAAATAAAATAAAGATCAAATTATAACTTAAACCTATCGATAAAGTAGAATGGATTGTAAAATCAGGGGTGAATTTGAAAATTATCAAAAATTTATACAAACAAATTTCGTATAAAAATTTGAAGACAAATTAAAATTTTATATGTTATTCTTCTTTAAAAGTCTTCACAACTTTAGGTTAAAGAGAGAAAAGAAAAGAAAATCGAAACTAAAAGTGAGAAATCACAAACTTTGAATTTTTTCATTTCTTTTCATTTTCCAAGATTCTTTTTTTAAAGTTTGAAATTGTTTTCAAATATATAAAATTTTAGGAAGTTGTTTTCCTTTTTTTTTCTCTTTTTGAAAGATTCCAAAATATTTTTAATATAACAAATGGCTTTTAGAATAATTTCTCATAATATTATCGCATTATTTATAAATTAGAATTTTGGATGATAATTGTCCTTATATTTTTACTTTTAAATTGATTTAAAACGAGCTGTTATCACCCTTATTGATACACGGTATTAACAGGAGAAGCCCCCCTCTTAAACGGAGTGTCTAAGGTTACTTGAATCATGGGTATTTTGAGTTAGATAATCGGATTGAATTTCGAGACAGATTATTATATATTTTATTATAATTGTATAACAACCCTTAATCAATATCTTTATTTATTAAGATATATTATAAAATATTTCAACATGATTATTAATAGGACATGCGTCAAGTTGATAAAATTTCGAAACTTCTCAAATTAAAATAAACGAGGCGGACATAAATGTTTAACATAATTAATTCTAAGAGTTCCAAACTGAAAAATAGGAAATTTAATTTTAATTTTTAAATTACAAAATAAATTTCAAACTTTTCCTAGTAAATTTATAACAATTCACTAATGTAAGTCGATGCAAATTGTGTAAAAAGAATTAATGTATGGAAAAAAATAAGGCATAATGTCAAATTTAGTCCTCAATGTTTATATTCATTGTCAATTTAGCTATTATTCTTTTTTTAAAGTAAATTTGACCCTTAACCTTTTAAAAAAACAATTTGACCATAAATCTTTCAAAAAGAGTTAAATTGTTGATGTTTTTAATAGAAATATTTTCAAAAGAGTTAATTTATTGTTTTTTAATAGAAATATTGACTAAAACGTTAATTTTTAAACATGGTAGCTCGAATGACAATCCACATGTATTTCACGTTGCTTTTTATGAACTTTTGTATTTTTTAAATTTTAAATATTTTTATTTTTATATTTTTAAAATTATTTGTTGACATGACATATAAAAGACAAATAATGATATGTCAGCATAAAAGTACATGTGGAGTGCCATGCAGGTTGCCACACCAACATCGTCAATATTTTCGTTAAAAAAATAATTTGACTCTTTTTTGGAAAGTTGAGAGTCAAAATTAACTAAAAAAATAACAATGGTCAAATTAACAATAGATGCAAACGTTGAGGGTCAAATTTGATATTATACCAAAAATGAAAGACTTGACTGTTTCTTAAGTGGACTTGAGGGTTAAAAATTCAACGTTCAATGTATCAAATAATTACACATTATATATATATATATATATATATATATATATATATCTTTTATATATTTTATATATTAAAGTTTTGTGAATATATTATCTATTTGTATTATGCACGGGCGAAATTAGAAATTTTAACGAGCCAATTTAATTTTTGAAATATCAAAATATAAATTTTATTATGTATTAATTTATAATTTCATCATTTTTAAAGGATTAAATAAAAAATTTATTTTGTCAAAGCATAATTTTATTATGTATTAATTTATAATTTGATCATTTATAAAAGATTAAAATTATAATTTTTCATTTTGAGGACCAAAGCTCCTGTTTGCCCTTGTATTCGCCCTCATTATACATACTAAATAATTATATATACCTAAATTATGTTAATGATTAATTTATAAATATAAAATAATATGATATTGAATCGAAAACTCATTAATAAAAATAAAATAAGGTGGAACAGTATAAAACATGTGGAGTTACACATATATATCCAACATGTATGAACGTGAATATTTTCAACATCAATGCAAACAAAAAACAGAATGGATAAGACAAGCCAATATCCATATAACTATCTCGTTTCGTTACCATCCTTATTAAATGTTAGAAATAACATGAAAAAGGTTACATCGTAACAATGCGACATTCATAACATAACATAAATGGATGATTATGTAAAAATCTACTTTGAAATAACCACAAGAATAAAAGTAAATCAAAGAGTTTCTACTGTAAATAACATAATAGCAATAGAAAAAGAGTACATAATTTATTCATAGTAATGAAAACCCCAAGTAACCAACAAGGGCTTGAAATTACACCAGTTTCATTGGTCATACACACACACATCAAGAACTTCCAGCAGCCTCAAACAGTTGTTTTACTTTGGTGATGTAATCCCCCATTGCTTCCTCCTTTGATTTCCCTGTCAAAATGCCAAAAAACCCAAAGTCAAATCATAGTTTTAGTTCATATATTTCGAAACCCTCTGCTATCTGATAGTCACATTAAAGCCCCCAATTAAATTCAAAGTCGAAACTGATTCAACCCCCTAAACAAGAAATAAAGCTCTTCTAAAGTTGCTTTCTTTCTCCACAAGATTCCAACACAATATTGGTAAAAATATTGTGGAGGTCCCCATATGAGAAGTCAAATTGCATTTTATCATTTCTACTAAAAAAGAGCAAATTAATCTTTGTAAGTTAAATCAAAAAACAAACCAATCATTTGTATCAAAAATTTCATCCTTAAAAAATGGTATGGCTGTGGCTGATGAAATAATCCAACAATGACACGTGACGTGCCACATGTACATCATGTTAATGTATATAGACCAGTTTTTAATTATAAAAATGGATGGAATTTTTTTAAAAGAATGACCAATATGCCCATTTTTAAGTAAAATAGACAAAATACAATTCAACTCCTAGTACACGAGGCTCCATTGTACTTTTACCCCTACAATACCTTACTTAAAAGGACATCGGATTGAACAACTAGTTATTACATACCTTCAACAGCCTTCCATGCATCCCACTTGTACTTTTCCCTCATGTTGAACATTCCAGGACGGCCTTTTTTATAGACAAAAATACAAAACACCATGAATCCCTTTACTATATAGTGACTAAAAGAATATGATTAAATGAGTTATATATATATATACTAACTGGTATTCACTGGTCCAACAGTAGCTTGCTTGTACAGTCCATAGAGAATGAGCATGTCATCATTCGAAGGGGCGGCCGGGAGGGTCTTAACTTTCTCGGCATGGTCCTCGAATTCCTCCTACAGTCAACAACAATCAAAGGGATTAGATTGAAGTGAAACAATAACATACATGCAGTGACCTAATTACGGTTTTAATCTCTTCATTATACTGAAATTCGAGATTTATAATTAGCAAATCTGAACTGATAACACCCTGAGTAGCTGCAGATCACATTCAAACAATAACAAATTTACATACACTTAATAGAAGAGGCTAAAACCATAACCATAATTAGATCATATCTAGTTAGACATTTGGATTTAGGGGTTAGTTTAGAAATTCAAAAATCCCCAATTAGACGTATCAGTAGATTCAAGTTGATTGGCGTTAGATCTGGGATCCGATGCCTGTAATTGTAATTCATTCACAAAAAAACTTCCAGATCTAAAGGTAATCTACTTCAATTGACTTCATATTAAACCTAAAATTCTCCCCCCCCCCAAAAAAAAAAAATGCAGATGCAGTTCTTTGGGGTGAATGAATGAATAGATAATCAGAACATAAAACCATAAACACAAGTAAACTAATTAATTAGATTAGATTAGATTATGAATGAAAGTGAAAGGAAAAAGTAAAGAAAATCAGACCTTCAAACCCATAATTTTGTGAGCGATGGATTAAAAGATGGGTGAAACTATGGGAAAGAGAGAAAGAGAGAACAGCAGCTTCTTGCTTTCAGTGTGTTTCAATGGATCCAAACTAGCATGTTATTTATAACTGTAAACCACTGCCCATTAACACGTGGTGGGTAGACTTTGAAATTAAGTGTACTTATACAATTTATTACTATAAATTATCAAGAAGATGAGGATTGAATCCAACTCCATTGATATTGGTATTGTTATCAATGTAAAAAGATAGAGATTTGAGTATTTTAAAGTGCATTATTCTTTCATTTAAGAGTTTGGGAGAGACTATAGATAATTCTAAGTATTCTAAGGGATGAGGTAACAAATATTAGATTCGTGCCAAATAGGTGTGAAATAATTAATGTGACAAATTTATAAGAAAAAAAACAATATTAAAATTAAACATGTACTTAAATTAAGGTTAAAATATGTTGTTTTTGTATTTTTAGAAATTAGAAATTTAATTTTGTAATTGTATTTTGAGGAATGTAGTTCCTTTACTTTTCAATTTTCAAAATTTAAATATTATTGTTTCATTTTAGTTATATTTTTTATCGTAGAAATAATTTATCGAGATCTTTTTATTTTCATCAATTTAGGTACTTGAACCTCTTTTAGAATATTATCATTAGTTATTTATTGATCTTCTTCATTAGTACTTGCCTTTATAATACAACTATCTCGAGTGTTTACTCATTTTCTTTTACTAGCAGTTTTACCTCTGGAACAAACTGGTTTACTATGCTTTAGGCGAGACCTACTTTCACTTGCACTAGTAAATTGTCCTACAAGGGCCTTGATTCGATTCGGAGTATTTTCAGTTGGTATATAAGATTAAAAACATCTGATAATTTATTTACAGTATTTTACAAATGGGCTACCTTTTAAACTTCTAGTTCACATTGATTTGGTTAAAGATTTATATGAGATGATAATGATGCATTCCCTTTAATTTCCTTTACCAACTTGTTACTTTTTCCCCACAAATGTTGGGAACATTGCTTCATCAAAACAACAATCAACTAATCATGCTATAAATAGGTTTCTTGTCATTGGTTCAAACTATTTAACAATAGAAGGGATTCGTAGCCAACATATATTTCCAGCTTTCTTTAAGAGCTCGTCTTTGTGCGTTGCAATGGGACAACTGGAAGATATATTGCACATTCAAATATTATAAGATAGGAAATGTTTAGTTCTTGATTAAAACTCAATTGCAATGGGAAGAATGTATGATAACTTATTAGTCTGATGCATACAAGTACTGCAACATGTAAAACAGCATATCCCCAGGTTGAAACATAAAGCTTAGTCCTCCTAAGTTATGGTCTAGCAATTAATTGAAGGTGTTTAACAAATTATTCTACTAAACCATTTTGAATATGAACATGGGCAACAAGCCTTTCAATTAATATTCCAATAGACATACAATACTCGTTAAAAGCCTAAGATACAAACTCACCGGTATTATCAAGACAAAATTGTCTAGATTGCATAAATTTAATTATTTGCACAAGTAATTTCGCAAATGTCAAGTTACAAGTTTACAATAAACACGCATGGGACCATCTTGTAAATGAATTTATCAAAATCAGGAAATACTTAAATGATCCACATGATAAGTTAATAGCCCCACATGTATAAACTTGAATGCATTTCAAAAATGCAAATGACTCCAAATCAATTTTAACCAATGTTGGCATGGTACTTAATTTACCTTGAAAACAAGCAACATATGAAAAATTTCGAGTTAAAAAATCTTTTGATTCTTCAATGAATGATCATGTGAGTTCTTAATAATTTGCTAAATAATAAATAAATTTGGATCTGTATTCTTCTAGTTTATTGCAACATGTGTTTCAATTATATTAATAATTGTTTGTTATAATTTTCATTTCTAGTCTCAACATAATATCTATTTCGACGACTTTTTTAATACGTAGATAAAAACGATACATATCTCTAATAAGTTTTTTCTCCGGATAATAATATTATAACTCTTCTAGAGCTTTGATATGATATTAATATTTGCATCACACATTAATAGAGATGCTTCAACGAGGATTTACAAGGCTAGACTATTCAACCTTATACAAGAAAGGACGACTACTTTTAAGCAAAATAGTGATAATAACATATTTTTAAAAAAATTAGAAGGAAAGAGTGAGAAAAAAAATATAGATGAATAAGTAATATAATTTTTTAAATAAAAAGACACAAATTCAAAGAATTAGCCACAATAAAATTGATGGGAATCTATATTAATTATGGCTTAGTGAATATCTTCTTCAAATAAAAATCAAGTATGATTAAATAGGTCTTCAAAAATCGAAAAATTATTAAGATTACTATGAACAATTTTAACCATGCAATTTGCTAATTTGTTATACTCTTACGGGTCATGTTGAAACTTATGTTACCAGTCTTGCAATAAACGAAGCTCAGAAAAATTGTTATCACCCATATAAATAGATTGTCACTTTCTGTCACAATTTTACGAAACTTTCTTTCCAAGATAAACTGAGTCGTCAGGTACACCGACCTTCATAGCAAAATCAAACTGCCAGCCTCCTGTTGAATCCCGAAGAATACTACCAATAGCAGCATTAAAATACCGTAACGAGATTGTCCCAACGGTATTTATAACACAAAAAGTAAAAATAATAATAATAATAATAATAATAACGATCAAACTTACAAAATTAAAGAAATAATGAATAAATAGTGATAATTAAGAAAAGATGAAGAAATTACTCATCTTCAACAAACATACACAATAATTACATTATTATTTATAATAAAATATTTTTTTCCTTTTTTAAGACACATATTTCTCTACATCGAGATGAGTTGCAGAGATTAAAGATAAATGGCGGAGAAAACAATGAAGAATAAAATACCCAAAAAATCAATGAAGGGTATATTTAATGCGTCGTTGGGACTAATTAAATTGTATAATACTTTAATGGATATCTATTGAGTGGATGGCAGCTGCTTATAATTTCGACCCCATTTCCATTTATTTTCTAATGAATTTTAAAATTATAAATTTATTTTTTATTTTTTAAATTCTTAATATATTTATTATAACAAATTCAGTAAGTAATCTTCACGTTCTATAGACCCATTAAATGAATTTTGATTTAATATATAATGCTACTTGAAACTTATGATTTTGGATAATTATCAAATTTTAATTTTGATTAGTTAAAAGAGAAAAAATATGTAAAAATATATTTATCAAACGGTTATATTAATTAGTTCATGTTTTGATTACAATATTAATGCAGGAAAATGTCAGTTCGAATGCGTTGAAGCACATTATCTTCCTATTTACGGATTGAGGAGGGATTATAGGTAGTTCTAGATATTATGTCAAAAATAGCATATATGATTAGAATCTATAATGAGATTGTTAAAAAATTAATTGTTTATCTTACATGACATTTCGAGTTCAAATTACATTATAATTAAATTTTATTGATTTATTATATGAAAAGATAAAATACCTTCAAAAATATAACTTATTTTGTATATGAAAGAGTGTTTTGGTAATTTCATATTTAAATTCATGCTCAATTGATTCATAATATCAACTCAATAAAATACTTCAAATAAGTATAATAGTATAGATAGATGTAGCAGCGAAGCCAAGGGACTAGCAAGGGACTCCCCCTCGCCCCCTAAATTAAAATTTTCACTTTTTTATATTTTATAATTTATAAAATTTTAAATTAGTATATAATAAAATTACACTTAGTTCTCGATAAAAATTTAATTTAATCTTTTAAATATTATAAAATATACTATTAAAATGATAAAATTATATTTTATTAATATACAAATATATAACTTACTTCCATCCCTCCCAAGATTTTTTATACTTCACCCTAAATAGATAATATATCAATAAATGAATTTTAATTAAAAATAAAAGAAAGCATTATTATATAATTTTTATTTGATAAAGACACGTCACACCAACTATTTTAAAAAATGAATAAATTTAATATTTTTATATTAGATAATTTTTATATATGTAATAAATAAACAATATTGTATTGGTGTCGTTGTTAAAAATGTGAAAGATTAAATCAAAATTATACAATAATATTATAATATACACAATTTTAATTCATTGATCAAAATAAAAAATAATAATAATAAACTAATCATCCAAACTTTTTTTAGGGCACTTTTATTTTGGGACTAAAATGAAATTCCTACAATTTCGTCAGTCAAATTTTAGTGTGCTCCTATTGTAGTCACCCACGTATTAAATCTCTAATGATGATTAACTGTACATGTCATATTATATTTACACTTTTATTTTGGTCACTTAACTTTTAGGTCGCTTTCATTTTGATCAGCCAAAAAGATATTTTTAAGTATTGATCAAAAAAAAAGAATTAAAGTGAAAAATAATAAAACTAAAATAATGCATTAAAATTGTCAAATAGTATATATTTACCCTCTTGCAGAAAGTTTTAAGTTTTTTCAATATTAAAATATTAAATTTCAAAACATCAAAATTAATTAAATAAATTATTAAAAACTTTTATCCCTTAATAGTTTTAGTCAATTTACAACTATAATACTGAAATTAATTAATTTCATCTACTAAAATTTTAAATTTTATTTAATGTTCTCAAATTAAAATCAACTCACATAATTCATATTTAACAAAAATCTCATAGTTTTCACTTCTTTACCTAAAATAAAAAAGAAATAATTAATTTAATTAATTAAAAGAATTTTCCTTTGAAGATTTGACATCATATAATAATAAAAATTATGTTTTGTAAATAGTTATTAAATATGAGTTATTTAATTTTTTTTGTTAAAGATAATTCAAAAACCTATTTTAAAATTTAAAAGATTAAATTAATTAATTTAAATCGTTGACATTATCAAATAATAAAAAAATCAACAATTTATTTAAATTATTTGATGTTTAGATATTTAAGTTTTCAATATTAAATTTTTTAAAAAATTCAAAATTAAGATAAAGAAGCACAATTTGACAATTTCATGTATTATTTTAAATTCTACCATTTTTAACTTTAATCCTTAATATTTTTTACCTCAATCAAAACTTAACTTAAAAAGAGATTTTTTGATAACTGAAATGAAAACCATCTAAAAGTTGAATGACAAAAGAAAATGTAAATATGATATAATATGTATAATTAACTAGTGTTAAAAATTTAACACCCTAAAATGATGACCAAAGTAAAAGCCCTAAAAGTTTGGATTACCAACTAGGGACCTTGTCATGAGATTGGCAGATGAACCGGAAAATTACAAACTTGTCAATCAATGCTCTAAAGATCAAACCACCAATTTTTTTTATTTAACAGACACCATTGTGATTCGTGAGTCTGACAATATTAAATAAATAAATAAAATATACTAAAAATTTTATAAACCGATTCAACCATCTGCTTTGTCCTGGTTTCTCTGTTTTTACCTATTCCAAGCAATTCACTCAAAGGCCAAACTATGCCTGAACCAATATAGTGAACGATTTTCGGTTCAATCGGCTAGTCCTGTCTGGTTCCAACAATACAAGTGTCAATATATAAATTCAAATATGCTGTTAAGTCCCTATACTTTCAAAAATTTTGATATTTAGTCCTGTACTTAAAAATTAAAAATTAAGCCCTCTTACTTTTTTTTTATTTAAAAATTTCAGTCAAATCATTAAAACACTATTAGTATTTCCCGTCAAAAATTTATCAACTTGGCACGATTAAGCCATCTCATATGATTGACAAAAACTTAACATGTTAACAAATTTTGACGAAAACTACCGACGACATCAATCAGACTATAATTTTTAAATAGGAAAAAGTAAAGAGTACTTAATTTTCAACTTTTTAAGTTCATGGACTAAATCGCAAATTTTATTAAAATACAAAGACAAACAGCATTTGTTAACCAATATATATAAAAGTTTATAATTCCACAAACATGATTATGTCGTGAAGCATAAAACAGCCACGATATGAATGCATGAATTGCTATAGATCTAAATGAAATCTTAAGAAAGAACCACCTCAAAACCAAGCGTAATTTAATATAGCCGCATGGATCTATCTAATACTACCGAAACATACAGCCATTATATAACTTAACAGTGTGTGTAAAGCAAAAAAAAAAAAAAAACCAATTTTACAATAAAATAAAAATAAATAAATAGAAATTAGGTTTTCAAAAGGTTGGATTTGGACATTTAAAAATTGTTAAATCTTTTCGAATCAGGCAAATCCATCCCTAAACTATTAGACTTATTATAACATAAAGGCTTCAATTAGAAACTAGAAACTAAGTTATGAAAAAGATTAGCAGTCAAACTGACCGTGGCTTGTTATGCATATGCTGTCTGTTTTTGGTCTCATGATGGCATTTCAATATCACCTCCACAGAATTTCCATGATCCATCATCTTGCCTTCTAAGGATATATCGGATCTTATATGTGCTGCCAAAATCGATAAAAAACCGAATACATCTCAGTTCGATGAAACAATTTCGAGTTCTAGAGTTGATGGTAATGCATTGGCAGGTAAAATGTAGAAAATTTTCCCTCAGCGTGATTTTTGAAAGAAAATTTTTTACAAGTACAAATACAATCCAAGTACAAGTAGGAGTAACTACAAAGTATAATGCACATATGGACGAATAACTGAAAATGATCCGGACTAAAAACCTACACATGCATAATTGTGCATGGTAGGACCCAAACTTGGGCAGTCAGGATTCAAGAACTCGGGCCTCAGCCTTTGCCAAGACTTCGACCCCTCAGCACGTTTTTAAGCAGTGTAAAACTGTGGTAAAAAGATCTCCCCAGTCCCTCTCAATTTCAAAATATAGCAAATTAGTCCCTCTCAAAAAAATCGGAGCAATTTAATCCCAGTCAAATTCAAATGTAATCAATTAAGGACAATTAATCACATCGTTAATGTTTTCTGTCAATTCTACATAACTTTGATTGGTATAATAATAAATTGAGCCCTTAAAGTTCACACATTCCGTCAATTTGGTAATAATTTAACAATTTTAGCCTGCAACATTTATGTTAATGTGTAAATAGTGAGGCTAAATTTGTTGAATTTTTTAAAATCTAGACCAAATTGACAAAACATGTAAACATCAAGAGCTAAATTTGTTGTTATACCAATCAAAATTAATACAATTGACTGAAGACATTATTGTCGTGATTAATTGTCCTTAATTGCTTGCTTTCGAAGCTGACAAGGATTAAATTGTTCTGATTTTTTTGAGAGGGATCAATTTGCTCAATTTCGAAATTAAGAAAGACTAGAGAGGTCTTTTTACCTAAAGTGCAACTATTATACATTCTGAGCTCTGAAAATAGAGTAACCCAACGTGTATTTGCTTACCTGTAATAATTAGGATTCTTTGGCTGAGACTCATCGACAAGCTCTGCTGCTTCCTCTAGGAGAGCCTCAATTTCAGCAATCTCCCCCCTGTGAATATCCAATAGAACGTCTGCTCGCAGAATGGTCAATTGCAGCAAAACAAATCTCCAATAACAACATCTAGTTTTCGCCATGTCAGCCAAAGCTTGCCACTGCAGACCACAATAATGTCAACAAAAGGAATTCAAAGGTTTTACACATCATGAATTCATAGTTAGTGTCTTGCAGATGTTTAGTTTTGAAAATCGAAAAATCTCAGAAATGATTGAATCTTGATTTTATTTTGGTTTTGATTTTCCAAATGTTTAGTTCAGACAACATTCATTAAATTTTTTAGACTGATCAAGCTCCCCCAAATTTTGACTAACACGTGATGTTCCTTTTCACCACATGAGGGAAATAAAATCAAAGAATAATTTCAGTATTTCCTTGCAGCTATTGAAATAGGCAGCTAAATCGCAGACAATTTGCTATCATCAATAATATCTAAAATCAGTTTCTCCAGAAGGAATGTTCTTATTTTCCAAAGAGTACACAAGTGGCACTAACTGATCAACGGTAGACACTCCTTTTAACATATGTTGCTTGGACCTAGATGTAAGTGTGGAGTATGGGTCTGTGTCCGACACAGGTATGGTTAGGTTTTTCTAAGTTGTTCCATGTATTTGGAGGATCCTTTCATGTTCTCATGTCCAGGTGTCAAACAGGAGAACCGGACAGGGGTACTTCAACAAAAATTAAGAGCCTGAGCAACAGAGTTTTGACCTTTCTTATCCTCCCTTCTGAGGTTCGGGTGGTCAGGCAAGGATACAAGGGAAAGTTCATGTATCATCTTATTGTTAACATAACAAAAGCATGAAATTAAATGAGACCCTTCAATAGATTTTACCTGAATTAACATTGACTCATCAAGGGCTTCAGAGAGGGTATCAACCTGATGGTTAGGTCCAAGAGCTTCAGCTTTAATTGCTTGCCATTGCCTGACAAGAGCTTCAGCTTCTTCCACAGACATTTGCTTTGTGTCAACTTCCGTGATTGAAGTTGACAGGCTAGCAGGAAGGCAGGAAGTTCTTGAATTCCTAGCTTCAGAAGGGTTCATGAATTGAACCTTAGCCAAATCCAAAAGTTTCTTTATCTTTACACCAATACCAACTGCCTTGATACGAGGAGAGCCTACATTATAATCCAAGAAAGAATCTCCCTTACTGGTAAGGGAACTTGTGTTCATATGTGGTTTACTGGAGGCCCATATTGACATACGCCTGACCCCACTTAAGTTCATTCCAGATAACTTACAGCTAGTTAAAACAATGCACCCTAATATAGCAACAAAAGTTACCCTTTCGGTGACATTACTTTGCGAAAACCAGCTTTCCCAAGTTTTATTCTGGTTTACTCCAAATTTTCTTTCCAACTGAACAGAAGGTGGACTGACATTGCTTCCACCGCTATCGTCACCCATTACCAAAGGACTCTGCAAATCAGTTGGTCCTAATTGCTTAACAGCTGACACAATATGTAGAGAAGATTTCATACGGGGAAGGGAATCCTCAAAATCTCTCCTCTCCGATGCAAGAGCAGTAGGTAGTGATCTATGGCCTAGATTTGGGATGGTTTGAGGGGAACCTTTAATTTTCTTGCCCCTAGGAGCTCTTCTTTCACCGCCAAAATAGTTGGCCTGCAGACAAGTACATATGTTAGTACATCCTTGTTAATCTGATAACTCAATCATTGTGTTCTTACCAAAGAAGGAGAACAATCTCTTGTATCAGGAAAGAGAGAAAGCACAGCATCCTTCAGCCAAATTTCCTGATTAAAGTCAGAAGTCAGTTTAATATTAGAGAATGCATCAATCTTGATGATAAACAAGAACTTCAAAAGACACGATCCAACTAGTGACTGAATAATGACTATTTTCAAATGCACAACCTCACCAACTTACCTGTCTTCAAACATAAGATAAGGAATGAAGGAAAAATAAATCACCCCGGGTGCAAAAAGGTGTGCTCACTTGAGTGGAGACACTAATTTCTAAAGGAAAATTAATAACTACAGGATAAAAGCATTCCCTGTATTGTGTCTAATAGCTTAAAAAATATTAGAGATTACGCCATTACAGTACCTAATGTGCTCCAAAAGACATGAATTATCACAAGTAATGTCCCTTTTTTGACCATTAATTTTTTATTCCCAAAAATAGAGCAGAAAACGTCCCCTTTTGACCATTGAAACAATAGCTAACAAAAGATGAGAAAAACTTGAGAAACCAAAGGACACTAGAGTCAGGTATGCTTTTTCTCTACCTTTAGCCTAGGAGAAGGAAAAAAGCAAATGCCTAGGCACAAAAGACATGCATCTTATTGAACACACCTTCCTGAAGGGGTGTAAGGAGCTTTGCTTGATTGACACTGCACCTTAGCACCTAGGTATGTGCACTGACAATGTTGTATCTACCTCATGGAATCAGCTACAAGGAACATTGTGTTCTTTTCAAAATCCTAATTAGGGTAATATCATTAAACGCTAAATTGTAAGTTTTCTCCTATCTCTTCATTGGAGTATCCTTCCTGCTTTTTGAAATCAACTTTCTCCATTAAATCATAGATTCCCAACAAAAGCATTTACAGACCTCTGTCCCACATAGCCAAACCACTACTCACACCTCCACGTTTTATGCTTACTACTGTTTCCACATATTCCTGAAGGCCCGTGTGCATTCAGAATCCTCTTTTTTTTTTTTTTTATAAGCTCAAATATCTTTGCAGCATCCTCGTTTAACTATTTCCATCTTTGCTTAACCACCCAAAATTCAATAGCATAAAGCAATTGTGGTGTTATTGCTATCATGCAGAAGTCTGCCTTAAGCTTAAGAGGTATTTGCTGTCACACAAGTAAAATTTCTCCTATGTTTACATGATTGAGCCAAGATACTAAAACAAATCACTTTGCAGTATATATCTTTTTCTCTAATTTTTACACTTGCTTCATTGCCAGTCCTTTACTGAGTGTTCATCTCATAAACTTTCTTGTACATTTACTTAACACTTTTGATTCTATGGTTTCCCTCCATAGCTCAAGCATTAGTCATGGCTCTCATCTCACCCACCAGATTGATATATCATTTAAAAAAGCATATACCAACAAATTGATCAATCACCAAGGAAAATAGATAAGGCTCAAGGCTGACCCTTGGTTAAACTATGCTAGTGAGCAATGCTCCATCACCCCCTCTATTAATCTCTAAACAAGTCACTACATTATATGTAACATTCATTACCTGAAATAACACACCGACTCCCTAATGCTCCTAAAGTTCCTAAGCAAACATAAAATCACAATTTGATAGTCAATCCAAAATAAGTAATAATAAATCAAAAAGGTAACATCCAGAGTCAAAAGAGTAAAAATTAAACATATTTGATCCCCCAACTGTTGAACTTTCTACTCATTGCAATCTTAGATGCATAAGCAGGAAGATGATTTAAGACTTACCAGTGAGGAATTTATACTAGAACTGCTTAGTTTCTCCTTTCCTGTAATAGAATTTTGGGGAGCACGATTTGAAGTTGATTCAAGCTGTTGAAGCTTTTCAATAATCTCAGCCTCACTTCCCTAATAACCAACATATGAGTTATAAAAGTATTTCAATAAAAAAATGCTCCAGCATCCAAAGACACAAAACTTTCAACTTTTACAATATTTAAATGCAACATTAGGTAAAGGGAAGATATAAAATCTATACCTGTCCAAGAAGGAACAAGCAGAAAGCCTCCTCAAGCTTTAGATCAGTACCCTCGGATGTTATCAAACACTCGCATATAGTTTTTGCTTTGATAATCTACAAAATATAGTAAAAAATAACAACAATAACAAAGTATTGATAGAAAACAGTCTCCCACCCAACCACTCCAAAGCAGAACCCCCAAGTTATTATTCAGAGACCAAGCAGAATGGAGAGATACCAGGTCAGTTTGCCTGCTTGAAAATCCAAGAGCAATATGAGCAATCAATGCCATGTAGAAACAGGTAAAATCAATTACAACCCTTTGATTCTGTGATTCAATTGATTTCTTATTCTTCCTTGCCATTGCAAAATTATCCCAGGGAAGAATATCAACTACTTCTGAGGCCAACAGCCGATTAAGAGCTTGGCTCAAGAAGCTTGACCAATCTTGGACCTGGCAAGAAGATTCCACATCAAGCCCCTGTCTGAGCAGTTCGCGCAGGGCAGCAATCGCTCCTCGTCGCCTGTCAGCATTTTCAGGTGATCGAGGCAAGCCTAATAATTCCAATGTGCATGCAGGTGCAAGTTCCTCCAAAGATTCTTCTATCTAAGAACCATAGCAAATAATTAATGTAAACAGAAGGATATTACTAAACCTTCAAGAATAAGGAGAGCACATAATTAGACTGTCTAAATGTGGCACCTATCCTCCGACATTATTGCAGTCATCACTATGCAAAATATATTCAATTCATAGCCATCAGAAGAATTCATTAGAAATTTTGTATTGTTTGGCTCTGTTTACTTTTTTTTTTTTGGTTACAAACAGTATGCTATTAACAATTATCATTGTCATTAGCACAGAAGAAACCAAGAGGATGCCTATTACTGATTAAAGCGAAGCAAGTTGTGGAAATCCTTGAATAAGTAAAATGAAGGCAAAAGCATAAAATAGAAACAACAATTACCTGAGATAACAACATCATTTGTTTAAGAGATTTTGTACTCCTCAGAAGACACTGAGCACGAGCAAGAGCTTCAAATCCTTCAGAGACCTTGTTCTTTTCGAAACCAATCTTTGCGATTGAACACTTCAAGAAAGCACCTATTATAAGAAAAGTGGGCATAGCAAAGTTGATGTTAAAGTTGGTAAAAGATGCTAAGCTCTTCACCTATTTATCTCACCTCAGCAAGTGCCATTGATAAAAGCAAATCATGAATATAGGGCTTAGCATCTGTACGCTGAATAGCTGCCCTCCCAACTTCGAGGACAAGCTCCTCTTCTCCAACCTAATACACAAGAAACCCATACCATATCAGTTCTATCCATCCAAGCAGAAAAAGATGCTTTTGCTACTTACTGTTTATTTCCAAAAGCAAATAAATAAATATGTAAATTTAGATGATATGATTTTTGAATAATAATAAGTTAAAATTTTAACTTTATTAATAACAAAATGTACAATTTTAACTTGATATGCAATAATTACATTTGATTATCTGTTATACTTGTACATTTCTAGCCATTCACTAATGTTTTATGAAAGCCAATTAGCCTATTTAAAATTTTCTTAAACATAACGAGCAAATACAAAATCCCAGGTCTCATTAGCTTATTACCTTTTGCACTGCTTCCTCAAAATTTTAAAGCAAAAGCACAAAATAGAATGTGAAATCATACTTGTTTTATAACGACCAAATGACTAAAATATAACACCAATTCAAACATAGTGGTAACCATGAACACTATTTTCTTAAATTTAAAAACTTCTAGCACTTACTTTTACATTCAAATGCAAATCGAACATTATTTCTCTAAATGTTCAACAATATCACCCAAATACTCTAATTAACAATATCACCTAATTATAATAACTACAAATTAGAGAATCGCACCTCTTGAAGAAGGCAAACAGCAGCAGGCAACCAACGCCATGGAATTCGAAGAGATGATTTCGGCGGAATCTTCTCCTTCACATTTCCAGCGTACTCCGTTTCGAAAAGTAGCTTATCCCTCACATCCATCAGAATCTCCTACAATAAAGAGTGAAACGACACTGAAACAGTAAAAAATATTTAAAAATACAAAAAAAAATCAAACGACTTCTTCGATCGTTTTACCTGACGAGAAACGACAACATCACTAGTATAACCATCATCAACCTCACTGCCCTTCAAATTCATTACCGACTTCACAATCTCATCTTTCTCAGCTTGACTCGAAACGCCGATCAGCTGATAACAACTAACCGGTATGTCAACAACCGCGTTTCCAACGACGGAGGAAGAAGGAGAAGACAAAACAGGCGCCGCGTTGTTGTTGTTCTCCACAATGCCGACGCCACGAGTGTCGATAGCACCGGACTGAAATCGGCTTCTCACGGTAGGAAAACGGTAGCCGTTTGATTTGATTAGGGTTTCAAAACCTGAAACCTCACAGTAACTAGAGCTACGAATGAAGAAACAACAAGAAGAAGACGAAGAAGAAGGAGGAACAATTGGAGCCAACGTCAAATTACTCAGTGCCATTTCCCACTCCAAAAAAAAAATGAAAAAAATTGGAAAAAAAAATTAAAAATGGAAGCTTATTTGTTTACATGAATTAAATTTCTAACGGAATTATTTGAGTGAATTGCTGTGATTTCGTGTTTATGGATTTAGATTGCGTTTGTTTAGCTCAATGGAAAAATTGAAAAAAAAAAAAAAAACACAAAAAATGATGGGTAAAGCTAAAAAGTGTTAATGCCGTCGGTCCGGATAGCGGTCCGATCTTTTTTAAAGGTTAATATTCGTTCGGTTTGGTTAATTTATTATTTTAGAAAATGTTTTATAATTAAATTTAGGGATAAATTGCATTCAGAGTCACTAAACTACTAATAACTTTACGTTTTAGCCACTCAACTTTAAAAAGTTATAAAATTTTCACTAAACTATTTGAAAGTTTTCAATTAAATCATTCGACTATTACGATCGTTGTTTAGTTTAGTTTTTTTCTTTTACATAAAACAACTTTAAACATTATAAATCTGTGAACTAAAGCCTAAAAATCTTTATTTTTTGATTTTCAGCACCAACTGTCAAATCAACTTAAATCTAAGATATATTTTTCTATTCGGTAATAGATATTGATTTACTCCACCTATCATTAAATCATCCTTTGAAGCTCGCTAATCAAATTGTGTGGATGGCTTGAATACCATAGCCATTATGTTAATATCCCCTCCCAAATGGTGGTTGCTCGAATCACTGGTTCCTTCAAGGAAATAGAAATGTGTAACAAGATGGCAGTTGGTGTAGTTCATTCTCGACAATGCCATGGCTTCGCCAACTGCAAGCAATGCCTTTTCAACCTCGATGTTCAGTGCAGTTCATTCTCGAACATTGTTAAACACAAAGCACATGAGCATCCCCTTTTTCGGCAAGGTAAACAAACGCAGTGATTACACCGGTTATGGTTTCAGCTACACTTCGTTACCAAGTACAGCAATGCATAAGCACCACAAACACCCTCTTGATCTCACTTACAGAGATGCCATGGATCGGATATACAACGACATTTGTGAAGAGGACATCAGCCCGAAGCATTGGTTCTACTACTGCAGAGCATGCAACTTTCCAGCGCACCCGAAACGTGCTTCGGTGCAATACCCGTACATCAGGTTCGGAAATACATACACGTATAAACTATATAAAAGGCAAAAAAATCTATAGATATTTAAACACTGTAGATAGAAACCGACATTTAAGATTAAAATTGATTGACGAAAAACTTGATTGATAACACCTTACCCTAAGAAACCATACATGTATGCATGTGTACAAAAAGGAAAAGGACATTGATCTGGTTTTTAACCAGTTAGTATAAAACACTTTCAGTGTTGCATATATAAACTATATATAAAGGCAAAAACAATAAGAAAAATTGAATTGAAAGGAGCAACGGGAGTTGGGTTCTTCAAAAGAATCATGTTTAACTTACAAATCATCATAGGGGGGGATAGAAATACGAGGAAAGGGAAAAGCCAAGGAAGAGAAAGCCGCCAATTGCGGCCACTGTTCGCTGCGAGATCTTGGCCGCCAACATGCTCCCTCCCACCACGGCCAGTGATGTACAGATGGTGTGTCCTATTATGGCTCCCACTGCTACCCCCACTGCATTTTTATGTGTTGCTAGCTGAAACAACAGAAAGAAAATTAGTGATGAAAAGCTTTCTCATAACTCTTTGCACCGATTACAGACCAGTTTTTAAAAAAAAAAGGCTACAACAGTTTCAGTAGAATCAATCATTACAAGTATTGAACTGGATAACTAACTCAACAACTAATTCAATTCGATTGAACTAACTAATCAACCAGAATAAATCTGGAGGAGAACCCACACATTTACAAATGGTGAGACATGAACTTCGGATCCTAAACTTCTCAAGGCCTCAACCTTACCATTGAGCCGATGCTTCATTGACCTCCTTTACTGATTACATACTATTATCAAAGGGTTTTCACATATCAAATAATTTTACTTGTATCCCTCTAAATAAGCCAAAAACCTAAGGTTTTATGGTGTTGTTAACTCTAAAAAAACATAGGGTTATCAACATTCTGGTCTCTGTATATTACTTGAGAGAAAATAATAATGATATGGCTATAAAATTTGTTTTAAAACACAAGGTTTAAACCTAACCCTAGATTTAAACCATAAAGATAATTAATAATCCTAGTCATCTTTTTATATCTAATAATATTAAATAAGTTCCTGCATCATTTTAGACTAGCATAGGTAACTTTTGACCTAAGTGCCAAGATCAAGGAGGTTCATTATTTTTATATAGCAACAGAGGTGATCTGCGATTTTTAAGATAACATGTTAGCTATTTTTCCTTAAAAACTTCTACTCAAGAACAAGAACCTGAAAATATGAGTAACCATTGGAAACAAATGAACAAATAGGAATCGTGGTAATAACTTAAGATCAAGGGTGGGAATCATCTTACAGCAATTGTGGCAATTTGGCTTCGATCCCCCCATTCGGCTAGAAATGTTAAAATAAATGACTGCATAGAAAGGAAAAAAGAACAAACACAATTCAGTGACAATAGATGATTTGAACAATGAGTGACAATAAACTACATGTAAATATTTAAGACGGGTAAAGTGGAAATAAAACCTCCAAAAAGATAGGTGTACAAAATCTGGTAAGAAAGCGCCGGTAATATGTCTTCCCTTGGCCAGTCTCAAGTTTCTCTTCTACCTGCAAATGCGAGTTAACCAAATGTCCATTCAAAAGTTCACATGCTATATGATGCAATCTTTAAATATAGTACAACTCATTAATATTAGATAGGTTACAATCCAAAGAATACGTATGTATATGAAAGAATGTGCACCCATTACACATGAATAAGAAAAGTTCAAGATACTCTAAAAGAATTTACACACTTCCCCAAAAAGGAACATGCGCTTTTCCAACCTTCACAGTGTAGAAAACGGAGAAAGGAAACATTTTGGTAATCCGACTCACAAAATTACAAGTATAAACATTTAGACTGCCACAAAATTAAATGTCACCTTATTCCGGTTCTTTTATTGTGAGAAGCATCTCTTATACATGTTAAAATGGATGCATAAAAGGAAAGATCAAACTGAGAGTTAGAGAGACATACTTCTTCCATTTCCTTTTTCTGAGACACCTTCGTATCTGCTCTCCAAGCAATGTAAAGTAACCGAAGCCCAAAAAATGCATAGAGAACTGTGTACCATCACAAATGGTTATAACAAAATGACCGTACAATGAAGTCAGGAAAACGATAAATGCATGGCGAGCAAAAAACAAAATGAACACAAGAAACCTATTATGAAAAATTCATGGTACATAAACTAGGGGCAATAACAGTTTGATTTGGTTTTGAAGAAAAATTAGGTTGTCTCGGTTTTCTTGCTCAACCCTAACCCTAAGAATAACGTGAAAAGACGAAGTCAATATATATACCTGTAGCTGCACTATTTGTGTGCTTCCTTGATATCAAATTCGGCACAATCCTACCTAGTCCAGTGGAAAGTACCTAATTGGCAAGAAAAATTAAACACTAATAACATTATGACTTTAGCATAAATATCTTAGACAGTACCAAAAGCATTTTCATCCCACCATGCAACTGAATTGTATTCTATGGAACAGAAAAAAGGGGCAGGGACTTAAAACATTTCACAGGTCAAGAAAAAAAATGGGGACGGCTAACTTACAGTCATAACAAACAGGGCAGCTAATGCGCCGGATAAAACAGTTGACTTTGGGTGTCGCATAGCCATAAGAGCGGCTATTATAAAAGTTTCATCTCCAATCTGTCATTGTATCCGTATAACATATCAGTTATATATATATATGTGATGAATTTAAGTAAAATAGTTGGCAATATATATATGTGATGAATTTAAGTAAAATAGTTGGCAATGGAATAGCCATTTGACATGTTTCTTAGTAGAAAATCTTCCTTTCAAGCACATGATAGTAAGATCAGTGGAAATCATTATCATTTTTCAAGTATGTATATATAGGGAGAGAGAGAACTCAATGCACAAACCTCACTGACAATTATCATGGAAAAACTTGCAACAAATGCATCAAGGACGCCGAGACCAGCTGGATCGAAACCAAGATTATTACCTATGGAATCGGTACCGACCTTCTCGTCTAGTACACCATTCTCGGAGTTCTTTGAAACAATCTGTACTCCCATAAATCAATTCATCAACATAATTCAAATACCAACACAAATTACAACATTTTTAAGAAGAACTCACAATTCCCAAGGATGAAGAGGTTGCATAACATTGTAAGTTGCAAGTTAAAACATGAAAATCTCAAAATGAAGCTAAAGTTTACGCTTTCATGTGAATTAAATTAGAAACAGTTAATAACTAAGCAATTAAAAAACAAGTTAAATAAATAATTCTCCACAAAATAAGACTAAATAAACCATTTGAACTCTATAATTTCTAAGTTTCCCAACAAACAACAAACAAACAGCAAAAAAAAGGGGGGGGGGAAGCAAACCATGCCGCGGCGGCCGAGATCTTTAATTGACCCATCAGATTCCTCCTTCTCAGCTTGAAAACCTGAATCCTAGTAAATTAAACAAACAAGTAAAACCCCATTTTAATTATTTACATAAATTTGAAAAAAAAAAAGGCTTTAAAATTTATTTTTTTTAAAAAAAAGTAAAAAGAGGGATGAATAATACCTGAGAAAAAGAAACGGAAGCGAAAACGAAGAAGAAAAAGGAAACAATGAAGAGAAAGCTAATTTGAGTGAAACCCATTGCGAAAAATGAAAGAAAAAAAACTGAGTTTGTGAGAGAAAATCGAGGGATCCTGAGATTTAATCAAAAGATTTTTTTTTTCTTTCTAAAAACGTCAAAAAATTGAATCAAAGAAGAGAGATCTGAAACATGGGATAGAGATCTAAAGGACGGTTTGATAGAATGGAAGGATTCATTTGTGAGTCAATGAGATCGGAGAGAATGAAAAGAGAGAAGAGATGACGCGAATGGGGGAAGAAGATCTTCTCATGGAAAATACACACTAGCTGTTCTTATTGATTAGCTAAATTTTTCTTAGTTTAAAGTTAACTTTTGATAAAATTTTAAATATATATTGTAATCAACACCTTATTTTAAAAATAAATATTAATTGCAACTTGCATCAAGCTTGTATTCATATTTTATTTGTGAGTAGCCTAGAATTGTTCATTCATTGAATCATATGATTATTTATTCAATTTGATTAGATTTGAATTTGGGTAAAAAATTTTATCGTTGAGCTAGTTTGATCTAATTCAATTTAAATTAAATAATTTTAAATATATTTTTATCGGGTGAGTTGAATTAAGTCAAATTTAAGATTGAACTCAAATTTTTTTTTAAATTTTAATCGTGATCTAGTTAAATTTATGAATACCTATTATTATTACGAATATTTTTTATGCCTTGTTTGGTAATAGATAACTCGAGGTTTGGTTGATAGACTGCAAATAATGTAATAACATATTTTAATTGGATCCTAATATTATGTGACTAGACATACCATAATCCAATAGCAAAATCCATTTTTTAGGCCATTAAGATGACTTTTTGGGGACGTTTGGTTCATCGAATATAATATTACAACCTGTGTAAAATTACATTCCAGAATGAGATTACGATGTTTTGATTGTCAACATTTTGAATATCTCGTAATCTCACATTATTCAATAGTGTTAAAATGTTATAATTTAGGTGTAATCTCATTACGGTTTATTTATTACGTTTACTTATATTATAGGTGTAATTTTAAATTTTAAACTAATTTGCGCTTTGCTTTTATTATTTTGTCAATTTAAGCTTTTTCTTAAATAAAGTTTAAGATTAGTTTAAAACAAAAGGATTTTTTTTTCTTAGTAGTCACCAATGAAAGTCATACATTACAAGTATAATTATTATATTTTATTAATAATTTATTTATTTATATATTAATTATTGTTGTAATTATAATCACGGTTGGTGTTGTAATGATTTATAAATTTATTTCAACATCATATATTTAATTATTAATATATAAATTGTAATAAAAGTAAGAATTCTAATAATTTATCATAATTGAAATTTGAGACTAAAAAATATTAAAGCCAAAGGAATGAACTAAACTTGTTAAGAAAATAAATTCTATAACAAACACAATTGAGTAAAATCTGTTTCTAGGTAACCTTACATTCCGTTAACTAAACACCTAAATCTTACCTTCCAGCAAAATGAACTAAATAAAATTGTGGTATGTGTCTCACATTTATTGGATACATTGCAGACACTTAAGACAAGAATAGACAATAAATAAAAAAGGAGTAGAAAGCTACGAGATGTCAAAACGAAGAGGTCCTAGACGCCGGGATGATGCGACGTCCTTGGCAACCAAGCAAGGCTAGGACGTCATGACAAGTAGGTAGGCCACGTCACGACAAGGTGTTATTTTCTGCTCAAATACAACCATGTTTTTTTACTTTCAACAAGACTTCTTCTCTCAGTTAAACTCTATTTCCTACAGGGTTATTTTAGTTATATTGGACCCATGTCCTAAGCCTCTTTAAATAGCCTTTGAAACCTTGTTTAGAAATTAAAAAAATTAGATTTAGATAATCAAATTTGCGTCAAATATCTTTTGTATGAGATTTGTTAAAGAGTTTTTTAGGAGAGTTTTTGAGAGACCTTTTTTTGTATTTGGGATATTTGGGGTTTTTTTTATAGTTGCTTTTTGTATTCGGGTATTGGATATTGTAACACCCCAAATTCGGTCTAGACGTTATGGCTGAATCTAGTGATGTCACATGGAATGGAGTTTGAAATTGAACTTATCAAGTTAAATCGTTCCTGTTTATTTACCTTTATTTAACTTTTATCTATTTCAAAACTATTTTTCTTGTTAGTTTGATTTATTTAAATACATATTCAATAGCGGAAGCTTTTAAAACCGTGAAATTTAAAGGAAATCGTTCGCTTTTAGGAAAAACATTATGTTTAATAAAATCGAGTTTTCGTTGCAGTTTGAAAGCTTATGAAAACGGTTAAAAATCCCAAAATAAAGGCAAACCGTCCAAAAGTCCCAAATTACATCCAAAATAACCTATAAACATAGAGAGTAAAACCATTAATGAAGTTTAAGCAGTGCAATAAACATGTGGTCACCGTTGAGTCCTTCGCCGCACCGGTCTGTCTAAGTTTGGGGATTACTTTTATAGTTAAAATAGAAAAGGGTGAGTTTATGTAAACTCAGTATGTAATCCGCACAGAAGACATGCATACAGTCAAACAACAGTCATTAGTTAAATGCAGTCTGGGCCTAAGCCCATTTTAGTTTCAGTAGTAGTTCGGGCCTTAGCCCATTTCAGTTTCAGTATCAGATATGTTTTAGGGTCTAAACCCATCATAGTAACAGTATCAAATATACATTAATCAGTAAACAGAGTCCTACCCAACCAGCCTCTACACACCATCTCCTTCCATCCCTACACTCCATGTGGGGTTTAAAACACCCACCCATCCTTACACTCCAATAAGTACCGAATGCGGCACATAATTAATAAATTGCAGGTGAGTTTCCAGATAATAGGCTTAAGAGCCTTCCAATACACTTCCTCCAAATATCAACATCTCAACCCAATGCAGTACAAACATACAATAAATGACATGCTATTACATGGTAACAGTTACACATACAGTTCAGTATACATGCATATAAGCATACATCATGCAATCAATTTATGCATATAGGGGTCCAAGTAGTGCTTACCGACCCCATAGTAGGTTCATAGTCGACTTGGGTGACCTGTGCAACCTTAAGAAACTTTTCAATTAAATCGGCCCACAAGCTCATATGGTCTGCCCGTGTGGGCCCACACGCCCGTGTGACCCATAAGGCCTAATTTGGCCTTAGTCGTGCGGATCACACAGCCTGGCCCAAAGTCTCACACTCCTATGTGGACTATCTGTGTGGACCTACACGTCCGTGTAGCCCACACAGCTCAAATCAATCTAACACGTGTGTCGCACACAACCTACCTAGCTATTACACGGTCATGTCTTGCGTGCACGACCTGGCCTTGTCGATCACATGCCTGTGTTATGGTACACGACCTACCACACGGGTGACCATACGCCCGTGCAGCGTCGACAGTGGGGTTTTTGGCATTCACTGAAACCCCGTTTTCTGCGTTTACACACCTAGTTTCACCTGATGCTGCAACGATCCTTGAGCACTCTAGAACCTATAATTTTTCAATTTCACTCAATTTATCACATAATCAATCGAACTAAAATCGAATTCGAAACGAGAAACGCATCTCTTAAGTGATGAAAAGCTTACCCCAGCACCTCGAAACAGTTGATTACGCAATAGCACGATAAGACCCTTAATCCACACGAGATGCTGCTACCAAACGTCAAAAACGCCAGAATCAAAGTTGGAAAAATCATAAGTTAAAGAGAGCAAAAACTCCACTTACCAGAACGTTTAACGAAAATTGACCCAACAGAACGAAGGTGTGGTAGCCAACAAAAAGATACGAAAACAGAAAGAAGAATTCGGGCTTGACCACAGAAAAATAAAAAGAGAAGAAGAAAGAGAGAAGAGATTGCGTTACAAAGGTGGAGAGTTTTGGGAAAACAGAAATTTTATAAAGAGGAAAGGATAATGCTCAGAAAATTTGATAACCCCAAAATCCACTCCCCTAAATTCTCTCTACCAAACTTCAACTACTCAGATCTCCAATACAACTCAAACTCTCCAACCGACGAGCAAATAAAAAAATATTTGTCTTTACACTCACACAGGGATTCGAACTCCTAACCCTCTGCCAACCAACACTCCCCTTAACCACCAGACCAGCAGGCCCATTCTAGTAAGCACTTACAAACTTTTAATTAAATGCCTACTAGCCAGAAATAAGGGTTCAGTTAGAAAAATACTAGAATTTTTCAAAGTCAGGGCTTGAACTCAAGACCTTCCAAAAACACCCAGAGCACTTAAACACTAATGCAGATATATAATTGTGTCATATTTTTTACAATAACCAAAAATAAGAATTTTGGGGCGTTACAGATACTCTCCATCGTTGTACTCTTTATTTGTTGCTTAGTGAAAAGTTGAAGCCTCATTTGCCTGTGGTTTTTATCCCTCAATAAGGGTTTTTCACGTAAATATTTATGTTCATTCTTCTCTACTTTTACTATCTCATTATTTATACAAATCGATCCCTAACAAACTGGTATCAGAGCCTAATTCAAGCTTCCACAAATTAACTCATTCAGGATGGCAATAATGAGATTCAATATTGAGCAATTTGATGAGACCACAATTTTCAATTTATGACAAGTTCAGATGACAGCACTTCTAGTTTAGAACGGTCTAAAGAAGGTCATTACCGATAAAAAGACCGAAGGTATGGAAAAATTGAAAGAGGAAGAGCTTGATGAAAAAGCTCTATCTACAATTTAGTTATGCCTCACACATAATATATTACATGAAGTACTCATAGAAAAAATAGCGGTTGTTTTATAGATGAAATTAGAAACCCTTTATATGAAAAATTGTTGGCCAATCGGTTGGTATTGAAGTAGCGCTTGTACATATTTCGTATGGATGAAAAAATGTTTATTGAGGCTCATGTTAGTGAGTTTATTACACTTCTGAATAACTTGAAGAATGTCTAGGTTGACATAGATGACAAAGATTAGGCTATGTTATTGTAATGTTGTTTGCCCTTTTTGTATAAATCTTTTAGGGGGACATTGATTTATAGCAGAGATAAACTCGCATTTAAAGATGTGAAGGAAAATTTTTTGGGTAAAGAAAAACTCGACAATGAATTACGCTCAAGCAAAAAATCTTATGAAAGAGCTTTGATTTTGGTTACCAAATGTAGGCAACAGTCTAGGTCAAGGTCGAAATCGAGGAACCATGACAAAATATGCAACTATTGCAAAAAGTTGGGTCACATAAAGGTAGAATTTTATAGTTTGAAAAATAAAAATAGGAGGGTTGTAGAGAGCGACGAGGATGAAGAGCAAAATACAGAGGTAGCCAATGCTAATGTGACTGTAGAAAAAGGTGATGATTTCTTATTGGTGTCAACGAATGAAAGCTCCAAACTTACATCCTAGTGGATCTAAGATCCGGGATGTTCTTCTCACATGTGTCCCAAAAAAGACTGATTTTCCACATACAGTTCAGTTGAAGGTAGAGTTGTGCATATGGGGAAAGACTTATCATGTAAAGTAATTGGTATTGGTACCGTTCAAATTAGGATGCATGACAAGACAATCAAGACACTATTAGATGTTAAGCATGTTCCTGATTCAAAGAGAAATCTCATCTCATTGAGAAATTTGGACTCGAAGGGTTGTAGAATCAACAAAAAGTCAAACGACATTAATGTGTCTTGTGGTGCTCTCGTTTTGATAAGAGGTCGAAAGATTGATAGTCTTTATACTATCTAAAGATCAACGATATAGGATAAAACTACAAGCTCCTCGTTGCTTAAAGAGTTAGATTCGACTCAGTTAAGGCATAAACGACTTGATCATACAAGTGAAAAAGTTATGAACATTCAAGATAAAAGATGAGCTCTTTCATATGCAGAAGTTATAAAAATAGAGCATTGCATTCGTGGGAAGAAAAATTAAGTCAATTTTGATTTGGCAATACACAAGAAAAAGACTAGAAGTCTTTCGATTTCAAAGTTCAAGCAGAACTTGAGCTCAGTTAAAATCATGTAAAGTTCAAGATAGTCACGTAGCAGGCTTTAGCAAAGGAAGCACGATAAATACGAGTGAAGGTTGGGATTTGTGGGATGTGTTTTGCATTTACCTGATACGTTGTAGGCACTTAAAATGAGAATCAACGAGAAACCAAAAATGATCAGAAAGCCACACGATGTAAGGACAATGCGACGTCATTGGCAGCCAAGCAAAGATGCAACGTTGTGACGAGTAGGTAGGCCACATCATGATGAGCCAATGCTTTTTGCTCAAATACAGTCACTTTTTTTACTCTCAACAAGACTTCTTCTCCTAGTTAAACTTTATTTCCTATGGGGTTGTTTTAGTCATATTGGACCCACATCCCAAGCCTATTTAAATGGCCTTTAGAACCTTGTTTAAAAATAAATAAAAAAAGATTCAGAGAATCATATTTACGTTAAATATCTCTTGTTTGAGATTTGTTAAAGAGTTTTTGGTGAGAGTTTTTTTATAAAGCTTTTATATTTGGGATATTTGAGTTGCTTTTGAGATTTGCTCTTGTATTTGATTTTTGGATACTCCCTATCGTTATACTCTTTGTTTGTTGTTTAGTGAAAAGTCGAAGACTCCTTTGCCCATAATTTTTTATCCTTCAGTAAGGGTTTTCCACGTAAATACTCGTGTTTATTATTTTCTATTTTTACTATCTCATTGTTCATACGAGTCAATCACCAACAAAAGTAATCTCACATTTCACTCTTGACATTACATTCTCATAATTTTATTACAAAACGTAATCTAAAATTTGGCAAACCAACCGAACCATTAGTACTTCAACCCTAATTTAGATAGCTAAACATATTAGTACTTGGATCTTAATGTTAGATGGTCAAACATATAAAAAATGATAGCAAATTTTAGTTTTTTTTCTTATGTATTCAACAATATAAACAATATAATATTGGAATGATTCACAATTGAGGTACATCTAAATCCACTTTAGTTTTTGACGAGCTAAAACATTAAAACACACAAGCATATCTCCAACATCATTGGGATCTTTCTTAAAGCAACCATAATTTTATTTTCGATTAGCCCTTCAATTTTGGACAACTTTTTAAACAAGGTTTCATATTTTTTTTAAACAACCATTGTTTTAGTTCCAAAGTTCTTACCTAAACTATTCACTGAATACTCAAACCTATCACCAAGCTCTTTTACCATATCAGCAAGATCACATGTTTCATAGGTTTCCCTTTTCTTGTTAGCCTTAGTAAAACTAGTAGTTTTGTTCCCTTTTACATATGTTGACATAGTTGAGGTCAAGGGCGAAGCTAAAGATTATGTAATGGTGGTAGAAATAAAACTAAAAAATTTTGGGAGGCCAAATTTAAAAATTTTGTATTAAAATGACTTTAATTGAACTTTTTAACTTGTTGAAAAGGGCCAAAATTATAATTTTTCTATTTAAAACAAGCTAAAAAAATATTAAATAGAACTATTTGCGTTTAGAAGGCACTTAAATAATAATTAAACCATTAATAATAATTAAACCATTCAACTAGGGGGCCAAGGCCTTTGCCTATCCTATTAGCTACACCTCTGGCCAAGATCTTATTGTCAACAAATTTTTTGGAGAATCCAAGTCCTTATACATGCATTTATTATTATCTTCTTTTTTGTTAATCTTGTCCAAGATATTTGTTGATTAGATTTGATTCCTTCAAAAGAAGTTTTTGAAGTGTTATCCATTGGACAGTCAATTAATCCCTCAACAATTGAATATATTGTCCCCTGATAGAGGTTTTGTCTTCTGTTCTCTACCATAAGTAACTACCCGATGGGCCTGATTCACAAAGCTAAAAGGGCCTCGATTGGTGGACCTGCAAGTATCAGGAGAGGTATTAGTATTGCTCATGAGTATAATTATGAAGTTAGCTAAGCGTGGGGAGACTTGAGCCACCAACTTGAAGCATATAGACCATCTACCTACAACCATAGTACCACTTAGACAAACAAATTAACATATCATTTTACATTTTATTAGAGCTTGAACCAAACTCGACCCAACCTAATTCATGAACAACTCTAATATATATACAACAAACTTGTGTATATAAAATAAAGGTATATACTGCTAAACATCCATTTTAAACCCATGCATATGATATATTCAACAAGATGGTGCCTAATAATGTTATTGAATTTTGGAAATCAAGCATATAGTATAAATTGGAGAGATTTTGTTATGCTTTTTATTTGTACAAATCATTACACCATGTTTCGATTGAGATTGAGTAATCTATTGCCATGATATTATTTTATCATAGTTTCTATAAGGTTTAAAGGGCGTTACAAGCACTCAATTTTTTTTCACATTGAATACTTGAACTTGCAAAGTGTATCAAAAAGGCCCTCAAACTTTTTCAAAAAAAGCAATTAACTCATTGTTTTTTTTTTGCACTCAATTGGGTACTTGAATTGCCAAAATACATCAAAAAGTCCCTCAAACTTTTTCAAAAAAGCAATTAAGTCCCTGCTTATTTTTTGCACTCAATTATCAAAATGCATAAAAAAAGCCATTTTACCGTTAACTTTAACGATTGACAGTTAACTTTAACGGTTGACCGATGGTTGACCGTTAAAGCTAACAGGCACTATTTTTTTTCAATTAAAGTCACCACGTGTCACAACCACGGCATGCGTGTGGTAAAAAAACTGGTGATCGTTAACTTTAATAGTCAACTGTTGAAGTTAATGGTTAAAGTACCTTTTTAATGCATTTTATATATTTTTATTATAAAAATTTCCAATTTTAATACTTTTTTACGATTTTTTTCTATTTTTAGTAATTTTTAATATTTTTATTAAAGTTTAATAAATTTTATAACTTTTATTTATTTTTATTTTTTATAATTTTTTTGTCACATGTGACACAGTGGTTGTGACATGAGGTGACTTCAATTGAAAAAATTAGGGACAGTTAACTTTAATGGTTAACTGTTAAAGTTTACGGTGCATTTTGGCAATTGAGTGCAAAAAAAAAAAGAAAAGAGCAGGGGCTTAATTGCTTTTTTTGATAAATTTTGAAAGTCTTTTTTTATGCATTTTGATAGTTCAAGTATTCAATTAAGTGCAAAAAAAGGGGGCTTAATTGTTTCTTTTGAAAAAGTTTGAGGGCCTTTTTTATTCATTTTAAAAGTTTAAGTATCCAATTTAATATAAAAAAACAGAGGCTTAATTGCTTCTTCTTTTTTTTTTTTTAAGTTTAAGAGCTTTTTACTCCCTTAAGCCTTTCTATAAATATACACCAAAACATGACAATTTCAAAAGAATAAGAAAAAAAACATGACAGAAAATCAAAGGTTTAATCATCGAGGCTTAAATTTTTGAAAATTTTAATTATATCCTTAATATTTTAATAAATCTTAATTAGGTCTTCAAATTTTTGAAAATTCCTATTAAATATTTGGAAATTTTAAAAATTTTATTTAGACTCTTCAAAAATTTCAGTAAATTTCTATTAAACCTCTAAAATATTTGAAAGTTTTAATTAGATCTACCAAAATTTTTAAATTTTTTAAAACTCAATTTTTTAAAAATTTTAATTAGACCAACAAAACTTAATATTAAAATCTATCACTGCAAAAATTAAGAATTATTTTAATAACATTTATTATATTTGGCAATTTCTTTCACAATTTTGTGTTACGGTTCCACATTTTCTTTTTTCGAAGAAAAAAGGTTTGGAATGGTGTATACTCATAAACCCAGGCAACCTTACAGCATGCCTAGCATTTCTGGGGTTGAGTACAAAAAAACTCACCTCACCAGCTTATTCTCAACAGCTTCGTTTTGCCCAGACGCCAATGTAATACCCTGAAAATCTTTACAGTAATATATTATCCTTGATATAATAAAATAAGGAAATAAAGTGATAAAAAGGGAAGTTTTGAGTTATGGCAACATTGGGAAGTAAATTATGATATCTTGATTCAGGAAAGGACTAAATTGTAAAAGTTAGAAAAGTTTTGTTGCCTAAGAGTAAATACTCAAGACTTAAAGGGTTAAAGTGTAAATATGAAAAGTTGAAGGACCAATAGTGTAAATATTTTAAGGGTAGAATGATCTAGAAACTAAGGAAAATGGATGAATTAGGACCAAATTGAATAAGTGAAGAACTATGAGGGACTAAATTGCAATTTTACCAAATTAAACGATGACTCAAGGATGGAATTCTAAAAGATCATGAAGGGCAAAATGGTCAATTAGTAAGAGAGAGAATTCTAGAATGTAATGATTATGTTAATGATATTTTAAATTAATTAATTAGATAAATATTATTTTATTAATATTTTATGAGATATTTAATATTATTTTATTATTATTTATTTAGTATATAAGGAAAGAAAGATGAAGAATTTTCATCATCTTTCCTTTCCATGCAAACTAACGTGAGAGAAAGAGAGGAAGAAAGAAAGTTTTACTTTCTTTACAATTTGGTCCTTTACCAAAAATTCACCATTTTCACCCAAAAATCAAATGAATTTCCATAGCTACCAAGAGAGAAAATGTTAAGGAGAACATGGGGAGTTAGAATATCAAGTTGGATTCAAGAAATAGAAGCTGGAGGAGAGAAAATCAAGTTAAAGATTGGTATCAAGAGAATAAGGTAAGTACATCAAGATTTCAATATGTTTTTAAGTTTGTTATTGTTGATAAATCATGGAAATAATGTTATAGTAGAGTTTTATTACATAAGGTTCTATGTTCTTGATATGTTAGTGAAGAGAAAATAAGAGAAAGTGATGAGAAATGGTGTAGAAAAAGAAAATAAGGGTGTTATAACATGGTAATTAATATCTTGCACTAAAACAGTTATGGACAGCAGCAGTAGTCTAACTTTGAAAAATCACCATAAATTTTATAAATTGAATTAGAAGATGAAAAAATATGGAATTAAATATTAATGAGTCTAGTTTCTCATAGAAGAAACAGTGTAAGCAATGAATTTGTAAATTTTGATATATAATGAATTTTGTGAGACAAGGTCAGAATGAATTCAGGTTCCCTGTTCAGACTTTGAAAAATAATAAAAAATGAATAAAAATAATTAGAGGCTTAAATTTATATTTATAGAATCCTGAATGAGTCTAGTTTTATTAGAAACAAACTAGAACATCATTTGAATTCTGTAAAAGGAGATGACTAATTTTTAGTGAAGAAGGGTCAGAATTGTCAGACAGCAGAACAGGGGTGACTTTAATGAATAAACTGTACTAATTGGCTAAACCAAAATTCTGAAAATTTTATGATAAGAATAAATGTGAGTCTAGTTTCAGGAAAAATTAACGGATCTTAATTTCGAGTTCTGTAGCTTAATATATAAATAATTTAGTGACTATGATGCAAATGGACAGTTTTGAATGTACATATAAGTAAATAGTGAAATTATTGATAATGTTACTTGTTGTATGTTATATAAATTAAGGATGTGGAATGGAGAGGAGGAGGAGGAAAATATGTATGAATATTCATCTAGCATGGCTAATTTGCATGTTTTAGGCTCGTGGACTAAATTGAATAAAAGTAAAATTTTATGGGCAATTTTGTAAAATGTCGAAATGACTAAATTGCATGAAATAGATTATTTTATTATTTAAATTACAAAAATTTAACGAAATTATCAATTTAGTTCAAGATCGGGAAAACATGTTTTAGGGATTAAATTGAAAAGTGTTGAAATTATGGAAAATTTTGATATTTTATAGTTCATGGACTGTTATCAATATATATGAGAATAATAGTTGGAAATAAGGATTAAATTGCAAGAATTTTACTTTCCGTCCCTAAGGATGAAATCGTCATTAATTAAAGTTTAGGGGCAAAATGGTAATTTTGCCTAGAGCATTAATTAAATGTATTAGAATATGAAATGAATGAAAATGATGATCAAATTTATTTATAAAGATCCGACGACACAAATACGAGACTTGATCATGGAAAGAAAATATATCGAATAATGAAATAATAAACACGAGCAATCAATGAGGTAAGTTCATGTAACTTGAATTATATTCTTAAATTACTTGAGATTGTATGTTTTTGATATGAATATGATTTGAATGTTCATTGTATGAAAATTAATGAAACATTGATATATTTGATAAAATGGGAAGAAATCCGTTTGAATGAAAGGAAAATTCGATGGATCTCTCGAAAAGGAATTGACGGTAAAAGGATCTAGCAGGACGGGTGATCCTATCTGATATAGCCCTCCAAGAATATGTGTAAAATGGATTTAGCCGGACGGGTAATCCGAATTAGGGTCTGAATTTAGCTTTGACTGTAATTGGATCCAAGCTCATTAGAGTAATTGTCGTTGCGAGGATTTAGCTTGGACCGTAATCCCGACAATACTCTATGAGTTTATATTGCAGGGGATTTAGCCTGGACTGGTAATCCCGCTGCAAGGATGAGGTTCACGGGAGTGTGCTCCCTGATATAAAATGTGTAAGACCATGGTTGAAAGATACCATGGCAACCTGATATAAAATGTGTAAGACCATGGTTGAAAGATACCATGGCAACCTGATATAAAATGTGTAAGACCATGGTTGAAAGATACCATGGCAACGTGATATGAAATGAACAAGACCATGGTTGAAAGATACCATGGCAACATGACAGAAAATGAGTAAGACCATAGTTGAAAGACACTATGGCATCATGTCAAAGATAAATAAGGCCGTGGATGGGAGACGCTCTAGCATCTGTTGAACAATTGATATTCAGGTAATATGTATCAGATGACGAATGGTTATATGAAATAATTATGAAGATAGATAAACGAAATAAGTATAAGTACATGAAATATAATTTATGTTAAGTTTGATATAAACTATTACCGGAATAAATATACATAAAATATATGGAAATGATGGAGCATGAAATATTGATATAATGAAATGAATGATATATGCTTATGAAGAAAGCGGTAAGAGCATGATATGTTTCATGACATGTACATATATGATTATCTTTGATATGTTGATACAAGGAAATTATGTAATTGAGACTATTATTAAACTCAAGTGCGATATGTCGAGAAAATAGGTATATCGATGTTGAATTTATATGAGATATGTGCAAGTATACTAACAATGTTGTTGTTTGATGCTTATACAACTGTCAAACTGTTGATTGAATGGTAATATATTTATTTATATGATGCATTGAATCGGTAAGTATTTAAATTTTTTTAGTGATCTCAAATGGTAGTAATGCTCAAAACCTGCTTACGGCGGGATACGAGTTAGGGGTGTTACATTTAGTGGTATCGAGCTATGGTTTAGTCGATTTTCGGACCAAACGTAGTACATGTGAAGTCTAAAAACACATGTCATTATAATATGTGATAGTGTGATATCTTTCGACTTTGATGAAATTTGTTTTATTTATAGAAAGAGATGTTTTTCAACCAAGCTAATTCCGATAATGTTAAAAGCGATACTCAAGTATATGAGTAGAAAGTTGATTATGATGAATCGGTATAAAAAAAATGGTATGAATAAATGTTTTATAATACATGTCGATGATGAATATGATGCTATATGTATTATTAAAAGCAAATTATATTACTACATGAAATATTGTCTTGATGACTAAATTACAAAATATATAAAAGTAATATATGAAGTACATGATAAGGATTATTAGAGAATTATGAATAAATAGTGAATTTTGAAATATATTACATGTATGGAAGATACAGAAGATATAAGTATATGAATTATATGTACAAGGATTAAATTGTAAAGCATGTAAAAGTATCATGCGAAAGGTGTAAAAGTGATATGCGTGCATGAAATAATTTGCCCAAGTAGACAAGATTAGAACTAATAGTATATTAAGGGACCTCAGCATGCTTTCTGATTATTAGCACATTCAGCACATTTGTACTTTTTATATAGCACTTCAGTGTTTTCTGTTTAATAGTGCATAATAATGCACCTCTATATAAGTCCCATATATCCGAAGTGTTCTATCTAGTCTACTGGGCCTCTGCTAAGTAAAAAGTAAACAATTTTCGTTACGAAGTAAAGGATTATCTCTGAGTAAAAATGTTAGTTATGATGAAGTAGAACTCGTAAAAGTACGAATAAATGTTTTATAGTACTTGAGAAAGATAAATGTTATATGAGTAAATATATGATAATTAAATTATGAGACTTTACGATCTATACCCCTTTACTAGTACAATTATATGCAATGGAATTCATGAGATTTATATTGATTAAGTTCGAAGCGGAAAGTGAAAAACTCAATGGTTGAACAATTGATAATGCGATCGGGCGAGAATGAGTTAATAAGTAAAGATGGGTTCGAATAAAGATATCGATTTTTCTTAAACTAGTTGAGATATACAGATCACCTTTGTTAAAGAAAGAAGTTATTTATGGGAAAATCGATTTATTTAAATATGGTATTTGAGAATAGTTAACTGAAAATTTCTTCCGAATTAGTTTTTTTTGAGTGGAGTAAATGATGTGAAATTATTGATGACTATACTAGTCAATAGATTGGTGAATAGATTGCAAAAATATTTGAATATAGCCGTTATAACTGGGTATATTATAGTAAATTTTTGGGATTTTATATGGGTATCTTATATATATTGATATTTTCAGAGGCATATGGAACTGTTCATGTTTGGATGCTATAATCAATATATGAAAAGGTTGGATAAATATTCTAATAGACAGAAATTATCGCAAGTCTGATTGATTCACAAGTGGTACTACTCTATCTTTCTTTGGTTTTTCAAGCCAATATATGTGATAGAACACTTGATAATAAGATTCATATGATATTATTTTCTATTCCTATTGGTAGAAGTTCTGAACGGTAAATGTGAAATATTGTATTGAAAATAAATTATGAAATGAAAAGATAGAGAATGGGTATAAATGATAAACTGGGTAAATATGTACAGAAAGAAACTATAGAACTATAGAAATAATGAAATTCATGATCAAAAGAAAACAAGAAAATTTCGAGGACAAAATTTATTTTAAGGGGGAGAGAAATGTAATACCGAAAATCTTTACAAGAATATATTATCCTTGATATAATAAAATAAGGAAATAAAGTGATAAAAGGAAGTTTTGAGTTATGGCAACATTGGGAAGTAAATTATGATATCTTGATTCAGAAAGGACTAAATTGTAAAAGTTAAAAAGTTTTGTTGCCTAAGAGTAAATACTCAAGACTTAAAGGGTTAAAGTGTAAATATGAAAAAGTTGAAGGACCAATAGTGTAAATATTTTAAGGGTAGAATGATCTATAAACTAAGGAAAATGGATGAATTAGGACCAAATTGAATAAGTGAAGAACTATGAGGGACTAAATTGCAATTTTACCAAATTAAACGATGACTCAAGGATGGAATTCTAAAAGATCATGAAGGGCAAAATGGTCAATTAGTAAGAGAGAGAATTCTAGAATGTAATGATTATGTTAATGATATTTTAAATTAATTAATTAGATAAATATTATTTTATTAATATTTTATGAGATATTTAATATTATTTTATTATTATTTATTTAGTATATAAGGAAAGAAAGATGAAGAATTTTCATCATCTTTCCTTTCCATGCAAACTAACGTGAGAGAAAGAGAGGAAGAAAGAAAGTTTTACTTTCTTTACAATTTGGTCCTTTACCAAAAATTCACCATTTTCACCCAAAAATCAAATGAATTTCCATAGCTACCAAGAGAGAAAATGTTAAGGAGAACATGGGGAGTTAGAATATCAAGTTGGATTCAAGAAATAGAAGCTGGAGGAGAGAAAAATCAAGTTAAAGATTGGTATCAAGAGAATAAGGTAAGTACATCAAGATTTCAATATGTTTTTAAGTTTGTTATTGTTGATAAATCATGGAAATAATGTTATAGTAGAGTTTTATTACATAAGGTTCTATGTTCTTGATATGTTAGTGAAGAGAAAATAAGAGAAAGTGATGAGAAATGGTGTAGAAAAAGAAAATAAGGGTGTTATAACATGGTAATTAATATCTTGCACTAAAACAGTTATGGACAGCAGCAGTAGTCTAACTTTGAAAAATCACCATAAATTTTATAAATTGAATTAGAAGATGAAAAAAATATGGAATTAAATATTAATGAGTCTAGTTTCTCATAGAAGAAACAGTGTAAGCAATGAATTTGTAAATTTTGATATATAATGAATTTTGTGAGACAAGGTCAGAATGAATTCGGGTTCCCCTGTTCAGACTTTGAAAAATAATAAAAATGAATAAAAATAATTAGAGGCTTAAATTTATATTTATAGAATCCTGAATGAGTCTAGTTTTATTAGAAACAAACTAGAACATCATTTGAATTCTGTAAAAGGAGATGACTAATTTTTAGTGAAGAAGGGTCAGAATTGTCAGACAGCAGAACAGGGGTGACTTTAATGAATAAACTGTACTAATTGGCTAAACCAAAAATTCTGAAAATTTTATGATAAGAATAAATGTGAGTCTAGTTTCAGGAAAAATTAACGGATCTTAATTTCGAGTTCTGTAGCTTAATATATAAATAATTTAGTGACTATGATGCAAATGGACAGTTTTGAATGTACATATAAGTAAATAGTGAAATTATTGATAATGTTACTTGTTGTATGTTATATAAATTAAGGATGTGGAATGGAGAGGAGGAGGAGGAAAATATGTATGAATATTCATCTAGCATGGCTAATTTGCATGTTTTAGGCTCGGGGACTAAATTGAATAAAAGTAAAATTTTATGGGCAATTTTGTAAAAATGTCGAAATGACTAAATTGCATGAAATAGATTATTTTATTATTTAAATTACAAAATTTAACGAAATTATCAATTTAGTTCAAGATCGGGAAAACATGTTTTAGGGATTAAATTGAAAAGTGTTGAAATTATGGAAAATTTTGATATTTTATAGTTCATGGACTGTTATCAATATATATGAGAATAATAGTTGGAAATAAGGATTAAATTGCAAGAATTTTACTTTCCTGTCCCTAAGGATGAAATCGTCATTAATTAAAAGTTTAGGGGCAAAATGGTAATTTTGCCTAGAGCATTAATTAAATGTATTAGAATATGAAATGAATGAAAATGATGATCAAATTTATTTATAAAGATCCGGACGACACAAATACGAGACTTGATCATGGAAAAGAAAATATATCAGAATAATGAAATAATAAACACGAGCAATCAATGAGGTAAGTTCATGTAACTTGAATTATATTCTTAAATTACTTGAGATTGTATGTTTTTTGATATGAATATGATTTGAATGTTCATTGTATGAAAATTAATGAAACATTGATATATTTGATAAAATGGGAAGAAATCCGTTTGAATGAAAGGAAAATTCGATGGATCTCGAAAAGGAATTGACGGTAAAAGGATCTAGCCGGACGGGTGATCCTATCTGATATAGCCCTCCCGAAGAATATGTGTAAAATGGATTTAGCCGGACGGGTAATCCGAATTAGGGTCTGTATTTAGCCCGGATGGTAATTGGATCCAAGCTCATTAGAGTAATTGTCGTTGCGGGATTTAGCTTTGACCGGTAATCCCGACAATACTCTATGAGTTTATATTGCGAGGATTTAGCTCGACCGGTAATCCTGCTGCAAGGATGAGGTTCACGGAGTGTGCTCACGATATAAAATGTGTAAGACCATGGTTGAAAGATACCATGGCAACTGATATAAAATGTGTAAGACCATGGTTGAAAGATACCATGGCAACTCGATATGAAATGTGTAAGACCATGGTTGAAAGATACCATGGCAACGTGATATGAAATGATCAAGACCATGGTTGAAAGATACCATGGCAACATGACGAAAATGAGTAAGACCATAGTTGAAAAACACTATGGCATCATGTCAAAGATAAATAAGGCCGTGGATGGGAGACGCCTAGCATCTGTTGAACAATTGATATTCGTAATATGTATCGGATGACGAATGGTTATATGAAATAATTATGAAGATAGATAAGCGAAATAAGTATAAGTACATGAAATATAATTTATGTTAAGTTTGATATAAACTATTACCGAATAAATATACATAAAATATATGGAAATGATGGAGCATGAAATATTGATATAATGAAATGAATGATATATGCTTATGAAGAAAGCGGTAAGAGCATGATATGTTTCATGACATGTACATATATGATTATCTTTGATATGTTGATACAAGGAAATTATGTAATTGAGACTATTATTAAACTCAAGTGCGATATGTCGATAAAATAGGTATATCGTTGTTGAATTTATATGAGATATGTGCAAGTATACTAACAATGTTGTTTGTTTGATGCTTATACAACTGTCAAACTGTTGATTGAATGGTAATATATTTATTTATATGATGCATTGAATCGGTAAGTATTTAAATTTTTTTTAGTGATCTGTAAATGGTAGTAATGCTCCGAAACCCTGTTCTGGCAGCGGATACGGGTTAGGGGTGTTACAGCCAAGGTCTCCCCTGTCCTAATGACCTAACATAACAACAATCTACCGGTTATCTTGAGGAAAATCAGACCTCAAAAACCCAGAATCCATCGTTGTAGGAAGCATTTAAGAGTGCTTACCTTAACTTTTCAATCCTTAAGTACGAAGGGGTAAGGAAACTTACTAGTTACTAAATTTCTCCACTATCAAATTTCCATTCACACAACAACCGCAGCATGCAAAGCTTCCTTCAATTGAATTATCCTCGTTTCAGGGTAGCTAGAGTAGATGATGCTACTTGAAGAAGAACGTATAAAACAAATTTGAGGAATCCAGTCTTGACACGTGGCTATCTATATATATATATACTTCTTTAGCATGATTTTCATCGATTTTTACCACCGTACGTTCTTAATCATTTTGTCTCCCACTATGGAACTAGTCATTTCCATCCTAACTGGACCGAAATTGAGATCCAACTATTCACATTTCAGCCACTAAATTTTCTAATATAGTACTGGAACCCGTAAATTTCCTAGTTCATCCAATTAAATCCTAGAAATTCTGATTATGATTACAATCTATTCATGATACATGTGATTCATGTAAACACGAAGGTAATTATATGATTAAATGATAGATATAAATAATGAATTGTGTTTAGTGATTTGTATATTATTTAGTGAAAATGCATGAGTTAATTAATATATAAATTGTATAAATAACTTGTCAATTTGTTTTAATTTAAATATTTTAATTACGTTTGAATAAATGGATAGTAAGTTTCTGAATTCAATTAGGTGTTTATTCAAATAACATAACTTTTCACAATCAACAACACAATACCAAGTAAAACTTGCTTAATAAACTTAATATGGAAACAATATAGCTAGCACAAATCGAAAGTTGTTACTCATCGATGATTATCTCTTTTCTTTGGAAGATTTGACTACCTCATTGGTTAAAAGCATCCTCCATGCACCTCGCATATAATGCTCATCGCATTCACTCAACTCCTTAAGGCTTTACCAACTGACTTTTCCATAGCTCAAAATCCACTCGTTTGAATTCAATTTTCTCAATAGATATACACTATAGAGACCTTAAACTATTCAAAACTCACATAAAATTCAAAACCTAACCTTATCTTCCTCCTTGATTACCCAATCACTCAACAATTGGAATTCACCCAATCCTTAACGAAACTTTGTTCTAACTTGATATTTGATTAATCCAACCTATTTTAAACTTATTCTCATAAAAAATTAAACCCAAAACAACAAGAAACATATGAATCAAAGCCCTTTTCTTTCAAAATGAAAATCTCATAAAAATAGAGGAAAATGTCAAATAAATTGAAATTCATACTAAATGATCAAAAATTATAATTCGAGAGAAACATTTATCACTGCAAAAATTTTGATAGGAGAATAAAAGAGTGTTGAAAAAGAACAAAACCCTTCCCTCTCTTTTATTCTTAAAAATGGGTATTTTTCTTAAATACCCTTGGTAGAATTATCACATAAAGACCTCTTTTGTTTAAAATCATATTTTTCTTTGCAAATTTCACATTGACTCCACTAATTTTACTAACTTCACAATATAGTCCTTAAGCTTCAATTACTAACTCTACTAATTTAATCTCTCCCTAATTCTAATTAAGCCAAATTTCCCACTAATAATTTCTAACTATATTGCCATAACCATTCCAAGAATAACTTGATTTAAGAAGTCGACCCAAAACCAAATTTTTCGAGCCAACGAAAAATGGGTCGTTACATTTATTTAGCTAAAAAATAAATTTTAAATTCGTGAGTACTTGAGTTAGTGTTTTTTAGTTTTGGTTACCTTAGAGAAATTAAACTTTCCCAATTGAAAAGTTACAGTTTTTATTCTATGTTCAGTTCAAATTAAGAGCCCATTCTCTTAGAAATTGAGGGTTCGATGATAGCAGAGAAAATCATTTGATTGAAAGTTAAGAACCAGCAAGTCTCGCTAGTTCAAAAACTCATATGCTATGTTTGGTAAAATTTACTGTCATAGACAATACAACAAAGGTTCAATTTTATGAGAATTTTTAAATTTTTGTTGCGCAACAAAACTATTTTCATAAATAAAATTTCCAACAATAAATTGCTTTAATACATTCTCGTTTGTTCTCAATGAACCAAATTCACCGCATATATATAATTGGCCCCTTAGAACTTAATGCCAAGATTCACCACTGAAACTAATACCTATTAGATACTTTCATTGAATGGAATGCATGTATCTTTTTTTCTCAATTAACGTTTGGTATTAGTATTTTTATTTTAAAAACGTCATGGGTTTAGTCATTATACTTTTAATTGGTTTCGTCCTTGTACTATTCAAATTTTAAAATTTCACTCATTGCCAAACGATAATTATTAAATTCATTAAGTTTTATTTTTCAAAATTTGATGCAACAAACATATTATCATATATGTAATGTCATTTCAACTTGTTATTCACTAAAAATCCAGTTAATGGATTAATGATTGTTATTTACGCCAGACTAAAATTTCAAAAATAAAAAGTTACAACGACTTAAAATGATTCAATTAGACAATATGGACTAAATTTACAACCATACACAAAGTATAAGACTAGTAATAGAATTTAACCAAGTAGATTTAACTGTTATCGTTTGGGTCAAGATTAAAATTTTAAATTTTGAAAAGCGAAGGGACTAAGATTAAACAAATTAAAGCATAGGTCTAAATCAACAATTTTGTAAAGTACAGGGACAAATAACAAAATTTAACCTTTTTCACGAATGGTCAAATGTTGTTTCCTTTTCTTAACAAATGCCTTAAGCCGTTGGTCAGTGGAATGAACTTATTTGTTTGTGTCAAATTATGAAGTAAAAATTTGAAGTTTAAAATATTCTCTAAATCTCTAGATAGTTTGTACATTAGAATTCAGTCTCCTACTTCTATTTTCAGAATTTTAGCCCTCTACTTTTCAAACTTAAAAATTCAAGTTCAATTGTTGTCATTGTTAAATTTTTTATTAAATTTACTAGAGTGATATTTTGATTTGACATTTTAACTTTTGAAATAATTAATAACATTATAAAATATAGAAATCAAATTATGTTAGAAATTAAAGTATAGCGATTAAATTATAACTTTAGGAATAATAAAAGAACCAAATTTGAAGTTTAACCATTGATCTATAATAAGAAAGAAAAAAAAAAACATCGTAGCATGAGATGCCACGTGTCGATAGACTTTCGTTTGATATATAGTTTATAGATGGCCAAGTGCTCCTATTAAAATCTTTATTAACGTTATCATTTTTTCCATTGTTAGTAATTTTTTTAACTCTACAAAAAGAATTAAATAAATAACATGTAGAGGTGAGCATGGGTCAAGCCACCGGCCCAGTTCGAAGGCTCGTCCGAAATGTGAGAGGGTTTGGACAAAAATATAAGCTCGAAAAATAGGCTTGGATAAAAAAATAAGGCCCATATAAAAAATGGGTTAGGCCTCAGATAAGGTATTTTTTGCACGGGCCAGGCCCGAATTCATTAAAGGACAAAAAAATCTAATTTTTTTAATATTATTTTCTTGTTATTTTCTCTCTATTTTGCTACCATTAAACTATTATGTTGTTACTATTTAGTTATTCTTGTTACGATATTGTATAAAACTTATATTATTGTTAATTTTGTTATTATTTTAAAGACATTTGCTTGTTAAGTTGCATCTATCTTAATGTTATTTAAGTATACATATTTTTAAAATTTATTTTAATTTATTGGAAAATATTTATTTTGATGTTTTTAGTATTTTTGATTTATTATATATATTTTAAAATTATATAAAAATTAATATGGGGGTCGGGTCGAGCCCGGGTTTTAACATTTTTATTCGGGTCAGGCTTGGGCAAAATTTTAGGCCCACCTAAATTTTTAATCGGGCCCGGCTCGAACCCGGACCATGCTCACCTCTAATAACATGTATCTATTTTGATTTTTTTAAATTTTTTAAATATTATTTAAAAACACATGGTAGTAATTTATAATTGCTTGGGGAGTTTTTTTAAACTTTACTAATGGATCAAATGATTTCTTTTTTTTTTAGTCCTTAACAGATTGTAAAATGAAAGCAAGTCTTTCTGTTTTTAGTTTAATAGTGTCATTTACCACAAAAACTTATGAAGATAATGTTAAGGTGTTGAGGCTAAGGCTATAGAAAAGGAAAAGGTTAGTGGTTCACACAAAGCTATACAAAGAAAGAGCCACTTGTGGAAGAGTTTAAGCTAAATCCTTGGCGTTAGGGTTAGAAGTTTGTCCTAATGGTGAAGGAAAAGGGTTTATATAGGTAAGGTTGGTCACCCATTTCCATCTAGCCTTGACATGTTTTCATACAAGTCTTATCTTGGTTTGCTCTATAAAGGACGTGACAGCCTTCTAGCTCTGCGACAATGAGATTAATGTATCTGGTGATCAAATTGTGATTTGACTTTCATTGCCTCAATGAATCTTCATGTTCCATTCATTCTGCAGGGAGGCTCAATACTTGTCTAAGCGAGGTAGACTGAAGGTACTTTATGTGTAATACCTGTTACCCGGTCTAGTCGTTGAACTCGAGTAATAGGATGCTACAAACAAATATAGAATAATTACATACCATTCATATTTCAAAATCTCAATAAAATGTCATTTCACCACATATGATCATGAATACATGCAATTCAGTTGATTTCGGGTTTAAATCGAGCTTGTGAAAGCTTTAAGGTAACCCAGAATCAATCAGGAATCATTTTGAAACAAATACAAAAAGTTGAGAAAATTTGTAAACAGGGATCACACAGTCGTGTCCCTAACCATGTGAAAGGTTGAGGCTGTGTGGGGATGGGACACACAGCCATGTGGGCAAGCCATGTAACAGCCTGATGCCGTATGAAGTTAGAGTCACACAATCATGCGAACAAACCATGTAACTCACTGATGTCGTGTAGGTTAAAAATGCAATTATTCAAAAGATGTCACACAACCGTATCGTCGAGCCGTGTACCAAATTATGGCCATGTGCACCAATTCTTACCCAAAACATACAGACCGCATGACCATGCCATATGCCCGTGTATCAAACCGTGTATACCTGGAGAAACCTTTCAAAACAAGCTTCTAGTCCTAGTCCACTTGAGCCCTAAGCAAACACTATACCATTTCTCAACCAATTCAAAAGCATCAAAATCATGTCAAAAACATCACTTATAACAATAATCCTAAGTGTCTAACCAATATGCCACAATTGACATTTCAAAAAAACAATTCAAAATCAACCAAATTATTATATTCAACCGATTCCAATATGCCTTTAAAGACACTTCAATACAATCGAAAAATTTTATTCTATTTAGCCATTCAAGCAACCTTAATTCAACCTTATAAGCATGCACTCTTCTATACCTATTGCACAGCACATTATTTAATCAATTTTTAATTATAAGTACCAAACCATTCAATAAGATGACATTGCCATCACACACGTATATACATATACATGATTCTCAAAATGCCAACAAAACTCAAGATAGAATATTGTATAACAAATGACACCTTAGGTACATGCCATGACCAAAATAAAAACATCACCAACACTTAAGTCCAGGATTGCCACTGATTGTTGAAGTTGACGATCGGATCGAAAAGTACCTAGCCTGCGCATGTAAAACAAAATTGTACGCTGAGCATAACTCAGTGATATTCCTATAATCCAAACATTAATATAACATAAGTCATCTAAAATGCCTAAGTTAAAAATAAAAAATTATATGCAATTATCATGTCAATTATGCCAATTCACACATTCGTTGTTCAAATTTAACACATTTTACGAATATTTAGACATGACAAATCCACTTCATATATCATTTGATATCTCAATTCATATGGTGGCACATTCCATCTCAATTTCCAAATTCATGAGTTCAATGAACATAACTATCAATGTTCCAAATCATTTCACAATTGAATATTTCATTTCACATTTCACATTTCACATTTCACTGTTATTTTTTATTCATTTGTCAATTCAATATAAAATATTACATCTCATATAGATTTTTGATCTAATGTATTGGAAGACTTGTTCATCAACATTAATTCAATTATGAATATTTCGTTTTTACCTATCCTCCTATTAACACGACTTGGACTCAGATAGATACACAGATCCAACCAACACAACAGTTTGGAACCCAGTGCCTCTTCGGATAAATTCGAAGCAAATAGTTGCGCCTAACGTTTATCATTAAATTTGACACCCAGTGCCTTATTGACTCGTAGTCGAAGTAACTCTGAACTTTTCATAGCCTATGACATACCAACTATATCCGATTCTACTCAAACAGTTAATAAAATATTTATATCACCAATCTTTATTAACCAATGCCTCAAATCATACTGTAATATCATAATCAAATCACTAGTTTAAGCATATGATAGCATAATTCATCTCAATATGAATACAATTCATAGCATAATTCATCTCAATATGAATACAATTCCACATTTATAATAATATACAATATTGTCACATTTGAATTTAGTCCTTGTAATTATCAATCAATTCAAACAATTCATATTATCAATACAACTCACCTCATGATCGTACCATGCAAAACAATCCAGTATACAACATTTCAAATGTAGTTCGGACTATAGAAATACAAACCGTAAACTCCGAGCTATTCGTCGACGACTTTGTCTTTTCCTCTCTCTTTCAAGAAATTCGGGTTGATGTTAGCTATGGATTAATACAAACTTATAAAATTATCAATACACAAATAATTTCACATTCAGTTGCTAATTTATGTAACTTTTGTATTTTATTCAATTTAGCCCCTAAAATCGAGATTAACATAACTTTCAAATTTAGCCTCCAATTTTTATGCACTCTAGTCCTAATTGAACCTTATATTTCTCATTTCTACCACAAATTTCAAAATTTATGCAATTTAGTCCCTATTGAACAAAATCATTAATTGAATTTATAATTTAATCCTTTTTCAATTTCAATATTAAAATTTATCAAATTGACACCTAAAACTTCAACTATTCAACAGTGGTAACATCCTCAATCTTTAATAGTACCGAAAAATATAACATGAGTCAGCTAGCTTAATCTCCTAAGATTCTGAAATCATAAAAATTACAAGGACTAAATTTCACTAACCAATTTTTGAATTGAAATTGAAAACCCCTAAGCCAAACGTCCTCTTCTCCCTTTTAGGTTTTGGTTTCTTTTGCATGCAAATATGGAAGAAAATGTTTTGTGTTTCTTTCCACCAATTAAGTTTATTCTTATTCTTATTTATTTATTTAATAATTTTATAACATTTTCAACATTTAAAACCCATGTTATCGTCCACTCTTATTAATACATTGGTTTAATTACTTCATAAGTTCCTTTGGGTGAGTTTGGATGGGCGGTGCGTTTACCTTTGGTTAGTGTAAAAACAACGGTGGCAGTGAGATTAGATACTGTAGCGATACTGTAGCGTGAGACAATAAGTAAGCTAAACGCACCGCACCGTACCCAATCGCCCATCCAAACTAAGCCTTAGTCTTATTCTAATTAAAGATACCTTAAGAATTGAATTTTTAACACTTTTACGATTTAGTTCTTATACCCTAATTAAGCACTAATTTAACAAAATTACCTCTTCGAAATTCAAATCATTCTAATATAACTCTACAAATTTTTAATAATAATATTTACGAGTCCGATTTACAAAAACGAGGTTTTAAATCACATTTTCTAATACCACTGACTTTCAGATCGTTACACCATGTCTCATGCACACCATACACTAACAAGGTTCGTAATCGAGGTACAAATGGTGGATGGTATGTACCACGAAAGGAAAGTAAAAGTGAAAGATTGAATAATAAGTTAACCATTAAATTGAATAGTAAGGAATTCGATGCGTGTTAAACAAAATATCTTATTTGAGTCTTGTAGATAAAGAAAATATCAGTAAGAGAACTTTACTTTTCATTTCATTTCATAATGGCCCAATATGGATCAATTCTAAATTTAATCCAAACTTCGATATCCAAAGATCAAAAACAAAAAACAAGATGGGGTTTTACAACAAAAAGGAGAGTTGATCATAGAAATCAGATATTGAGTATTTCAGTTTGACCAGCCAAGAACATGTGTCCAAATGCGACCAAATCTGCATAATGATTATAGCCCACGCACCACTATTTCCCGTTCAAAGCTTTCTTCATTGTGAAAAAGAAAGGATATAAGGAGTTTCATACGTGGAATCATATCCACCATAGATCTTCAACTATTTCAAACAAATATATCTCCCAAATGCTACCAAATTCATAATAATTATCACCAAGCAACTCCTGCATCGTTGATTAGACTTGTCCATGCAACAAAATCCCAGTTTCAATTTTAAGATAAATTGCACTACTAGTAACTCAATTATTAATACATTTTCTTTTTAATCATTTAATTGTAAAAAGTTACAAAATGATCACTCAATTATTAGTATTTTTTTGACCACTCAACTATTCAATTTTGTATTTTTATCAGTCAACTATCTTAAATTTTTAGTTATTTTCATTTTTACGTTAGTTAGTGATAAAAAAAGATAAAATTGAATAATTATATGACAATTTTATAATTTTTATAGTTGAATGAAAAAAATACTAATAATCGATGATTATTTTATAACTTATCATAATTAAATGAATAAAAATAAATTTACAAATAATCAAATGATTACTAGACGAATTTACCTTTTACTTTAAATAAAACTCCAAAAATTTTAAATTAAAGAAATATTTTAACTTATTAGATTGGATTAAATTCAATTCATATATCATAATATATTTTATAAGAAATATTGAGAACAATGTTTTATTCGCATGTATTGTAATAAATGTATTATATTGTTACATCATTATTTAATAATTTCGTCCATTAAATGGTCCATGTAAATATGTTAATAATTTTAAATTTGAAAAATATAAAAATAGAGGATTAATTCTATATTTTTTAAAGGAATAATTTCTACAAAGTATAAATATAATTTAAGTATTAAGTACATCTTCTAACAACTATAAAATAGAATTAAATCAATGCAACATAAAGGTGGATAGAAAATTAAAAATGATATGAACTGAAATTGACACAGCACAATCATGTATGATGGGATTGAATACTTACATACATATGTATAATTGTGCACGATGAGATTCAAATCTGGACACTCTGAACTCAAGATCTCAGCTTTTGCCTATGATATCGAGGCTTTATTGGTAGGACGAATACTATTATACGCCATCATACTATGACATAAATTTTAATTTGGTCATCAAATTTTAATTTTTAAAACATTCTAACTAATCTTAAAGTATCCCGATCATATAGATGAGATCCTTTCATTAAATTTGAGTATTAAGTATCATCTAAAATATGATGTGAAGCGTAACTAAAATAATTAAATTAATGATGATTGAGTCTTGGCTCAGTTGGTATCGGTATTCTTGTTAATGTAAGGGGGATGTGGGCGAGTGTGTTAAAATGTATTATTATCTTATTTTAAAGTTAAGGAGAGAAATGTTATGGGTAATTCTAGGCATTGTATCGAAAAATAAATACTAAAAATAAATAAAAGTGCAAATAATTTAAAATTAAATTAATAATTTTGTTTACTATGGAATTATATTATCTCATATAAAAGTTGTAATTAGGAAACTCTTTACATTGTATTAAGGATCAAAATCCATTGAGATATCGATTTAAAATAAAAGTTTAAACTTATTAATTCACAAATTAGTTAAATTATTTTTTTAAATTTTAAATTTTAATTAAATTAAATTAATTAATTTAACCGGACTAAAATTGATGATTTAATTAACTCAAAATCAGTTTCTGAAAATCTTGACTTTTTTTTTTGTTAATAATTTGACCATTGAAAAAGTAAGTAGGTGGGTGGGTAAACACAAGAAGAGAGACACATGCACAACCTGAAAGACTAATAAAAACCATAAAAACAAATAAGAAAAGAAGAGATGGTACAAACAAAAAGCAGTATACAGAGAAAGAAAAGAGAGGAAGGGTCATGTCACAGCAACCCAACATGCCCCAAAAATCTCTGATATGTCTCAGTAATTATAAGAAAAAGCAAACAGCTACCCATTGCTATTTAATAGAAAGAGAAAATCTAGAAAGAATGCAGTCAAATTCCATAAAAGGTCCTTCTACTATACCTTTTTATTTTTTTAGACCTCCTTTTATATTTTGATGTTTTTGAAAAGGTATATTTTTCAGTCTAGAAATTTATTTTTTAATTAATTTTACATTGTTTCTTTAGAGTTTATAAATGTAAATACAATTATAAATACATGTATGAGCACCTACAAAATAAAATTAAACTAATGTAAAACATAAACAGATTAAGAAATCAAAATATAATCGAACAAAATTCAGAGGTGACAATTGCGTAAAATGAGACTAAAGACCCCACACATAGTAGTTTTGGATATTCAAAAACTCAAGGTTTCTACCTTTATTGATAATGCTAACGCCTCGTTGGCTTAATGTTTTCTCTTTTTATCTTATATACATATAAAAATTAATTCAATTTTTAGATCATGATACACTTACGATGTGAGTTAAAATTTATATAATAAATTTATAAAAAGACTATAAAAACGGAATGTGACTTTTATTGAAGTGATGAAATTGAGATAGTAAAAATACAATGCATTGTGTTCAAATCTCATGATTTTTATTATTTGTTTATATTTTTTAGATTTAACAAAACATAAAAAGATATAAATATACTCGATAATTTTACAATTGAATTGAAGACCCGATTAATGGGTGGGAGCCAATTGATAGATAAGACTAACTTCATTAAGCTCTTAATAATAGTAAGTATAGATACAAAAATATCTCAAAATAAAATAAAAAAAATACTCATTTCCATCCGGGTTTGAGCCTCTAGGGGAGCAAGTAGTAGACCTTTATTTGGTCAACTCTCTTTGGACTTAGTATATGCATGTTTGGCATGGGTATGTCCCTAGCTTGTGTGTATGAGTATTAACCTTCTAATTTTACAATACCAAAAATTAAAGAGACTAAACGCTCCAAACTACAAATACAAAGGACCTTTTTGTAGAACTAGAACCTACTCGAGTTCAATCCTCTAAGGAAGCAAGTGGTAGACCTTTATTTAACCAGCATCTTCTAGACGTGACGTGTGAATATGTGGTGTGGGTATATTTTTACCGTGTGTATATAAGTACTAATCTTCTAATAAGGGACTAAATTCTCCAAATCAAGAAATACAAAGGACCCCATCGTAGAATTTAACCAAAGAAACCCCCTTCTTCACCACCCTAAAAAAACTCACTCATTGCAAAATTGCCTGCTTGCTTTCTCCCCGTCCCCTTAGCCTTTGCTCCTGGGGGACTTTCCCTCATAAACCCCTTTGTTTCTTTCTTTCTTTCTCTCTCATCCCTATTTTACCTTATAGCTTCCCTAGTTCTTTTTTTTCTTTTTTTACTCTACATTCATCATCCATCATCATCATCATCCTCTTTATATGCACCTTTTCATTCCCCACCCCCCCTGGTTTTTTTCCGGCCAAACTTATAGCCCCCATCAAACACACAACACCCACACACTCTTTCAATATTTACATATTTATATTATATATATTCCCAACGCCATAAAAAGGAGTTGCAGTAAAAAGGGTTTGCGGGAAAGTAATCAAAAAAAAATAAAGAAAAATAAATAAATATAAGGGTTTGACTGAAGAAACCGAGGCCACCCACGCTCGTCTAGTACTAGTATCACACACCCTATACCCAATCTTCTTTTTTTTAAGTTTTAATTTATTATTTATTTATTTTATTAAACTCCCAAGACAAAAAGAATAAGAATAATAGGCAAAATTCTTCATCCCAAGATCTTCTTCCTCATAGTCAGAGTCAGACACCCTTTCTTTCTCCATCTTTTCCCATCTCTCCTTTTCACTATATTTTTAATTATTATATTTTTCATTATTTAAAAATAAAAATTATTCAACTTCTATTAAATTCGAAATCGAATTAAATTAAATCTTTTAAACGCCCAAAATTAAATTATTTTTAAAAATAAAATATACGTAAAATTTAAAATATTAAATATATATTATCACTGCATCTAATACACAATAATAATAAGACCTTATTTAATATGGCATCATTCGAAAAATCAGTGAATGAAATATAAACCCAATTTAATTATTTTTCGTTATAATAAAGTTTCATTACTTCTACACCTTTTAACAAAGGCTGAATGAAGCTGCAGCTAGTAACACAATATAGTATTTTTCTATGAAATTCAAGCAAGATCTGTTCCCCAAAAGCTTCTCTCCCTCACCATCGAAAGTTGTGAAGTAAAAAAGGTCTTCCTTTTGCGAGATCCAATCCCACCATTAACATACTGGTAAAAAGATGTCAACTACCCCCCATTTTCATCATCTTCTTCCTCAAAAACCCTAAAATATTTTTACAGTTCTATTTAAATCCTTCATATAGTCCACAAAAATGGATTCTTTTGGTTCTATGCAAGTAAATATTTGATATAAATTCTGGGTTTTTTGCCGAGAAAATATTTTCTCAAGATTTCCATAAATAAGCTTCGTTTTATACACGTAAAGTTGTAAAAAAATATCCGTCAACTTTCCTTTTTTTGTTTGATATATTGTGTTTTTTTTCTTAAAGATTGTGAAGAAAAAGTTAATGTTTTGTTTTTGTGGATGATTTTATTATGGTTTTGCAGAGAAAAAAGTGGAATATGGCTTCATCGTCTTCATCGTCGTCGAATTCTCCGTGTGCGGCTTGTAAGTTTTTAAGGCGGAAATGTCAGCCGGAGTGTGTTTTCGCGCCGTATTTTCCTCCAGACCAGCCACAAAAGTTCGTGAATGTTCACAAGGTGTTCGGTGCTAGCAACGTTACGAAGCTACTCAACGAGCTGCACCCGTCGCAACGGGAGGACGCGGTTAATTCGCTGGCGTATGAGGCGGATATGCGGTTGAGGGACCCCGTTTACGGTTGCGTTGGGGTTATATCCCTCCTCCAGCACCAACTCCGGCAACTGCAAATGGATCTCAGCTGTGCTAAGTCGGAACTCTCAAAGTACCAGAGCTTGGGTATAACGGGACACGCTGGTCTCATAGCGGCAGCAGCGGCTGCTACGGCTACGACCCATCAGAACTTAGGGATCAATCTGATCGGTAACGGTGGCGGTGGTGGAGGAGGAGGACGGGAACATCATTTCCACCACCATCAATTCTTCCCCAGGGATCATCACCATCACCATCAACAACAGATGTTAATGAGCTTCGATGCTAGCAGTAACTGCGACGCAAATCTCCTCGCCATGAACGTCTCTTCAGGGATAGGTCAACTCAGTCAGTTCCAATCACCTCGTGCTGCTGCCGGTGATGACCGCCGTACCATTCACCCCTCTTAGGGTTAGGGTTTCATTACTCCTAAATCATCATAGCCACCCACAGGTACACTTGGTCCTTCTCTTCTATTATTATTATTATTTGGTCCGTTATTTACGATAATCACTTTGTACTTCCATTTTCGATTATATTTACATTTTATTATTGTTATTATTATTATTATTATTATTATTATTATTATAAAGGGTATTGAAAACCATGGCTATTGATTCACTGTCACAATCACAAACTAGGGTTTATATCCAATTTTGCTTTCTGGGGAAATACTAAATGTTAAAAATTAGGGTTTTTAATGGAAAACTTTAAATTTAGCAATAATTTCTCTCTCTCTCTGTATTTTTTTATTTCCATAACATTTCTTTTTTATTATCATCTAAACACCAATTATTTTCAAAACTTTGAAAATCACATATGATCTTAAATTTTCAGAATTATTTCCAAACTATGATTTAATTTCTTTAGATTATTTGAATAGGAGCATTAAATAGCATAAGACTTGCATTCTAATTTACATCTAATTTTTCTTTTCTTTTTTCTCATAGGGAAATCAAGCAAAATTACAATTTTTAGGGTTTTTTAACCATAATTAATAGACAAAGTAATATCATTCTAAACCCTAATGCATAAAATAATAAGTAATTACCTATAAGTTGATGAAAATAATGTATTAAATAAAATCTATTACTTTGGACCAACAATTTAAGTTTATTTTAAAGAAATAATAATTTAATTAACTTAACAACTTTGTTAACAAAGGCACACACTCTTTAAGTTGCTATATAAAATAATATTTTTACCCTATTTATTAGAATATAAATAAATAACCTTAAATGGAACACTTAAAACATGGGGTTACCTAAAAATCCCTTCTTCTTTTTTTAACTTCTTTCAAGGGAAACTTAAAAACATTCCTGACCAGGTCACTGTGAAACCCTAGTTTTAAATTTTACCATAAATAAAAACAAATGTTGATTATAACTGGAAATTATTTTGCCAATTTTCAAAGTCTTGATTGGTTAATCGAATGAAGTGTAGGGAGGGTTATCGTGGTGGTACCCTTACCATAAGAAAATTTAAAATAAAATAGTCACAAAGGAGGGTGAGACACAGTTCCCATTGTTGTTGACCAAACAGCCTACTTAAAATTATATATGGAAAAGGCAAATGGGCATAAAAGATGAAGTATAATTGAAGCAGAAGCTGCTGCACAGTGATGACTTGATCATGCATGCAGAAGTATTGATTTTTATATTTATGTTATGTATTTGTTTACTCATTTATCATACTTAATATTTTCAAACATATTTATATATTTCGTATCGTGTTTTATTAATCAAGTAATCGACTTATTTCAGTTTAAATTAATTAGAGTTCCAAATCTTTTATATCTTGTATCATTTTAAGTTCATTCCAGTTATTTCGACTATATCGTATTGTCTCACCCAATAATCTCGTCTTAATCAGAGAATATTTCTTTAATTAATAAACTTGTTGCTTGTAATGCAGGTTAGGGTGTTGAATTTCTACCAAAGATTCAGCGTTGAGAGACTGCCGTTTTATTTTAATTATTATTAAAATTAATAATAATTAAAATAGGGTTTCCTCTCTCTCTTCTGTTTTGCTTTTGGTAGACATAAATATATATTATTGAATAGACTTTTTTTTTCTTAATTTAGCTTTAAATTTTAATTTATCATCATCATCATCATAATGTTATATATATATTTGAGCTGCTAAAAATTGTACCCCAAGACTTACAGTATAACACCATTGGGGCTTTTGCCTCTTAAAATGTGCCAATTGCCTTCTATTCCTTTTATTTTGTTTTCTTTCTTTTGATTTTTTTTCTCTTTAAATTGTTCATTCTCTTGTTTTTTCTCTCTTGTATTGTTGGTGTGTATATATATATATATATATATATTATTAAGTATATATGTATTATTTTAGCTTTGTTATTTAGGTTCATAGAGTTTAAAAGTACTAAAAATTAATTAAATTCAAATAAAAAAAGAATTAAATTATGAGATATTTCGTGAATAATTATGTAATAAATTTATATAAATTTGATATAAAAATTAAATATAATTTTGATTGAAATGAGAAAATTGAGGAACGAATGTTATGGTATTTTAGATTTTATATAAATATATAAAAGATAAAAAATACCATACGAAAATAATAGATTTTTGGTATTTTTAGAATTGAGTTGGATGTAACTCCTTTCAAAAATGGTCAAATTGTTGCATGGCCCTCTAGAAATTGTAAGATTAAAAATTAATATTGTAATAAAATTACATTTTAATTTTGACTTTTTTACTTATATTGAATTGATGAATTTGATATATTTATACCACTTATAAAATTGCTAATTGCGTTAATGTCATAAATTAATCAAACACTAATTCAATTTTAAAAGAAATTAAAATTATTTAAAAATATTATAATAATATTTATATTTTCTATAATTTTAATAAAAATACCTTAAAATAATTCTCAAATAGATAATGATTAAATTAAAAGATTCTAGGCTAAATTAGGGTTATATGCTGAAAATTAAAAATATTTGGTCAAATAGGGCAATTTTGGAGAGAGAATGTGAAAGCATGTCTAGTTGAACGCGCTTTCTACACAGTTAGCAGGAAAACATATCCACAGTTCTTTAGTCAAGGAGAGAGAAAGAAAATTGGACGCGCTTTCACACATTTTCTTCAAAATTGATTTATTTCCTTAAATTTAAAATAAATCGACGTATATGTCTAATTCAGTGAAAATTCTATAGACAGGGGCGAAGCCAGGGGGCTAGCATGGGCCCCGGCCCCCTTAAAATGTAAAATTGTATTTTAGGCTCTTAAAATTTTAAATTAGTAAAGGTAAAATTGTACTTTAGCCCCCCTAAAATTATAAAAATTTAATTTAATCATTTACGAATTATAAAGATATAAACTATAAAAAATTAAAATTTCATCCGGCTCCCCTTAAAAAAATTTTCTAGCTTCGCCCCTCTCTATAGATATATATATTTTCTTTTACATGATCTATAACAACCTAAATATAAACATGATTGAATCTTCACCAATACTTATGTATCAAACTAGGTTATATATAATATAATCCTTTACAAAACTACAACATATTGTAACTACATTCTAATTTAGTCCAAACATAGTTTAGTTTTGGGTCAAATTGAAAACATGATAATAATGAATTAAAAAATATATATACATATATATATATATGCTAAACAGAAGCCAACAGTTTAGAACATGAACTAGAGAGAGAAAGGGAAAAAAAAAACCCCTTAATAAACACTTACTGTCAATGCATTGAATGAAAAAGCCATCATTGCAAAAGTACGTCATCATTATAATGCATGCAAATGCAAAGAGCAGTGTGCTTGTTTTTTATTTTTATTTTTTATTTTATTTTTATTACATTAATGAATATGGCATTGGCCTGCCATTTGCATTGGCATTGGCATAATAGATATTTCAAAATTATTATTATTTTTTTTTTTTTGCTTTGGATTTAGGGATTGGAGTCTTAAATGCTTCAATTTTATTTTTATTTTTATTGTTACATATTTCTTTGTGTCAATGACAATTGACAATTGACATTTCCTCTGCAACAGCATTTTTGTGAGCTTAAATTCCCACCCACCCTCCCGGTTTTGTCTTCTTTGTCTTATTCTCTTGTCTTTCTGTTTTCTTATTCAAAATTACCTAACCTATCTATGCAATTTAATGCTAATATGTGAATTTGAATCTTAAAATTATTAGTGTTGGGAAAATTTTCATCTCAATATAACTTTAATTTGAGTAAGATTAATCGGTAAAACGGGCAAGAACACTTGTGATTATGTTAAAATACACTCATGTTTTGGAAACGTCTGATTTGATTATAGAAGGTTAACTATTCGAACTCTAAACGATTTAAATTCAAACGACTCAACCTAAAATTCTTGATTGACAAATGTAGCACCCCAAACCCGGCCCAAAAGTTATGGTCGGATCCGGCATGCCACATCAAAAACGTAAAAAAAAAAATTTCCATTCTAAGTCCAGAAAATCGTACTTGATGTTCAAAAGATTAATTTCATTATAGGTTAAAGTGAATGGAAGTCATGCACCGTAGGAAACCGAAAAGAGGTGGTGAGTCCATCGATTTGCTATACCAAGCTCCTTCGGATCCAATCCTAGACATGCATACTGCCATTGCCACACCTTAACGTCATGGATATTTCTAGGAAACCCAAAATGACGCCGTTTTATGAGACTATAAAAGTAAAAATTTTAAGGAAAAAATCATTTGCTTCATTTTTAAATTTTTTTTGAAAGCCTGTTTTTTCCCTCAACCAGCCCTTAGGCCAGTCTTCAAATCCAATGGCCCACCCCACGACGGCCACTGGTCGCCGGCGACGGGCTCTACCATACCCGATGGCCGAAAAATATCAATAGACTCGATTTTGAATGCTTTGACCTCTCGAGTCCAAATCTGGGGGAATATTTCCCAAAAATCTTTCAAAAATCACGAAAAACTCCAAAAAACTTTCAATTGTTTTTTTTTTGGGGTTTCGAAAACCCTAAATATCACAAAATCCTCCACCTAAGGTGGCGGAGTACAAGCATTCTATAAGTTTTCTTTTAAAACCCCTCTTTTTCCTTTTTGTATTTTTGTAAAAATAACAACAATAAAAAATCACTTTTCTTGAAGCTTTTGTATTCTTTTTTTATTGTTCTCTCATTGTAAAAATTACACTGATTTATTGTGGCATTTATAGCCAATATTAATTGTTTATTATTTCTGTTTTGCTGCTATTTTGTGTCTATTCTTACACGTTGTCTCTATCCCTTTTTTGCTCTTTTCTTCCAGGTGGAGGAGTCAACGGAAGCGACGGGAGTCGCGCCTTGCCATTTTGGTGCAAAAGAGGCAGACCTCGGGCGGTGAGCATGCTGACGCAGCACGTGGAGCGGCGGCGCGGCTGAAAAGGGCTAGGGTTTTGTTTTAGTTTGCTAAAAAGTTTAGGTTGTGGGCTTAGGGTTTTTTCATTTGGGCCAAATTGGGCCATATTGGATTGTTTGTTGTAATGGACTTGGACTTTAATTATTATTATTATTATTATTGGTTTGCTTTTTGTTTTGTTTTGTTTTTTTGGTTTTGTCTGGCCCGGTCAAATTTGGGCATTTACAAACCCAAAAGAGAAATGACAATATTATTTTTTACTCTCTTCTCTTCAACCACCGCTAGAAAAAGGTTTTTTCTCTCTTAATAATCTTTTCACTCAAAGTGTCTAAATTTATTTAGCAATTAGATCTATTTTGATACTTTAATTATCTTAAAATGTCACATCATCGTCTAAAAATTAAAAATTAAGTGATGATGTAGAATAATGCCAGAGTACCATGTATTCACTGTTTTACAATATCCATGTTTAAAGACTAAAATGGGAAAACATATCAAATTTAGGTACCAAAGTAGACTAGAAACATACCAAAGTGAACTTAATTTCTAAGTTTAGAGGGTAAAAATTACATTAATCCCTAAATATAAAATACGAAAAGCATTATATCAAATCAAAAAAAGAAATGTAAGAGAGAAAATGTGTTACATAAAGCATTATATCAAATCAAAAAAAGAAATGTAAGAGAGAAAATGTGTTACATAAATCATTGAACAATGACTCTGCAAATATATTCATAATATGATTGTTTGAAAGCTTCAAAATTCAAATTACTTATAAGTTTTGAAAGATAAAAAAGGAAAAGAAAAGAAAAGACTACAAAATAGAAAATCCTAAATTATTTACAAGAAAAGGAGAATAAAGAAACATAGTTATTTTTTGAGTTAAATGATCATTTTGCCCCTTGAAGGTTTTAGAATTTGATGACTCGAAGCTTTTTGCTATGATGCACATATGCTTGTGTCACGATGCATCAAGGCTAACAACAAACATCCTTAACCATATTTGAGTGCTTATATCGCGACACACCATGTCATTGGCGTGTAGCATGGCCTCGTTTGTGTCTCTTTCCTCTTCGGCTTCAATCCAATATACAAGAAAAGCATTGAATAAGTCCACAAAATTATGGTTATTCCAAAAACATAAAATGCATGAAAGCACTAAAAACAAGGAAAAGACTGTTTTCAAGATAAATTACTAAAATCAAGGTAAAAGACTCTGAAAACATTTTACTTAAGAGGATGTCAAATTAAGCTTGAAATGAAGGTAAAATTGATGTATTCCTAGAGAGTGATTAGAAAACCCTAAAGCTCTCCAAAATCTAGTTGCATTAACATAAAGGAGATAAAATTCATTTTTCAAGATCAAGTCTCGATGATCCCTGAAACAAATCTCATTAACCTAAAATTAAGGCTCAAAGACCAATGGATCAAAATGTAACATCATTAACACCCCTTGAGATGAGAATAATCTTATTTCGGGATTTGCAGGTGTTATAATCTTTGAAGTAAATAAAATAGGAATTATTAGTGTTTGTAGTGAAGGTAGTTGGATACCATAAGAAATTAAAAGGACTTTTGAATTAAGAGAAATTAATTTGAGATATTGACTAAATCGCAATAGTGTGAAAAGTGTTGGGGTGAAAGTGTGAAAATTAAAAGTAAGAATGATTAAACTGAAGTAAAGGGGAAAAGAGGAAGGATTAAAAGTTCAATTTAACCAAGAAAGTGTTATGAATTGTGGATGAAATTGAAATTAATTGTGGGCCATGAATATGATGATGTTTAGATTTTTTTAGTTAAATATTATTATTAATAATTTAAAATGTTTAAATTCAATAGATTTTAGTTATAGAAGAGTTTAAAAATCTCCTTTATCATCATTCATCTTTATATCACCCTCCATCTCCTTTTTTAGACATTTTTTATTATGTCTCATTTTAGTCCTTTTCATTAGTTACAACCACCTCAAGTTTAAAAACTTCAAATTCTTCCATGGATTCTTAGTGAAATTAATAGAGAAACCTCATAGCGAACTTAATTTCTTATAAAGTTAATTGGTGTTCACATTGGAAGAGAGAGAAAAATGAAGTTAGGGATTTGGGTAAATGTTCAAGGTAAGGATGATTAGATTTCTTTAAGAAATTCATGTTTATTTCATTAAAAGTACATGGAAATGATGTGTGATTATTGTTTTGATATTAAATCTCCTATACGTGTGATATGTTAATAAAAAGAAAGAGAAGAGAAGTGATTAACGACGACTTGATAAGGGAAAAAAGTAACAAAAGAGGGAAGGAGGAAGCAAGCAAGTCATCCAAGCATTTGATTGTAAGTACTTCAAGAATTTTACTTTACCTAATAAAACCTAAGTGAAAACTTGTTAAATTGGTTATGATAATACTCATGGGATTAACCCATATAAGAAAATGTTGATTTTATTATGGAATTTATTTAAAATTAAAGGGATAAAAGTTGAATTTACATAACGAGTGAATAGCTTATGTGTAGTGTATTTGAAGTAAAATGATTAAATTGCAAAGTGCATAAAATTAGATAAGTGAAATAAAATAATTAGATATAGAACTTAAATGAAGTGATAAATAATAGTAAATTAAATGTCAAGTGATATTTTGATGATTGTTGAGTTTTAAATAATAAAGGACTAAATTGTAAAAAGTGTCAAGTTTGAATTGCCTTTAATTGTTGAGTGAATATAAAGAAATTAATGTATAAAATGCTCATGTAAACAAGATGTGAACTAGTATGATATAGATGACATGCCATTCGAAAATTTGAATGCGCGTTAGTGATAGTAGCACTACGGTACAATTTAGTGATTTTGCACTTCGGTGCTAGTGATAGTGGCACTTCGGTGTATTTCTTTAACTCTACACATCAGTGTATGATAGTGTATACACACTTGTGCTAATGATTCAGTATTCATTCCTCATATCCTAGGTATTCTATTGAGTCTAAAATTTGGCTAATAATTTAAATGGTAAGTGGTCATATTAATGAAATTGGTAAATAATTTATAGGATGCTAGTTTAAGAATTCACCATGATTACTTTCTATTAAATTTCATTGTATATTATTATTAATCATGTATTTAAATGTTAACATTGGTTGTTTTCAATTGATAAGTTTAATTCTTGATGTACTTACTAAGCTTTTATGTAACACCCCATACCCTAATTTTATACTAGTCTTCCGAAATGAAGAATTTACTATTGACACTCATCGATACGATCGACACCCAGTGCCTCATCAGAAAATTCAAAGTAATCCAATTGCGCTTAACACTCATTAATTTAATTGGCACCTAGTGCCTCATTCGGGTAAATCGAAACATTAATTGTACATTCACTAAGTAACGAATTTTTCAATAGAATTTTCAATTATTGCATCAAATACACTATTTTCCATCCTATACAGTTTATTCCTTCATCGCGAGAATCAACATTTCACAACAACTTAATTCCATCAATTATTTTCAAATTACTTTTACCTTTGATCATACTAAGAAATGAAAGAACATATAAAATTGAATGAATTAATTTATGAAGTTACAAACCTTAAGCTTCAAACTATGCATATACATTTAACTATGTAATATCATTATATACGTATCTATTTCATAATCAAGTTCAACATCCACTAATTTCCATTCGATTCCATAGTAATTACTTTATACTATTAATCAATTGCTACTTAACCAATACTTATTTCACATATAGATATTTCATATTTTTCGATTTAATCCTTTTGATGCCAAAATATTATATAATAACAATTCAACTATAAAACAAAACAATATAATACAAATATATCATCAATTAATAAATTAAGTCCCATATGAACTTACTACGAACAAATAGAAAGGATAGAAGTGTCAGGGACTACTCTGAATTTTTTTTCATTTCCCCGATTTTCTTCAGTTTGGTCCAATTTTTGATCAATCGAAGCTCAAAGCTTGAATGTTGGAAGCCTTCATATTCTTCCTTGAGTTTTGTTTTGGGAAAGAAAAGATGAAGAAAAATGATGTGTTTTCTTTCGTTTACTTTTAACTTTTATGTTATAACATATTTTAATACTTTTAATTATAATATAATATAATTTTAACATATAATTCATCCAAATCTATGCACTTACCGTCCAATAACTTTAAAAGTGGGATTATTACCATTTAAATCCTTAATTTTTACTATTTGTCCTTTTTAGCTAATAAAATCAATAATAGTTAACTTTCACCACTTTTACGATTTAGTCCTTATTCTTTAATTAACCACTAATTTGACTACATTACTTATCCAAAATTCAATTAACTTATAAATTACTTTGTAAATATTTAATAATAATACTTAAGGGCTCAATTTGTGAAAATGAGGTCCTGATACCTCATTTCCCAATACTACTGACTTTCAGTACGCACCACTTGTACCTTGAAAAACTAACCAATTAATAAAATATATCTAATCAAAATTCACAATAACACTACATTTATCTCGTAAATATTATTTAATAATATTTACAGACTTGATCATTGAAGAACAAGATTTTAAAACCACCGTTTTCGGCACAATTGAAAAACGAGTGGTACAATTTATAAGCTTAACGCGTTATTTTTCAACGCGTAAGTAGAAACACGAGTTGAAGCTCTAAAGTGAATATAACATCTCAACTCATCACATCTCAAAGATTGAAAGAAAGTATAGTTTTGATATTTTGGAAATAGATTATGACATGTACATAGGTTAGAACAAAGCATGTGCACAAGATTTCTAGTGTTGAAATATATGATGTTTTGATGGAGATTTATGTTTTATAATGTTTAGAAGTGTTGTGGAATGACTTATGATAGTTTAAACTTGGTTTTAGATGTTTCAGACATGGTTTGGGTAATCAATCCTCAGTGTTGCGACATCAGAAATCAATGTTCCTTAAGTGTCGTGACATCAGAAGCCAACATCTTGACATTGCAGTGTTTTGCCCTCAGTGTCATGACACCCATTTCTCATCTTGCGATATTGACTTTTTTTTAACCCAAATAAGCCCCAAATGGTCCTCGTTTATAACTAAACTTTAAAGGAAGCCTAGAAATGACTTGAATAGTTTCAAATGATTCTATTTATGTTAAAAAAAAAGTTCTGAAATTGATGTTCAAGTTAAGTAGTCTTAGTGTCCAAATGTGAGATCCCTTCCTTGTAATGTGTCGATTCATTCCAGGTGAGGGATATTACAAATTCTTAAGCAATCTCAAGCAAACAATTCTTCAAACATGTTTTTAAGGTCAAGTCCCAACGACTCTTGAAAAAGGGAACATCCATTCAAGATGAAGTTTTTACAACTATCTTGACTTTTATGGAGTGGGTTAAAGCTCTTGTTTTACACTTTTCACACACGATTTCTCTTTAAGTACTAAAATTAGGAATAATTTGAGGTTAAATTAAAAGAGATAGTAAGTTGTCGACTTCTACTGAAAAATCAAGAAAAATTTAGTGGCTGATTTGGACATAGTTAAGTTCTAATTCTGGTTCGGTTGGATGAGAACTAACTAGTTCTTTACTGAGAAACAAAATAATTACCAATGGATGATTTTTATAAGGTTGATAATCGTGCGTGAAGGGCTATAAATAGTTGAGAAGTGAATTCCCAGGGTGAATTATTCTAAATTTTGTTTAACTTTATTTATGTGATAAATAGAGTAGGATTTGGTGTATGGTGGAATGAGAGAATGGATAGAGAAATAGAATTTTCATTAGATTCTGCAACCCGATATTACTGGGTGCAAACCGTGATGTGCGAAGTTCTAGGCCTTGTAGAGGGGACACTATGGTGTTCGAGCATAAAGGTTAGAAGTAAGACAAAATGAATAAGCTGTAATGGGGAATAATGTGTAAGACCATAGCTCAACTATGGCAATATAGAGAGAGTTTGTCATGACATTAAACATGAGTAATAATGTGTAAGACCATAGCTCGGCTATGGCAACATAGAGAGAGTCCCCCAGGTCATTAGCATGGGGAATAATGTCTAAGACCATAACTCAACTATGGCAATATAGAAAGATTCTGTCAGGACATTAAACATGAAACATGATGTGCAAAACCATAGCTTGGCTATGGCAATATATGGAGTTCACCGGGATAATAAACATGGGGTAGTCCGCCAAGACTGTAAACATGGGATAGTTTGGGTTTTATAATATTGAATCGAAAAACATGAGGTAGTCTTTATTACTGAAATCAAAGACTCCAAAAATTCTCTATAATTATTTTTATATTTTTATAAATTATTAGTAATTTTTAACAATATTCTATAATATCTAATACTCTTTTAGATTTATATATATATATTTATAAATTTTCTAAAGTTTTATAATATTGAATAATATTTTAATAATTTTTAAGCTTAAATAATTAAAAGTTGATTAAGTTATCGTAAAATAATTAAAAACTCAGTTTATGCTATGTACTTCAACTACCACGCCATTTGCCACGTCATCATAGACTTAATGATTGTCGGGGCTTACATGAAAGTTGTTTTTCAAGGGCTTGATCAATTGCTTGTATTCAATTAGGAGCTCAATTGAGTGTTTTTTTCAATTGAGGGCGCAATTGATTATTGAATTATTTTACAAAGGTTTTTCGTTATATTAAGCCTATATTTAACAATTTCTAAATTTAAGCATCAAAGTGAACCAAAACAAAATGTATATACTAAAGTGAATTTAGTTACTAAGTTTAAGAACAAAAAAATATATTATCCCACCAACCATTGACCAAACCTTTCACACTTTATTAGGGATGACAAAAAATTCTAAACTTGACAGGTTCCTTATAACGCCCTAAAATTTTCAGAATTTAACAGTAAGATTCTATAGTAATTAAGTTTATGTATCTGTGGTTCTGTGTTCTACTATTGTGTTAAAGATCTGGAGTTTGAGTTGCATCGTTAAAAGTTTTATTATTTTAAAGCAATCCCTAGCCATGCGTTACATAGTTAAATTTAATTCAGTATAAACTTGTGTCAAAAATGAGCCTGTTGGTTCATTATTTAAGCCTCTTTATTCTGTCTGGTCTCGTGTTCAAGTCTCAACGTATGCATTTGGAATATTTTTGTCAAATGCTAGAAACCCACTTAGAAGTTAAATTATAATTAACGTTAATTCTACATTGTTTTTTTTTAGTTTTCTCTTCTCCTTCCTTCTCCTTTTTATTTCTTCGTTCTTTTCATTTTCTTTTTAATTTTTAATTTGCTGATCGTGGTGGTAAGAATACATGATTAGTTGAAATTTACACTATTAGTTGGCGGTCGAAAGGCTATTTAGTAAGTCACAATCAATTCGTTGTTTGCACAGTTTTTCTTTTTTCTTCGTAATTTGCTCTAAGTTAAGTATTGAGTGTTCTATGAGAATCATAAATATATGATTTTTGTTTTTCTATTTAGGCAACAATATTGAAAGTGGTGAACAACAACACGCTAATTCCAACAATTTCCATTAAATTTTCGGTAAGTATTGGGTCAGTTGAAGGTTTCATGTCAAAACTTTTGACTTATCCATTAGGCGTGTACTTAGGAATGGTTGTCAATAAAATGAATTAATTGTGTAATTGAATGATTTTTTTAGGCTTCAGAGATTCTCTACGTTGTTATTGCTTCAAAATCTCTTTAGGTGCATACCGAAAACCCTTAATTTTACAAATTTTAGACGCCAAAAAATATGGCTATTGACGCCACATGGCAATGGACATGAATGTGTGCTAGTGCCAAGCCGTGTGTAGCCATGTTAGTGCAGGTTTCACACATGGGCATGTGTCTAGGCCGAGTAGCTAATTGTTTATGTTTTAGGACCACGCGGCTAGGAACATAGGCGTGTGCCTAGGCCGTGTGAACCACACGACCAAGGACATGGGCGTGTCCAAGCTGTGTAACTCACTGTTTACGATTTAGTGCCACATGGGCAAGGACATGGGTGTGTGTCCTGGTCGTGTGGCATATAAATAGGACGTGAGTGTTGTTCGACATGAGCATTGACCTCCACTACCTATGCATAATTTGAATTTGATTATATGAGGACTCTCTGATGCTCTAAGACTGATATATGAATGATATAAATGTATGTGTATTGTGATGGCTATTTCTGATACTGATCTGTATTATATATTGTGAAATAAATTGGAATAACTGAACTCATGTTATGGATATTTGTAATCTACATTTGCATGGGTTGGGATATTGTGAAGAAGGAAGTAATCTACTTTGAATCATTGGCTAAGCCACGATAAATATAAATATGAATCTGGCACTTTGTCGCATTTCGATCAAGCAACTAGGTTGCGTCTCTGTAAACATGTCAGACAGACACTCTATGGTGTGTGCAGGGTTGGTTGGGCATTAAACGCCCTTAACGGTGTGTTGGGATGGCCGAAGATGATGTGTAGCGGACAAGGGTAGGAATAACTGCATATGAATCTGATTTGTTCCATATATGAAACTGAAATTGCTTCTGTGTATATAACTGATCTTTTTGTATCTGAGATGAAATTGCTTCTATTATCTAACCGAATCTTGGAATCCAGGAACCATCTTATACATGTGTTTTAGTTGAACGAACATCTTTTACGCACTAGGTTCACAACTCTTTTCGTTCTTGACTGGATTTCAGGTGGCTCTCAGACTTGAACGGGCAGTGCTGCGGGAGCTCGATCAAACCTTTTTATCCTTCCTTTAAATTCTACTATTAGTAATTTCAGTATTCTATGCTATTGTGATGTTGGGAAGATTATGTAGTGAGTTAGTTGCTATAATGGATATAATATGTTGAATGGTTTCATTTTGATTGCGTTATAAATGTGGTTTCCTAATATCGATGATATAACTCCCTGGACTTGGTCTGGATGCCTAAGCCGGGTTTAGGGTGTTACATTCCTACTTGACCTGATTCAATAGGGTTAAAATTTTTCTTTGAAATTAGGTTTTGGTGCGAGTTAGTGTGGGTTTAATTTTTCTAATTGGTAGGAAAAATCGACCACCTGATATAATTTCTAAAATGCCCTTTACAAATAAACTAGTTTAAATATATAATAAATTTTATATTAATATTTGACCTATATAATTATACCCGAAAATAATTGACAGCTTCAATAAAAAATTTTGTTCTATTTTGATAATTTTATAAATAAATGAAAATTATGACATATCAGGTCAAAATCATGTATAACTTTAATTTTCTTGATCGGGTTTGACGCAAATAATTTCATATTTAATTTTGGGTCAGATTAGGATCAAGTTATATTAGAGGATATATCGGGTCAGAATTAGGACAAGCAAAAAATTAACCCGCCAAGTTGCCATCTCTACACTCTTCAAGAAACTCTTTCCCACAAGTGTTCCCAAAAGAGCAATAATAAAGGTGCCTTGTCATGTTAGTATACTATCACGTGGTAACTTTTGGTGGCTTTTATCGACCACATCAGTGCAGTTAATGATAAAACCGTTCAACTAACAATTTTTGTTAATGAAAGGGGCAAGTTAATTTTTTTAAGGTCACCGAGAGCTCAATTGGATGCATATTTTTCATAAGGGCTTAGTTGTTTTTTTTTCAATGAGGAATTTTTTGACTTTTTAACCTTAAAAGTAATTTAAAAAATAGTTTATTTTATTTTATAAAATTAAAAAAAAATATGACATATCGAGTTGAAGTCAAGTATAACTTTAAATTTTCGGATCAAACTTGAAACAAATAAATTAAATTTTAGTTTAGATCAGATAAGGTGTTATTGAAAGACATAAGGGGTCGAGATCAAGTGTAACGCCCCAAGTTTTTAAATATATTTCTGTAATTTAGTGACACAAGTGTGTATTTGCTTCAGTGGTTAAGTGTTCTGGGTGTGTGTGAGAGGTCGTAAGTTCAAGCTTTAGCTTGGGCAAATTTTGACTTTTGATGAATAAGGCCTTACTCTTGTTCAATAGGCTTATATTTGATTGTGTGTAAAATTATACTAGAATGGGTTTGTTGGTTTGGTGGTTAAGTAGAGTGAATTTAAGCTAGAGGTCCTGTGCTCGAATTAAGGTGTAAGCAAGGGTTTATATTTTTACCACGGTGGGTTGGAAGTGTTTGAGTGGAGTCGAAATTCTAATGATGGTTGGGGTGTTGGGCAGTTTTGGAGAAGTGAAGGATTGTGGGAGTAATTAGAGGGATTTGGTGAGCAATCAAAATCCCATTGTGATCTTTTTATTTTTATTTTTGAAATTTCAATTGTTTTCCCAATTTTGTCAACCCCTTTTCCCCTTACTCTCTGCCGAAATTCTGTGTAACGGCCCAAATTTCAGTGATATCGAAACAGTGATTCGAGATCACTAAATTTGACGTGTGAGCTTATATATTAGTAAGTAAATGCTAAGTGTGGTTTTAGAAATAATTTTTAATTAGTGAAATTATGAATTAAAAGAAATTTGTAGATTAAATGAGATAAAAATGAGGTATTGAGACCTCAAATTCATAAACCGAGCCATAAATATTTTTATAAATATTTATGGAGTGTTAATAAGTTAGAATTAAAGTTTCGTCAATAAATTTTAAGGTTTTGGTAGTCAATCGGGTAAAAAGCACTAAATTGAATTAAGTGCAAAATTGTGAAATGTGATTAAATAGCTCTAGTAATTATTAAAGGAGGACTAAATATGCAATTAAACACCTATTATTGGGCTGGACGACAGGTGTGTGCTGGAAAAATAAAAATCAAGTGTGAACAAGGGGCAAAATTGGAATTGGGTAAATACTAAATTGTAAAATATGATATATTAGGTAAAAATCTAGAGTTTTCTTCAATTTTCTTCATCTTCTCCAGCAAAAACACCATTGAAGGGTTCTTTTAAGCTGGTCTCTCATATTTCTATTAAACGTAAGCTCAATTCTTGATTATTTCTTGTGATTTTTGTGATTTTGGGACTTTTGCAACTAGGTCCTAATATCCAATTCATTAGTTTTTGATTTCATGGGTAATTTTGAAAGTTTCCATGAATAAGTGCTGAAATTTTATGATGATTTATCATGGAATTAAGGTTTTAATTTCATTATATGATGATTTTATGAAGAGATTTGCATAAAAATTTAATTTCTGGACTTAATTGTGAAAGTTGTTGAAATTGGGGTTTTGTGTTGAAGCTTGGAATGTCAAAGGCTGTGAAGTAGTTTGTAGTGTTTAGATAAAATGATATTTGAAAGGAATTAGCTTAATTGATGAATGAATTGATCAGGGATTAAATTGTAAAAATTGAAAAGTTTAGGGTAATTGTGTAATTTTGAAAATTAATGGCATAAATTGTAAAATAGAATGGAATTGAAATAGATGCTAATGGAGGAATGATTTTATAATTATAGATCAAGAGAACGAAGTGAATCGTGGAAAGGAGAAAATTCAAGCATAGTCTTTGAATTTCTATGATTTTTTGCAAATTAGCCTAGGTAAGTTCATATGGCAAAGTTTAATTTTTGATATGAAAATCTTATGATTTTTAAAGTATTTTATTATAGATGAATATTATCAAATTGTATTAACTAATGAATAATGTGTAACTAAAAAAACAAATTAGTTGGAACAATGGTTTGAGCGCTTTCATTTTATGACCATAATGAATTGACGGAAAAGATGTGATATATGCTTCCGTATAAGACCATAGCTGAGCTATGGCATCGGTGTGATGTGAAAATTTGATTCCGTATAAGACCATTGTAACGCCCCCACGCCCGAGACCATCACCGGAGTCGAGCTTGAGGGGTTACCGAACATAATTTATCAATTTAAGAACTTCAAATCATTTGTTTCTACATTCACAGCTTTCTAGCTACTCGCGTCACAGTTACAAGAAAAATCATATCTCGAGTTACAAAACTTGAAATCAAGATCCGTAAATTTTCCCTGAATCTAGACTCATATATCTATTTACTAATTTTTTTCTAGAATTTTTTATTGGGCCAATTAGTACAGTTTATTAATTAAAGTCGCCCCTGTTTCAGGGTTCGACTACTCTGACCTCTGTGTATTACGAATCAGATATCTCCCTGTACAGAGCTTCAATGACTATAAAGTTTGTCTCTAATAAAACTATACTCAATAAGGAATCTGTACATATAAAGAATGACTTCTAATTATCTTTGTAAAATTTATGGTGAATTTCCAAAGTCAGAACAGGGGATCCAGAAATCGCTCTGGCCCTGTTTTACAAAAATTTAAACATCTCATAAAATATAGCTCATATACCTGTTCCGCTTCTTCCATATGAAAATAGACTCATCAAGATTCGATTCCATAACTTATTCATTATTTAATTGCATTTATACTATTTTTAGTGATTTTTCAAATTCACGACACTACTACTGTCTGAATCTATTTTATGGTAAATTTTACCTATTTCATGGTTTCCATGGATTAGCTAGCAATTTGACATACATAACACCAAATATGATCATGATTAGCCATTCCAATGGCTAATCATTACCAAGCATTTCCATACCACTCAATAACCATATCATAAGACCATATATACAAAATGATTATAATGCTATACATGCCATACTCAAAATATACAAGCCATTATGCCAAGATGGTATACGGATAGTGTGAGCGAGCCTCCGACCGTTCCCAATTTCCGAGCTGGCTTGTCAAAACTACAAGGAATGAAAAGGAGGGAGTAAGCATAAATGCTTAATAAGTTCACATGCAAATAGCAAGTAACATAACCATATAAGCAAACATAAAACATCATTTGCATAATCATCACCAAGACATTCATATCACATTTCCATTTATCATCTTACCATATTGTTGTTATATCGAGTTTTCAACCCGAGGGTTAAGTACATACCTGTTCAAAGTATCCATTTCACAACACTTACCAATACGTCCCTTTCATCTTGAGTATTCCTCTATTTGAGTAGAACTTTACCCGTTGAACACATCGGAATATAATTCGGATACATGGAAAGTTTGCACATAAGTGCCACATATGTAGCCAAGCTACTATGTAACCCGCCCATAAGCGAACTCGGACTCAACTCAACGAGCTCGGGCGTTCGCATCCATGAGTGAACTCGGACTCAACTCAACGAGTTCGGATGCCTAGTTACATCTCATGAACTCGGATTCAACTCAACGAGTTCGGACATTCGCATCCATAAGTGAACTCGGACTCAACTCAACGAGTTCGGATGCTCAACCATCCTAGTGACATGTCACTTGTATCCTAATCTATTCCTAAGGTTCAAACGGGCTTTTTTTTCCTCGATCTCACATTTTCCGTCTTCCATGGAATATCGGAACCGATACTTCGGTGATAATTCATACTCATCAAGTAATTCACATAATTACATATTATTCAACAATAACCACAAAGCATAATATTTCATGATAATAATCAGCATCATATCATACAAACAACATTAAATTGCTTAAAATGACAATTATGTTACTACATTTACACATGAACTTACCTCGTATGCGAAAATGGCTACTTTTACCATTTCGTCCACAACTTGGTATTTTCCCATTTTAGCCCGAATTTCGCTTTTCCTTGCTAATCGAGCTTGGAAGCTTGAAAAACCCTAGCCATGGTTTCTCCTTGCAATATTCGGCCATGGGGTTGAAGATGAGCAAAATTGGCTTTTAATTTTGTATTTTAATTCATTTTACCCTAAATGACCAAAATGCCCTTACTACTAAACTTTCCAAAATTCCATCCATGTCCAATTTTGTCCATAGACTTAGAAATTGGTAAAATTGCTATTTAAGACCTCCTAATTAATATTTCAAAACAATTTCATACTAGAAACTTCTAGAATACAAGTTTTGCAAATTATTCGATTTAGTCCCTAATTTCAATTTAAGCACTTTATGCATAAAATTTCTTCACGAAATTTTCACACAATCATGCAATCATATCATAGACCTTAAAATAATCATAAAATAATTATTTCTATCTCGAATTTTGTGGTCACGAAACCACTATTCCGACTAGGCCCAAAATCAGGATATTACAACCATATCTGGGATATGGATTCGGTATGATATGTGATCCGTGTAAGAGCATGGAATGGCTATGGCTTCGGTGTGTAATGTGTGACAATGTGAAAGTCCATAGTTTACTATGCCATTGTGATAATGAAGCACTCAATTCCATTATAGTTCCCTAATTTGACAATAGAAATAAATAAGAAATGGGCCCAAAAGAATTAAGTTCGTGAATTACATCATGAAAATTACTCAAATGAGATTATTAGTGAAGTTGTGATTTGAAGGATGAATTAGTTTAACTAATAGATATATGATTGTGTATAGTGTTCGGTAAGATTCGTGTTCTTATGCCAATGAGCTTACTAAGCTTCTATAAGCTTACTTGTGTATGTGATTTGTTTTGTAGATTGAATTATATACATACGGAGGATCGGATCTACAACAAGGATCACACTATCCAGATTTACTCCGGTAGATTTTGTTAAATAACTTTTTGGTTTATATGGCATGTATATGATTTGATTTAGTAATGTAATTATATGAATAATTAAGTATGCAAACTATGTTGAATGTAATGTTTTCTGATTGGAAAATGAAATATACTTGTTTTGGGTTGAAATAATTCTTTGGTCGAAAATTTTTAAGTATAAATGTTATATAATATGGCTTGTGAAAATTACCTCTAAAAGGGGTGGCAAATTGGCTTAAATCAAGCCTATATGGTGCTACACGGTCAGAGGACACGGGCGTGCCTTATGGCCATGTAAGAAATTGAGTAACCTCCTAAATATTACACGGCCTTGACACACGGGCGTGTCATTTGGCCGTGGTATTAAGTCAGTAGCTAGCTATGTATCACACGGCTACAGCACACAGGTATGTTCCAGGCCATACGGGCGTGTCCCAAGCCACACGGGCGTGTGCCTCTATCTTCAAGGAAAATTTTCCAAAGTTCCCAATTTAGTCTCAAATCACTTCTAAAACATATATAGGGCCTTGTAGGCCCATATTAAGGACTTTAAGATGAAATTTGATAAGAATTGATCTGAAGTGTAAAGTTTATGACTCGGTTTTGTATAAATGTTAGTGTATAAGTCCGGTAATGCCTCGTAGCCCTATTCTGGTGATAGCTTGGGGTTAAGGGTATTACATTCTGTGCTTCCTCACCTTTTTTTTTTCACGATTTCTTCTCCATACCATTTTTATTGTGATAGGAGACGTTCGTGGTTCGTAAGGTAAGGGCTTTTTCGCTCGGAAGCTGTTTAACCCATTTTTGGGTATAGTGTAATTCGATTGATTGAATGTCTGATTGAGTGAAATATGGTTAATTTTAGGTTCTGGATTGCTCGGGGTTACGTTAGCTTCGAATCAATACCAGGTGTGTACCCGAAAACACAAAAAAAGAGAATCAGTGAAAGCTGAAAAACGATTCTGTCGACGCCACACGGGTGTGTGGTCGCCAGTATGGTAGGCCGTGTGGTAGCACACGACTATGCGAATAACGGATCAGGCCGTGCGCGTGTGACACGGGTGCATGACACGGCCGTATAATGGCTGGCGAGGCCGTGTGCGAGACTCGGACTTGACCATTTAGGTTGTGTGGGCCACACGAGCGTATGGGCCTACACGGGTATGTGGAATTTTTTGGCCAAGCCGTGTGGGCCACACGGGCAGGCCACATGGGCGTATGAGCCTATTTTTCTGAAATAATCTGTAAGGTTGCACGGGTCGCCCAAGTCGACTGTGACCTACCGTAGGGTCGGTAAGCCTTACTTAGACCCCTGATTCTATGATCTGAATATGTGATGTATGTATTAAGCATGTTACTCTTAGCATGCGTATATGACCAATTGTATGATCTGTTAAGTTGCATTATCGCATGCCATATTTGTATAAATGCATTGCATCGGGGTAGGGTTAGTGTTATGATGGAGGAAGTGTTCTGAAACGCTCTTAAGCCTGATATCTGACGGCACAGCTGCAATTATCTGATTATGTGCCGCATTTTGGTACAGTACAGTTGTAATACCCCTACCCGTATTCATTGCCGGAATAGGGTACGAAGTATTACCGGAGTTTACGAATTAAATTTTTTTTTAACTCAATATAACCCCTTTATAGATATCTAACCTTCCCTGAAATTTTAAACCAAAAACAATCCACATCAACCAATCCAACTCAACATATTTTCAAGATAAATTCATGCATATTTATAAAATAACATCATCACATACCCAAAACCAGGTTTGTTAATCATACCAATGGCTAACTCTACATTCATTTCACAGAATCATTTACAGAATCATACCAGTTTCTTTATATACCGAAATCTTGAGGTTGATAGTGTGATGTGTCTCCGACCAAATCCGACCTCCGAGCTCTTAACACTTGATACTTGTTTGTAAACAAAAAAAATCTACTAATCCCGAACTTTTTCCTTTCCTCGATCTAGCTTCGTATTTGAATCTTCTAGATTTGGTGCAAAAATTATGAAATACCAGCTTAGAGAACCCTTCTATGGCGTTTTTAGCTACTGGAATTGAAGAGAAATGAAGAGAAATCTAGATATTTCCTATTTAGTCCTAGCTTTATTTAGTTAATTTTGCAATATTTCAATTTTGCCCTTAATTTATCAATTTTCCTGTTGATTTCATGCCCTTGCCGTCCAGCCATAATAAATTTTAGGTTTAATTGCCTTTTAAATCCTTTCTCCTTAGACTCTTAAGCTGTTTAATCATTCTAGCAACTTTTACACCTATTACAATTTAGTCCTTTTCATTTAATTGACTACCCAAACATTAAAATTTCCTAACGAAATTTTAATACCACATTACTAACATTTCATAAATATTTATAAAATTATTTTTGACTCAGTTTTACGAGATAGAGGTCCCGATACCTTGTTTTTACCCAATTTCTTCAATAATTTCTTTTTCTAACTAACCATTAAATCGATAAAATTTTTCTATCAATATTTTCATACGATTTTCCTATCATATCAATTTTCATGCAAAAATATTGAAATAAATTTCTCTTTGAATCGAATTTGTGGTTACGAAACCACTGTTCCGATAACTTTGAATTTAGGCCATTACAATAGTGTTTTGGGATGGGTGGGTCGATTTTATCCCCACATGGTGTGTTAGGTTGGATGGAGTTGGTGCGTAGGGCTGGTGGGCATGATTCTATTATTCTGCTCTGTTATGCATATGATATCTGAGATGGGCTAAGGCCCAGTTTGTATCTGATTCTGTATTTGAGTGGACTAAGGTCCACACCAATTCTGTAAAGGGCTTAGGCCGAATTATCTGTTATTTGGATATATGACTGACTTTTGCTACTGTGTATATTTTTCTGTGGGGATTACACACTGAGTTTGCAAAAATTCACCCTTGTCTGTTTAATCTGTGTAGGTAATCCCCAGACTTGACGGATTGGTACAGCGGAGGGCACAACGGTGACTACCACTATCAAACTGCTTATTTACAGTTTTTTTCGGTTACATCACTTATTTCTTGTTGGTATTTTATGCATGATGGACTTTGGGACTGTTTGGTTTTTAATTTGAGATTTTGAACTGTTGATTATGGATTTATAAATTGCAATGCAACAAAATATGGTTTTCCTAAAATAAACTAAGATTTTTCGTAAATGAAACGGTTTTCAAAAATTTATTTGGATTTCAAAAGCTTTCGCGGAAAAGAAATGTTTTAAATCAAATCATTTAGAACACGGTTTCCCAAACTAAGTAAAAGTTAATAATTTGAAATGATTTGAAGGTCAATGCATTTTTGAAAAACACTTTCATGTGACATCGCCAGATTCGGTCATAACGTCCAAGTTGGGTTTGGGGTGTTACATCAAGGTAGACAAAAAATGTAATGGCCTAAATTCAAGGTTATCGGAACAATGGTTTCGTAACCATAGATCCGATTTAAAGAGAAATTTATTTCAATATTTTTTCTTGAAAATTGATATGATAGGAAAATCGTATGAAAATATTGATAGGAAAATTTTATCGATTTAGTGATTAGTTAGAAAAAGAAATTATTAAAGAAATTGGGTAAAATAAGGTATCGGGACCTCTATCTCGTAAAACCGAGTCGAAAATAATTTTATAAATATTTATGAAATGTTATTAATGTGGTCTTAAAATTTCGTTAGGAAATTTTAATGTTTGGGTAGTCAATTAAATGAAAAGGACTAAATTGTAATAGGTGTAAAAGTTGCTAAAGTGATTAAATAGCTTAAGATTCTAATGAGAAAGGATTTAAAAGGCAATTAGACCCAAAAGTTATTTGGGCTGGACGGAAAGGGTATGAAATCAACAGAAAAATTGATAAATTAAGGGTAAAATTGGAATATTGCAAATTTAACTAAATAAAACTAGAACTAAATAGGAAATATCTAGATTTCTCTTCATTTCTCTTCAATTTCAGCAGCTAAAAACACCATAGGAGGGTTCTCTAAGCTGGTATTTCATAATTTTTGCACCAAGTGAGTTAATCCTTGCCTTTTTCTTGTAATTTTTGTGTTTCTAAGACTTTTACAACTAGGTCCTACTATTAAATTCATTAGTTTTTTATTTCATGGATGAAATTGAAAGTCACCATGGTTGATTGCTGTAAGTTTATGATGAAATAGAATGAAATTAAAGCTTTAATTTGTTTATGAGATGATTTTATTAGGCAATTTCAATGGAAATTGATTTTTAGGACTTAATTGTGAAAATGTTTGGAATTAAAGTCTATTGCTGAAATTCTGATTCCTAAAGGTTGTAAACTAGTTTAAGGTGATAGAATAAAATGTTAATTGAGAAAAATCAGCTCAATTGAGAGGCTAATTGAGTAGGGACGAAATTATCATTTATTAAAAGCTTAAGGGAAAAATGGTAATAAACAGCTTGCACTAAAACAGTTTGGACGGCAGCAGTAGACTAACTTTGAAAAATCACCAAAAATTGTAGGAATCGAATTAGAAGATGAACAAAATATGGAATTAAAGTTTATTGAGTCAGTTTCTCATAGAAGAAATATTGTAAGTAATGGATTTGTAAATTTTGAGATATAATGAATTTTGTGAGACAAGGTCAGAATGAATTTGGGTTTCCCTGTTCTAACTTTGAAAAATTATAAAAATTGAATAAAAATAATTAGGGACTTAAATTTATATGTCTAGAATTCTGAATGAGTCTATTTTTAATAGAAACAAACGAGAACATCATTTTAATTCTGTATAAAGAGATAATTTATTTTTAGTGAATTTATTTTTAGTGAAGAAGGGTCAGAACTATTAGACAACAGAACAGGGGTGACTTTGAAGAATAAACTGTACTGATTGGCTAAACAAAAAATTCTGAAAATTTTATGGTAAAAATATATATGAGTCTAGTTTCAGGGAAAATTAACGGATCTTAATTTGGAGTTCCGTAGCTCAAGTTATAAATAATTTAGTGACTATGATGCAAGTAGACAGCTTTGAATGAACTATAAATAATAGTTGAATTATAGAGAATGTTGCATATGAACATGAAATGTATTAAATTGATAATTAATGTAGCACCCCAAACCCGACCCAGACGTTAAGGCCGGATCCGGCATGCCACATCAAAAACGTTAAAAAAAATTCCATTCTAAGTCCAGAAAATCGTACTTGATGTTCAAAAGATTAATTCATTAAGGGTTAAAGTGAATGGAAGTCATGCACCGTAGGAAACCGAAAAGAGGTGGTGAGTCCATCGGATCGCTAATACCAAGCTCCTTCGGATCCAATCCTAGACATGCATACCGCCATTGCCACACCTTAATGTCATGGATATTTCTAGGAAACCGATTCGATTAAGTCATTTTAGGAAAAGTGATTAATTTTGGAAAATACTTTCATTGCGGAAGCTTTGCTTGTTGTCGTGTTATTTTGAAATCAATCGTTGTTTTTTGATAACGCCCTAAAGCTATCCAATTTCAACAGTTAAAATAAGTAATACCTATCTTAGTAATACATATTAAAACCATCAAAAATAAATAAGCGGCCTTATTACATTTAAAAGCCCAAAACCTCAAACGTAATTAAAAGGATGTCCAGTTCACCGAAGAAAATCAAACTTTCGAACGGTGGCCACTCAATTCCCTCACACTCCAAGCCCACTATGGTTGGGGATTTCTGCGTGGATGAAAATAAAAGGGTGAGTTTGGGGAAACTCAGTGTAAGGAAAACCCATTCAAAGTCCAAGTTAGGTCAAGCCCATTGGGCCTAAGCCCATTCAGTAACAGTGGTCTTGGGCCGAGTCCTTTCAGATTACACTAAACCGGGCCTTAGCCCTTATTCAGATAATGAAGATGGCCCATAGGCCCATTTCAAAATACATGCAACATCAAGAAACATATGCAAGCCCATTTGGGAGACTACTCAACCCACCAACCACTACACTCCACCCGTACCAGCCATACACTCCATGTGAGGAATAGCTCAACCCACCCAAATTTAACACTCCACAGCTTGCAAATTTTTTATCGCTCGCTTAACAAAGAATTGAGGCAAAGCCTCTAAGACGTGGACAAGCCACTTTCAGTACTTCCTCCGTCAATATCCCAATCCCATGCATCAGATAATAACAACATGGCATGCAGTAAATAACAACAGTCAAACATGCATTTAGGTCAATTTAACCCTAGGGGTATTTCGGTAATTTTGCACCTAGGGGTATAACAGTAATTTTCCATACATAGGGGTATTATAGTAATTTAGCTGCTTTTAGGGTTTTTCATGCATATTCCTACTTTTCACGTACTAACAGAATCACGTACCGAGGGTTCTTACCGAATTGGGCCCATTGGCCCATCATTCCAATTTTGGCCCATTAAGCCCAAAAATATCGAGGGCACAGAAATCATGCACTTTGCAGTCCAAACATTGCAGCTTACCAAAAACATTAATCGATTTACCTCACGAGCATTCGCACACTCGCAAATCTACAAAATACCGCTTTTGGCATTTGCTTTTCGCTTTTTGCCGATCTAGACTAAGAAAGAGGGTGTTAGTTACACACCTGTTTGCGACGATATACTGACGAGATCCACACACGAACCGCCTACAATTGGATTACTAACACGTTAATCTAACTATTCAAATACAAACTACATATTAACCCCTTACAATATTCGGTCAACCACACCTACAGATCATAGTAAGCTTATAAGAAATCAATAAGCAACTCATTAACAAATTTTTGTCCATGTTTACCACATAATCATAATTTCACTGCAAGCTGTCTTTCTGAGCAACAGTCATTAAATCATTTATAACTAGAACTACGAAACTCCAAATCAAGTGCCGTTAATTTTCCCTGAAAATAGACTCATATATCTTCTTTTCATAAAATTTTCAGAATTTTTGGTTTAGCCAATCAATACCAGAATTTTCTCAAAGTTTCCCATGTTTCACTGTTTGACTAATCTGACCACTCTTCATTACAAATCAAATTTCTCATTGTACAGAATTCAAAATATGTTCTAGTTTATTTAATTTGAAACTAGACTCATTAAGCTTTAATTACATAATTTATTCAGCTTCTAATTCATCTCCCACAATTTATGGTGATTTTCCAAAGTCACGTTACTGCTGCTGTCCCAAGCAGATTTATTACCAAATCACTCTTTCATACACCTACCTTGCATGCATGTTATTTAAACATGTATATCACCAATCAATCATCACATATCTATGATTTTTACTTAAGTATAATCTCCATTTCATCATTTTAAAGCACATGTTAGCTGATTTTTCCTTTAGCATCTAAGGCACATGCATGCTCATTTGTTTGGCTCAACTTCACATATCTTCCATTTTTCATCAAAAGAACATGAAACAACAACCATTTCCTTCATTTTAATTCATGACTAAATGCTCACAACACAACTAAAAATCAAAATATACTTCAAGAGTTAAGGTAGAATCAAGAAGAACTCATGGACCTCAAAATAGAAGCAAGGTACCAAGAACTTACCTTCAATTTTCCTCCTCCTAATGACCGAATACTCAAGAGCTTTCTCCTCTCCTTTCTCTTCTCTAACTTTCAGCTATGATGAACAAAGATGGACAAAACTTTGTTCTTTTCACCCCTTTTTCTTTTAATAAAGCTTCATATTTCATCCATTTAATTCTTTAATACAAAAGAAATGATATTCTTATCATGAAACATTTACCTAACCCATTATCATGAAACATTTACCTAACCCATTATCATGGAACATTTACCTAACCTATTATCATGAAACATTTACCTAACCCATTATCATGGAACATTTACCTAACCTATTATCAATTTATATCAATTTGTACCATAAATTATGGATATCAAGTGTACATTTTGTCTACAACAACATGATGGTTGGCCACTTCATGTAAAATGGGAGGTTTATCATGCAAATCCTCCTATTTTGCACTCCTATTTATTTGGCCACTTCAATTTAGCCTATAGCATTTTCAAACATTTTCACATAGGTCCTATTTCATAATTTCACTCCCTTTTTCTTATGGAACAAAAATTAACTAAAATTGCCGGGTTCTATCTTAAGCTTGGGCTTTCTAGAGGCCCACTAACATAATTAAACCTATGCCAACATTCACAGGATTCCCGAAAATTGGGGCGTTACAATTAAATTTATTTATTTAGATCCAGAAGATTCAAATACGAAGCTAGATCGAGGAAAGGAAAAAGTTCGGGATTAGTAGATTTTTACTGTTTACAAACAAGTATCAATGTAAGTTCGTGTAACTTGAATTATATTCTTAAATGCTTGAAATGCATGTTTTGATATGAATATGATTTGAATGTTCATTATATGGAAATTTATGAAACATTGATATATTTGATAAAATGGGAAGAAATCCGCTTGAATGAAAGGAAAATTCGATGGATCTCGAAAAGGAATTGACGGTAAAAGGATCTAGCCGGACGGGTGATCCTATCTTGATATAGCCCTCCCGAATAATATGTGTAAAATGGATTTAGCCGGACGGGTAATCCGAATTAGGTCTCAATTTAGCTCGGACCGGTAATTCGATCCAAGCTCATTAGAGTAATTGTCGTTGCGAGGATTTAGCCTGACTGGTAATCCCGACAATACTCTATGAGTTTATATTGCGGATTTAGCTCGACCGTAATCCCGCTGTAAGGTTGAGGTTCGCGGGAATGTGCTCTCTGAAATGGAAATGTGCGCACATGAATATGAATTGATAGACCCGGAATTGTACACTAAAAGTGTACCTCTGAAAAATCCATCGAAAATTCCAAGAAATTCAACGGGATAAATATGGAAAAATAACAAGGAAATAGAAATCATGGTATTGACGAGCTCATCAATCATAGTATATATTATTGGTACATGAAAATTATTGTACTAACTTGAATGTTGAGTTTGTGCATATTAGGGTAATAATGCATTGAATGGATATATGGATGTTTATTGTATTGTATTGAAAATATTAGGTAAGTATAATTCTTGTTACATGAGCTTACTAAGCACAAAGTGCTTACCCCGTTTCCTTTTTCCCTGCTTTTGTAGTGTTAAGAGCTCGGAGGTCGATTTGGTGGAGACACATCACATGTCAACCTCGGGATTTCGGTATATAAAGAAACTTTATTTTGGAAATCAATGGCATGTATAAGCTAACAAAATAAATGTTAACGTGAAATGAATATAAAGTTAGCCATTAGTATGGTTAACAAACCTGGTTATAGATATGTGATGACGTTATCTTATATAAATGCATGAATCTATCATGAAAATATGTTGAATTGATTTGATTGATGTGGATTGGTCTCGATTTAATATTACAGGGAAGGTTAGATATTTATAAAAGGGCTATATTGAATATAAAAAAAAAATTTAATTCGTAAACTCCGGTAATGCCTCGTACCCTATTTCGGCAATGAATACGGGTAGGGGTATTACAAAAAACCTCCACCTCCTGCTCTGTTGCCATTTTTACACTCTCATTGAAGTCTCAAAAATCAAACCTAGTTACCCAACATCATCCTTGAAATCTCAACCTTCTCCTTCCTTCTCCATAAGCCACCTCCTCACTGTTCAAATCTATAAAAATCTACTTTGATATCCTTGAAACAGCTTAAGCCCAAAACTTATATTCGATTAGAAGCTCAATTGAGTGATTTTTCAATTAAGAGCTAATTGATTATTGAATTATTTTAGAGGGACTTTTTGTTATATTAAGTCTTTATCTAACAATTTCTAAATTTAAGCATGAAAGTCAACGAAAACAAAATGTATATACTAAATTAAACTTAATTACCAAGTTCTAAATAATTACATTATTCTACCAAGCAAGAACCAAAATCTTTCACACTCTACTGGGATGGTAAGAAATTCTAAACTCGATGGATTTCGACTTGATCTAATTCAACAAGATCCAGATTTTTTTTAAAAAAAAAAAAATTACGTTTTGGGATGAATTTAATTTTTAATTATTTAAGTAAAAGTTTATGAAAAACCCACCACCTTGAGATAATTATCATAATACTCTTATATATAATATTAATTTAAATATATATAAAATACAATTTACATTAATATTTGTCCTAACATAACTATACCTAGAAACCAATGAACAATATCTTTAAAATAACAAAAATAATTAAAAATATTTTTGTATTTTGATAAAATTATTAAAAAAAACTTTAATTTTCTAGATCGGGTTTGACCCAGATAAATCTTGTCCGAATAGAGAGGAGAAAAAAACCGCCCAGCTTGCCATCTCTACACTCAACAGGAAACTCTTTCCCACACGCGTCGCTAAGAAAGCAATGGTAAAAGACGGCAAGCAAAAAAAGGTGGCTTGATTGAAGGGTCCAACCCACGTGGTCTAATCACTAATGGCCAGCTTTGGGTCCTTGTCACCCTAGCGTGGTCTGACCAACAACACCCACCAATGACCCCCAAACCCTTCTTTTAACACGTTATAGCTGCTCTTTATATATAGCAATCGACCATTCTCTTTTGCCATATTTGTTGTTCAAAGTCCAAAACCATTGGAAGAAGAGGGGAAAAATGGCCTTTTCAACTAGGTGCTGCCTCAACATGTCCCCTCCAACCCCAAATCCACAGTTAGACAACTCTTGTTCCAACATCAAAGGATCCCAAGTTGCATGGTGAGTCCACATAAAACTTTATAGAATATACTTTTCGCGAATCGTATTCAAGTTTCGTGGTTATCATTCTCAAATATATATTACCATTGCTCTCAAGATTTTGACATTGAAAAAGTTATTTTTTATTATCAGGCCAAGGAACGATAAATGGAAAACGGGATGTGTAGTAGGGTTAGCCTGCATGATAATTGGATTAGAAGCAAGTGACGTAAGTAAGACAAGCGAGGTCGCTGAAGAGATTCCAACGGTTATTGTTTCGGAATCGAATTCAAGAGTAGCGAGGTGGAGTGACAAAAGAATGTGCCCTCCGTGGCAGGCTAATTCTTTGGAAACGATTGTGCCGGAGAATCTCCCGAGGCCATCGGCTCGTCGGAAATGGGAGGATATCGGTTTCTCAAACAATGCCCCAGCAACCAAAGTGACAATAGCTAGGGAAACAAGAGCTGGTTGCTTCTCTATGTAAATTTCTACATTGTTGTATACATCAAATCAAATACCTTTTAAATTGTGACATTAATGGTATAAATGGTTAAATACCAAAATTTCATAATTTGGTATTGTTGTTTTCAATAGGAATTTGGGGAATTGCAGTACTCGTTTGGTGTTATTTGAGTTTGGTTTAGTAGTACACATGCAGTACAAATTGAATGAAATATGCCTCAAGTCCTTATACTTTTCATACATTTGGAATATAGCCTATCTATTTATATTTTTAGAAAAATTTAGTCCCTCTACTTTTCAAATTTAAAAATTCAATTCCAATTGTTAATATTATTAAAATTCTTCTATTAATTTCATATCTGTTACAACCTCAATTTTATTCATTTGTAGGCTACCAAGTTTTTTTTTTTTTTTAATTTCAAAATATGATACAAATGAATTTAATAGAATACTTTTAACGTTGTTAGCAATTGAACTAGAACTACTCATGGGTCGGGCCACCCGGCCCAACTTGAAAGCCCACTCGAAAAGTGGAAGGGTTTGGGCAAAAATATAGGCCTAAAAAATGGGCTTCGGCAAAAAAAATAAGATCTAGTTTTAAAAATGGGTCAGGCCTCAAGTAAGACCTTTTTTGCCCTGAACCTGACCTGGCCCGGCCCGAATTCACTAAATGACAAAAAAAGCTGCTATTTTTTATTTTTATTTTAATGATTTTTTTGTTGTTTTCTCTCTATTTTGCTACCATTTCATTACTATGGTGCTACTATTTTTTTGTTATTATTTGGATATTCTATAACTCTTGTTTTAATTTTAATTTTGTTATTATTTTGGAGACATTTTCTTGTTAAGTTGCATCTATCTTAGTTTTATTTGAGTATACATATTTTTAAAATTTATTTTCAATTTGTTCGAAATATTTATTTTAATATTTTTAGTATTTTGATGTATTATATATATATATTCAAAAATTATGTAAAAATAATATAATATAAAAAATTTAATATGGGCGGACCGAGTCGGGCCCAGGTTTTAGCATTTTTATCTGAGTTGGGCTTAAAAAATTTTTAAGCCCATTTTTTGGGCTGGCCCAGGCTCGAGCCTAGCAAACGGGCCTAAAATTTTTACTTAGGCCAGACCCAAACTTGGCCCGGTCCGGCCCATAATCACATCTAAATTGGATCTTAATTTTTAAATTTAAAAATTAGAGGGACAAAATTCTTAGAAATAAAATATAAGAACTAAATTACAAATATTTAAATCGTACAAGGACTTGGAGCATATTTTAACAAAATATCTTAATATCTATGGAGCAGCTGTGGTGGACTCATATTCTTGAGTTCTTTGGCCCATGGCTTGAGATTTCAATTTTTGGGTTTTATTATTAAGCCGAAACTGATATTTTTAAGCTAATTATTTTTTAGAAATTAACATAATTAAAAATTTTAAAACTTTATTATTTTATTTACATGTATTTAAATTTTTATTAGTTTTTTATCAATAATTTTATTAGTTTTTATCCATGAATGATTAGGTTAATTTTAATTATTTAATATATTTTTAAATAAAATATTTATTAATTTTAAAAGTTATAATTAAGTTGTTTTAAAATAAAGATTAAAAAATATTGTCTTAAATTATTGTTAAAAGTTTTAATATAAAAAGTATGTTATGGATATTATATATGATATTATAATAGTTAAAAAATAGGATAAATTATTAAAATAGTCACTTTTGTTTACCTCAGGTTACATTTTAGTCACTTTTGTTTGAAATGTTACTTTTTAGTCACTTACGTTATCGTGTTGTGACATTTTAGTCATTGAGCCGTTAATTACTATTAATGGTGTAACAGTAAGCTGACGTGGCATGTTAAATCATTATTTCAAACAAAAAATTTAGGTTAAATTCTATAATTGGTCCTTATATTTTTTTCATTTTGAGTAATTTAATTTTTTCTTTTATGTTCCTTTAACTTTCTTTTTTTTTTTCTCATTCTCTTCTGCTTCTCCCTATGTTTTCCTCCCTTCTCCATTTCTTTTAACGTGATTTTTCTATGTTTTTCATTTGTTAAAACTAGTCCCTATACGTTTTTTTGAACAATTTAATTTTTTAGAGTGAGGCAAGCTTGTGGATTAGTTTTAACAAACGGAAAATATAAAAAAACTATGTTAACTTTTTTGACAAGCAAACCAAAAGCCTTTGAGCAAAGTCCAACAATTTTCTCTCTCTCTCTCTCTCTCTCTCTCTCTCTTTTTTCCAAAATTAAATTGAATAGAAAAGAACCTTTCTTTCTTTCTTTTCTGAATTTTTTTCTTAGTTTCATCATTTTCGATTAAAGGTGCTTATGAGGTAGGCTAGGTCAGGTTCAAGTCACGCTTAAGTATAATATTAATATACTTTATGTTTACTCAAGCCCGACTCGACCTAAAATAAAGTAAAAAAAAAATTACCCAAGCCCGTCCGTAAATGCAAATGGCTAACCCAAGTCCATTTTATATTGTCCATATTATTCTTTTAATTTTCTTGAAAATTGTTTATATTTTTTATAATTTATTATTCAATAATTTTATATATTTTTCTCATTTATTAAAATTATATATATGTAACATTTTTAAATGTATACATTATAGTATTATATATTAGTATAGATTTAATTTTGTGTTATAAAATACATATTATATTACAAACATAAAAAAAGAATCAGGCTTTTGAATATTGGAGCTTGAGCTCGACTCATATTTAAAACATGTTTCTTATTTTTTTTGTAAAAATTTATTTTTCGAGCTAATATTTTAACCCAAACACCCTCAATTTCCAAATGGACTATCAAGCTTAGACGAGTAGCTCGATTCTTCAACAAGTCCATCTCCGATTTACCATCCATAGCTACCCAAATTATCCTAGCTTCATCATCTTTCACCAAACATCCACCAATACCAACCAAAGTCTCCCCATAACATTAAAAAAAAAAAAAAACCTATATCTTCTCCATAACCCTCTTAACTCAAGCCTTACACATCATCTCCTTCACATTTTTTGCCACAATCATCACCAACCGTAGTCTAATCACCCTCAAGCCTCTCACCACCATTGTGCCAACCAAGCTCTCATCAACCTCCAATATAATCACAATCATCATCTTTCCTCGTATTCAACCTTTACTAACTAAATGCACACACCACCACATCTCATACTTAGGTTTTGCTTGGTAAAATGAAAAGAAAATTGAAAATATTAAAATTTTAAGGAATGGAAAAATAGAAAGAAAATATAATTTTTCTTTCCATACCATAGCCGTACTTGGTAGGTAAGTTAAAAAAATTGAAAGAAAAAGTAATTTTTTTTCTATTAATTACTTGGCAAAGTTGAAAAATAGAAGGAAATGAAATAAAACATTTGAAAAATATATAATTTTGAACTAGCATACACCCCTCTCTCATTTTCTCTCCTCTTATCATTCCAATTTGAAAGGATTGGTTTTTATGCATTAGGATGAGAAATTATCGTCTCTCCTATTTTCATTTCTCACTTTTCTTCTCTACCGAGCACACTCAATTTTTTTTCTTTCCATTTTTTCATTCTCTCCTTCCATCTCTCAACTTCTCCACCCAACCAAGCACACCCTTAGTCCGAATCATCACAATAATCAAATAAAAGAAAAAAAGTCAACATATAAAAATATATATGATGAAAAAAGACGTTAAGGTCAAATACCACATTGATAAATGGAATTAAACTTCAAGTATCGAATTTTATATTTTGAAAGTAGATGTACCACATTAAAACAAACCCTAAAGTATGAGGGTCGTTTGTGTCATTATCCCTAAATTAATTATAAATGTGTAAAAATATTTTTAATGTTCTATAACGAGTAACGACCCACTTACACTAATATAAAACTATGGTTGTTTTACATATTTTTCTAATATTTTTTTGTATGATTAATAGCTTTTAACGATTTGACTATCATATTTTATCTTTTGTGGCGTAAATCATATATGTCGAATTTTAATTAAATTAATATTGCCCAACTATTTATTTGATATAAAATATTTTAAACTGTTAAATATATATTAATAAAATCAATATTCTCAATTGATATAATAAAGATATCAAATCGGTTTGAACTTTTACATACATAATAATAACAATTATATTAATAAACTCAATAATTCTAAACATTAAAAAAATGAAATCAATTTACAGATTTTATTAAGATAAGTAAAAATGAATCATTATATCAAGTCGAACCAAATCCGATTCTCAATATTAAAAAGATTTGAAATAAAATCTCAACCTAACTCAACCTCACTCATGATTTGTTACTAGACTTGTCCATGCTCGGCTTGCCCGAAAATTGTGAGGGTTTTGGTAAAAATATAAGTCAAAAAATGGGCTTCGGTAAAAAACTAAGGCCCGTTTAAAAACTGGGTTAGACCTTGGGTAAGACTTTTTTGGCATGGGCTAGGCCCAATCCGAATTTACAAAAAAAAATTGTTGTTTTCTTGCTATTTTCTCACTGTCTTGCTACTATTTCACTATTATGTTGCTAATATTTTGTTATTATTTGGATATTGTATAACTTTTATTTTGTTGTTAATTTTACTATAATTTTAGAGACATTTGCTTATCAAGTTGCACCTATGCTAGTGTTATTGAAGTATAAAGATTTGTTAAATTTATTGAAAAATATTTATTTTAATATTTTTAGTATTTTTATATAATATATTTTTTAAAAAATTATATAAAAAATAACACGAACAAATTGGACCCGAATTTTAACATTTTTATCTGAGTCGAATTTGGATAAAATTTTAAGTCTATTTTTTGAATCGATCCAAACCTATTAAAGGAACCTAAAATTTGACAAGACTCAACTCGAACCTAACTCAACTCCAACCCGACTCCACTTAACCATGAAGAAATCTTCGTGTTACCCCCAATAGATAATGTGGTGAGATTGAAATTTGAAGAACAGTTAGTAGCCTTTAAATCCACGTGCACCTCTACCCAACTTAGCCATTTTGTAGTGTGCTGCTAGCCATTCAAGGTCAAGGCTCAATATCCACCGTCCGATCCTTAAATTATCATCAAACCCATCTCTATAATAGAAATAGATACTAATATAGTCTACTTTATAATGGAAGTAAATTAAAACAGCTAATAAATGGGGGCAGTAAGTATCTCCTGCAGCCGCATCTATTCTACGATTTGTTAGGATCTGATTAAATACCGTTCGATCTTTCCTTAACCGGAAAGAGTCAGTAGTTGATCGAGTACGCTTGCGGTGGGTCCCCCTTTTATCAACACCTTCCTAGCTGTCCTCTTTTATCTTTTGAAAAAATCAGTTTCACTCGCATTTTGGAGAGAACGTCAATCACGCTCATCTGAAATTATTTTTCAACATAATGACAAATTTAGCCCTTACCATTTATCTATTCTATCACTTTGGTCCTAATTTTTTTTTCAAATTACCATAACTCTCAACTTGCAAAGTTTAGTCAAATTTCTTTTTATTGGATTAAAAATATGGATGAATTATTGATGTAATATATTTAATAAAAATTCAACAAAATAAAAAATTTACCGACATTAACTATGTATCGTATGCTACCACATAAGCTACTATGTTAGTGCTATTAAAAATTAACAGTTTAGTCAATTTTTCTGTCCGAAAAAAAATTAATTTGACTAAAATTTGAAGGTTAAAAGCCAAAGTGATCCAAAGAAAAAAATTATGACCAAATTAATCAAATTAATAAACATTAAGAGTTAAAATTGTCATTATACTATTTTCCGTAACTTAAAGGGAAGTTACTTTTAAATTTAGATTTTTATTCTACTTTTGAATATAGATTTTATTATAGTTATTTGAATGTAATATTATAATTGCTATTTTGTTAGTATTTTTTTAACAATCTCATGGTTGTTAGATTTTGATTATATCTGTTTTTTTAATATAATGCCTAGAACTACCCATTCAAACTCACATTCTCCTACATTGATAATAATACCTATGTCAATTGAGTTAAAACTCAATCGACATTTTGACAGTAACTAAAATAACTTTTATCTCCAATTGTTTTCAAGGGCATAAATGCAATTACAAATATTAATTTAAACCCGATTTCAATCATTATAAAAAAGCATAATTAAATTGGAATTGGAATATTTTCAAGATTAAATCAAAATAAATCATTGGAAAAACTTAAATTTGTATTTATGATATATAATTAAAATTAATGGAATAACTATTCCTTTTTCCTAACAAATTGTCCAGCGCAGTAGTTGTCCAATAAATTTGAATTGGTACCCAATAATTGAATAATTTTGAAATAATTTGGAATTATTTTTCTGACACTTGCCTTTGCTTACACAACTTGACCATCCATGACCATAAAATAAAGTTCTAATTATGCCACAGATCCCTGCATTTCAATTAAATTTGAGATGTAATCTCTGTATTTTTTTAATATAACATTTAGAACTACTCATAATCTCTTCTCAATCCTTAAATAGAACGATAAACCTATCATATTAAATATATCAATTCTGTCCAGATTTATTCTGATATTGGTCCAATTATATTCCAATTTTTTGATTGTACTTAGTACTAAGCTAACTTTAGCTATTCCAATCACATATTTCAATGGAATAAAGCAACATTTAGTCACTGAATTTAGTAACTCTTTCCAATTCAGTCTTGAAACTTGTTAATTTTTTTTTCAATTTGGACTCTGAACTTAGATTCCATTAAAGTGTAACCTTATAACATTTTGAAATCGCATCATATCATCACTTGGAATTTCAAAATAAATAATCTAAAAAAATAAAAATAAAAATTGTAAAGAAATTATAATTTTTTTTAAAAAAAACTTCAAGTGATAACGTGGTACAATCTTAAAGTATCATGTTATCATACATTAAAGAAATGTAAATTCAAGGATCAAATTGAGAAAATCTTCCAAGTTTCAAGACTAATGTGCACGAAAAATGTTCAGAACTCTAGGTGAAATAAGTTTCTAAGTTGAAGGACTAAATGTTAGTTTATCCCTATTTTAGCATAGCCTTCATAAATCTATTGGGATCCGCGCGTGTCTTTCACAATAAATGGTAAGCAAGTGAAGATTCAAAATCCAAACAGCCACGACAGTACTTCCAAAACAGTGTAAGAAAAATTAAATGACAAAAAAGAAATAGAAGCTATTGCTGATATCAAATCGCCGATCATCAAAATAGTTATCTCTCTAAGCTAAAAAAAAAAAAAAAAAAAACCATGAGAAACCCTACGAAAAAAGACAACGTTGGAACCAAGACGACGCCGTGTTGCAGCAAAGTAGGGTTGAAAAGAGGGCCATGGACGCCGGAAGAAGACGAGTTATTATCTAATTACATCAACAAAGAAGGCGAAGGACGGTGGCGGACTTTACCTAAACGGGCTGGTCTTCTCCGATGCGGAAAAAGCTGTCGTCTCCGATGGATGAATTATCTCCGACCTTCTGTTAAACGTGGCCAGATTGCTCCCGATGAAGAAGATCTCATCCTCCGCCTTCACCGCCTTTTAGGGAATCGGTAACTTTTTCCTCTCTTTTTTTCTATGAATTTCATTTTAGGGTTTTGGATTAGATATCTGGATATCTCAAGATAAACTGTCTAACTTAATTCGACTTCAAATCTAATTAGATTCAATGCAGAAACCTCGAATCTTATACAAAAAAGTTGTAGGTCTAGGGTTTCAGTGTTTTAGGGTTCTAAATGGATTCATTTTGTAATCATTTTTTGCATACGGTTTCTATATATATATATATACATGTATGCGTGTGTACGTATATGCAACATGAATGAAAGAATTTGCTGGGTTTGTTATGTAGGTGGTCACTAATAGCTGGAAGAATACCAGGGCGTACAGATAACGAAATAAAGAACTACTGGAATACTCACCTGAGTAAGAAATTGATAAGTCAAGGGATCGATCCTCAAACGCACAAGCCTTTAAACCCTCAACAACTCTCACCATCACCACCATCACTCAAACCTTCACCTTCTTCATCATCATCCATGGCGAAACCAAACAATCCTCCTTCCCCTCTTCCTGTTCATGTCGTCAACGCTAACAAGCAAAATGATTATTACGATGGGAGCAATGAAGACCATCAAGGGATGATCATGAACAATGACCATTATCAGCAACAACAAGATCATGATGATGATGTGTTCTCTTCTTTTCTGAATTCATTGATAAATGAAGATGATGATGCATTGGTTTCGAATTTGGGACTCTCACAAGGATGGGAATCTACTCCCTTCGATCAACCAAAATGACCCAATAGAGGGTTTGATGATGAATGTTATTTATATAGTTTTTTTTCAAAGTGTGTTGATTGTATGTTTAAATCATGTTGTTGCCAAACTTAATTCATCAAACCTGATGGTTCTTTTTATGTTTGTTGTGTTTGAAAGAAACATATGAATGTATTGTTTCAAACAAAGATATATATATATATATATATGGAACACTACTTTGATATATAAACTTGTATTTGGATGCATTTTCTTAATCAAAGTTGAGTTTATATTTAATGTACTGATAGTGTATAATTCAGTCAAATATCAAATAATGATAGTGTCGTTTAAAATGAAGTTAGTTGAATTTTCTTTTAAGAAACTTTCGAAGAAGTGTTTATCATCTAATGGTATAAAAATACACTATTAACACATCGAAGTATAAACTTTTAAAATATTTCTAAGGTAAAGTTTGGAATTTTGTTTTTTGAAATGCGGATTTGGGTTTCAAATTTAGTGTAAAGCAAGTAAAAACGCACCTAGAAATATAACCTTAATAAACTATTAAATACTTATTTAGTAATGGATTTGAAATTCAAGGAGGAATTCATGAACTTGAGAATTCCTTTTTTTTTATAATTTTTAAATATATAGTTATTTATAATATATGCATTTCATAACTTCATGTTCCCAAATGCTAATTTCGTCAAATACATTTCATTTGCTAACCTTAGCTCTAATACATATTTTTAGGCATTTTGATAATTAGATTTTAGGGATTAATGGGTGTTTTACTTGGTTTATGAATATTAGATTTTTCTTTTTAAAAAAGGCATTCTACACTCAAATAATTGAAATAATTAAACATTTTAACAATTAATATTAAATTTGTTAAAATGATGTATAAATTATACATTATCAGTACATTAAATATATATTATTTGGATTAAATTTATATATAATCAGATTTTATTTTTAATATATATTTTCATCTTCCTTCAATAATTGAAACCCTAAACCCTATTTTTTAAATAATTAAATGATTATCAAATAGTTTCTCTACATTAAGTTTTTACAACCCTTTAATCCATCCAAATTATCGTTTACTCATACAAAATGGTGCAGAACATTGTTGAGTAACAATGAAAACAAAGACAACAAGCAAAGGCCAAAGGACTAAATTAAAACAGCAAGCAAAGCAAAGGGATTGATAAATAAAGGTAAATATCAGTAAATCTTCAAAAAAATAAACCCTAATTGTAGGTCTACTTTACTCTCAATATTAAACTACCGGTCCTTTTAATTGGTAGCTGGTTTCATTTTGTGCTACCTAAATTTTCATAGCTTCTACGTACCCGCTCTTCCATGCAAAAATAGATTTTTAAAATCGCCTAACGGTCAACCCTATATCTACAAAAAATAAAGTTTTTTTTTTTAGAAATAATAACTAGTAATTAAATTAAAGCGTAATTTGTCGATTGAGTCTTAGCTCGATTGGCATTAGTATTATTGCCAATACAAGAGAACTTGGGTTCAAGTGTGCTGAAATGCATTATTTTCTTATTTATAGGTTGGGTGAGGTTATGAGTAGTTTTAAGCATTGTGTCAAAAAGAACAGATATAATCGAACATATAATGAGATTGTTCAAAAAATTAAAATGCAATTTTTAGATTAATAATAATTTCGTAACAAGTCAATTGGGCACCAACTCAATTAAGGGAATTTATAAAATCAACAAATTTATACTTTTCAAATATATAATTATTCATAATGTCTACATTTTATTCCTACAATTCATATATCAGAAAAATTTAAATCTAAAATTTCAAATTCATGTTCCTGAACACAACATGAGTTAATTGATCAAAACCATTAATTTCATTTGTTAATCTTAGCTAATATATATACACACATTTGAAGAACATGTGAAGGTAATGGGATTAATGGTTGTTTTGATTAGTTTATGACGAGTTTTTCAAGTATTAGAAGTAATTGATTTTAACACTATATTTTTTTTTTTTTTTGAATTACAAGAGGAGAGTAAAACCCTAACAACAAAGCGACTAGCGCGACTCAAACCCATATTACACTTGGGATAATAAACACCCCAACTTTCAGACCAACACGTGAAATTCTAAAACTATATTATTAAATTTGTTAAAATATACATAATTCATTTTTGGATTAAGTTCTTATATATAGTTACAAGTCAAAACTTCTTAAATGAAAGTACTAGAATAAGCATATTTAATGAAATTTTGTTTTGTAATATATATTTTAACTTTCCTTCAATAATTCATAAATGTATAAAGAGGAGAATTATTGTTCTTTTCCCATTTTATGTTAAAATTAATGATATGGTTTAATAAAGTTGAGTCTTTAAAAGATTTAAAAAATAATTAAATTAGTATCCTATAGTTTATCTAAGATAAACCTTAAATCTTAACCTAAACGGGCCGATCAAATCAGTTGGACCCACGACCAGTTGTCTGATCAGTTTAATCATCGGTATAATTTTAAAAACCTTAAAAATTATATAATTACTCTATTTTTCTAAGAGAAATTGAATAAAAAAAAATTTCAAAGGACTAAATTAAAAACAACAAGCAAAGCAAAAGGATTAATAACAGGGGTTGATCTAAGGGGGGCTGGCAAGGGCCTCGGCCCCCCTAAAATGAAAAATTTCCATTTTAACTCTTTATAGTTTATAAAATTTAAATTAGTAATGGTAAAATTACACTTTGCCCCCACAAAAATGATAAAAATTTATATTTTTACTATCATAAAATATATAATTTAATTCTGCCCAAAAAAGTTTCTAATTTCATCCTTGACCCTTAAATCATATTTCTAGATCTGCCACGAGTTAATAAATAAATGTAAATAATTTTTAATTACTTCAAAAAGAAAAAAAGAACCCTTAATTTTAGGTCTACTTTAGGCTCAAAATTAAACTACCAGTCTTTTCAATCGGTAGCTGGCTTCATTTTGTGCTTACCTAAATTTTTTGTAGTTTCCACGTACCACCTGTTCTTCCATGCAAAACACAATTTTCTAAACCGCCTAACGGTCAACCGTTTTATCTACGTAAAATAAAGTTTTTTATTTTAGAAATATATTATTAGTAATTAAATTAAAGTAGAATTTTTAGGTAAATAATAATGTTACTTATGTTAACAGGTTAGTTAAGTTGGAAATCCCGAGTCTTTTAAACACTCAAGTTTGAGTTTTATTATGCTTAATTGCAGTGTGTGGATTCAGGAATGAATCTATTTTTTTTTAAGAAGAGCCAAAATTTAATTATAAACTTTTAAAAAGTCAAAATATAATTTTATCATATATTAATTTATAATTTTATTATTTTAGAGGTGATTAAACAAGTAATTTTCCATTTGGGGTTCCTTTAAATTTACCACTGCGTGGATCTCGAGTCCCATCATGTACATATATCATGTATGGTTTTTTTTCTTCTGATTTTCTTCATCTTTTGTGTTTTATATATATTTGTTTGATTCTATATTATAATTATTCATATAAATATTTATATTTATAGTATACTTGTGAATGTACCGTATTTATAATAGTAAAACTTAAAAATGTTATTTATTGATAATTCGATGAAATAGAATTATTTTAATTTTTTATAGCCAAATACAAGCTAAGTTGTAGAAATTTTTATTTTAAGTTTTATTTATCTATTATTTATCTAAATTGATTGATTTTTTTAGATTGAATTAGGTATTATAGGTAATTGTTCATAAACAATATAAGATGGAGACCTATAATAAATTTGATGAAATAATTTGTTGATAGGATAGGTATATATACCTTTTAACCTTATGAAATCATGATTAAAGTCGATTTTTAATGTATTATTTTAATGTTAATTAGGACCATAAATGAACTGACTTAAATAAATTTATATTTATGTTTGGTTCATATTTATTGAAAATTTTAAAATAATATTTGTATTCGTTTATTTAAACTTTTGTGTATTTATATTAATTGTTTAAGTTAAATGAATTTATTCCTAAATATTAAACAAATATATTCTTGAACATATAACTAAATATATTCACAAATAATATTCATGAATAATAAGATATAAATAAAATTATTATTCACGATTTTATTTATTTAATATAAACTAATAAAATCCCAACTATTCATTAGAAGCTTTGTCTATTTACTGACCCAATATTAAATTATTAATTATAGGAATTGAGTTAGGAGGCAATTTTAGGTTGACTATTCAATATTTTCATTATGGCATAGAGAATTCTAAATTCTTAAATCTTCATAGAATAAAAATAAATAAAATTTATTTTTAATAAAAATATAATATAAAACAATTTTATTGTCAGAAGGGTTCTTTTATTAATAAAATAAAAATTGATATTTAAAGACTATTTAAATAATTTCTTTTCTTTGGACTTTAATTTATAAATTTTTCAATTTTCCAAAACATTGATAAATATAATGAAGATTTTTTAAAAATTTTTAAATATTTGTATGTTAAATTTTTTGAAAAATAATTTTATTTTCTCATATCAAACACATAATATTGTTTAAATTTAAATTATTAATTTATTTCAATTAAAGTATTTTACTTGGTATTTATATTACCAACTCTTAAGCCTTACACATGGGAAACTTTCCACGCTATGAGAGGGTTGGTCAACACACACAAAAAAGTATTTACATAACTAGGCCAGAAATCAGAATTTTTTTTTCGAATTAAGTTGTATATTTTATAAAAGTAAAAATATATTTTTATTATTTTAATAGCTGTATTTTTATAATGTTTAAAAGATTAAATCAATTTTTTATCATTTTAGAGGAGCAAAGTGTAGTTTTATCATTACTAATTTAAAATTTTATAAATTATAAAAATAAAATTTCCATTTTAAAGGGTCAGGCTATCTGTAAAATTTCAAAATATCTAATATTTGAAAAGGTTTAACAAAAATATTAAGCCTAAAAAATAGACTTGAACAAAAATTAAATGTTTAAAGTATGAGTCGAGCCCAAATTCCAACATTCAAGGCCAAAGCATAACCTATTTCAATCTATTTTACTTATGTAATATAATGTATCTAACACTACCCAAACATTAAAAAATATGTTATCTATATGTTTAAATTTTTAATTCAAGTTTATAAAAAATTAAAAATAACTCAAGCATGCCTAAAATGAGTTTGGGTTACTCATTTACAAACATGGATGAACTTGAACCAAGTTGTAAGTCCATATTTCGTGTCGAGTCAAACTTGAACAAGTATAAAGTATTTTAATGTCAGACATAGGTTTAGCCCAAATTTGATTCGCTCAACAATAAACACCCTTTAAGTCACACGAATAAACATATTTTTGAAATTATATTTAAAATGACATTCATTATGATTAAAATAATTTAATAAATTCAAATTTAAATCATTTTAACACTAGCAATAAAAACTATACGTGAAAGTATAAATTAAAACACACACAACTTCCTCAAATGTTTATAAATTAAAATTATAAATTCATTTCTACTATGTAATGAGTAAATAATCATCAATTTCATACTTTTAATCTTATTATATAATGTAAAATATATATATATATATATATATATAATAATTCTCCCACGAAGAAAATCGAAATTATTGTAACAATAATAATTACTTTTAATTAATATCTGAAATTAATGTATTTTTATAATTATTTTGATCTTTTTTCAACATTTTGAAGTTCTTTTACATTTATTTGTGCCAAGCAAAAACAAAGTCAAAATTCACCATTTTTCAACAAAATCATCAACCACAATGTTATGAAAGAACAATAAGATGAAATAAAATATATATATATATATATATATACAAATGAAAAAAGAAAATAAAGAACAATACTAACCTGGAAAAAAAAACCTTGTTTAGCGGTTTGATCTGGCTCGTTTTTCAAATTTAATCATGTTTCAATATGATTATCGAATATCGAAAACGATTTCCAAACTAAATGCATTGACATGTATTTTTGAAAAATAAAAAAAATAATTATTATGAACTTAAAAATATAAAGAAAAGAGAGAGAGAGTACATAAGAAAGGAAGAAGATTTTTTTTGGGGGTGTTTAATGTATGAGCAAAATTATAGTAATGATGATAATAGAAAGGGATTTAAGGGTGCAATAACCTGCAAGTTAAGGACACGTGTAGGTTACATGTTGGATGATGGAAAAATTTTTATAGGCTAATGTGAGAATAAAATGGGGATTGAATGGTAGATTTTGAGATTGTTACCGGCTATAGCAGGTTATAAGGGGCAGTCAATGATTTGGACTAACCAAACATTCTAACTGGTGAAATGAAGAGTCAGAAAAATATCGACTGACCAACTTTTCCAAGTTAGTTTGGCTTTGGGTTAATTTCACTGTAAGTCCCTAAAGTACGAGTTGAGATTTGAATTGGTTCTTGAATCTTGAAAAGTTCTGATTGAATCTTAAAACTAAAATATTGTTCCAATCAGGGGTTTTTGGTCAGTCTAGCCATCAAATTTGGTGCTAAATGCAGTGCTATTGGAACCGGATCAAGAACCGACCGATATACTAGTTCAGATAAAGGGATAAATAGGCCTAGAGTGAATCAATAAAAAATAGAACCCGAGACAAAAATTGACGATATTGAACCATTTTATAAATCTTTAACAATTTTTAATTATTTTTTTAATTATTGTTCGGCCAGGAACAAATAATCTAATTGATTCAACCTTTGACTCGATTTTTAAAACATTAGCTAAATGTTAGCTGTTATTTAACTTATTTAAAAGAATTATTGAATTATATGTGTTTAAAATAGAAGGAACCACGACAGATCCGAACTGATATTTAACATTAAATTTGATAGTTTGATTGATGAAATGACCTAATTGAAATGACAATTTAGTTTGATGATTCAGTTATTTGTTTTAAAAGTTTAAGGATCAATTTAAAAATTTAGCCATAATTTAAGGATCTTTAGTGCTATTAAGTATTAACCCTTTTAGACGCGTAACAAATCTACCATTTGCAGAAATATCGACTTTTCCTTTCACGGGGCTGATAGTTCGTTGGAGTTAGATCTGCACGCTGTCGTTTTGATTCATGTTGAAAATTTGTTAAGATTTTCAAGTTCCGTTCTATCATTTTATTTTTTTGAAAAAAATTGGATTCTTCAATTAGATTGGGAATCGATCGAGGTATTAGTCCGAGAATAAAATATCGGGCTGATTGACTCATTGACTGTTATGAACTTTAACGATTGAACCGGTTAAATTGGGCTAAAAATATTTGTTGAATTAATTTTTTATTTTATTTTATAATTTTTTTAATAATTTGTTCAATTGAATTGGACAAATCAATTAAATCGAAAATCGTTGATCTAATCGGCTCAATTGATAATTTAATTTTAAAACCTTAATAATAAAATTTAAATCAGAATAATTTAAAAATAACCCATACATGATTTATACGATACGATCTCGACATGTCAAAATATAAAATATATTCTTTATTATTCTAAAAAGGAGAATTATGCATAATCTAATTATATTTTGTAAATTATATTATGGAGGGACTTATATTGCCAATATATAAATTTATATTTTGTAAATCATATTATGGCACATGATTGGTAAACAATCAAACAAGTTTAAAATTCTTAAATATAAATATAGTATATTTTTGTAACAAATAAAAATATATTATGGAATTAATAAATTCAAGATCAATTTAATTTTAAATTGAGTTAATATGTGTTTTAACTTTTTCTAGATTAGATTATTTCGTTGTGTTCATTTTAGATTTTAATCACGTTTAAATCATTTTGAGTTTAAGTATTTTTATTTAAGATTATTTTAAGTTCAAATTATTTGAATTTTTTGAGTTAAGATATTTCAAATTAGGATAATTTTAAGTTTGAATTAGATAAATTTTACAAATTTAGTTGGGTCAAGCCCGAGTTAATTGGGTTTAACTTTTGAGTTTAGATCAAATTTTATGGATCTAGGTGACCTCATAAAATTCACTTAACGTATGTAAATTCCTAAATTTATTAACTAAAATAAAAATATTTAAATCTATGATATTTAAAATAACAAAAAATCGAATTGCATCCAATAATACAATAGATATATATATTTAACTATGCATTATCATCCTTTATCAAATCCAATCTAGGGGTGTAATTGAGTTGAGCGGAGCTCGAATATTGCCAAGTTCAAGTTAGAGCTCAACTCGAAATTCAAAATTCGATATTCAACTTAAACTTGATTGAACATCTATTTTTAAGTCCAAAATTAGATCGAGATATAATTGAACTACTCACGCTCAATTAAATTTGTTTATCATTTGCTAATTGAGTCTTAGCTCAGTTGGTATCGGTGTTGTTACCACTGCAGGAAGATTTAAGGGTTGAGGAGGGGTTATAGGTAGCTCTAGACATTGTATTAAAAAACAAAGATTAGGAATCGTGATGTTACACTCATATGAAAAGAAGTAAATAAAAAAATATTTAACAATTTTTGTACTCAAGCTCGACTAAGCTTATATATATTCAAGCTCAAACTCAAATTCAACTCGATAATTAAGTATTAATAAAAATATATTTAAAATATATATTAAAATAAAAGTTTGATAAAACTCGTAAACTATTTAAAATAAATATTACTAAACTTAAATTCGACTTAATCAATATTGTAGCTTAATAATTACTAAATCTACTTTTTTTTTTCCGTAATACAATCCATTTTTAATCAAAGCTTTTAAAAAAGTATCCAAAGAAAAAATAGCCGTTAAGTAAGTGTATAAACAAAGTAGGCCCTCACAAACGGTCACTTAATACAAAATTTTATGTTACAAAAATTATCCGTTATTCCGCCATGGCTGCTTCCTTATATAATCTTCATCATCCAAATCCGACCCATCATTCAAAATCATCAAAATTCAATCAGATCACGACAATGGGTATTCACTTGAACACAATCCCGCAATCCACAATCACAAAATCCCATTACCACACCCACAAAATCTTCCTCTTTTGCAATTATATCCTCCTTTCCGCCGCTTCCAGCTGCATCTTCCTAACCCTCGCCCTCCGCCTCTGTCCTTCCCTCTCCGGCTTCTTCTTAATCCTCCTCCACATCATAACCATCGCCGGAGCAATCTCGGGTTGCGCAGCTGCTTCTTCGGGTACAAACGGATGGTACGCCGCACACATGGTGGCAACGGTGTTGACGGCCATATTTCAAGGGTCAGTTTCAGTGTTGATATTCACTAAGACAAGTGATTTTATGGGGTATTTGAGATCTTACGTAAGGGAAGAAGATGGAGAGGTGATATTGAAACTGGCTGGTGGGTTGTGTGCGGTGATTTTTGTGCTTGAATGGGTGGTGATGACATTGGCTTTTTTCTTGAAGTATTATGATTATGTGGAAGGTGGTGATGAGAATGGGGTTTGTATGAAGAGTAGTGCTAAAGTGTATCAAGATGAGGATTTGAAGGATTGGCCATGGCCTTTTCAACTTTAAAATTTATGTATAATAGAACAAATGTGTGTATGTATGTATGTATGTACGTATCTATATGGCTTATATATAGATATGGGTTGGGATTTGGGGGAGATGACGAGGGTTTTGGGTTTGTGGCTATGGAAGCTCAAACTTCTGTTATTTTTTAAATTCAATTATTATTTAATTGTTTCCCTTTGTTTTCTTTCTTGGAATTCCTAGCTGAGAATTGAGATGCTAATTATTTTTTATTTAGTTTTTATGTGAGAACGGCTCGAAAATTTGCTCCATACTTGAAATATTTTAATAAAAATATTAAGATTAAAAATTGAGATTCGACAAAAAAATTATTTAAAATATGATTTGAGCTCGGATTCAAGTATTTAAATTCAAAACTTGAACCTATCTGTTTTAAATTTTGTACTATATTATTTTTATATATGAAATATTTCTAACACATAAAAATAAAATCCATAGTAATAAATAATACTATATAATGTAAATATATTTAAAAGATTTAACATTTTTTAAACAATAAAAGAATAGTTCACTTGCATTCAAGGTATCAAGTAAAGTTGGCCAAGCCTACAATTTAAATATTTTGATATCGACGGTCAAAATACATTTACATCGACGAACGAGATTAATCATATTCTATGATTTAAGAGATTTACAATATATGCCATATCAAATCTTATCTAATTTTTACAGGATATGATTCTTTTTATCTTTTAAGATTAGTTACCATAATTGCCTAAGTTGTCATATCTTCGTTGTCGGGCCAACCAGGCTTTAATCTGACAGGCTTTTCCAACAGTTCCTTGAATCGGGCCAGCTCTCGTGGGCAAATGATCCTTATTGGATGCATTTGGTGCGATGGTCATGGGCTTTGAACTTTGACCCGTGACATTCTCCGCCACCCATTCTCGCAACGCCCTCGTTGCGACTTTTGAATGGCACTGACTTGATTCACTTCGATCTCGTTTTGACGCCTTAGCTTTCCCCTTCCTTCGGGACTTTTGCCTCGGCTTCCGTCGCTTCTTAACTCAAGCCGTCCTACTCGTTAAGAATTGAGTGTAATAATAAAATGTATTTTACTCCGAAAGAGACTACTTAAGCTTGAAATTTAAGAGCAACATTATTAATAGAGATAGTCACAAATCCTAAACATAAAAATTATCAAACAAACAAACAAAAAAAAAACGTTTTACCATTTCCCAAATAACAAACAAAACCTATTTTACTACTCCCATCTTTTTAAAGTATATATCTTTTAAGTTTGTTTTACGATGTTCTATTCAAAGTTAATAATTATCTCTCCCAACGACATTATTTTTAAATTTTAAATTTTAATTGATTATCTCTCCCAATAACATTTTTTGACTAGTTCCCAACATTACTTTTAAAACATGACTGCAATATTACTTCTAAAATTTGAATACGAATTCAATATGACTCACCACTAAACTCAATACCCAACACTTAACTGTGCTAAAATTTAAATATGAATACGACTTCAATATGACTTACCACTAAACCCATTACCCAACACTTAACCGTGCTTTTAAAATGTAACAGATTTTGGTTTTACCAAAAATAAAAACCTCAGGCTAGAAAGACCTAACTATCGAAAATATATGAAAACCACAGATGAAACGATAATAAAGTTATTTCCATTTCAGCATTTGATTGAAACAACCCAGATAATAACAAAAAAAAAATTCCTTTTTTTAATCAAAATGTGATGTTTTTCTACTCCATCGATGACCCATGCAAATGATGCAAGACAACCTATCTACAAGGTTAAACAGAGGAAAAAAGCACATAAATCTACAAGTAATAACAAAAAGAAGTCCCCGATTTCAAAAGGACAATATGACCAAATTATACATACAACAATACAAAAGCACATAAGAAATTCAGTGCCCCCCATTTAATTAAAAAAAAAAGGTTACAACAAATTATTTATCATTGCAGAATGGTCACAATGCAGCCTATCCTTCCCCCATTTCATTTGCTAGTTCCCAATTTAAACCCTTAAAGCTTTTTCTCCAAATCCATTGTTTGTTTGTTTTTGTTTTTGTTTTTTGCTACAACCCTAGAAATAACATAATATGAATACAAGCAAGTTCAAGGGTTTTTGGACCTACACAAGTATAAACTATATACAATTCACATAACATAAAAACATACACCCCATCTTCTCCATTATCACAGCGCGGCTGTCTGCGATTTATCACAGCTACTTTTAGATGGAAAAGAGAAGTGGGATATCTTTTCGCAATCCTCTAAAGCTCTATGCCAGGGGAATCAGATGAATTGTCCATCTAGGCAGGTTGGGTTGGGTGTGTGGTCGATGGAATTATCGACGCTGCTGGCACATTAGGCAAATGGTGGCTGACTTGACGTTTGCAAAGGTGCAATATTCGCAGGACCAATGGCCGGAGTCGTCAATGTTTCTGCTAGAGCTGCTGGGTCTAGAGGTTGAACCTTTGCCCTTTCCGCTTCTTCCCCTACTGCTACCGCCTCCTAAGCCCTTTGAATTCCCCATCCTGCTGCAGGCTCCACGGGAGTCCACATCCGATAAACCATTTTCTAAAGCTCGAACTAAGTTCTCAAAGTAATTCCGGGTCACACTGTCACGAAGTTCATACAAGTAAGTAATTTAGAAAGCAAGCCAATTCTCTAAAAAGATTTAATTGAAAGATAAACATCTCTTTCTCCAGCAAATTTTCATGATAAGATAATGAAATTCTACTTCATACTGAGTTTCATAAGGAACCTACATTGGTTAATACATATTTTAAACAAAAATTACCTTGTCAATCCAGCAAGTTTTGTCCGAAACTCGTTAAAGTCTTTTGATGGGCCATCTGCATTGAGATAAACCTGCAGCTCCTTCTCTGCACATTGATGAAGTCGTTCTAACCCAGACTCAGCCTCACCTGCAAGACAATAACAAGCATGAGTACTGCAAAACCAAAGATGGAAGGCACAAAGCGCAGTTTTGGTGCCATAACTCTTACATTGCCCAAGCCGAAAAGCACTAAAAGGAACCAACATGCAACATATGTGGATTTTTTGTGTATCCACACATATAAATTATATACGCTTAAAGATATATAATTATAACAACGAACTATGAAGAGTGGTCCAATATATCCTATAATACATGCAATTTTTTCCCCCTTTTTGTTGTCCATAGGTTTGATTTCCTTACGGTTCTATGTCTTTTGTCAAGTACTCATACTGAGAAGTAGAGACTTAGAGTATTATCCCATTACTTACTAGTTAAAAAGAAAAAGTGTGCTTTTTTGCACTGCCATACAAAAAAGTGCGCCACAGCAAACGCCTGATCAAATATGCCTTGTGTGAGAAGGTCTGAACTGCTTTTGTTCAAGGCACAATGCAAAGGCACACACCTTGACAACACTGGTGCAAGTAGCAAGTAGCAAATAGAACAGAAATATAAAGTTATAGATTATAAATGGAGGGTTGTTACCTTGCAAGTATTCAAAGAACTGTCTTTTAGCATGTTCATGTTCCGGCAAATAATATCCATAGGCATATGTCCACTTGAGAACTCTCCTACATTCTACTATCTGCACAATTAAAGTAGCAGCAATGAGCTCAAGTAGCAAGCAGCTAAGAGCCAAGTGAATTACGGAAATTACCTGTAGCCATGCCTCAGTGATGAACTTCAACTGTGACTCAGGTTGGCACTGTATATCACTCAGCTTCTCAAGCTGCAATTGATACATATTCCCCGTAAACTAAAAAACAAATGAAGTTTGAAGCAAGACAGATAAAGCGCTATCAAGTTGGGAGGGAACAGAACTATTAATCTTTCTCTCATCAACTCTCTTCTTTTCTTAAATATCTTCATTTTATTATTACTATTATTACTTGGTATGTTTGTGATTTTCAGGAAATTTTCACTTTAACCCATGAAATGCTTCAACATTAACAGAAAGATTATCCCGATAAATTTCCCATCAGGTACAGTTGTCTTTAGAATTTGGTATTTGATGAGTGCCATTGCCACAACTTGGAGATCCAACAAAATGAATGGATGAAAAGAATATGTAAAAGTCATGAGAAAAATTTGGAAGAACTAAATTAATAAAGAAAAAGAATCTGTAAATGTCATGAACCAGCAATAATTAATTATAGTTATCCAATGTTTATGATAGCCTTCAAGAACCATCTCCCATCACTAATAGGAAGTAAAAATTTATATGGTTTAGCTTACATGTACAGACTGCATTTGCTGTAGATCTGCCAGTGCCTTTTGCCTAGACTGCATCAGTAAAAAAGAGTTTTAGAAGTACCAACAAGTGTTTCTTCGTTTAAGTATATGGTGGCTATAAATCCAGGAAGTGTTCCCAGTGGACTTAAGCAGTCAAAAGAAAGAAGTCAATAATGTATTACGTGCATTCAATCTCAAATATGGTTGGTTGTGCCAAGAGCTAATTAATCAAGTAATCCTGACCTAAACAAATGAGCACAAACAAAGCAAAGATAACTGCACATGCACAATGATGCGCATGTTTTCTTAAGCCATTTGTTTGCACTAAATTGTAAAATCTCCAAAAAGTACACGACATGACTTCAAGAAGTCATACATAACTGAGAAAATTATCACCTTCAAGCTCATTGTAAGATTTTCTTCAACCTACCAATCTTTATCTTTTTAATAACTATTTCTATCTAAAAGATAGCATCTAAATTCCTTCCAATAACTGTCCCCAATTCCATGACCTCAAAACTACTAAAATTTCTCCACACTAATTCTATTTTTATCAACATGCCTCTCAACCCAAAGAACCCTCCTTGAGAACAAGTTCATCTCAGCCTAGTTCATCCTACAGTCCTTTTTAGAATAGTATAGCCAAAAAATATTTAACAGGTACAATAGAGCTTTAGCGAGGTTTTAGAATGGGATATTCCTAGCAGTTAAACACCAGACTAGCGAGCTTGGAATTTGTATAATCATGTCAATCCATTTGACACAAAATCATTCATGTCTTATGCAAGTTGACCTGCTTCACATGTATACGACACATTTTAACACGCATAATTAACAGTATTAACAGCATAATTTGTGTGATTCAACATATCTAGCCCATTATAAAATTAATATGGAAAACTATAAAAATAATCTTTGGTTCAGCTCACTGGTCAAACTTGCATCTCAGCCCTTTTAAAGGCCCAAAAGACAATCAGACTTCACAATGGACCCACTGTTCCGGGGGGGGGGGGGGAGGGAGGAGGTTTGTAATGCTAAATTCACGATAGAATTTAGTAACATGAACTGTATGGACTATAAGCTAGAAGAATCTTTGTTATGCCAACTGGTTACTCAAAATTCAATAACAGTGACCAGCATCATGCCATCTTTCACTATAAACCTCACAAGTAATACATACCGATTGGTTGGTTGCCCATCGTTCATAATAGTGAGTATATCTCTCTAGAGAATTTTTAGCCATCTCTCTTCGTTTCTCTGCCTCATCATACTGTAAATAAATACCATGAATCAGAAACACAACTGGACAGTTAAATAATTACACAAAATGACTAATGATAAGCCCCCGAAAATGTGGACTGCCAAAGGAAAGCATTAGTTCCATACCACACCATCTTGCTTTGCTGTCTCATACCGGTTGCAAGCATAAAAACCACCAGTTCTCTCACCATGCTCTGACCATGCACCAAGGCAAAGCCTGCATATATCTATGGTCAACTGACAGCAATTCTTATAGAAAAAAGAGAAACAACACACTATGCATACAAAAAGAAGAGATCAATTTGTTTCTGAGACAAAATCTTCAGTCCAGCCCTCATTTATGAAAAACACTCACACTTATTCAGTACACCATAAAGCTAAACAAACAATAGGAAAACTTGGATTAAGACAAATGAATAGGAGAATTATTTATTATGTTTTTCAATAATAAAAAAACAAACACAGTAGAGGTGTAAGAGTTTCATCAAAATACAAACAATGCATATGTAAGCAGAAGCAAGCTCACCAGCAAAATTCAAATTTACAAGGTGGTGTGCATGTAATATGCATACACCCCTGGTTCTTCTCAATTGGGCGCTTGCATTTTGGACAAGGCTTGGAATTAGCCAATATCCTGAAAGATTTAAGACAGGCATAGTGATTGAGAAACAGACCATTAAGAAAAAATAGCATAGCATGATATGATATTGCAGAATTTTATTATTCACCATCAGGTTCTCTATATATATTCACCTTCAGGTCCATTTGTAGAAGGGAAAAAGGAAAATGAAACAACATTCATTTTGTTCACTTCAAACATTAACATATTCCAAAGAAAGATAAACGGTAAATGATTTAAAATATAAAATTGACATTAGTGTAGATGTACAAGGGAACACTTATTTCACAACTCCATGTAGTAGCAAAATTAGTTCATAGAGCATAAATCAGAACCCTAGACCCATCATTACCATTTCCACAGAGCTCTAACGTATCATATGATCCCCCCCCCTCTCAAATAACGGCATCCAACACAACCTCAATCCCTTCCTCTATTTCTCAGGTTCAGAATCATGATTTATGGTTGGAAGGACTGAATCTAGACAAGCTTTCCACATAGCCCCAGTGACTATCCAGAATAAGTGATCTTCAGATAATGAAGCATTCTACATGCATACTGCTAGTTTTTCTAGATGCAGAACTACTGGCTCACTTAGCACATGTAGTAGGGAGAGTAAGCAAATTTCTCCTTTTACGTGTACCAATACAGCACCAATTTAACAACCTCTCTCGTCAGAATGAATTAAACAACCTCATTGTATTGGAATAAATCTAATTACTACATCCCTACCAATTCATATTTTCAGACTCTGCACTATTTTTCAGTATCCACTTGGCGACAGTGCCACAATCAACAGGACGATGAGCTTCCTCAGCACACTGCAAGGTCAAATAAACATTATGGGTCACAATTCATTTTAGCAATTTTGAAAGTGAAATAGAATTAAGCCAAAACCCGTATGCATGAATTATTGGAAGTACAATAAAGTATAACCAGAAAGGCCGCGAAAGAATCTCACATTCCAACAAAAGCTATATGAGCAGCGACAAGTAACGTCATAACTTCCACTGCCCAAAATAAATTCCACAGCATAATCACACCCTGGTGCAGGACACCATTTGGTCTACAAAATAACACAAGAAAAAATAGAAAATGGTTTACAATACCAAAGAGGTGAAAATGAAATGATGAAAAGGAATATAACTAGTTATTATACAATTCATTTTTTATTCCAAACATTTATAGCAAACTTCAAAAACCATTGGGAAAAAGAACTTAAATCCAACAAGCCAGAACACATATTTCTCAGGGTAAATAAGCCAAAGCACATACTATATGATATGAAAGTGTTTACTATCTTTTTAAGCAAAACTGTCAAAGAGTAGAAAAGATTTTCAAATCATCCCCAAGTAAATACTAACCATAAAACATAATCCACAAACTTACAACTCCAATACCATTGCAGTGGCACCCCCATCCTTCAACCCAAAATAAAAATATTACAAAAATATAAAAGGATATAACTTTTAAAATCTCATGTAAATTTAACAAGTGGAGCAAAAATAAATGCATACGTTAAATGTTGTGCATGTACAATTGACCAATTAGTCAAGCTGTCTTAAGTACTATTACCTTTCTATTGTCTTCAACATAAGATCTAATGAAATAACGGAAGTACTTCTCTCTGTCTTCTACAGAAGCCAATGCATTTACCATATCTTGACCAACAACAGCAGCACAGGATGGATCAGGACACCGCAACATCAAACATCCAGGACCATCATTGATGGCTGTACTAATATAACCTAAGCAAGAAAATATAAGAGTATGTATAAGAAATTTTCACAAGAAAACACAAAACGGTTGGTAAACACTCAAAACTCCAAATAGTTACATGTAGACTCTCAGACAGAAAAAGATGAAGGTCACTTCCATTGACAAGTTAACAAGATACAGCTAAAAGATCTAAAATACAGCTAGGTTGGCAATTGAGCTTAAAAACATACAACTAAAGTACAATGTGAATAATCATGTAAAAATTAATTTTTACATGTACAAGGGCAATGTTTAGCTGCTTTGATTGTTCCAAAATATGGATCATTCATCATTTATTAGGATAAATGGTACAAATAAAGAATTATTCTCAGACCATTAGCCCTTTACCACTGCAAAGCCAGCTTAAGCGTGCAACCATTGCTTTGACCAAAATTTTTTTTTTTTTCCAAAATCTGACCCAGAACTCTTCAAACAACTCTGAAACTAAAAAACATAAGGAGTGCCTGGATCAAAACAGACCTGCCCAGCAAGATTTACAAAAAGGATGACCACATGCAGCAGCGTGCAGCCTATCATAAGAATAGTTTTCGAAACATATCCCACAAGTCATCTGCCAGAAGACGAAATATGAAGAAAAATAAAAGGTATAAGCTGTCAAAGAGCACAAGAGCAAACAAGCACAGGAAATTGTCACTCAAAAATAAAAACATGAAAATTCTCAGTTGAGTGTTCCGCCACTCACTTCTCTACCATCAGGAAATGGAACTACAGGCTTCTCCAATAAGCCAACAGACCTGCGAACCTTATCCTCATCTGCAAACCATTCATCATGTACTTTACTAACGCTCCTGTAAATCCAAAATAAAGATAAATAATTTAGATCACGGCATACAAATACAGCATTGCCAAGAGATTGCAAAATAGATTCATATTGACCAAAGCAGTTAAAGTCCATTAAAAATAAATTGTAAAAAAGTATTAAAAAAAACTCTAGGAAATTTGAAAATGAACAAAAGTAAAGAGATTTTAGAAAACGGAATTTACACCAATCAAGATCACTCACCAACTATAGTACCGTAACAGGACGCTTGCTTCAACCTTTGAGATGGAAAGCACGGTGGATATCCTCATGATATCATCCTCTTGATGCTGACGAATATCTACTTCACTTAAAATGGTATAATTTTGCTAAGACAAAAGAGACATCGGTTTAGGACAAACTGGTTTGAGAAGAAAATAAATAAATAATTAACAAATCAAGGGCTCAAAAACCACAAACTTTATGTGCACAAGGATGAGAAAAGTTGTGAGCTTGTATGGTGGACAACAATGTTATAACAAAAGAACTGAATGCATGCCATGCAAGTTCAAAGCAGAAACTATAGCCTTTGTAGGACATAATTGTAAAATTAACCCAGTGAAGGTGTTTCAATTTTAGACATTAAAAAGGGCTGTAAGTAGTAACTATGCAGCATTAGAAAAAGGGTAGGTTTTTCTAACATTCACTATGGACTCTTAACTTAAGCAAGCTTAGTGCTGCACATGGTCCAATGGTTCCATATCAAGTAAAAGCTTTGATTGCAAAAGCAAAGAATAGTTGAATTCCTTTCACAGTTGAAGCATCCTTTCTAGTTTTCAGGGTGCAATGACACTACTTGCAATGAACCAAAAAGTTTCAAAATCCTTGCGTATCTTGTCAAATTTAGAAAAACAAGACAAAACCAAAATCAAGCATGCTGTTGATAGCCAAAGCTTTGAAAGCACTATCTCATCAAAATACTACAATTTGTTTAAAAAGATGCTATCTATGCAAACCCTATTCTTGCATTCAAGGGCAATTCACAAAATCATACGTACACCCAAAAAAAATATTACAATTAGGAAAGTTAAAATTAGCACGAAATAATTATATGCTAGAATTTGCCATTCTCACCTTGTATGTGAAGAAAAAATAGATTTTACATATATATTTAGTATTTTGAAACATGATGGCATTCTTTTTTTTTTAAATAAGTGATAAATTTGTTAAAAAGAGTGGACAGTTTACTTTTTATTCTTTTTTGAGGATAATAAGTTACATGGATAATAATAGACAATTTACTTAAGCACCAAAAATAAGCAACTATTTTTAGAAATAAGGCTTTTATAAAAAATTACATAAAAAGTAAAAACATATAATATTTTTTTAACTGATGATTTTATTCGTTGTTTTGCACCTTCACATTCACTATTTCGGTTGGTCATTTACCTCGTCATACCAAACTAAATAGTATACATTTGACAAACATCCTAACAAAAACCAACCGACATCATCAAACAACAACATAATACTCAAAATTAATACTAATAAAATCACGGTAAAAAATAGCTCTAATTTCATTTTTTTTCTAAATAAAAAATCAAAGCAAAAAATAAAGCAAAATCGAACAAATTACCTGGTGTCGATGAGAGATAAGATCATCGGAATCATCAGAATCATTATCGATGAACTCATAATCAGCAACATCGGCATCTGAATCATCATAAACAGCCATAGCTCCGGCATCATCTTCACCGCCACTATAGAAATCATCTTCTCCAGATTCGTTGTTAGCGTCGTGCATATCGAAGTCATCCTCCGATTCCATTCTTCACCTGCTTTTTCCTTTTTCCTAAAATTATCAATACATATATAAAAAGCAATGACAAAATTAATCAGTAAATTGAAGATTAAAAAATTCAGAAAAAATTTTAAAAAAATAGAAAAAAAAATACAAACCCTAGAGAGAAGAATCAGACGGTGAGAAATCAATGGCCGATGATGAAATGAAGAGAGCAGAAATGGATTGCGGCGCAGCTAAAGAAAAAGAGAGAAAAAGAAAGAGAAAGAGATAAATAAAAAGTCTAAATAAGTGAATATGGTTAATTCATTCAATTTAGCATTTTTGATGGAGCAAATATGAAAAAGAAAGTGTATTTATTGACTGAATAGTTTTAGATTTTAAGAGGAAGGTGTTTGTACTGTGCTGTAACACTGCTAATAAACTACATTTTTTCACCTACATGGTGAAATTTCTTCTTTTTTTTTTAATAAATAATGTATTAAATAATTTAACCAGAAAAAAAAAGTGTAATTTTATATTAACTTTTTTAATATAAATTTTCTGACTTCGCTCTTTTATGAATTATATAAATTACTCACTCGATTAGATTTTTTTTTTTTTTACTTTAGGTTTTTAATGGAAAGTAACTTTGTGTAACGGTTATCATTTAATAGGTAGTTAGGTCATTTTGTTGACGAAATTTTTAATTGGATTTTATTATTTATGGTGGGGTACAAATAAGAAATCTATCTCGATTTTGTTATTTGTGAATAGCCAAATCATTTTACTATTAAAAGGAAAATGAATTTATTAATGATAGAAAATGTTAGGAATGGTGATTCTAGTTGCCAAAGTAGTGTTCATTGTTTGAAAAAAATGTTAAACCTTAATAGAGTGAGACACGTGGCAAGTTGTCTAATGGTTTGCAGATGACCCTTCACGGGCCGTTCGAAGAATTGGCCTGCAGGCAGTCCACAATTCACTCCTCGTTGAGGTCACTTGAACTTAACCGTTTTGTATAATCTCAATAACAGAAGTATCAGAACAAGACAAGTTACAACACAGGTGGGATTACACAATATGTACCATGGAAATAACCAACATGTAACTACACTAACATCCAATTAGCCAACACAACTATGCAAGACATCGTACAGACCACCACGCAACATTAAGAGACGAGGGCCAACCATTATATAAGTTTAAGTGCACTAAGAAACATGGATTCTCCTCCCTCCATCATCACTATCACCTTCTTCTCCTCCTTCTTTCATTTTCCTTCTCCTCAAGAGAACATTTTCTTTCTCATCCTCCTATTGTTGGCTCTCCACCTTACCTAGGTGAACTGATACTCCTTCTGCCATCATGACCTCCTTGTAGGTAAATCGTATCAACAATAACAAATATTGAGAGAGAAACTACTCTAAACAAGCTTCACCATAAAATTGTTATACCCGAGAAGTAAGATGATAATAAATTTTCATGAGATGATAATCAAGTAGTGCATCAAGAAGTTTTTAATGAAATAAAGTAAGTCAAAGTAAAAAAAAAACATTTACCATGAGGTAAAATACGAAAAAATGCTTGAAATTGAGTAAACATATTGAACATAAGAGCTTAGCGAACCCTATTTTAGTATAATGGCTAGAGTCATTTTCCAAGCAACTTGACTCACATGTTTTTATCAGGTTTCTAGGGATGATGGGTGTAGTTCATGCAAATTCTCCAAGTGATAGGAGTGCAAATCATACCAGGACGCAAAGGGAAGTGATATATGCACGAATGGGGTGAAATTTATTAAAGTCAATTCAACAAAGTCGCCAATTTTCAAGTTTGGAAGATTAGTCGACTTGAGATGAATATTTGGATGGAATCCAAGCATTTCTGGGTTGAGATGTCTGTACAGTGTTCGAAGAGTTATCTCTTAGCTTCAAAACATACTTTGAATTACTTAATTTAGAGCCTGGGAGCTCAAGTTATGATCATTTTACTGAAGATTGTGCGAGCGAAATTTTTGGATGGGATTATTACGGGAAATTACAAGTTTCAGGCTTTAATTCGAGTTTAAATCATATTGGATTCGAGTTTAAGGCCTAATTTTGATTATATAATATCCCAATATTGTATCTATTAGGTTTTATTATTTTATTATTTATTTATTTTAATTTTAGGATCTTTTAAGTAGTTAAAGTTATTTAAGAGTTTTATGTTTCTTAGTCATTAACAAAGTTTAGTTATACTAAAACTATTTGTGTAGATTAATTAGAGTTTTATTATACTTGATAGTTAGATATGGTTTTCTTCTCAATTTTAAAGACTCAATGGAATCCATTCTTCATCCTTCAACTTGTCAATGATTATTTATTGGAGGGTTGATTAAAGTCATTAAATGAATCTGTTGGGGTTTATATCTCAAAGGATTCAGTTGGTTTTTGTTTTCTTTATTTATTGCTTTGAATCTTTATTTTTTATTCAATTTCTTCTTTTAGTTTTTTTTTATTCCCTTACTTTTCTAAATTTGTTTGATTTCTTTTTTTTAGGTCAAATTTGAATATTTTTTCAAGTCAAACGACTTGAATACGGTCATGGTCCTCTATCCTTATCAGGAAGTGAGTGCAATTGTTGGTTCTCAAGAAGAAGCGAATGTTTGAAATGGGGCGTCCACTAAAGGTAACGAGATTATTGACATAATGGAGGATGATAACCAGTGATTAGGTCTATTCTTTTATCTGAACTTATTTTGTATGTGCGTGAATAATTATTATTTTGGAATTATCAATGAGCAAGTAGATCTAAGTTGGAAGAATTTGAAGAATATTTTGTTGTCACATAAAACCAAAGTTGTAACTTTGTTGGAAACTACGATGAGTAGAAAGAAAGTTGATGATGTCATTAGAAAGATAGGTTTTGATCATTCATCCAGGGTAGATGCTCAAGGTTTTCGAACAAAATTTGAGTGTTGTAGAATGTTGAACTAAAAGTAGAGATGATAGAAATTTCTAGTTAATATGTACATGTTTGTTGTAGGAAAATGGGTGAGTACATATCAACTTTTCTTACGATCATTTAAGGTAGTCCAAGTGCTACCAAATGTAAACTACTTTGAGATCAACTTTTTGATCTAACACCTCAGAATGATGTTTCGTGGTTGTTTTGTAGAGATTTTAATTTTATTATATACCAGGATGAGCATAAATGAGGTGCTTTCAATAGAAATGGGGTAAGTCAACTATTTACTAAGTTTATTTTTTTTATGGCAATCTAAATTATCTTAGCTTTAAGAGTCTGTCTTTTACATGAGTAGAAAGGAGCATGTATGTCAATGTTTTTTTAAAGTACATAAATGTTTATGCAATGAAAATGGGTGATTTTGTTTCTTAAATTCACATATTTCTATCTTTGAAAGGATTAGGTCAGATAGCAAATCAATTCGATTGAAATTCGATGCAACTCGTGAGGCACTTGGATCTCAAGTTCATTGAGGCTTGGCAAAATCACCCAAAGTTTGTTAAGTTTATCAAAAGTACTTAGAAAACAAATGTGGATATTATTACTTATGTGGATTTTTTCACTAATGCAATTAAATGAATAGAATAAGGAAGTTTTTGGTTGTATTAAGAAAAAAACTCTTGTTGAGGTTTATGTGTGTCGAGAAAGTGTTAGAAGTCTTACAATCAAAATTTCTATTGAATTTAGAAAAGCAGTTGAAAAATAACCTTGATGATGTTTTTGCTTAAAAGTAAACCTTATGGCACCATAAGTCATGGAGTCAATAGACAATTGACGGGGATAAAAATAACGTTTCTTTTTCTATCCAAGCACCTTTAATATAAGAAGAGCTAATGTTATTAAATCCTTGAACCTTAGTGATGGTGAGCAATGCAATGAACAATCTATCTTGAAACAAGTGATTATGGATTTTTATATAAATCTTTTCATCAAAGATGAGACCATGGTTCGTGAATATAGCACCCGATATTATTTTCATAGATTAAGCAGTAGTAAGCTTAATTAATTGAGCAATATTTTTTATGAGGAAATAAAGTGGCATTTGATATGCAGTTGCTAAAAGCATTGGGAATTGATGGGATGCAAGGTTTATTTTATCAAAAAAATTTAGAATAAAAGTGTGTGAGATCTTATTCATGGCATTATGGAGGGCTTGAAAGGATATGTGGCTCAATTGAACTCTCATTGTTTTAATACCAAAAGTTGATAATCTAAAATTAGCCAAAAAAATTTGCACAATTAGTAGTTGTACGGTTCTTTATAATATTATCACCAAGACTATTATTAATGGCTTGAAGCCTTTTGTGCATAATTGATGCATCCAAACCAAATGAGTTTCTTTTTGAGGATAAGCATCACCGATAAAATTATTATAACTTAGAAAGAAAATGAGTAAAAAAGTATGGATGACAGTAAAAATTGATCTTGAAAAGGCTTACAACAATCCAACCTAGGATTTTATTGACGTAGCCTTAATTGGTATTGGTGTTCTTGTCAGCTAAAAAGGGTTATTATGCATTGTGTGAGCTCCATGTCAACGCAAATTATTTGGAAACATAGCATGATAGATGTTTTTAGGTTAGTGAAGGATATTCGAAAAGGTTATCATTTGTCGTAGTATCTTTTTGCATGGAACCAAATTGAGGGTGTCGGTCTTGTTATTAAAACTTTTTCTGTTACTATGTGTATTTGGCCAAGGTTTGTTAAAATTTATAAGATGATTGAGATCTTTATTTTGGAGATTAAAGACTATGTACATGTTAATTTATCAAACCCTTCATACTTTGCAAAAGATGATAATTTGGGAGTCTTCTTAGAGTCCATCTGTTGGAATCTTTGGATTCAAATGAATAAAAGGATTTTTAATGATGACTTCCTGGGAATAATGCATTTTCAATAGAAGTTTACTATTGTAAGCTAAGGTTCTTCAAACACTTCATGATAAGCATGTTGAGAATGTTCAAGATCGTAATCAAGTATATTGTTTGATTCATTGAAGGATCTCACTTATGTGATGATATAAGGTCAATGTCGATGGAGCTGTTAACATAAAGGTTGATATAGCTTCTTTAGGAGGAGCAATAAAAGATCGTAATGGAGAGTGAGTGTTGAGTTTTGCAAGCAATGTGACTGATGCTATTTGTAAAGTGCTTATGATGGTTTATATCAAACTTAGTTTATTAAGGCAAGAAGAATGTTTCTTAACATAGATAGTTTAGTTGTTGTCAACCTATAATATACATTAAAAAGATGAATTAGTTTTTATTTTAATTTTAAAAAGATGAACAGTTAAATGTATTTTAATCCTATAATTTTATATTTTAAAGTTCATGTCTATGTATATTAGTTTCACTTACTACGTTGTTGCTTAATTGATTTATGAGAGTAAACTCAATTGAAACTTTAACTTCATAAGGAAGGTATGAGATGGTAATATGGCAAGACAAGTATCTTTCTAAGTGTATTAGAAAAACTAAAAAGTAAATGAATGGAATATATGGCGGTAGACTGATCCATTAAGAAGGTCAAGTTGATTTTGCGTCAGGTCAATTTTGAGTTATCAAATTTTCAATTTATTTGCGTTTAAGTCAACTTTGGGTTTGACTTGTTTTTTCAAATTTAATCATTTGAGTTTACTAATCAAGTTTTTTTTGAATTAGATCATAGTTCGAGTTATAGATTTTTTTATGGTTAAATTAGGTTATACAAAATTCAAATTCAAGTTAATCGGATTAAATTTTCTAGTTCTAGTCAAAATTGAAATGTTTATGACATGTGAAATTAATTCCATATTAAAGACATAGAGTTTTTGTAGTTTACAGGACACAATGTGTCACACTAGTAACAACCCTTGTAGAGTTTTTGTATTCCACTACTATAAATCTAGATTCACTTGTAGAGTTTTTTTTCTTTTACTCCATTGATGGTAAATAAAATAATTATCTTATATATACTAGATTATATCATATCCATGATGTGAATGAAACAAAAATGATTGCCAATAACCTCTTGACCTAGTGGTAAGAGTATTTCCCAAGTAACCTCATTCCCCTTCTCCAATTATCAAAAGAAAAAAAGTGTATTAAAAATATAAGGGATAAAGCAACTTTAGTCCCTTAACTTGACAATTTTCTCATTTTATCTCCTGAACTTGAATTCCATTAAGGCGTGATGACGTGATATTCTAAGATTATGTCATCTAATCACATGAAAAGTTAAAAAAATTATATAAAATCTAAAAAAATACAACAAAATTATTAAAATTTTATAAAGGTGTTATAAAAAATGTTTAGACGATTACGTGACATGATCTCAAAGTGTCATATCATCATATCTTGACGGAATCCAAGTTTAAGAACTAAATGGGAAAAGTTTCCAATGACAAATTTGAATAAAAAAATTCAATAACCTACAAGAAAAAAGTTGTGAAGTTCATGGACTAAATATTGCTTTATCACAAATATATTTATAAAGGACTTAACAACTGTGTTGGGATCAATAATCACCAAGAGGGGGGATGAATTAGTGTTTAAAAATTTTAAGCAAAGATGGCAAACAATAGAGACACAAAAATTTATAGTGGTTCGGCCCTAATTGCCTACCTCCATTACCTTAACTTACCACAACTAAAGATTTTCCAAATTTACTAGATTTGAACCTTTTAAAAACAATATTTAACCTTTACAATTTTTATCTTTTCATAAGGTAATATGGGTCACTTCCCTTTAAAGTTTTCTACCCAAAACCTTAAGTAAATCCTTCACAAATGAGAAATAAAGCTAGGAAAAATTATCACCTCTAAAAAGTTTATATATAACAATAAAACACTTTCACACAATAATACAACACTTGAAAGAATGAATCGCAACTAAACTCACAAATGTTTACAAGAGAAATGAGAATAATAATAAGAAATTATTAGAATTAAGCTTTTGACCTTTATGCACTTGTTTCTTCTTTTCATATGAGTGTCTTTTCATATAACTCCTCTAATTTATGGAAGAATTTGGACAATATATTAACTTTGCCAAGTCTAGAATGGTTTTCTCTCTTAATTGCCTTTTTAATATTAAGGAGCGTATTCGCAGATCACTAAGCATTAGGGAAACTCTAGATTTGAATTTTTCCATTCACTCAAATCGAGTAACCTAGGATTGGAATTGTGATTTTATTATTGATAAAGTGAAAAGTAAATTGAATACTTGGAAAGTGAATCTTCTCTCTCCAACGAGTTGTTTAGTTCTTATTTAGTACACTATGGCTACCATCCCAAACTATTTCATCCAATTTCAATTACTTATGACCTCTATTTTGAATCATTTTGATCATATCAACAGAAATTTCCTTCGGGGAGGAAGTGAGCCAGCTTCAAAGCTACACTTAATTAAGTGGGAAACTGTTACTCACCCTAAGGATAAAAGGAGACATGGATATACCCCAAGCCAAAAAAAAAAAAAAGCTCAAGCCTTCCTGGTTAAATTAGGTTGGAGACTACTTCATGAGGACAATCTCTGGCCCCAAACTCTTAAAGCTAAATACCTTCGGGACCCAAGGAACCCTCATGCTGTGAAGAATGTTTTTACCATATGGAACTCCATATGTAAGATTAGTCCAATTCTTGCTTCAGGGATCGGATGGATCATTCAAAATGGTAGAATAGTTAAATTTTTTTTTTATAATTAGTCAAGATTTGGACCAGTACGAGAACAAATCCAATGCCTACTTAGGCAAGAGGAAGGTAACAAAATGTTTAGTCATGCGAGAGTCAAATAGGATGAATATGGACCCCCATTGTTTTTCCATCCATATTCTATGAGATATGGTTGATGCTTTCTTAAGTACCCAAATATTAGAGTCATCTATGGAAAGTGATATTATTTGTTGGGGACCATTGAAGACTGATTGTTTCACACTTGCATGTGCGTATTCTATGGCTTTAGAGAAGTGTCTATCAGTTCCTAATCCAAACTTTCACTTGTGGACATATATTTAGGGATCTAAGTTGCCTTTGAAACTAAAAATTTTCCTATGAAAATATGGGTTTAAATTTGTCTCGACTAAAACTTTCCTTCAGCATAGAAATTTCCTAGAGGATTGATGCCCACTGTGCATCAATTCACGTAAGGATATTCAACATTTATTTAGGGATGGCCAAGTTACTAGTAGGTTTTAGGGTTCAATTTACGCTTCTGCCCAAATCTCTCCCATAACTGGTGCCACTTGGGAGAACGAGCTTGCAACTAATCTATCTTCCAAATTTTGGGCAACCAAACTAAAACTTTGTTGGAATGTCCTTTTTGCTTTCACCTAGACCTGTTCATAGGCCGAGTTAGGTCAGGTTCAGCTCGGGGCTAAGCATGATATTAACACATTTTATGCTCGTCCAAGCCCGGCTCGACCTGACTCGAAATATGGGCCTAAAATTTTGCCTAAGCCTTTTATATTTACAAAAGGCCAACCCAAGCTCGTTTTAAGCCAGCCATATTATTTTTAATTTTTAAAAAAATATATTTATATTATTTTAATTTAATATATTTTTTATTTATTAAAATTTCTTATATAATCATCTTAACATTTTTCTAATGTTTACATTAGAGTAGTATTATATATTTAGTATAGATTTATTTATTTATGTTATAAATTACATGCATAAAAAAACATAACATAAAGTATTATAAATTTAAATTTAGATCGGGCTGGGCCAAGCTCTAGTCTTGAATGTTCAAAGTGAGTCTGACCTATATTTTAAACGGGACTAAATTTTTTGCCCAAACCCTCCCAAATTTTTAGGCGAACCTTTATACCTAGATAAGTAATTCGACCCATGAACAAAACTACTTTGATCTTATGGGAGGTTCGGCTTACACATAATGCTCTTGCCTTTGGGCTTAACTGCCTAGTGAGTGGGGGTTGGTTCAAACTTAATATTGATAGATCATCCATCGAAAACCCTAAAAGAGTGGGGGCTGGAATTCTCATTAGGAATCATTCATGTGGTTGGATAGTTAGAGCGTATTGACATTTTCCAAGAGCCACCAGCATTGAAGCGAAGGTATAGGCATTGAGAGATGAGTTTTCAATAGCCAAGGATTTGAATATTACTAATTATGAATTTAAAGTAGATGCTACTACCATTATTCAATTTATGTCTCCTGCTGAAGTCTCTAACATGCATTTATTCTCTCTATTGATGAGTGTAGAATGCTCCTCCACATTATGACTTTTTAAGTCACTTACGCATGATTGGTAAGTGTAGAATGCTCTCTACCGTATGAAGGCATGTATTCTGTAAAGGAAACCGGAATGCTGATGTGTTAGCCCTAATTGGAGGTAACTTCCAACTTGACTCATCTACCGATGATGTTGTATCAGTTCATAATATATTTTTTATGTAGTACTCCTCTTAGCTATTTAAATTCTCTTAACTAGCGACATGCAAGGATGTACTTTATATCGAACAGTATCCTAATTTTGGATTAATGATATATATGCAACCCTGTCTATTCAGCCATAAGCCCACAAATATGAGACGGAAAACAAAGTGCAAATTTGATCCATCACCTTCTCAGAATGAAGCATCCATTACACCAGAAAACAACCAATTTCCGAACCCTTACAAAGTTCTTTTAATTATATCTTATTACTTATAAAAAAAACCTATGGTTTTACAATCTCTTGAGACTTTTCTTTCTAGCATCCATTTTCTTCTTGTCTGCCGGGACTTTCGACAGACCTTCCTTCTTAGGAGCAGTTCCCGATATTCCTACAACGGCGGTTCCACTAACTCCAGTTTCAGTTGCCGGAACTATAGGCTGCTGCTGCGGCTGATGGTCTGGATTGTTGCCTCCTTTTGTCGATGACGGAGCGAGTGGGGATGGCAAGGATAACCCGGCACCACTTGCTGCATTTTTCTGCTCGATATTCAGAACCGAGGTGTTATGCTGCTCCACGTTCAATGCTGTAGTTGACTCGCAAATAGCTCCTGATTTGAACTTCGGTTTTGGTTTCGCATGGATTCCAGTATAAAGCCTGTGTTTTTAAGAACAGAAGATTGTGAGACTTGCATTTTTGGTGGGCAATTCCAATTGAATTCCTTTAAGAATGCATCAATCATACCATCTTTGGACCTTCCTATTTCAATCTTAAAACTAAGAAAACAATAACGTCAAATTCTGCTATTAGACCCTGTACTTTACAAAAATTGTGGACTTAGTACCTGTACTTTAATTTGATTGATTTTAGTCCCCGTACTTTTCAAATTTTAAAATTTTAATCCTGACCCAATGGTAACAATTAATTATGTCTGGTTAAATTATGTCATTAGCCCTGTATTATGCCTAAAGTTATAGATTTAGTACAATTCACCAATTGGATCATTATTAGTGGCTATATTTTTTAATTTCAAAATTTTATTCTTAATGCGAACGACAATCATTAAATCTATTAACTAATTTTTTTGTGAATAATATGTGAAAAATAACAAACAAACATAGCATTACACATATGATAATATATTTGACACATTAAATTTAAAAAATAACAGAACTTAATGAATTTAATAGTTGTCATTTAGTTAGGACTAAAATTTTCAAATTCTAAAAGTACATGTATTAAATTCACAACTTAGCAAAGTACAAAGTCTAATAGCAGAATTTGACCAAACAATAATGGGTCCACTTTGGTACCATGGTTTTTTATTTGCTCACTTTAGTCTTCGAACTTGACAGATGTAACAGTTTAATTATGCCACGTCACCTGAAAATCACACCAAACTTTTACATTTGCCAAGTTCAAAAACCAAAATGGACCTAGTTGCCAAAATTTAGGTACCAAGTGGACCTAATTGCCAAGTTTAAGGACTAATAGCTATATTAACCCTATACTATACTATAATCTAGTATCTGTAGGGCACAATATACCACAATATTTGAAATCTTGACTGTCTGGTCGTAGAAAAAGTCAAACAATTAAAGTGGTATTACCCGAAAGCAAAGCCAATGGATTCAGCCAAGGTTAGCCGAGTTTATGTCCTTCCAGCTGAAGGAATTTCTAATAGAAACAACAAAACAACACTTTGTCCTGTTCCAAATTCTATCGCATTTAATGTTCTACGGTTCCACATCGTGAAATATTAAACGAATAACGTATAAAGGTGTTAGATATAGAGATGGGTTAGGCAAGCCTCACCTGGCATGTCGGGCATACTCGTCATAATTTTCAAGCAGCAGCTTGCCAGCCTGTTCATTTAGTGCAGATTCTGGATATGGCTCAATCAATAAACACCTAACTATCTGCAGTGGCATTGATTGGTGCCAAGTAAAATAAAAGACATGATGAAGCCGTAGAATTAAAGCTGAAATACTAAATGAAATTCACAATTCTCGGGCAGATCTTATCAAACAAACTGATAAAAAGAGATATATAGTATAAAGTCTACAGTTCAGTGGAACTTACAATGAGTACATGTCGTAATCCAAGACTTGGATTCCAATCCTTTTTTAGTGTGTTTACACAAATTTCACCATTGGGTGCAATATTTGGATGAAAAATCTTGGTCAGAAAGTAGCCTGCAGTACAGATGGACTTCAGATATTCAGTATTGCACAAAATAAAAAGGTTAAATTCTGCTATTAGTCCCTGTACTTTGCAAAAATTCTAGATTTATCTCTGTACTTTAATTTGATCAATTTAATCCGTGTTTCACAAATTCGTCAATTTTAATCCCTGTACTATGCATATAATTGTAGATTTAGTCCATAATCTCCAATTGGATCATTTTAAGTCCTTAATACTTTTCAAAATTTGAAATTTCAATCTTGACACAATGACAGTTGTTAATAACTGAATTTTTAGCAAGTAATACTTTGAAATTACAAGCTGGCATGTCATTACACATATAATAAAATGCTTGTCACATCACATTCTGAAAATAGCAAAACTTAACTGAATGAATTTAATGGTTATCATTTGGTATGGACTGAAATTTTAAAATTCGAAAAGTACAGGGACTAAAAACAACCAAATTATAGGGACTAAATCCACAACTTTTGCAAAGTACAGGGACTTATAGCAGAGTTTAACCAAAATAAAACAGTTTTTTGACATATGGTATCACCATAATGGCTTAAAAACAGACCGAAACAAAAATTGCAAGCAATGAAGTTGAGGAAAATTAAAAACCTGACATACCTTTCGGAGGAGAATGAGGGAAATCATGAGACAGTAACAACTTCATACGGAAAACACCATTTTCATATGGAGTCCCAGCTGCAAAGCCAAAAAAATTATCAGTATCAAAACGTAACAAGCATGCCACAAAGGAAATAAATATGTTCGGACAGAATTATGTGCCTGGCCCTTCAATGTCAGCATAAATGATCGAAAAGTCATCATCATTTACACCCACTTTAATGCCTTCTGGAGGTGATTCGTCAAGACCCTTCAATTCCTTTGCCAGTTGCTTTATAACATTTGGTGGAAGATTTTCATTGGTTGCCTAACAAAAACACAATAGATTGAAAGAAGAAACCACACAATACACACACACAGAGATATATAGGACCTTCTTTTTGTTTTCTTTAATTCGAAACTATATACAACAAATAAAAACGTGTGACCATCAACCTAAGAAAGAACGAATTAATCTTTTCCAACACCACAGTCAAAAGATGCAAACAGTGTAAAGCAAACCGCATAAAATTACCATGCTAAGGAAGAACAAGAATCCTCGAATGAAGGCTCTGAACCTAAGTAAGAACACGTCCCCAAAAGTTCACCGACTTTTGCACTTATTTACAGCGAGAAAAGTGAAAATTCTGCAACTCCAAAACAATTAAACAACACATTAAACAAAGAATCAGAAAATAAAGCTAACATTTCATACTCCGGATGAAACAAAACAAAATCAAATTCCATTTTGCTTTTTGCATTCAGAAAGACACAACTAGCATCCATAGATTATCAAAAGCTTATATCTGCAGCACAAAATAGATTAAGCAAATATAATACTTATGCCTTACTTTCTATGAAAACCGGGTTTTTCGAATAAGTCTTAACTTCATAATACAGTATGTAGATCGTAAGTGGTAAATCAAAAACAAAATCTGCTTGAAACATGCAGCAAGCGGCTATTCCCCCCATAATCAGCAACTCAAAACTATGAACAAAAAATCAAAAACCCCAAAAGAGAGAAATAAAAAAGGGTTTTTAACCCAACAACTGAATTTCAAAACCAAAACTAAATCAAGTAAAATCAGTGGTTCAACCTCTCAAAAACCCATTTCAAATCTATTTAAACCACGAAAAAAAAAGACCCAAATCAAAGATCAACCAAGAAAAGAATCTCTTTCACATATCCATTTCACCAAGAAAGCATAATCATCGAAAGAGAAAAAGAATCGATCATTCTACTTTTCCTTTTTACCCAAAAGAATATTAAGTTAAACCCCAAAAATTATAAAAAAGAAATGGAAATAAAAAGAATCTGAGATCAAACAAGAATTTGAAAATCGACCCAGAAGAACAAATGGGGAACAAAAAATTTACCTTAGGGCACAAAAGCCTGAGAAGGCGATCTCGATCTCTCTCTTTCTCTCTCTCTCTCTTTCTTTAAGTAGAGAAATGATTGATTGGTTGATTTTGAGGAGAGCTTTTTAATTTATTTTAATTTAAATTTTTTAAAATTTTATTTTAATTTATTTATTTATTTATTCAAAACGATATTGCTGGGCACAGCTTCAGGAGTACTGACCATCAATCAATACCCGTTGTTTGTCCCCACTTTTTTTTTCTTCTTTTTTTAAAAAAAAAGATTTCGAAAAATGTAATTTTTTAAGGAATTTTTATTTGAGAAAACGTATAATTTCGGTTTTCCTTCTTCTACTATGCTAAAATATGAGATTAATCCTTCTAATTGTATTTAAATTGTAGGGTAAACTACAAAAATTTCACCCAACTAATCCTTTAATTCTATTTTTGACACTCAATTATTAATTTATTCAATTTAGTCATTCAATTTATTAAAATCAAATATTTTAGCTACTCTATTATTAGTCGCGATTAGACGAGTAACAAAAAGATGACGTTAGTCTTCCCTTATTGACCTAATAATAAATTTAATCCTTCAATATTTAGATATTTTATCAATTTGATCTTAAATCTAAAAAATCAACAAAATTAGTCCTCAATGTTTACAAAATTTTTCTTTTTTAGTTCTAATTCAAAAAATTCAATAAATACAATGTCATAACAGGGCAAAGCCCAAAAACTCAATACGATTAACAAACTTGAACCTAGGCCACACTTTGAGTAGTGAACACCCTTGACTATCAAGCTATTACATGGGATTTTGATTATTTTTTTTCTTAACATAATACTTAGAACTACTGATAATCTAAATAATATAATATATTTCAGTACACTCGAACTTACGTTTTCTTATATTGACCACAATGATCATTTAATCTAAAAGAAAAAGTGTAATTATTAATTTTTAAAACTATTTTAAATGCACAAAATATTGCACATCAATTTTAATCAATCAGATCATCACGAGGAGTGAAAGACATTTTATTTTTTCGACAAATAAGAAAAGGAGATTTTATTTGGGACAGGCCTACACGAGATTCACGGGATGTGATTTATAAACGTGGACTTGTGATAGTTTATGTTTCACGCACCTTCCTCAAGATCGATATGAAAAGCCCTGAGACCTGGCATGTGTGTTTCACACTTTTAAATGCACGTGGAAAAAATATGGAACTGCTCTATCTGTGATAATGAAATCACTAATTAAGCCTCATTTTTCTCCTCGGAAAACCCCCATCCTCTAATTTCAATTATTTTATTATTTTATTCAAAAACTATTTTTACTCTTATATTGTGACTCAATTATTAGTAAAATTATTTTTATCACTCATCTATAAAAATTTATAAAATGATTATTTAATTATTTAATTGTCTTTTTATCACTAACCAATAGTGGCAGCTTTTAAATTAGTTATGATAGTAATTTTATCCTCAACATTTATAAATTATATTAAATTAGTCTTGGTTATAAAAGAATTTAACCCTTAATATTTACATATTTTGTAGTTTAATCTTTTTATAATTTTTATTTTCTTGTGACACTGAGGACTAATTTTAAAAGAATGAGAAAATATAAAATTAGAATCTTAATTTTTTTTGATGTTTCTATTTTTTCCCATCAAATTTAATCGATAATTTTATTTTTTAGTTTTTAAGAGAAAAGTAAAAATATATATATAGTGTGTAAATGTTGAGGGTTAGATTTTTAGAATCAATATTAAATTGATAAAATGTATAAATATTGAGTGTTAAAATTTTAAAAATTAAAAATAATTTCTAAATAAGTAATTGTTTTAGTGATTAATTTTTTATTGAAAATTAAGACTTAAAAGATACTCTTTATTTTATTATTTTTATTGTAATCTTAATTTAAATTTAAGTACTTTTATTGATGAAATGAATCTGAGCTAAAATCAATTCTATAATTATGCTTTACTATAAATTAAATAAAAAAACATATTTTGTGTCAAATGATAAAGAAGATCGATATTTTTTAAATAAGGTCTCGAATTTAAATCCTACAAAATTTGAAAAAATAATGTTAAAAAAATTACCTTGTTTAGAGACTTAACCCTACTTCTACATTTTTCAAACTGGACTGTTGTTGAATTGATCATACCATTAGTTTCCAATCTAACCGATTTGTTCTATATAAAGTAAATAAATTATCAAAATTTCTTTTAAAAAATCTTTAAAAATCATAAAGTTGGTTTGTATGAGTTTAGGTGTCAAATCACTTTTTGCAATTAATATCTAGGTTGGTTCCCAGTCCAATAGGTTTTATCAGTTGAATCGATTCGGTTACAACAACATTGCTCGACTTGACTCCAATTTTAATCGAGATCAACAAATATGAGTGTCAAGCAAAAAAAAAAAAAGATAATATAATTTTTGGGCATTGAACTTGAAAAAAATATAAAAAAGTTTGATGATGTGGCATTTAGAGATTGTGCCACATAATCACATTTAGTGTTTTAATAAGCAAACCAATGGTTGAATAACTCAGACCACTAGTTCTTGATTCAATCAATTCGACCACCGGATCAACAATAATTAAATTCTTATAAAATCTAAATATTTAAAAAATGGTTCAACTATCGATTTTATTTTTTTGTTTTTTACCAATTTCAAGCAATTGTTGAGTTAATCAGTTCAACATTTTTGCTCAAATCGTTATATCAATTAGTTCTAGGTTTGTCCAATTCTGTCTTGTTCCAATGACACTAGGAAAATCATCAAATCTTGATAAAATCTAAGTTTATGGATCAAAATAGATCTAGTTGTCAAATTCAATGATTAAAGAGGACCAAAAAAAAAATACAGGTACTAAAATGGACCTATTTGTTAAGCTCAGGGGCTAAAAATTATATTATCCAGGAAAAAAAAATTAAAAGTAAAGAATAAGGGCAACCATCGTAAATTATGTAATGATTGAAGGGTACGTAGGGAAGGGAGTTTTCTTGAGCGGAGGCGGAGCGTTGTTTGCTTTGCTTTACTATTACTTTTAGGCAAGGCGGGTTTAAAAGGAAAAAACAAAAAAGTTTAATTCTGAATTTCATCCCTTTATTTTATAAAAGTAGAGAAATTATCTTTCTATTTTAGTTTGTTACAACTTGGTACTCATACTTTATTAAAATCGAGAAATTAGTCCAATTGAGGTAACATTGTTAAACATCGATATTAAATCGTTAGCTTGGAAATTAGTAGCTCAACAACTTATATACAATTAACAAATTTATATGCAATAAATTAGCAAAAAAAAAATCAGTAGTTCAATCTCAATTATTTACTAACAAATAGACTAACATCTCGATATTGGTAAAACAAAAGGAACAAACTCTAACAAATTTAAACCGATGAACTAAATTCTCAATTTTCATAAAATAAAGGGATAAAACTCAATATTGAACATTACTTTTTATTATTCGAAATAAAAGGTCCCTAAACTTTTTTATCCATATTTCTCCTTAAACTTTGCAATTTTTACCACATTAATCTTGAAACTTAACAACTTTTCTCAATTTTTTTTTAAATTTAGGTAACAATGTGTCACAATATCTTAGTGTCACATCATAATTACAATCAATTTCGAAAAAGTTGACAAGTTCAAAAACTAAAGTGGACTCAAAAAAATTTGGGACCAAATTAAAAATAATTACCAAGCTCAAGGACTAAAAATTAGTTTATCCCTATAAAAAAAGTCTTCGGTGAATAGCTTTAGACTGTCGGGACCAGAAGCTTTTTCTCAAAATTTTAAATATATTATTTTATCATTATAAAATAAAATAATTGACAAGTAATTTTGAAGGGCCCCACTTGTTGACCGTTGGAGGGTCCTCCTCATATAGCCGTTACCCTGTGTACTCTGTGCCTATTTTATTTATTTATTCTGTTTACTAAATTATTCCTTTTTATTTTTAAAAAAACAATTATCAATATTTATTTTGTTTTATATTTTTAAAATTATATTTATATTATCAGCACAATTCAAATTAAGAAGCGAATCTTTTTATCTATTGCCGGTGGTTTAGGACAGATTTTTAAATTAATTATATATTTTAAAATTTTAAAATAATAAAAGGTTAATATATCATTTAGTATCCAAATTTATTTTTATGTTCAATTTGGTATCTAAGTTTTTTTTATTTTAGTTTGGCATCTAAGCTTGGCTTTAACGTTTATTTCGGTACCTAGACTAAATGGTATAATGTGATCCAATGAATATTTGACATATCTTCTTTAATAAGAAAACATCGATTTAAAAAAACTCAATCAAATTGAATATTGGACCATAATGTTATATTAAAAAACAATGTTAAAATATTTAAATCTATAGATGGTAATATTATAATATTGATTTATTATATTTAGTGTAATATATCTTTCATTATTTATTATATAAAAAAGTTGAATTATTTTTATAATTTTTAAATTATTTGTTGAGTTCACATATAAGATAAAATAGTGTTATGTCAACATGAAATATACGTGGATTGTCATACGAGTTGTTACACCAATATCGTTAAATATTAATGTTTTAGTCAATATTTTCGCTTTAAAAAATAATTTAATTATATTTTAAAGATTAATGATTAGGTTTAATTAAAAATAAAAACCAAATTCACAAAATATTTAAACATTAAAGATTAAATTTATTATTATACTTTTATTTTATGAACCTAAAAATAATATATATTCATTATTTACTTGTCAACATCATAGAAATAGAAACATATTTTTTTGTAAAATAAAGAATTTGAGCTTTTCTTCGATGAAACATGACTTGGTAATAAGGTTAAGCTTGAAAATTTTAAAAATTCATATTCGAGCCCCATTCTGTATAAATAAAGTGTGAATTTATATATCGTAACGATTAATTTTGATAGAAATTATACGAATATATTAATTATAATTATAATTTCACTTTATATATTATATTGATTGATTATGTTCTTACTTACACACAAATATTGCATTGATTGTGATTATAATGATTTAAAAAATCTAAAATTTGATTTAATGATAAATTTGGCCACTAACATTTACATGCTTTGTCAAAATGGCCCTAATTGTATTTTTGAGCCTTTTTAGCAATCAACCTTTATTATTTTTCCAATTTTAAACATATTTGATGAAAATACCGTTAAAAAGTTAACAAATTTATTACTTAAGTAACCCAATAAAATAATTACATGTGAAAAATAATAAAATAAATAAGTAAATAAAAATAACTCTTAATTTAAAGAAAATAAACTTAATTATCTAAAGAAAAATTTCAAAATGAATCCATACATTTGTTTATCGAGAGATTTTAAAAGATAATTAATAAATCAAATAAAATATTGAATGTGTCCATTCATTTTAAAACATTTTTAGATAATTTTTCTTTAAATTAAGAGTTATTGTTTTAACTTAATGAATTATTTATTTTATTGTTTTCACATATAATTATTTTATTGGGTTATCTAAGTAATAAATTATATCTCATTAAAAGTATTTCACGTTATGAAATGTCACATCATCCCGTTAAATTTTTTAACGTACTTTTATCAAATCTGTTAAAAAAAGTAATTTGAAAAAAAAAATTGATAGCCAAAATAAATTTAAAAATATAATTAGACTCATTTTAACAAAACATGTAAACGTTAGTCGCCAAATTTATCATTAAACCCTAAAATTTCAACCAATTTTTGGTCAATGGCTTTCCAACAAATATGGATAACTTTGTTTTTGCATATAGGAAATCAGATAACATTACCAAACATGTATTTAGTTGTCATATTAAAAAAAATTTTGATGCCAAATAAAATAAACCATTAATAATTGGATCATCATAATAGAGTTGGTCAAACTAAACTGGTCAAACTCACAAGTAGGTGAGTTATGTTTGGTTGGGAATTTTGAAAATTTTCAAACAGGATATAATAATTTAGTTCGATTTAGTTTGATTTTCGTTTTTAAATATAAACTTTGGGATTTATATTTTAAATTTTTTGATAAAATGAATTTTGTTTTAAAATTTCGGACATTATTTTAAAATCTTTTTCATATTTCAAAAAATAAAATTTTAAATAAATAAAATATATCAATAAATCTTATATAATATTTTTTGATAAATTATTATACGAGGGTTTTAAGTCATATTCACTATTTTAGATATAATTTCTTTTACATTATAAAAAATATATTATAAATCAAATTTAAAAAATTAGTTTAAATCAAATAACTTTAAAATAACCATAATTTTTCTAACTTATATTTTAAAACGGTTCAAATACCATAATTCGATTCTACTTACAATTTCTCGATTATTTTCCACAAGCATTTTTCTAATTCGATTTATGAATTTAGATTATTTTAAATATAAGTTTAAAAGATAGATTTGGACAAAAAAATAAAACATGTTTTTCAAGCATTGAGTAAAATATTTTCAACTCAAGCCCGACCTAAACCAAATTTGCAAAAAGATATTTGATATTTTCTCACTATTTTGTTGTCATTTTACCATTTTATTGTTATTATTTGGTTATTAGATAACTCTTGTCTTATTATTAATTTTATTGTTGTTTTAAAGACATTTGTTTATTAAATTAAACCTATTTTAGTGTTATTTAAGTATAAATAATTTTTAAATTTATTTTCAATTTGTTGGAAACATTTATTTTAATGTTTTTAATGTTTTTAAGCTATTATATTTTTTACTTTTTATATAAAAAATAAGATAATTTTTTAATACGGGCTAGGCTGAACTTAGGAAAAAATTTAAGCCTAAGCCTATCAAACCACCCTGACCCAGCTTAACCCATAGACTGATCTAATCATAACATCAAATATACATTTTTTTTTCTACTGTAATAATTACTTTTACTTTCATGCAATGTCACAAAAACCCCCCTAAACGTAGAGAGAAACAAGCAGACATATAGAATGTTTACAGAAAAACTTAGCCTATACATACGTGATTTAATCAGCATTTCTGCTAATGTTTCCATGTTAGAAGTTCTAGAAAACTTCATTACAAAGTAATAGTATTTGGGGGGACCTGTAATGTTAAAAGCAGAAGAGGGGGGCAGAAAGGACCATTTTGTGCAAAGTTCAGCAGAGCCACAAACAGAAACATTCATATGCCTTCATATCCTGTAAAAATCATTTGCCCGAATCATACAGCAGAAATACATTCATGAATTACATCATGTAATATGAAAGTGAAGATTATAAAGGCAACTCATACTTTGACTAGTTGGAATAGTAAAGTTATTCATGGCCATCTAACCGAGGCAAGAAAGGGAAAGAAACGGATGCAAACACTTGAAAATGATGGGGAAAAAAGAGAGGAAAAGATAGAGGTGCTTCTACATGATAGCACACAAGGTGCAGTCGAGGCACTAGAATCCTTACATTGCCTTGGGCGTAGACAAGGAGGGGACAGACAGGGGTCTTCGCCCCCCAAAATGATAAATCTCCTATTTAGTCCCTTCGAATTTTGTTAAATTACATATTAGTATAATGGTAAAATTGCACTTTGCCCCCTTTAAAATTTATAATTCATCCCTGCCTCCCAAAGCAAATTTCTGGCTTGACCCCTCTAAGCGCCATGTATTTGTGTGAGTGACCTAGTTTATCTATAAAACATGCAAATTCTTATATTGCTTGATTGGCATGATTTCTTAATGGTCCATGTCTATTGTTGAATACTAAAATATTGGAAAGAGATTGATACTTCCCTCTCTTATTAGTAAAGGTCTAATGAGAAAAGCAAATAAAAGAAATCGAAGAGAATTTAAATCGGGCAGGCTTTTTTTCCTTTAATTTAAATATTTTTATGCCTATCTTGTTAGTAGAAAACCACACCAAGGAAATTAAAGAGAACTTTGGCACATCCGCATCATTGAGCACTTCTAATACTCCTAAATGGTTCAAGTGATCTTTCCTTAATCCCTGATCAGTTTAAACACACAAAAGCCTTTGAATCACAATGATAGCAATCTTCATCTAAATCTTAAGAAATAATATTTGATACATTGACTTTAGAGTTTTAATTCCGCAAAGGGATTTAAGAAACCGTCATGTGTCTTATTTATTTTTTAAATATCAATTAAGAACACTTGGCTGTTTTTTAACCCCACTTATGAAATTACACGGGTTATGTGACAACAAAAGCATTAGGTGCCAAGGGAATAGAGATTCTTAGTCAGCATTTGAACTGATTCAATATTCACAACGATAAAGTTCCAAGGAAATAAAGAAATTCTTCGGACAAAAAAAACAGGAGAGAAATAAAGAAATTCCAGTGCTGTTGGAACCAGACCAGGAACTGGCCGATATACTGGTCTGGACAAAGCGATTGAACTGCTCAAAACTGGTAAAAAGGAAATCGAGACAACAAACCGACGGTTGAACCGTCCGGTTCATAATTTTTTTAAATAAATTTTATGAACTTTTAATTGCTTATTTAATTATTGTTGGACCGGCAGTCAAACCAATCAAACCGGGAACCAGTGGTTTGACCAATTTGACCACCGGTCCGGTTTTTAAAACATTCAGGCCACAATTTGATATTGGAAGGAGTCAGGACTTTAGATGGGCTAAAATGGTTACGTAAAATCTTTATTTCATGTCTCATCAAGTTAGAAAGTTAGATTTAACCTTGGTTTGTCTACAATAAAAGCTTCGTTTAAGTTAGGTTTAAGATCGGTCTGTCACAAGTCTAATGCTAGCCAGCTTAACTATCAAATAATTTTCATGGAAGAAATACTACTCGAAAGCAAAAAGTTTAAAGGAAAAAGGGAAGCTAGCACTTTGTCCAACTGAAGATAATGACCCACTACTCTAATCTACAATACTTTGTCAAATCTAGGAAGATCAAGTGTATTTGAGATAACTAACCTTTTGAAAGACTACGCTGTTTTGAATTCACAAGTTGGTAGACCACTAGTAAAAGTAGCCTAAACACTTTGCTGATCCGCAAAGGCACTTTTTTCTCCTCTGGTCTGCTCTATCTGGTGGAACAATGCCGTAGCTATATGTCAACTCAGTCATTGGAGGTATGTGTCTGTAGGCATAAAACACGATATGGAGATCACACTCCTTGCTATTCTCGCGCAAAACTGGCTGCCAGAATACATTCGGAGAGCAGCTGTGGTTCATAAACCGAGCTACATTACCGGCATGTTTTGCATTTATAATTAGAGGAAACGGGATCTTCAGAGTCTCATTAGATGCATTCAAGAAACCTTCCCCCGACTGATTAGTACGGGTTGCATCAAAAATATAATCATCATCGTTTACGCATCTGAGCTCCTCTGCACTAGTAATATCAGTTACCTCCCCTCCATATTCACAAATAAAAGCCCCGGAGCGGATAGGATCCCATGACCTTAGACCCCAACCTTTATCTTTAGTTTTAAACACTTCTAAACGAATTTTCAGACCACTCTGACATACCCTATTCTTGCAATTAGGAGGGCATATGCATGAAGAACCACACTCATGTATCAACGGTTTTTGGCTGACAAGAACCCCATTTGTAGTATATGGAAGATTACCACCATTTTTTTGAATGCAAGGGCAGCTGGAGTTTCCAGCTAGACATCCACCATGGCAACCACAACCAGTTGAAGATTCATTTGAATTTACAGGTTTCGAGTACTTTAGACCAGGATAATATGTGAAATTTGATGGCCACTTTTCATCATCAACATCATTTACAAGAGAAACAGGTATACTTTCTGCCCCAGAAGTAAGATCATGCGATATAATCCCAACTCTAGCAGTACTGCCATCCTTCCATTGCTGAACAGATTTCCACACTGTGTATGCTTCAGGCTGCCCGGATAACCTAACTAATTTGTACTTAAATACATTGCAACCAGACTTCCCTTTGTCCACCCATGATTCCTGGATTTTATAAAGACCATCATAAACATAAATCTTTCCAGTTGGATTTGCTATATCTTTTACACCACGAATCACTCGAACCTCATTACCTCGGTGCAAGCTCTTCTCTAAAGCAAGATTGCCCCGTTCAAGCTTCTGATCAGTTATTTCCATGCCTTTATTATTAATATTGCCACCTTGACCACTATAAACCAACACATCAGCATCCTCCGAATTGTCCTCATATCCTCCAGATGAGACAATACTAACTGCTACTGGCTCTTCATCTTGAGAGACCTTGAGGCCCATGTAATCAATACCAGCCATAATTGGAGCATGTAACCCAACCAAACACATCTCCATCCTGAAAAAGAAAATATCTCCAACTTCCACACCAGGCACAACACCAATTCTCTTCTTCACATTGGTTCGAATCCCTTTGTTCATTAGGATAGTCCCTGCTCTTAAGTCAGGCCGTCTAGTTACTCCTGGAGTAGATTCCTTTGAATCCTCAATCTGAGAAAGCTTTCTTCGGAGCAAATCATAGATCATGCGTATATATCCTACCGAATCCTTGTCACCATCGGCTCGCTTGAATGTATCAAAATCCATGAGATTAAACGACTCAACAATTTTATCAACCATAGCATCTACATCCACATCGGAGGAAGCAACATTGATATCCTGGCCACTGCCAGCTCGCGCCCTCTTCGGAATCCTTTTCTTTTTGGTGGCAGCCTTGCTAGAATCTTCGCCATCATTTACATGAACCCAATCACTATAACCCTCTTCTTCTTCATACTGCGATGGACCGGGATTTCTCGAACTCCGTCCAGAAGACCCAGCATCTCCATTTGCTCCACTCCTGAATGAATTGATAGGAACCGCCGGAATGGAACCATTGAACCCAAAAGGCATAGGAGTTTGCATGTTGTGAGAATCCGGGTAACCCGAAAACGGGTAGAATGACGCAAAACCAGGGGGGAAATGACCAGCAGGAGGTGGGCACATAAAAGGGGAAGAAGCTTGGGGATGGGAAAATGAAGGGAAACTAGGCGTTGAAGGGAAAATAGGAGCCAAACATCGCAACGGCGGCACATTCAAAACCCTAGATTTATCTACATAGTCTTGCCCATCGTCGTCTTCCATATCACACAAATCAAATTGATCGACACTTCGATTCTCAACAATTTAGAGAACCCTAAACTAATTAAAGTTCCTAAAATCTAAATAAAGGCAACGCTAATAAATTCAAATCAAAACCCTAGGTTTATGCACCGAGTCTTCCCCACCGCCGTTTTTCATTTCATACAAATCAAATTGATTCGTGACTTCGTTTTCTCAACGATTTGGAGAAATCTAAGCTAATTAAGTTACTGGAAACTAAATAAAGGCACTGCCAATAGATTAAAAAAGGGGAAATTTTACCTCAAATTCAAAGCAAAAAGCATTGATCAGTGCGAATTCATCCCATTTTCATGAAAAAAAGTGAAAACCCATTACTGAGAAAAAAGTATATCTCCAAACCCACGACCAAATTTGACTGATTAGGTCCGAAGAGACTCGGTTTCGCGAAATGCAGTGAAAAATCCCTGAAAATATGCACAAAGAAAGTGAGCAGTGAGCAACGAGTGAGCTGGTGCAAAAGCTAAAGCACTCCCTCAATGCAAAATTTATTTTTTAAAAAAATGGGATAATATAATTTTTGCCCCCTAAACTTAGCAATTAGGTCTACTTTCATACTTATTTTTATCCAATTTAATATCTAAACTTAGTAACTATATTCATTTTGGTCCCTAAACTTTAAAAATACGAAAGTTTGATGATATTAAGATGATTACGTGATTTAATATTAGAGTGTCACATATAGTATTCTAATAATCAGACTATTGGTTTTCGATTCAATCAGTTTGATTGGTTTAACTACTAAATCAACAATAAATAAATAAATAATTAAAATTTTAAAGAATAAATTGATTCAACTTGTTCAACTACTGGTTTTTGTCCCAATATTTGAGTTTTACCAATTTTGAGCATTTTGTTTCAATTGGTTCAATCTTTTTGTTTGGACTAGTGTATTGGTCAACTTTCAATCCAGTTGGTCTAATTGATCAATCCAGATATGTTTTAAGAACATCGGTAACATCATCAAGTCTTGATGGAATTCAAGTTCAGGGACCAAAATGAATTTAATTGTCAAGTTCAAGTACAAAAATAAAAAAAAATACAAATACCATTGTGGACTTAGTTGTTAAGTTCAAAAGTCAAAAATTATATTATCTCTATTTTAAATAAATATATATATGTACGTGATATAAAGTATTTCGTTTTATCCTTTTACATTAAAAATTATTTAAAATAATATGAGATATTAAATTTATAAAGTAGAATGTAGATTTAGATAAATATAAATATCAAAGTAAAATAAAATTATTACATTACAAATAGATTAAAAATTTTGTAAGTCATGATGGATTTATTTTCCGGGTACGTGTATATAAATGTGACTTGTCTCTTTTTAGTTTTGGATCTATTTTGTAGGTACGTTTGCCATCTTCACAAATCATGATGGAAAGATAACGGTGTTTGTTGTCGCTGAAACTCCACCTGTCACTAGTAGTTTCTCTTGAAAAGTGGGTGGTTACTCGCCACTTTGGATTATTCGAGACTGATTTCCTTATCGTATTAAATATTTGTAATCGCTCCAGATACGTCATGCTTTAGTTGTGACATAGTCAATTGTTAATGTGCCATAATATTCTATTGATGCTGAAACTGAAGTATTTGTTGTGTTAATGGAACTTATACTTCATCACCTACGACAAATATTTGTTACTTTTTTCCTCTAGATTGTATGACCTCATTCACAGTTTGAATTAATGAATTTCCTTTAAAAAAAGTACAATAAAACTAAAATTTAAAAATTGAACTAAACAACCGCACATGACTAAACTCAAATACCAGTGCATAAAATTATGCATAGTGAATCTCAAGCCTGAGTATTTAGGAGAAGACTTCGTTGGCTTAGTACTTAATTTTAAAATTATCAAATATATATTCACCTTTTAACACAAATAAAATAAAATATAATTATTTAAAAAGTAAATTAAGTAAATAAAACAAATTTCTCTGTTGACACATTTCTATTAAATGTTTAAATTTTTTAAAAAACAATTTATTTGTTGGCATTATATGCTCATTTTAGTAAAAAAATAGATTTTTTTATTTAGGAAAATAGATCGCTTCATTATTTACGTGGTAAAAGTAAAAAAAACTCATAAATTTACAAATAAATATATATTTTACTAAAAATGACATACTTTCCTAAATAATAAAAATCGTTCTAAAATTTTTTTACTAAAATCAGCATATATATATATATATATATATATATATATATATGTAATTTTAACTTATTTGTTAGCGTAAAGTACAAATTCTTTAAAATTACCCAAAATCTTCTTTATTTTTATTCACATAGTTTTACCATACAACCCTCCAAAAATTGAACCATCTAATATTAATATATTATTGATATTTGAGTTTACTTTTAATATACAATTTGGTATTTAAGTTCGACTTTAATGTTCAAATTGACACTTAGAATAAATAATATCACGTGGCCCATTGAATATTTAACTCATGTGCTCTAATAAAAAGAACATAAAGTACTTAATTGGGACAAAAAATTAAGTATCAAATTAAATATTGAAGTCAAATATAAATATTAGGAAAAAGACTCAAGTATTAAATTGAATATTGAAGTTAAATACAAATATAAGATAATATATTAACTTTTTTATTAAAAATTATATATGTTTTAAATTTTATATTATTAAAATAATATTGATATATTTTTATAAATATGTTAATGCCCGTATTGCATGATTTTCATATATGTATGTTTTTTTAATATACTTAATTTTTAATATTTTATTTATCTTGTGAAATTTCAATAAAATTTTAATTATCCAAAAAATAATTAAAATATTAAAATTTTAAAATAATACATTTTAAAATATCTTGAAAGTTTTAAAATTGTTCATTCCCATTGAAATTTAATTAAATATCAACAACATTATAATAATATAAGAAATGAAAATTCCAATCTTTAAAAATAAAATTTGGAAACAAATTTCTAATACACACAAACTAAGTGTACTTCTAATCTTTTTATGAATTTTGAGATAGTTACAACTCTTTATGGGTCAGTTTGAAGTTCACTCGAAGAATGAGATGATTTGAATAAAAATATAGACCCAACAAATGGGTTTGAATAACAAAATAATGTTCATTTAGAAAATGGGCCAAGTTTCGAGTAAAGACTTTTTGGCTTGAGCTCAGCTCGTCTTGAATCTACAAAAATAAAAATAAAAATGTTGTTTTCTTGTTGTTTTTTATTGTTTTGCTGCTATATTATTGTTTTCTCACTATTTTGCTATCATTTTACTATTATGTTGTTACTATATTGTTGTTATTGTTTGGATATTATATAATTCTTATTTTATTGTTAATTTTGTTACTATTTTAAAGGTATTTGTTTGTAAAATTGCACTTATCTCAGTGTTATTTAAGCACATATATTTTTAAATTTATTTTCAAATTCTTTGGGAGACATTTATTTTAATGTTTTTAGTATTTTTGATGTATTATATTATTTTTATAAAATATTATATAAAAAATTGAATATGGTCCGGCCGAGCTCAAAATTTTAATATTTTTATTTACATCGGGCTTGACCAAAATATTAGATCAATTTTTAAGGTAAAGTCAAATCCAAACTTAACAAACATTCCTAAAATTTTAATTGAGCTAGAATTCAACCTAAACACCTCTACTTCTACTGCATGCTAATGAGATTTTGGCATTATTGTTAAACAACAAGGCATTAAGCTTTTCTTTTTGAAATAAAAATAAAAATTTTGAATAATTTAAATGATTATTTTAGAATTTTTTAAAGTTAAAGTAATCAAAATGTTAATTTACAGTAGTTTAATGACGTTAGGTGTAATTTACCCAAAGAAGAACCCTCTCTAAACTCTCCCTGGCTGAAGCTTTAAAAATGGTTCTTCTTACTTCACAAACTTCCTTTTTCTTTCATCTTTTTAGCCCAAAAATTAAAGGAAAAAAATAGAGGTAGAAGATTATGCCTTCATTTCCACAGCCTGGCTCTGTTACCATCTGCGAAATTAACAGAGATTTGGGTATCTCTTCTTTATGTTTCTTTTTACTTTGTTTTTATGGGTTTTTTCCCCTTTTGTTGCTTTGTTTCAATGGTTAACACCAGTAGTATTAATCTGCAGTTACAGCCGATGCCCTTTCCGATAGTGAAGCTAAGGATACTTATGGAAAGCTTCTTGTACGTCATTAATCGATTAACATTTTTTTTATTTAAAAATATATGAAAGAAAAAAAAGATTGGGGTATCAAACTTTGGGGATTTTACAGGGAATGGTGTTCAATCCAGTTCCGTTTCAATCCTTAGAGGATACCACGCAACCTCCACCAGCTTCAAATGCTGCCGTCTCTCAACCCAAAGGATTTGTATGATTTCATTTCACTTCCTTTTTTCTGTTAGTGTAATTTTTGGTTTTTTTTTAGTAGGTTTTCACTAAGCAAAGAGATCTTATTGCAGGGAATGATAACTTCCTCCCTCAAACACATTTTTCTACCCAATGATGTGAGTTTATCATTTCCTTGTTGATTTATATGTGTATGCATTTTCTCAGATATACATATAGTGTTGGTTTTAGCATTTTATTGGTTGTTAATTGGTGAGCCTGAATGACGGTTTAAGTTGCCCAGTATAATCTAATTTGTTATTTAAAGAAGAAAAAGAATCTTCCATAGTATGACTAATATGTCATTATGATATATATGCGCGCTCGTGTATTTGTCATATATTGCCACAGTATGTTACTCTTTATTGGACTGGCCTGTGTGTGTATCCATGGAAAATTCTGCTAGTGGCTTGTTTAGTCTCCATGAGCAAGGTTGAATAGGTAATACATACCCTTAAGGTGTAGTAAAATAATAATAAAAATAGGACATGTGGCAGTTTTTTTAACTCCTTTGTGGAATTAAAAGATTGTATTGCTGGTGTACCGAATTCGAACCCTATATATATGTGTGTGCGTGTATAGTGTGAAGCGATTTGGCAGTTTTTTTACTCCATTATGGAGTTAAAAAATTCCATTGGCAGTGTACCAAATTTGAACCCTATATGTGTCTGTGTGTGTATAGTATGAAGCAATTTGGTAACTATATTAGGGTACCTATTTATCTTAATCATAATATTTGTATTGGATACTCTAGAAAATGTATGCTTAAACATAGAATTAAAAGAGAAGATGGTTTTTAGTATTTAAGTCTGCAGTCTCATTTGATAAGTTGTATAGATTGATTTGTTACCAGAAGTTGCTCTCCAAGGTGTGAGCTGGCATCAGCACAAACATATACTGGCATTTATATCCGGTTCTAATCAGGTTACGGTTCGTGATTATGAAGATTCAGGTGAGCAACTTATTATATCATTCTATGCAGAGTTTTGTGTAACTTAGTTTTTTATTTTTTGTTTGTTTGTCTCCTAGTTCAGTTTGTTTTGTATTGCTTGAGTTTATCACTTTTTGATGCATACAAGTTTTGTATAATTTGAACAGCAGGGAAGGAGCCTTGCATTTTAACAAGTGAGTCACAAAGAGATGTTAAAGTTCTAGAGTGGAGGCCAAATGGTGGAAAGTCACTTTCTGTGGCATGCAAGCAAGTATCCTGATTTTACAAACTGTTAACCTTTTTTTTCTCCCCCATTTATGTCAAATATTTTTGATATTTTCTCAATTATTTATGGGACTTCAGGGGTGGAATTTGCATTTGGGCGGCATCTTATCCTGGGAATGCGGCATCAGTTAGATCTGGTTCTGCTTCATTCTTGGGGGCACTCTCTAGAGGTTCCGGGACTCGGTGGACTCTAGTGGATTTTTTTCGAAGTTCTCATGGTGAACAAATAAGTGCACTTTCTTGGAGTCCAGATGGAAGATATCCTTACTGATTACTCATGTGATATTAGTATTTTATTGCTTTAATTCATTGATGAGGTTGTGCTTGGGAGCCAGAACTAGGAGTGAGAAGCATTTATTAACTATTAAAAATGTATTGTATTCCATAACATTTTGATACATATTTGGCCTCTGCCTCGTATGAAAGCTCGTCATTCTCAATTTGGGATGTTGCTCAAGGTATATATATATATATATAACTTTGTTCTCCTGAGCTACTTTTAAGTTCAAGTTAATAAGATTAGTAACCTTTTGATGACCCTCCCTCTTATTTGGAGCATATTTGTTCATGAGAAAGAAACTTAGTTGGGAGTTTGGATAGGCTTGATTAGTTTTGCTTTTTAAGTCTTAAACTTATGATTGTAAGTTAAAAGCTATGGACTTTCTTTTTCCTCCAATATCTGCAAATATCAGGTGCTTTTTGGTTTATTTGGTTGAGATTGCAGGTTTGAAGTCTATTCTCTTATGCATGTTTTATATTTATGGTTTAGTTGTTTTTTTTAAAGTTTTGTGCTTATTTGGTTTCTTAAATAGCTTCATAATTGGAGAGACTAAATTTTCATTGAAGTTGTTGTATTTGGTGTGCTAGTTGTGATTGGATTACGAATGCTAGGATTTTGGTTTATATATACATATATAGTCTCTCGTGCATTTGCTTGTGATGTTAATGTACTGGATCTTACGCGTGGTAAAGGTGCAAGCAAGCTTAGACTGGCAGAGCTTATGGCAGTTTGTAGAAAAAGCAGAGAGTTATGGCTTCATGTACAGGCTAGTCATTGGATAAAAACAAAGGCTAAACCTTAGATGTGATTCCTAAGGAACCCCAGCATGAAGCATATGGGCATATGTATTCAATTTCCTCTCTTTCCTTTATAATTCAGAAAGCTGCCATAAATCCTAATGACCTATCTGTCGTAGATCATCCTTCCCTCAATTTGTTATTTGAACATACTCATTTTTAAATAGAGTTGTTGTTATTATTATAACAAGTGCAAACTTACCAATCCTCTAAGACTCCATGGTCAGTTCTCTTGAACTCAATCTTGTGTGCAAACTACTGTTCAAGGTGGTTGGAAAGTAACAATATATAGTAATATGGGGCATCTAGATACTTGCTTGTCAGATTTGAAAGATGATGTGCCATGCTGTAAAAGGATACCTTTTGCTTTTCTTCGTTGACATCCTTCAATGACCATCATCATATTCATACTGTAAAAATATATATGTAATATATTAATTCTTATCTCATACTGTAAGCAGGTTGCTTAAAATATAATTTATACTGTCATCTTAAATATACATTCATGTTGATGTTATTTCTTTAGAGATTTTAGTCACGATTTTGGATGGAATTTGCAGGTACTGGGACTCCCATTCGACGGGGATTAGGAGGAACATCAGTGATTAAATGGTCTCCAACTGGAGATTACTTCTTTTCTGGAAAATTGTATGTACCTGACAGGTCTCCGAAGTTTATGTCTAATTCTGATAAAAATGTCTGCTAATGCCTCTATCATGTTGCAGTGATGGAACCTTTTATCTTTGGGAGACAAACACATGGACTTCTGAACCGTGGTCTTCAGCTAGTGGTTTTGTCACTGTAAGTAATATTATTTTTTAAGTCATTGAACAATATTTATTAAGGTTAAAGTTTGCAAGGTGTAGAGATATTGTCAGATGGCTGCTTGCGTTATGACTACCCTTTTTTCATTTTATTTTATCTGTTCAAGTTTTCTTGGTTGTAAGTTTTAAGGTGATTTGCCAAAAGGATCGTATTTCCACTTTTTATTCTTCAAACTTAAGCTTTCTAGTATGGAATTGAAAACTGTAGGGTCAAATCATATGTTATGAGTTCATCTTTCCCTAGAATTTTTCCTCATCATTTGGAGTGTAAATGTTTGAACTTACCAACGGTTGACTTCTCTCTCGTTATTGTCCTGAAGGTTTTACGTCCTAACAGTTATTGATGCATCAATTTAATCAGCTTGTGTGGTTCTCATAATTTTATCATTTCAAAAAAAAATTCAGTGGATGATGCTGACATGACATTAGATTTTACCTATTTAAGGTTTAAGTGATCAATCACTTGTTGTTATCAGGTTGCAACCTGGGATCCTGATGGTCGTATGGTCCTGCTTGCTTTCTCCAAGTCTTCAAAATTGGGTTCTATACACTTTGCATCAAAACCTCCATCATTGGGTATGTTTGCTATCCATCAACTCGTTCTTTATAGTGGAATAAAAACTTGCTCTTGGTTATGTGGAATGAACAGAAATTGAAAAGGAAAAAGGAGGGGGGGGGGAGAAAATACAGTTTGTTACAATGGTTTTCTTTTTTCTCCTTTTAATTAAGGCCATTTCACTGCAAAGACAAGCTTACCTTATTCAATTTTAGATTTTAACTCGTGTGAAAATAAGATAATTGCATGACATGATAAATTGTCATTTCCTTCCCTTTCATTAGTTGAACAAGGCTGGTAATGTATGCCTCTTTTCTCTTTGCCTCTTGCCCATCTACCCCTTGAGGGACCGAAGGTATCCAAATAAGGTGAAATTCTTCCCACTTTTCGTCACCCTTCCCTCCTCTCCTTCCCTTCTCCTCAAGGTTCCCGAACATGGAGTTAACAAGCTTTTGAAACTTGGTCTTCTATGGGTGACATTGAGGATTTCCCATTCAATAGTTAACCTTTTTCTCTTGAAAACAGGAATAAGAAAATTCCTTTACTTACAACCTCTTTGTCCATGTCCCCTCTCACCTTGCAATGAGCATTCCCTTATGCATGATTTTATATTAAACCATGCTTTCATGTTTTAAATGAATTACCTGTTATCTTTTGGATGTTGTTTATTTAGTTGTTGACGGGTGCATTATTGTGAAAGTGGCGTAAATCTAATTTCTTGTCATTTATTCTCTTCAGATGCCCACTTATTACCAGTTGATTTGCCAGAGATAATATCATTGACAGGCAGGTATGTGAAGTCGGTTTTATGGTTGTGTTAATTTCATTGGGTCCTATGATCTCATGCATAATGTATTCTTCACCTTGCTTGAATTGTCATGCAAACTGTTCTGTTCTCAAATATTTTGTTATGCAGTCAGGGAATCGAGAAGATAGCCTGGGATGCTTCTGGAGAGCGATTAGCAGTGTCGTATAAAGGAGGGGATGATATTTACAAAGGTCTCATTGCAATATATGATACGAGGAGGAATCCCTTGATTTCTGCATCACTAATGTGAGTTTCTGCTTCTCTTATCATACACTTCTGTATACACAGCTTTCATGGAAGACAGAAAAAACCTAAACATACCATTCTCCTTTTCTGGTTTTAGTCATAGATATCACAAGACCATTCCTCGGGATCCATCAGGAGCCGAGTGAAATGATCTAAATCAGATCATTTTCTGTACCCTGCGCTCCCTTTTGATATTTATACTCTTAACAGCTAACCTATATATTTGTTACTGTAATGTGGATTCAGTGGTTTTATACGAGGTCCTGGTGACAATCCAAAGCCAATTGCATTTTCCTTTCATGACAAGTTTAAGCAAGGACCATTGCTTTCGGTGGTAAACTCTCATCATTTCCTCCGCTTTTCTGATTGTTAGATTGTCAATTTTTTGTGGTTATTTGAATCTGTATGATCGGTATGGAATTCAAATCGCGTTATGTATCTTTTTTGTGCAGTGCTGGAGCAGTGGATTTTGCTGTACTTACCCTCTACTATTTCGATCCTAAATTTCTTACGCGGTCAAGGTATTTTCAGGTCTGCCATGTTTATTGACTGCATGATAAATTTTAGGCATGATACATAAACAAACCCTTGAATTTCACCCAGATGAAAATCAAATCTCTTTTATTGCGTTATGAACCCTTAATTCTATTGTAATTATACCCATTAAATTTCAGAGTAAGTGACATTTTGGCTATTAAAAACAAGAGAATTTTGATATTTATTTGGAATGTCTGTCCTTGGATTTTTTGGTTGTTGCCCAGATTTAGTATATACTTATTTAGCTGTGAACATGTTGCTCAAACTTTTCGTTTTTCTTGAAGCACTTTTGTCTGATACACGGATACGAGGATTTGACGTCAAAGGACCCTCCATTTACATGGAAAAAACCTTGGAGAAGTCTCATATCCATATTGGATACATATCCATATCCAACACACTTAAACCCAAGTAACATAAGTTATGAAAGTATGTCACATTATTCGCATAAGATACGAGAATATGATCTCAAAGGACCCTTCATTTAATGAAAAGCCTTAGAAAAGTCTCGTATCTGTATCTGTATCGGATACATATCCATATCCAACACACTTAAGTTCGAGCAACATAAGTTATGAAGGCATGTTACATTATTCGCATATGATATGAGAATATTGTCTCAAAGGACCCATCATTTAATGAAAGGCTTTAGAATACTCTTGTATCGGATACATATTCATATTCAACATACACGTAAGTTTAAGTAACATAAGTTATGAAGGCACGTCACATTATTCACATTATTCGCATAAGATATGAGAATATGACTTCAAGTGACCCTTCTTTCACATGAAAAACCTTAAGAAAATCTCATATCCATATTCGGTACACACTCAATTTCGAGTAACATAAGTTATGCATAAAAAATGTTACTTTTACGAATGATTGCATGAACCAAAAGACAAATGTTTTCGACACATTAAATATTTTACTCTTGTTGCAGGCATTTAGAGGCCAACCTATGTATGGCATTTTTATGTGAAACTGTGTAGATGGGATTATTAGATCATTATACTTGAAAACACAATGGAATTATATTGAAGGGAATCCATATATTTTCCAAATTTTTGCATCACAATATTGATTTTTTTTTTAGTTATTATTTATTGCCTTATTATATTGTTGTTGAAAATTTAACTTTTTAGCTTCATTGTTGACCTTTTATTTTAATGATGGATGAACCTAGTCCGTGACTCCGTGAGTATCACATTTTATTTTATGCAAAAACAAAAGGATTCTAGAAACCTAATCTAAAACAGTTAGAGTGGATAATATCAAATTTATACATGATTTTTTATTTAATATGTAGCTTGATACATAATTTTTTTATATAATTATACATATGAAACTTGAATTGTGATTTATTTCTATACAATGACATTTGATTTTGATTTAATTATACACATTTAAACAAATTGTATCATTATACAAAATTTTAATAAATTGATATGAAAACAATGGTAAATTATTGTATTGTAATGTAATAAATTTAAAATGTTTGAATTCATTTTAAAATTGACCATAAACGTGTTCTTGCAATATTAATTTCAATTTGATTTTAAAACTCGTGATCAGTATTTACACCCTTGATGGGTTTATCGAATGCGAATGTTTAGTTATTGGATTCGCTTCACTAAATATTTTAGGAAACTAAAAAAAAAAAAAAATCATGTATAGAAATGATTCTTTCTTGATAGTATGTTGATTTGAGAAGGTACGTGAAATATTAAAAAGTTTTTAAATAGTGGGGATTAATGTTGTAAAAAAATAATACTTCATAATTAAAACTTGGTTTTTGATAATAATAAAAACTTTACGGAAGTTCTTTCTTGATAGTACTAATGGAAGTAGGGGTGTAAATGAGACATTAGTGCTCGCAAATAACTTAAGTTCGATTTGAAAAAATTTAAATTTAATTTGGTAATTCTGGAGTTGAGCTCGAGCTCGAGCTATCGATCGAGCCAAATTCAAGTTTAACAATGCTTGACTCAAACAGTTCACAAGCCTTGTCGAGCTTTCCATATTTTTATATTATTAAATTGGATTATTGCTTTTAATATATATTAACTCTAAAATTAATTATTGAGTAGAGCTTGAGTAAAAAAATTAATAAACAAATTTAATCGAGAGCTTGATTATGTTTTGAGCTAAGCTCGAGTTTAATAATATTTGGATTCAACTCAACTCGATTTCACCTTAAATGAGAGGAGGAATATGCATTCTAATTGTTTGGGTTTTTTCAAGAGGAATTGATTATACCATTTATGGTTTAAGAAAGATGTGGAAGAAAGTGGTTAGATTGATTTATAATTAATAAAAGTTAAAATGTTTTATCGGTAAATAAGAGGTCGGTGGTTAAAATTCGAAATAGAATCTGTAACATAATTTTAAAGTTATTTACCTAAATTTTTACCGGTGAATAAGAGGTCGGTGGTTAAAATTCAAAATAGAATCTGTAACATAATTTTAAAGTTATTTACCTAAATTTGTCTCTCTATAAAAAATTGAAACAATTTAATCTCAATCATTTTTTCGTACATGAGCGACGAAAAACTATTAATCACAACGTTAATATTTTTCTTTGTCAAATTTACATAAATTCGATTGGTATAGTAACAAATTTAGTCCGTACTATTTTTGTAAATATGTAAATATTGAGACTAAATTTATTCATTTTTTTAAAATTAAGACTGAATTAACAAAATATGTAAACATTGAGGACTAAATTTGTTATTAAACCAATCAAGATTACGCACAATTGACAAAAAAATATTAATGTCGTGATTAATTGTCATTAATTGTTCACTTTCAAAACCAACAGAGATAAAATTGCTTCGAAATTTTTTAAATGGAATAATTTTCTAAAATTTTAAATTGAGAAAAACCCAAAAAGTGTTTTTGCCTAGTTTGACTAATACCAATAATTTTGTTTGACCAAATATATATTACAATACAAATCATCATTCTAAACATTTTTCTAGTGTTATCCATAATTATCTCATTTACTTCAATTTTACGGTAATTACATTAAAATATAGTAGGGCCATGCATTATTGTATGAAATTTGGTCAAATTGCATTTAAATGCCTTTTTTTAATTATTTTCCATATTTGGTATTGGACTTTTTTGCATTAAAATCATTAGTTCAATCAAACAATTTCCATTTATATTTACAAGTCAATGATGTGATATATGCTTAGATGTCAATCAAATGTTGGTGAACTTGTTAAGTTTAGAACTCTTTAACTAAAAATGGGTAAAATACTATAAAGGCCCTCATATTAAAAATTATATTATATTTTACTCCTTTTACTCAAAAAAATAGTAAATTAGTCTCTGTACATAGATCAATGAGTAAATTAGTCATTTCTATTAACATTTTCATCCATTTCTACTATGAAAAACTAGTGTGGTTGACAGAATAACCAGACAGTTACATATAGTGTGCTATGTGTACCTCGTGTTTATATACAGAGATTAATTTTCAATAGTAAAAACGGATGGGATTTTTAACAGAAGGACTATTTTGCTCTTTGATCTTAGTACAATGATTAGTTTACTCATTTTTTTAACAGAGAAGACAAAATACAATTCAACTATTAATTCAATGACCTCCATATTACTTTTACCAAAAAAATGCTTAAGAACATACCTAAAGTATATATAGACACATTATCCATAAAAAATACAAATAATTAAAATTTAATAATTAATTAGAGAATTAATATCTTACCCAATATTGAGAATTAAGTTCTTTGATGATGTTATCAATTGAATTTAAAATTTTAAATCAAAAGAACAAAGTTATTAAATTATTGACATTAAAATAAAAGCAAATTCACAAAGAATACAAGGATAGAGAGAATAATTAAACCATAAATCTTTTGTTTCAATTTTAAAAGTTAATATATTCTTGATACCTAAGTTCTGCTTCAATATTCAAATTGGTACTTGAATTTTTTTCAATTTGATACTTAAGTTTTTTTTTTCAACTTTCATTGTTTAATTTAGTAGCTAAGTTTTTTTTTTTGCCTCAATTAAGTAATTATGCTTTTTGGCTTATATGTAAAAAAAAAACACTTAAGAAAATGTAAAAAAAAAAATCAATTAAGTCCCTCTATTAAATTCACACCTAATTAAGATCTGTCGTTAATGGTTTTCGTCATTGACCACGTTGTCATTTAAAATAAATTGGAGAACCAATAAAATGGTGACACTTGACAACTTATGATTTAATCTGTAACACCCCTAACCCTTATCCGTCACCAGAATAGGGTTACGGAGCATTACTGGAATTTACAGATCAAATACAAACATTTAATATGATTTAACATTCATATTAGAAACCAATCATAATCAATCATATTGTCCCTTATATGAGCCCTCAAGACCCAAAATACACATTAGAAACAGGTCGGGACTACATCGAGTATTCAGAAAATTTTTCAGAAAATATCAAAAATTTTAAAGGTACAGGGGACACATGCTCGTGTGGTCAGGCCGTGTGTCTCACACGGTCAAGAGACACGTCTGTGTCTTAGGCCGTGTGGACATTCGAAATAGGGATGCACAGCCGTGTCCCAGCCCGTGTCCAAAATTATGAGCTCATTGACTTGGGTCACACGGCCAAGCCACAAGGTCGTGTGTTAGGCCGTGTAAGCAGACTGACTTGCATAAATAAGGTGCAGGGGTCACACGGCCAAGCCACACACCCGTGTGTCAGGCTGTGTGAATAATTTGAGCATTCTGTTTTGTAATTTAAATGATGCAAAGGACACACGACCAAACCACATACCCATGTACTAGGTCGTACGTCACACACGGCTAAGACACATGCCCGTGTGGACAAAAATAGGCAGTTCCAAGCCACATTTTTCACCCAATTTGTCTTTCACCTACATTAACACTTAAACACTTCAACAAACTACAACAAATCATTCAAATCAAGCTAATATCAAGTTTGATATATGTCATAACACCCCATATGTCCAAGTATTCAATCTTACTTAATTGGCCATATAAACATATATGCTTATTTATAGCAAACTTACTATGTCAAACCAAGCATCAACATACCTATGTGATTTCCATCATTCAACCATTTCAAACATACATCAAACATGATATAGCCTCTTATATACACATCAAAACATGTCCATCACAAGTCATTCCAATGGCTAGTTATAACCAAAATATTTATATGCCAACATTAGCTAAATGACCAAAATTAATTTACTATTTATACCGAAATGAGCTGATGGATAATGTGAGATATCTCCGCCAAGCTTCCAACCCAACGAGCTTCCGAATTACTATAAAATAGAAAAAATAAATATAGTAACCTTTAAAGCTTAGTAAGTTCGTATAACATGGAATTTAACTTACCATTTAATCACATTAAAGGAAACATACAAAGCATACTTAAGCAAATTGACCAAAAGCCCTAGCACATATCCTCATTAATCGTGTTAGACATGTGTTTCATATAAATATCAAATAACATGTATGAACTCAACAATAATCATATTTCCATATACATATAATTTCCACATCAATTTTTCCATATAACATGTACAAATCATGTCCATATATTTTAAATATATTTCTGTAATAATTCATCTCAAACTTAGATTATCTCATATTAGAACTTTACTCGTTGAACCATTTAAAATATTGATGGATATACGGGTGGTACACACAAAGTGTACAATTCTGTAATCCGTCAATTCATATACAGGTATTTCAAGCGAGCATATATCCGGGAAGCTCTTTCGAGCCATATAACGGGAAGCTCAAGTGAGCCTTGTAACGGGAAGCTCATAAGAGCCATAATTGGGAAGCTCATGCGAGCCAATATTGGGTAGTTCCCGAGAATCATTAATCAGAAAGCTCATAAGAGCCATTTATTAGGAAGCTCCGGAGAGCTATTAATCGGGACGCTCATAAGAGCTGCGGTGTGTCCACAACACATGCAGGATCATAATCAATCAGGATGCTCATAAGAGCTATTAACGGGAAGCTTGTGAGAGCCATATATCAGGAAGATTAAGAGAGCCAATATCGGGATGCTCATGAGAACTAATAACAAGATGCTCTTGCGAGCTGTGGTGTGTTCGCAACACATGCAGGACCACAACCAATTCAGGAACCCTGTATCCATCAAATTTTCATTTATTCAAATGGGACTTAATACTTGTCGGTCATCGTCGGATATGTAATTAATTTCATATACATGGCAATGATACAATCACATACATACTATTCAATTTACACATATAAATTCTCAATTTAGTTACACGAACTTACCTCGACAATGTTCGTATACATGAAAGCTACTAATCCGTTACATTCTCTTTTTCACGATCTAACTGCATATTTGATCTTTCCGGATCTATACTAATGAATTTAACATCAATTTATATTAAATTCAATCCAATTCACATCTTTAGCAAAAATATCATTTTGCTCCTATACTTTTAATTAATTATAATTTTGTCCCTAGGTTCGGAAAATGAAATTCATGCAATTATCCTTATTCCAAGCCTAGCCGATTTTTTACATGTAACAATAACAGCCCATGCATTTCAAAAAATTCAAAATTTTTCCATGAATTTTTCATCTTTGCAATTAAATCCCTAAATCTCAATTTCATCAAAATTCACTTTACAAAAGTTGTTTATCTATTAACAACCTTTCATTTTCTACTATAAAACTTCATAATTCATACATACTCATCCATGGCAAAACTCTAGCACTTTAATAACTTTACAAATTAATCCTTGAGATAGCTAGATTAAGTTATTACGATCTCAGAAACATAAAAATCATTAAAAACGGGACTAAAATACTTACCTAATTAAGCCAAATAAGCTTGCTCAAAACTCAACACCAGAGATAGGGTTTCCATGCCTTTAATTTTAGGAAATATGATAAATATGATGATATTTTTATTATTTAATCATTTATCATCTTTTATTATTTCAACTTTCTAATTTAGTCCTTTTCTTTGATGAATTTTCCAACGATGACTAATCATACTTATCTACTAACTCCACTAATTGGTCTATTTGCAATATAAGGACCTCTAATTTTGAATTCCATAGCTATTTGATCCATTTAGCTACTAGAATTCAAATTTTACACTTTATGCAATTTGGTCCTTTACATCCAATTGGACATGTAACCGATAAATTTTATTTACGAAATTTTCATACGATATTTAAATCATAATGCAAACCATGAAATAATATTAAAATGATTTTTCTTTTAGACTCAAATTTGTAGTCCAAAACCATTGTTTCGATTTCATTTGAAACGAGTTGTTACATAATCTAATGTTTTCTCATGAGAAATTATTAAACATCAAAAAATTAACAAAATTAGAATAAAAAAAGAAAAATATTAAAATATTAAAATATTAAAAATATAAAACTTATAAATATTATAAAATATAAAAAATCTAATAATAAATTTTCATATATATCTTTTTTATATTTTTTATGATTTTAATATTTTATAGGAAAAATATCGATTAAACTAGAAGTTACCACATGTCATCATCTGGTTGGTCTATTAATTTATTTTAACAGTCAATGTGGTCAATGACGAAAACTGTTAATAGAGGGGATTAATTGATTATTTTAATTTAACAACGGGGGCTTAATTGTGTGTGAATTTAAAACACGAACTTAAATTTACTTATTTATTTATTTGTATTTTTTAAGAGTTTTTTTTACGTATAAGCCTTATGATTTTTATTAGAGTACATGTGTCAAACATTCTTCGAGACACATGATATCGTTTGATACGATTACCAATTTGAACATTGAAACTAAACTCAAGTATCAAATTGAGAAAAAAAATCAAAAAATAAATTGAACATTTAAACCAAACTAAGGTACAAAATGATATATTAACCACTAGATGGTTAAAATATGTCATTAGTCCTTATATTCTTCCTAAATTTGAAATTTAATCCCTATATTTTTATTTTCAAGAATTTACTCAATTTTTTATTTTCAAAATTCGAGTTCAATTGCTAAATTTTTCCCTACTTGAAAAAAAAAGATACTCGTTTAGTAACATGTAACTAAAAAATAACGTTGTGATGAACCTATATTGAACTAAATAGCTTAAACAATGTTAATAATTAGACCTAAATTTTAAATTTAGAAAGTAAAGATATTGAATTTCTAAAAATAAAAAAGTATAAGGATTAAATTTCGAATTTATTAAAAGTAAAGGACTTTAGTGCATATGTTAACTTTACTAGATTTCATGACGACAAGCTGACGCGTGTCCACTCGTCATCCCTACGCGGTTTCTTCGTCACCTTACCCCACACCACCACGTCTCATTTAAACGTCCCTTCACTTTCATCTGTTTGGTATTTGAGAAAATACCAGTAACTCAACAGTCCCATCAAAACAACTGTAAGATTCTTTTCTTACTACTATTTTCTTTCTTTCCTTTCATTTTCCCCAGAAAATATAATTATCTTTTCGAAACAAGATGTTGGCATCGTCAGAAAACCTAGCGACCATCGAAACGTCGACGTTTCGTTCCCTCTTCGACGATCCTTGGATCTCCGAATCCTTTTCTCGCGACACACAAACTCTGACGATAGCGTTACAAAAGTCAATATCCGATTCCTTCACCGGCTCCATCGCTTCGCCGGTGCCTGAAACGGCACCCAAACGGTACCAAACCGCCGGTCGACCGCCTACCGGGAAAGTTTCCAAACGCAAGCCTCGCGCCTCGAAGAAGTCTCGAACTACCTTTATAGCAGCAGATCCAGCCAATTTCAGGCAGATGGTACAACAGGTAACCGGAATTGGATTTGGTGACGGAAAGATGACGACGGTGAGTCCGATCCTTAAACCGGAGCCTCAAAGACCCGGCGACCGGTTACCTAACGGTACTGTGCCTGGATATTTACCTACGTTGGACACGTCGGCGTCGTTGTTGGATCATCACCAGCTGCATGAGCAGCCATCTTTTGACACTTTTCCGAATTTTCCCACATTAGAATCCTGGAAAGTTTAGGGTTTTCCTCCACCCCCCCCTTTTTTTTCTCGAGCTGTTTCAAATAACTTAGAATGTAAAAAAATGGTAATTTACTCTTTAGTTCATATAAGTTTTTCATAGTTAAATTCGCTCTCCTAATTATTAATTAACTAAGTCTAATTTTAACAAAGTACAATTACACTGCAATGAACCTTCTAATAATAATAATAATAGCCATAATTAAGTAGGTTGAAATTTTGAGATTTTAATGGTTAACTCGCTCGAAATTAAATATTAATTTGTTTATCCCAAATTCGACAGGAAAGAAAAATTAACAAAAATCAAAGTTATACCCATTTTCAACTTGATCCAATATGTCAATTTTAAATTAAGACAAGGATTTTCTTACACTGATATAAAATTAAAGTGCTTTTATAATTTTTTATAATTTTTATGATTAATATTTTAACTATTAAATTATCGGTATTGATATAATTATACTTTTATACACATAAATATTCAAATCGGTCTAATATTACTATTATATCAGTAAGCGCAAAGCCATAACAATTTTCTAGGAGGATAGAGTAAAATTTTAATATTTTAATATCTTTATAATTTTAAAGGATTAAATTTAATTTTTATAATTTTAGAGGACCAATGTGTAATTTTATATTTACTAATTTAAAATTTTAAATTTTTTTAAAGGGCCTAAGTAATAATTTTTTATTTTAAGGGGAGTCGAGCCCTTTTAAACCCCTAGATTCGCCTCCACATATCGATCTAAAAATGTATATATGACTATTTACTAAACGATTAGTATTTTTGTTACATAAAATAAATAGTTAAAATTTTTAATTTACGTTAAATTTAATATACATAATCTATATGAATAGAGTATAAAATATTAAGAATATAAAAATTATATTAATTTTATATTAATATAAGTGAATCATTCCTAAATATAATTACTATATTAATTTACATCTCGAATCTAATTTAACCGAATCAACTCTAATTATTACAATAACAATATCAATTGTCCTAAAAGATTTAATATAAATATATATATTTTTATTCATTATATTCGAGTTTATTAATTTTATTACAACTTTAAATATGGCTAGATTTAAGGATAAAAAGGTTGACGCGTGTCCCCCGTCATCACAACGCGGTTTCTTCGCCCCATTTAAGCTTTCCTTCAACTTTCTCTGTTTGATATCTGAGAAAATACAAGAAAAATTCCTTAACCTCCAACCCTTCAGAAACACCTACTTGATTCTCTTCTTCTGAACTTTTTTCTTTCATTTCCATTTTTTTTCCCGAGAAAATATAATTACGGTTTAAAAAAAAGATGGCAGCATCATCAGAAAACCTATCAACCTTTGAAACATCACCGTTTCATTGCCTCTTAACCGATCCCTGGATCGCCGAATCCTTTTCTCGCGACACACAAGTGTTAACGAGAGCGTTACAAAAATCAATCTCCGATTCCATCACCGATCCCATCGTTTTACCGGCGCCTGAACCGGCACCCAAACGATACCGTACCGCCGGTCCATCGCCCACTGGAAAAATCTCCAAACGGAAGCCCCGCGCCTCGAAGAGTTCTCGAACTACTTTTATAGCAGCAGATCCAGCTAATTTCAGGCAGATGGTACAACAAGTAACCGGAATCGGATTCGGCGAGGGAAAGACGACGACGACGACGACGGTGAGTCCGATCCTTAAACCGGAGCCTCAAAGACTCGGTAACCGGTTACATAACGGTGCCGGACCTGGATTTTTACCTACGTTAGACACGTCGGTGGCGTTATTGAATCATCAACAGCCATGTTTTGAAACTTTCCCGAGCTTTCCCACATTAGAATCATGGAAAGTTTAGGGTTTTTTTTTTTTTTTTGCATCCGACTGTACTTGTAGCAGAGAGTGCGGAGGAGCTGTTTCAAAAAACTTAGTATGTAAAAAAGGGGTAAATTACTGTTTTAGTCCATAAATTTTTAATTTCGTTAATTTGACTTTTATATTACTAAATTAAGTCGTAATTTAATAATTTAGAAAAAGAATCTATGTAGCATATCTAATCGGTTTACTTAAGCTTACTTAAATTCCAAATTCTAGAAAATTTGAACTTATCTATTAGAGTTTAATTAATTATTCCGTTAGTACTCCTTACTTTTAAATATTATAAATGAATTACATAAAAATATTATGCAAGTCCCTACCTTAGTAGCTAGACTATATTTTTCCTCTTTTAAGAATTGTAGTTATTTTTTATTAATGTCGTTTTTAATGTTCGAATTTGACTCTTTTTAAAATATAACGAGCTTCACTATTATACTTAGCACTTGTTGTAATGGAAGCTTTAATCGGTAATAAAATGGATGGTTAGATTAAAGGAAGGAAAAATGATTAATTTAAATAAAATTAATTAAAATTTTAATCGAATAAATTAATGGTAATTAAAATGGAGGAAAAGATTCAAGCAACTAAATAATGTTATATTATTATTTAACATAAAAATGAATAAAAATTATTATAACAGAATAATTTATTTATTTTATTATTTAATGTATATAAATTAATTTATTTATTTATTTAAATAAAAAGAGTAAAACGTAATTTAGCTTCTAACAAAATTCACTTAAAAAATACTACATATTTTGAAAAGTAAAAGATTAAAAATAATTAAATTATAAATATAAAGACATAAAGGACTAGTACATGAACCTTGACTAAAATTTTCCATTTGATTGTCACTATACTAATGATTGAACTCTCAATGGAGGGAAAAATAATTTGTACTGATTTAAAAATATGTATATCTAATATAAATTATTTAAAAATAATAAAAATTATTTTAGGTATGATGTTTAATTTACTGTAATAACCCCTATAACCCTCAAATTTATATTTTTTAGTCTGGAATTGGATCTGTTTCAACTATTATTTTAGTATATTTTACCTTAAAAATACCCACATTCAATAAGAATGTGCCACGGTCATGTTTTCCTTGCCATTTTTTTTTTAAATTGAGACAAAAACTAAAGTACAGTTACTAAAATCGGACAAAAAAGTTAGGTACCAAAATGAAAAGCAGGTATTGTTTAGGATAAAATATTAAATTAAGCCTTTTTTTCATTTTATCACCAAGATACTTTACTCTTGTTCGGTGCTCTTTTTTTGCGTCATTTTATTGTTTTCTGCCACGTGTTCAAAACCTATCCTTTGTTTCTAGAACAGCAAGAGTTAATTGAAGGGCACCGATAATTTTTATATTTTATTTTCATTTTTTATTAAAATAATTAATTTCATATTCACAATTTTTGAATAAGTTGATTGTGTCCTCTATAGTATTAAATCTATCAATTTAGTCCCTATATTATTAAAAGAATAAAAAAGTTCAATTTACAACCAAATTAACATTTACTGTATAAAATTGATATTTTTCAATTGCGTTTAATTTAAAACAAGAAAGATTTCATTTACGAACCATAAAAACTTTAAAAATATTAATTTTGTACCAATTTAGTCTTGTTTAATTATTTTAATAATACAATGTCTAAAATCATTTCATTTAATGGTATAGGGACTAATTTAATCAGCACCACTGTAATATATGGACCTCTTTAGTACATTCGCATATTTGAATATCATCTAAATGAAGCTTTGGTTTAGTAACGATGTTGTCAATTATATAACTTACGTATGAATTTTCAGTTAAAATTTTATTTTGATTTATATTTTATAATATATGAATTTTGTTTGGATATATTTTAATAATCAAATTAACAATATTTTATAATAATTATAATGATTATTATTCATATATATTATACTTCACACTTAAATAGGGCGTAACTATAAGGGTTGGCGGGCCTTAACCCTTAAAATGAAAAAAATTAATTTAGGTCTTTTTAAATTTTAAATTGATAAAGATACACTTTACTCCTTAATAATAATAATAATAATAATAATAATAATTGATTTAATCTTTTAAAATTATAAATATATAAACTATTAAATTTATGAAATTACATTTCTACGATACTATCGTAAAAATTACAATTTAATTTCACCATTAAAATAATTTTTTGAGTTCGAGTTTCGCTTAAAACAGTGAACAAACCAATTTCACTAAATAAAACCTTAGCATGAAAGGAAAAAGAATTCCATCTAACACATCAACCTAAGTTATATTTAACTTAATCGTTACATTAAATTACTGTTTTTTTTCCTTAACCATCAAGATAGAAACATTTTAATTTAGTGAAAATATTATTTATATTGTGTGATAGAAGTGTTTAGATTAAATTCTTAACAAATTCATCGGCAATCTCGATTATAAAAAATCGAGCTGCTAAATTGAAAATGGTATACAATAATAACCTTTTATCTTATAAAATTATAATGTGAAATTAAGCCAACACTCGTTGAGTTGTAAGCAGCTCAATGTCATTAAAATTTTGAATTTGAGCTTTATGGATGAACAAATAGTGTTAGGAGAATTTTATCCTTCATTTAGGAGTTTGGCATTGCTTAATTTCGTATTTAATTGCAGTTTAGCGTGGGACCGAGTCCAATTTAATTAGACCTGTTTGTGAATCAATTTGAATTAAGCCCGTAGAAGGTGTTTATATTCATTTCTTGACTCAGATTCAGTCTAGTGCAAAGGCAAATTTGAGGGGCGCAGGCAAGCTATAGAAATTAAAAAAAGTTTCAATTCAGTCCTCTTATAAATAGAGAAATAATAAGTTAATATATAGTAAAATTGTACTTTGGCCCCTCGAAATGAAAAGTTTTAAACTCAATCATCTTAAAAATAAAGAGATTATAAATTAATATATAAAAAATTGCACTTCAACCTCCTAAAAGCGATTTTTTATTTAATCCGTTGAAAATAATAAAATTATAAAATAATACATAACAAATTTATATTTTAATTCCTGAAAAATTATAATTATATTAACATAAAATTTAACATAATCTATTAAAATCAAACTTGAAATTCGTCCATATTTTTCCAATTTCACGTTAGATTTCATATAAATAATGATAAACCTGTTTAATTTCACAACTTAAGGTACTAATAAGTGTTCTTAATTGAAGACTAAAATATAAGGTAAACTACTCAATTGGTCATCTAATTTTTAGAGCTCTTTTTATTCTGGTCGTTAAAAAAAATTCATTGTAATTTCATCATTCAACTTTTAGGATATTTTTATTTTAGCCACCCAAGTGTTAAATCATCATTAGTAGCTGACTGTACATGTCAAATCATGTTTACATCATATTTATACTTTCATTTTAGTTATCGAAGAAATTTTATATTTTTAAGTTTTTATCCGAATAAAAAATTACACACTAAGACAATGCATTTAAAAAATTGTTATATTATTTAAAATATATAATAAATACAATTTTATTTAAAAAATTCTAGTAAATATATAAATTCGGGTTAGATTAGAGCTGCTGACTCGAATAAATTTTATTATATCAATTCAATCATACATTTGAGTAAATTTTTATTTTTAATATATTTTTATAATATTTTAAAATACATTCAAAATAATATCTCAATAAAAGCATGTATACATTTCATTTGAATCTAGACATCCTGTTAGTTTCTTGTTGATTCTAGTAGCTACGATAGTGTCTGTTAACGATCTGATTAATTAAAGACGGTTCCTATTAATAGAAGAGTCTAAAATTTTGTATCATTGAAGTTTATTTAGATATAATATATATATATATATATATATATATATATATATATATATCTTGAGGGCTTTTAAAACCTTTTTACCTAAAAAAATTCAAATATAAAAAGTATGATTTTGATTTTAGTGTATATTGTACTTAAGTTTGAGATTTAATATCTCTACTTTAATTCGGTATAATTTGATCATCTATTTCTATAACATTTTCAATATGTCCAAATCGATAATATTGTCAATTGCAGTTGTCAAAGTGATAGATGTTGATTTTTATATATATAAATCGACCACACAATTACAGTCACATAAAAATCCAAACAACAAAATTCAACCAATAAGAATATTGCATATTTGTTGAATAACAACTTTTTCTTATTCAGATTTACTAATAACATTATAAAAGCAAAGAATCTAAGTCAGACAAACTAAAAAAGTTTAAGTCCTTGGGAGATTCTTGTATTATAGGGATTTGATCAAATTAATCCCTCGATTATTAAATGAATCAATCGAGTCACTATACTATTAAAAATAATCAAACAAGTTCAAATTGTAAAGAGTTAATGTTTTCTATATAAAAATGACTTGAAAATTATTATTTTAATTACAATTTAATTCCTAACAAAAATTTCATTTATAGAACTATAAAAACTTTAAAAATATTAACCATGCTAAACATAAAATGATATGTTTTAAACATTTTTGATTCTTTTAATAGTATATGAGCCAAATTAAACCGTTTAATAGTAAAGGGATTAATTTTATCAGGTCCTTATAATAGAGGGATCTATGAAGAACATCCACCCAAATTAAAAGGGTTAAATTCAAAAGTTCAACATAGTAGAGGGACTAAAACTAAATTTACACCAAAAAATATTTATTTTATTTTTTAAAAAGAAACTCCACAAATTGATGTCCCATGCTTTAAAGTTTATCTTAAATAAAAAAAAAAAAAAAGCAGACATTTGAAGAGATAGAGATACTTGATTCCTTTTTTTTTTCCTTTCATCTTCAAAAACCCTACACATATTTTCTCATTGTCTTTAACTGTAAAAATTAAAAAATAAAATTAAAAAATAAAAAAATCCCAAAAAATATATAATTCTTAAAAACAATCACAAAGACGAGCTTTGTTTGTCCCCCTCCCCTAGAAATTAGAAAAAGAATGTGCAAAAATTCAGTGGTGAAGTGAAAAAGGGTTAAAAAAAAAATGAGAGCATCATCAATGGCTAAGGCAAAAGCAAATCGCCATGGAAATGGAGTATAAGAGCAAATGGTGAAGAAATGAACTATGGGTAAAACTGAAGAAGAGCAGAGATTAAGTTCAAACGTGAGTAGTGAAGTATCTGTGGTAGAATCTAGCTCAACAATTTCAACCAGATTCGTTGTTTGTGGATCTAAGAGCACTCTCTTTGGTCTTCGATGCTTCTTCGTTTTGTTGTTTTCTCTTGCAATCTTCCTTTCGGCTTTGTTTTGGTTACCCCCTTTTCTTCATTCTTCAGATCACTCGGATCTGGATCTTGATTCTAGGTTCAAAGGTAATTTTTCTAATTTTTCTTGATTTAATTGTATGTATATGCATGTATGTATGTATGGATCTGGGATTTTTGTTTTTAGTTATTGTTCCTTTTTTTTTTTAGCTGAGAATGTATGAATGAGAAAATTTTAGATTTTATTTATCGACTTGGGTTTTATTTAATTTTTGAATTTTTTAAAAATTCCATTAATGGAAACTGGGTTTAAGAGTGTTAAATGTTAGTTATATTCAGTGTTTGCTAAAGGAGTAAAAGGAAAGATTATGAACAATTTTAAATGATGATTCTTTTACCACAGATGTCATCAATCAATAAAATAAGATAAAATTTCCATAAAAAAAGATAAATAAATTTGGCAACTCCTTGTATATATATGTATGTATAAATTTTGGGCAGTTTATTATTATATATATTTCATTTGATGCATTAAGACTGTATAGAATATGATAATAAAGCTTCATTGGAAATGAAGTTATTTAAAATTACATTTAAAAAGTTTTGTCAATGTGTCATCATCTAGTTCATTGACCCTTTATAGAATTGCATACTTAGTGCATCAAAAATAGAAAATAAATCCATGTGACTTAGTAATTCATGTTTTACTTTTCCTATAATTTAGAGCAAAATTGGACCATGGAAATGAAAGGATATCCACCAAGGTATCTTCACGGTTGTTTTACGGTCCACGAAGACTAATCTTTTCCTGGTTAAGTTAGGCTTTAATGCTTCTTTTAGTTGGTTTCACCTTAATATTTTTGGTTCTTGACACATGAGTGATGAGCACAATCTTTATTTTCGAACACATTTGGTTAGATACTGCAGTTTTTTTTATTTCATAGTTCTGCTTATATGCTATATGCATATATACGTGCACATGTTTGTGTATACCATTGAATTTGTTAAACATTTCATAGATCATTAGCATTGGAAGTTATGTCACATAAGTTGTATATGAATACATGTTATCGGTGTTGGTTTCAGAATTATATTTGATGTATCAACTTGGTTATTGATCTCTACATTCATATAACCATTGTTGTTGTTTATACGGTTTTCTGACTGAATTGTTCAGCATTTCATAGATCAATTACTATTGGATGTTATGTCACGTATATTGCATATAAGTACTTGTCATCGGTATTGGTTTGAGAATTATTTTTGATGTATCAATTTGGTTATTAATCTCTGCATTCATATAATAATTGTTGTAGTTATTTATATACGGATTTCTGATCGAAGCTGGTCTGTAGGATTGGCAATTCGATATTTGCTGTGGGGTTGGACCAATATTGAATTTATAATTATGGAAGTGATCTAACATTTGGTTATTTTATTGTCCAGATCATGATATAGTAGCAAGTTTTAAAGTTGAGAAGCCGGTTTCTTTTCTAGGAGACAATATCTTGCAGCTTGAAAATGACATTTTTGATGAGATAGGCTTTCCTACGAGCAAAGTATAATATTTGATCCTTTTTTGTCATGATGTATGTACTTTGTATTACATTTTTGCCTAAATTGTGATTTACTTCTTTGAACCAGGTGGTTATCTTATCTCTCGAACCTTTAACTGAATCGAATGTAACAAACGTTGTGTTCGGGGTTGATCCTGATGCAAGGTATTCGAAGATATCTCCAACTTCTCTAAGTTTGATAAAGTCGTCGTTTGAGTATTTGGTTATACACCAATCATCTTTGAGCTTGACTAAATCCTTGTTCGGGGAATCATACTTCTTTGAGGTGTTAAAATTCCCGGGAGGGATTACTGTAATTCCCCCGCAAAGTGCTTTTCTTCTGCAGAAAGTGCAAATCCATTTCAACTTTACCTTGAACTTCTCTATTTATCAAATACAATTATATTTTGATGAATTAAGGAGCCAGCTCAAGTCCGGATTGCATTTAGCTCCATACGAGGTTAGGCAATCTGTCTTTTTTTTATTGATTATGCTTTGTTATTTTTCGTTTTTGCGTTTTTTGTACTTACCATTTGTAAGAGAGTTTATTGGCTTTAGCATCTCTTATGCCGAATCTGATGCGATTTACTTTGCGAGTTTCAGAACTTGTATATCATCTTATCGAATTCTAAAGGCTCCACTGTTGCTCCCCCCACTATCGTTCAGTCAAAAGTTCTGCTTGCTGTAGGGAATCCTCCATCAACGCCAAGATTAAAGCAACTAGCTCAAACCATCACGGGTTCTCATTCGAAAAACCTTGGCCTAAACCACACTGTATTTGGTAAAGTTAAGCAAGTTCGCCTTTCTTCCATTTTGCAACATTCTCTTCACGGAGGTGACGGCAGTTCAAACTCACCTGCTCCTTCACCTCATCCTGTCCACAGTAATCATCATCATCACCACCACCACCACCACCATCACCACCACCATCACCATCACCACCATAGTGCTGATCTAGCTCCTGCAGTTGCACCTGCACCTGCACCCGAAGCTCATTCACCTACCCCTGAAACAATTTCACCCGCATCTCAAAGGCATAACAAGGCAAACCCTCCTGGTTCCCAACATGGGAATAAAAGGATCAAGGGGAAGCCTCGAGAGGAACCTAATTTAGCCCCTGCTGCCACACCCAAAGTTTCCCCTCATCATTCGGCGGTCCCACCAAATGTACATCCATCAGCACTGGCACCCAAACCTAAACACAGACCAATTACCTATTTAGCTCCCACATCCAGTCCGCTGCCAAATGTAGCTTTTGCTCATGCCAAGCCTCCATCAAAGAGTGAACCAAATAAAGAGGATCCTGATAGGATACCTTCAGTTTCACCATCAGCATCGGCACCTTTCTGTGAGTAAATGACGTTTTCTGAATAATTAAACATATCATTGCATGCCAAACCGAATTTTATGATCATAAATTACCTGGACTATTCGTTTCATACAAATGGTGTCTAAAGTTGATTTTTTTGTGCAGTGATTTTAGTCATATTTAGAAATTTAAGAATCATTATAGCGATTGGTCGGTCTAATTCATTTATTTATCCATGCTCAGCTCTTCGGTAAAATTACCATGGAAGTCCTTATACTAGAAGCCAATTGCATTTTGTCCCTTCTACTAAAAAAATAGAAAATTAGTCCTTATAGGACCATAGGTTAGATTAAAGAGCAAACTGGTTCTTCTATTAAAAATTCTAGCCATTTTTACCGCTAAAAATTAGTCTCTGTATATTAGCATGAGGTACATGTAACTGTTTGCTTATTTTGTCAGGTACACAAGTTTTCAATAGTAGAAATAGATGAAATTTTTAATAGAAAAAACTAGTTTTCTCTTTAATCTAACTTTACATAGTAAAGAGGGTAAAATGCAAATTGACTCCTAGTATAGGGGCCTCCATGGTACTTATACCCAGCTTTTCTCATGTTGAACATTGAATGTACTTCTAGATGCTTAATAATCATTATATCGGTCATTGTAACAGATCCATGCTCTAAATTATCTTCTTGCATTAGTTTGTATCGCTAGGGATTATGCTTGGGATCCGATATAATGGACTCCTGCACGTATGCTAATACTATACTCTCTCTGCATTCTGCAGGTCTTCCAACTATGCGATGGCTGCTATCATTCCTATTAGCTATTATTATTTTACATTTATAACAACAGGGTATATCAACCTATTCTCTAGTTACAACCACTTCAAAACTGTATAATCCAAGAGTTTTGCGGACTAGAGCGAGAGCAATGCCGAAGGGTGTTGGTCTCGTGTTTCGAGTGGGGGGGATATATGCTGTTTTCTGTGCTGTAAATATGTTGATTAACATGGCAACCATTTTCAGGTCAAAAGTCACAATGGTGGCAGGGCCTATAGATTATGTGATTGCTGCTGTTTTGTTGTATTCTCTTTTGTTGAAATCAATGGAGGGAAAAAACCAAATCTATGTGCATTGCTCTCCTCTTCTTTCTAATATCATTTTTTTTTAATAATCTGCAATATTGGGTTAATTTTAGTATTATTCAAAGAGAGTTTGGCTAGGTGGATTAAATAAGGAGAGAGTTAAAATATCACTTTTAGCCCTAATAAATTTAATCTTTATACTTGAATTTCTACAATAAATTGGTCCAATGTTTTTTTAATATTTAGTTCAAATGGTTAATAAATTTTATACTTTTATTTTTTAAATAAAATATTATTCAAAAAAATTATTTGGGCATCATGAGTTGGAATAAGTCCCTTTTAAAAATTCACATCAATTATTAAAATTATTATTGGTGTTAATTATTTGAACTAACGACATGATTTTCTCCTTATTTAGTTATTTATTATAAAATAATTGTAAATTTATATAATTAATCTGCATATTTTATTTTGACATAATATGGTCCTTTGCTTTTACAATTGCATTAATTAGTCCAAATAATTTACATACTTATATGTGATAGTTATCTTATTATTTTACTATCATATCCTTTGTATGTTTGACAAGTGTTTAAGAATGAAAAATGTTATTTGTAGTTGAAAGGTTAAAGATGATTTTTTAACTATTTATAAACATATTGGTGAAAAAAATACTATGAACATGGCAAAGTAGCATGACATTGTATTTTTTTATAGATTATGTAATAATTGCCAAGTTTCAATTTTGGTCCCTATACTACCGCTTAAAATTAATATTTAATCTTTATACTTTAACTTCTTGACATTTTTTTGTACCTCAACTTTTTCAAATGTCAATGATTAGTCCAGATGCTTTATTTTGATTAAAACAATGATGTAATTTTTAAGAGTCCTTAACACCATTATAATTTTCTATTAAATTCACCTCCATTGCAATGTTTTTTTTGTTAAATGGTTATCATGTGAATATTTTAAAAAAAAAGAAGAATTAAAATGTCACTCTAGCGAATTTAATTGAAAATTTAATGGTGTTAACAATTGAGTTGAATTTTAATTTGAAAAATAGAGGAGCTAAATTCTTAAAAATAAAAGTATGAAGATTAAATTCTAATTGCACAAAGAGTATAATGACTTGAAGTATATTTTAATTTTCAAATTTTATTCTATAATTTAGTTAAAAAATAATTAATCTAACACGAAGCGTGATAAAAATTCATACTAATTATTTTATAAAATATAATTTAATTTAAATTAAATCATTCAATTCAATAATTATAATTATAATGATAATTTCATTCAAATTGTTAATACACCATTTTCTAATTAAATTTTATTTAAATATACTATTTTTTTTGGATAAAGTATAAAAATATCATTAAATTATTTTATTTTATTTTAGTTATTCAACTATATTTTTTATTAAAATAATCAAAATAAAATAAAATCAATAATTTAATGAATATTTTTGTATTTAATTTTTTCAAGCGGGTTCGTGTCAAAGGTTAGCTTCAAACTAAAAGCCTAATAAACATAATTTTCTCTTATATTTTCCTATTTATTTAAAAAATGTTTTTTAGGTGAAAGAAATATATAAATCCAAACCTGAGATGAAGTTTTTGGAATAGATAGCAACTTTTAGGCTTTTTTTTTTCTTTTAAGTAACCTAAATTTTTTAATTAATTGTGAAAATATTTAATTTGAAAATTATGTATGTAAATGATCTGATTTATGTAGTGTTTGTTGGTACTGCTTGACACACCGATGGCACCAACTTCCCATCATCGGCCAATGATTGCATTTAAAAAAACAGTATTTTAAAGGTGCCGCACGATAAATTGGCATGTGGCACCAGATTGAAACATGATAATATAAAATGTTCAAAGACCTGATGAAGCAATTACCCTTTTTAGATTGATTGAAAAAAAAGTATTGCGACACCAAATTAAATTAGAGGTGTTAATCTTTTAAAGGTATTATTTTAAAGGTATTTGTTAAATTTTTTTATTATTTTAGAGGCATTTGCTTGGTAAGTTGCATCTATCTTAGTGTTATTTAAGTTACATATTTTTAAAATTTATTTTTAATTTGTTGGAAAATATTTATTTTGATGTTTTTAGTATTTTTAATGTATTATATATATTTAAAAATAATATAAAAAATTAATATGGGTGGGTCGGGCCGGGACGGGCCCAGATTTTAGTATTTTTATCCGGGTCGGGTTTGGGCAAAAATTTTAAGCCTTTTTTTTGGGCCCGGCCTAGCCAGAGCCCAATAAATGAGCATGATTTTTAGTTGAGCCCAACCCAAACCCGCCCATGAACACCTCTAAATTAAATGCTTTTCAACTTTTAGTCTGTTTGCATATTAGGTCTGCCCCTTTTGAAATTAAATATAAATAGCCTTTAAAAATATAATAATAACAAAAATAAACTTTTCTCTCTTTTTGTTTTAAATAATAAACTTAAAAACTATATAAAATTATTATTTAAATCACCCAAATATATCCCTCAAAAAATTTCCTCAAGTTTGTATATTTAAAGATTAAATTTTGTTATTTGTCCCTTTACTTTGCAAAAATTATATATTTAGTTTTATAATTTAATTTGATAAATTTTAGTCATTAAACCTTTTGAATTATTCAAATTTAATATTTTTCAAAATTTTAAATTTTAGTCTTGACCCTAAACCATAGCAATTAAAACATGTTTGGTTAAATTCAATTAATAGTCATGTACTACGCGTACAGTTGTAGATTTTGTCTATATTTTCCAATCGGAACATTCTAAGTCTCTATATATTTTTGAATTTCGAAATTTTAGTCTTGACGTAAATGACAGTCATTAATCCATTAACTGGATTTTGAATATGTAAAAATAATAAGTTGACATGACATTACACGTATGATAATATTTTTGGTCCATCAGATTTTGGAAATAATAAAACTTAATGATTTTAACAAATATTGTTTGGGAAGGAGTAAAATTTTAAAATTTTAAAAGTAAAGGGACTAAAATGTTAAATTAATGTATAGAGATTAAATCCAGAACTGTTTCAAAGTACAGGGACTAGTAGAGGTATTTAACCTATATTCAATAGTGATATATACAGATGGGCACCGACCCGGTCTTTTCCACTTATAAAAACCCGACTCGCACCCGCCCACCTGATCTTATTATTTCTGAGAATTAAAAACTCGGAAAGAGTCGGGTTTTTAATCGCCGTCTCTAAAACAGGCACACGCAGGCAACGGCTGCAGCAACTATTATCTCTGTCAGACATAACAGAAAACACCTGGGGTGCAAAAATATGGAAGACCATTTTCGCAATGAAAATCCAGTACCTCATGTCCTTCTCCACGAACAAGTACCTGTCTCTCCTCCCCCTTTCTCTTTCTATCTTTTAATACTCCTTTTTTTCAAGTATTATGCTAATCTCTATATCATTTGCTAATGTTGGTGTTGCTAGGAAATCGCCACCCAGAAAATTATCCAGGCTCAGAGCCAGAGGTATTTGGTTTGGGATTCCCATTTTGTTTTTCTCTGTTTTCATCAATCTTTTGATTAAGCTAATTAATTTTCAGAGAGGCAGCGGCCGGACCTCCCTGCAAGGATGGTACGGACCTTTTCTTGGAACGGCCTGATCCCAATGCTTTGAAAGTGGGTAATTTCATTTGTTTTCGTGTTTGCTCTCTTTTTTGATTATCTGTATAATCCTTTTTAGTCATAGTATTTCATTGTTTTTTGGGTAATATGTATGTTCATACAGGAGCATCTACTGAAAATGGCTTCAGAGCATCGTGCCGAACTAGCTTCTAAGCGTGGCAAGCCTAACCCTCCTGAACAAGGTCATATTTCATAATAACCCTTTTTTCTTTATCTTCAAGTTCATGTGATTGTGTGTGAAGATAGAATTTTACTGCCCTACCAGCTAAAAGAGGAGTTTTTTTTCACCAAATGAAAGAAAATTATTGGGGAAAAAAAGCAACCCTTTGTTTGTATTGAAGTTGGAAGGTTTAGGACCATGTGCTTTTTGGGTGTTCAGTAGAACACGTGGAAAAAATGTTCTTGATTGACTTTAGTTTGATTAGTAAATTACTTTGTTTATTTACTTTTTCATTTTGAAAGAAAGAAAAGAAATTGCTGATTGAGGTTTATTTTCTACTTTGGATTTAGGTAACATAGACATTGGAAATGGGTATGGTGTACCAGGTGGAGGTGCTTATAGCTATGGTACTCCAGGTTCTAATATTGCTACACCAGGTTAGATTTACCATGAATGGACTCTCAAGACGTTGCTTGATTATTTGCAAAACCAAGTTGATATCTTTTTTTACATAAAAAAAGGAGCTAGTTGGGATTTCACGTCTTCTTATGTTTCAGGAAATTTGGGACATGTAAATAATGATACAAGTGAGAAAAATTCTGAGGCTGCATCTAAGGACTTGCCTGAGTACCTTAAGCAAAAGTTGAAAGCTAGGGGAATTCTAAAAGATGGTTCAACAAAACATGACCTATCAAGAACCGATAAGGCAAGTTTATGTTTTACATCCTTATGTCCCATTGTCCCTCATTTTTTATCTGTCCTTGTTTAATCATCATAGGTTGTGTTGAAATAAAAAGCACAGCTTCAGGACTTCATTATTTGATCTTTTCTGGAAATTTACCTATTCTAATTTGCCAATATTCTTTTCTGAAACTTTCTGTGACCTTCTTAATATGTAGACAAAATATGAGCACCATTTAGTTGCTAATAACTTTGCAACAACTTGCTTTTTCATTTTTTATTTCAGAATTTGGAGACTGATGCACCCCAGCTTATGGAAACTGCAAAGTTGCCTCCTGGATGGGTGTGTATCAATGGCCAGCTTTGTGCTTTTGCATTTAATCTGGTTTCTGTATGTTTTAATGCTTATTGGAATCTTTGTTTTTAAAAATTTAGATGGACCGAGGTTTAAGTCCTTAACATGTGATTAGGCATTGAGTTTATGGTTGCTTCAGTTTTATGTGGTTGTTCTATTAAATCTTTATGATGTCAAGTTTAAAAGGCTTGAAACCTTTATTGGAAATGATGGGAAAAGAACATATAGTTATTTGTAGGGTGGAGTAATAAGCTTCTATATTGAACTTGTATATGGGTTAACATGATTTTCGATTTCTCACCTTAAAAATATTAAATTCTTAAACTTTCTCTAGATAAGGATATCATAACAGTATGCAACTAAACTTTTCAATCAGTTCATATCTTCACTATCCCATCAACTAAGTTTTATCTTGTTCCGGTTGAACTAGAAGAATTGGAAATGTGAGAGCTGCTAGAATATGAACCCATAGGGGAAGTGAATTCAACCACATCAAAATGATGGAAACTTTCAAAAATTAAAGATGTTTGTTTTGGGAGTTTGTTGGAATTGGCAAAAAATTTCAGATTTTACTTTTGGGTCAATAAAATAGTTCGTACAGAATGGAAGGAAAATAAGGAAAGGGTTCCATTCAGTTTTTTGTGCTACAATGTTTAAGCATTTTTATTGTAATTATTATGGGTTTGGAATTGTACTATCTTGAACTCCAAACATATGAAGAATGCTACTTCTTTGCTAGAATTCTTTTCATGTGAGCTCTCTGCAATATGAATTAATTACTACTGAGGTTTCCTTTATTTTTGGTGTTCTATTTACAAATGGGTGTAACCTTATGCCAGAGAAAGAGAAGGGAAAAATGAAAACTTTCTTAACTGGATGTCAATTTTTTTATCTTATTTCTAGAAGATGTTTTTTCCTGCTTTCTGTTGCGACAATGTTGACTTCTATTAGTTCCTCTGTAGGTGGAAGCAAAAGATCCCTCCTCTGGTGCTTCATATTATTATAATGAAAGTAAAGGAAAGAGTCAGTGGGAAAGACCTGTAGAAACATCTTCGAGTACTCATTTCCCATTCGCTACAAGACACGTGGAAGATTGGGTGGAAGCAGTAGATGAAACAACAGGTATGCTGTATAAAGAAATTTGTATGATTTGTCTCATTTTGTTTTTATCACAATTTTTATTTTCTTTTTGAATGAATCATACGGATTATGAATTTGGAAATACATGAAACTAACTATAGGAAAATGACGTCATATCTTTTGGGGTAAAGCTGCAGATGTTAGAAAGAATGAAGTCTCACATTGCGTTTGGAAATATTGTTTCTATATTTTTTATTATTTCTTATTGGAGCTAAAAGTTTTTGTTGACCAAAAATCTGAAAGGCTCTAACAATTAAAAGGGTATGGTTGCTAATGCAGATGGAATTTTAGCACATCATATTATTCAGAAGATGCTTAAAAGATGGATTACTAAGTTGGTTGGTTTAGATGTAGAAACATCTAACAAAGTTTTTGTGTGTGCATGCATGCATCTTTTGACTCAGACAGAATTAAGGGTTTTTTTTGTTCCTTCTTTCTTTTGTAAATAAACAGGGCGCAAATATTATTACAATACAAAGACCAATATATCTCAATGGGAGTGCCCTGATGTATTAAAGCCGTTTGCATCACAGCATCCTGGAAGCATGGTTTCTGAAAGTACTGTTAATGAGAATTCGACTGTGTGGTCATCAAACTTGGACAAATGCTTTGGTTGTGGGGGTTGGGGAGTTAGCCTGGTGCAAGCTTGGGGTTACTGCAATCATTGCACACGGTATGTAATGTCTCCATATGCAGATTTTGCTTTATTATTATGGTGAATAGGCATGTTTTACCATCATTTTTAATGGTTCTAAAAGCAGAACATATTGACCTATTGACGTTAATTCACATGCTAAATTTTTCCTTAAAATTTGTAAGATCATCAAGATATTTTATATTCTATCGTTGTGGTATTAAACGATAGATCAAGTTTAAGTTGTTATTGTAGCATAAAATTATTTTATTAACATATTAAAGAACATAATTCCCTGATGATTGAATTGTGTGTGTTATTGTTAAAAAAAAAAAGAATAAATCATATATGTTAAAATTCATAAAATGACATGAAAATTTGTGGGTTGCATGCCAAGGTGCCACTGGTTCATTGAATTCTTTTTTATTTATTTTTATTTATCATAATATGATTTATGGAAAATGTGATGAGAAATGGGTGCATTTAAGATGCTGTTAGGAAACTCTTTCTTTTCTCCATTTTTTGATCTTGCCAGATCAGGGAATGAATAAAATGACATGGAGAACATCTAAAATTTTCATATCAACATAATGTTATCTTTTTTTAAAAAGGATATTGAGACTTGTGAGCATAGAATGTTCTTAACTTGGAGTGCTCTTAACTTCATCTCAAAGAGTAGTGCAGACACGAACACATACAACTTGTATCTACATACAAGTTTACATTTATTTATCTATACTTATCTATATCTATACTATTTATTATTAAGTGCCTGACTGAGTTTGGTGTCACTTGACTTGGTGACACCAACTCAGTATTGAAGTACATAAAAACCAAACTAGAATATTCAATACATATTATTAAAGTTATATTAGCAATTTAACTTTTCATTTAAATAACGTTAGTTTCCTTAATTATCCACTCCTATATTTGCTCCCATTTTCAACCCTTTATACCAAGTTATTTTACTTTTTTCATTATTTTAATTATCTTATTTCTTCATTTTTTTTTTCTTTTTTAATATATACTTTTTTTTCACTCACGGAGTGACTGTATGTAGGACTAGATTTTCATTATTATTCTGCATTTAGGAAAGCTAATTGAAACTGACAGTAGTGACAACTTGTATGGAACGCAGAGTTCTCAATCTGCCACAGGCCCAGAGTTTGCCAGCGACTTTGGATTACCAGCAGCATAATAGCAATGAGAATAAGGCTTCTAAGCCAAGGTACATACTCTAACTTTGTGCTTCTAGTTAGTTTAACTAACTCTAATTTGTTTATATCTGCGACTACTCTGTGATTATGAGGGTCATCTGGCCATGCACGTATTTCTCTTTAGAATTCGTGTGTTGTCTAGGTTTTGGAAAAAAATTGGTCCAGTATGAAGTTCTAGCATTTTGTGGAAACCTAAAACCTGTTATAGGAGTACCATTAATTGCATAATGAGACTTTATATAAATATGGAATTTTCAATTGTCAAGAACAGAAAGACTGATTTACACATTGGTATAACGGTGCTAAGGTGTTGGCCTTTGCAGATCCGGAGGGAGACCGCCTTCAGGAAAAGGAAACAGAAAAGACTTCGGGAAAAGGAAGCATTCCTACAACGATGATGATGAGCTGGACCCAATGGATCCAAGCTCATACTCCGATGCTCCTCGTGGTGGTTGGTATGTTGCCATTAATAGCTTTCCTATTGTCATGCCATCATGTTTAATACTAAGTCCGCAAACTCGAAAGACGGCATCCTTTAAAGTCTACTGATATCATCTGACATTGGCTTTTTACAGGATTGTTGGGCTGAAAGGAGTACAGCCACGAGCAGCTGATACCACTGCCACGGTACAATATTCTTATTCGAATCCAAGCTATATATATTTGGTTAAAATATGCCATAAGTCCCTGTACTTTAAAGAAAATTGGAATTTAGTTCTTGTACTTTTATTTCTAGGAATTTAGTCCCTCTACTTTTTTATATTTCAAAATTTAACAAAAAATATGACGTAACTTGAATTTAATAAAAAAGAATTAACTATCTTAATGGTTGGACTTGAATTTTGAAATATGAAAATTAAAGGGATTAAATTCCTGAAAATAAAAGTACAGGCCAAATTTGTGAAGAGTACAGGGACTTATGGCATGTTTTAACCTATATATTTCTGTATACTAAGAATTATATTACATTCATTGCCCCATCTGTCTTGTGAAAGACCTCACGTTTCAACTGCTGCTTATTTCTGTGAACTTTAGGGTCCTTTGTTTCAACAACGTCCATATCCATCACCTGGAGCTGTATTACGGAAGAACGCAGAAATAGCTTCACAAACAAAGAAATCAAGCTCACATTGGACACCCGTATCAAAGAAAGGGGATGGGAGTGATGGCCTTGGTGATGCAGACTAATATTATGACTACAAAAATGGAGCAAATTTCATCTTTACTATGCTCGTTTTAGACCGGTGATCAAAGTGAATTTCGATGTAGTCTCAGCTGTTTATACACACGGTGAAGATTCGAATCTTGCCAGTTTAAGCAGTCTTGCACATGCATTCAGCTATTTCTCCCATGATGCAAGGCATCAAAAAAATGATTTGATTATTAGCTACTAAAATCTATGAACCGTACATCCACTTGTATTGTATGGTAATTTAGGGTTGAACTTGGTCCTACTACTTTTAGCAGGTCATGGTCATCAAATATTTCAGTAGAGGCCATAACATTAGATGATTGAAGAGAATAGGGATGTACAGAAAATTTGACCTAAAAATTTCTTGTTGCTATTGTCGGATGACGGTTCACAAAGTTAAAAGAGTAGTTGGTTTCCTTTTAATGTGGAAATTTGAGGGGATTTTATCTTGCATTTGGATTGGTTGGATATATATATAGTTATTTAAGTTGGGCTTTAAATATGAGTTTTAAATTTTATATATGTATATACGTTTAATAAAATTTTAAACATAAATCAATATAAGATTTTTTGATATCTGTATTTAATTTTAATGTGTAATAAATCATATAATAGAAATAAAAACATTATAAATTCAAAAACAAGTTGAATTTAGAACTTAGACTTTGATTATTAAAAAGTTTAAAGTTATATTTTCTTTTTTCATTATCTGTATTTAATTTTAATGTGTAATAAATCATAAAATAGAAATAAAACATTATAAATTCAAAAACAAGTTGAATTTAGAACTTAGACTTTGATTATTAAAAAGTTTAAAGTTATATTTTCTTTTTTCATTTTTTTGTACATATTATATATTGGAGAAAGAGTTGAAACTATTGTTTTTTTGTGCAGTTAATGAATCAAATATTTATCCAAATATATTTTCGGTTTTATTATTTTATTCATATCTTTATTAATCAAATATTTGTCCAAATATATTTTTCGGCTTTATTATTTCATTCATGTCTTTTATAATATCGATTCTTTTGATTTAGACACAATTTGATCATTATACCTGTATTCATATATGTTTTTTATATGACTTTGAAAAGATAATCATTATTATTAGTATAAATTTATTTTAATACTATAATGCCTAATATAGTTAAACACATTTATATTTTAGCAAGGGCACAACTTAATAAAAATGGCTTATGTACTCTCAACCACAAACATGTTGCTCACTTTTGATTAGAATTTCATTAGCTGCCTTCATATTTTAGAAGTTCTATATTTTCATCCACAAATCACTGACAATGAAACTGAATATCATATGTTTCAACAATAAATTCTACGTCATGATTCTTCGAACATAAACGTTCTTTTCAGTATCCTACTTCACATTGCAGAATTTATGTCATTCAACAACACCATTAAAGTTACACATGCTTAGAAAATTGCAGAAAATATATAGCTTATGTTCATGGAGGGATTAACATTAGAAAATAAGAAAACAAAACAAGTGTTCTATGGAGTCCCACAATGTACAATTTACCTCTACATTACACTGAACTACGAAGAAATAGGGACTGTGAGCATTATTTCGGACTTGTCAATTCCGACTAGAGTTCAAACTTGACCTAATATATATTGATAATCAAAAGCTTAATTCACAATGACCTTGAACTGTACTTTTTTTTCCACTTTGGTATCTAAGCTTTTTTTTGGTCCCGTTGTGATACATGAACCATCATTTTCGTCCCATTTTACCTCAAAAATTACCAGTGTCTAATAAGAATGTGTTGTTGTCACATTCTCATTGGCTACTTTTATGTTGGGGTAAATTGAAACTAGAATGATAGTTCAAGTATCAAAGAGAGACAAAAAAAGGGTTTAGGTACTAGAGTGAGAAAAATGAGTGCAATATAGGACTAAATCATGACTTAAGGCATAATAAAAAGTCAACAATCCGACCCTGAATAACCCGGATAACCCAGACTTAAAACAATCCAAAGCCGACCCAATAAACGACTTGAATTTAAACCCTAGTTAACCCGACACAAAACCAACCCGATCAGCCCAATAAGTATATTTTCGTCTTCCAAGCTCAAAACTTAGTTACTTTTGCCTCAAAATCACCTTTTATGGCTGAAGAGAACTTCTTAGACAAGCAAACACCTAAATGTAAGTAAACATGAGCTGATTTCCCAAATATCCATGCATCAAAGACCCTATATATGATGAAAAACATAAACAAAAGGACTAATCACATAAAAGAAGAAAAGTTTCAATGACACTCAATAATTAGTTAATTTTTTTTTGAATCAGTCATCCCTTGGTGGAAATAAAGTTAATACCTTCATTCCACCATTGCCATTAGCAGATTCCAAATCTTCAACATAATTATTTGGTACTTGATTGTGTGAGGGTGTACCTCCCATTCTATGGATTGATGGTGGTGGTTGCTTGGCTAAGAAGGGATGCTCAAATTGACCATTTGGTGATGACCCAAAATGCCCTATCTGCTTATGATACTGAGTTAGCAAATGTGGATGCCCGACTGCGGCCGCCGCCGCTAGCTGGTGTTGCTGTTGTTGGTAATGATGGTGTTGTAGTCCTGGAACTGATACGAATGGGGAGAAAGGCTCTGAGCTACCTTTACTAGGATGAAGGAAGTGAGGAGGAACGGGTGAACTGGCAAACAAATGGTCAGTCGCCGGATCAGACGCAGCACCGCCGTTTGCACCGCCACCGCCGGATAACCCTTGCATTCTCTTCAAATAGAGACGATATTTCTGTAAATGACTAGCGACGTTTTCTCTGGTCAACCCATCAACACTCATCAACTGCATTATGGTCTTTGGGACGGCGTTTTTGATCCCTAAATGAGCCACGGCGTCAACGAATCGCTTGTGGAGCTGCGGGGTCCAGACGAGCCTAGGCCGTTTGAGTGTTCGCGCCGGCTCGTCACCGCCCGCTCCGGATCCCAAGTCCCCGGAATCACCGGCGAATTCGGCCGGGGGAGGCGGCGGCGGAGGCGGCGGGTGTTTCCGTTGACGGTGGTTTGGATTCGGGATGTCGAAAGCAAGGGCAAGGTGGGGGGTAATTAGGGTTTGTGAAAGAGGCATAAGCTCCTCCGGCGACGGCAGCTCTTCTTCCCATTTTCCAAACAAATTGGAGGAATCCTCAATTTCTCTCATAATTATTACTTATATTATTCACAAATTAAACAGTAACTATAACAATTAATTACAATTAAAAAAACAACAAATCGAAACCCTAAATTTTGGGGGGAGGGGGAACTGAATCTGCTCCACTGTAACAACCAAAATATTATGGAATTAATAAAAAAAAGCACGATTAACATAATTAATCAAAACAATTATTGAAGAAAAACAAGGCAATTAATAGAACTTACAGAGCACAGATGAAAATCCAAAGAGAAAGGTGGATCTTGTTTTTTTTTCCCTTCTTTCTTAAAGCTTTTTAGTTGCTTATGTATGTATGTATGCACATGTCCACCATTGTTATTGCCATTGAGGAAAAAAAGGTTAAATTCTGGTTTTAGTCCATTTACTATGCTTGATTTTGAGATATAGTCATCGTAGTTTAATTTGGTATAAACTTGTTTTTCGAAGTTACAAATAAAATTATAGTTACAAGTATAAATAATACATATTCAAATAATTATGACCGGGTTAACAAACCTAAATAATATCAAAATAAGACACACATATAATATAGCAGAACTCAAATCTGGGACATTAAAGGTCTTCAGAACCCTAAACTTATAAGAGTTTTTCAGAGGTAAAGTCAAGAATTTAGTATTAGAGGGGTCAAAATAAAATTTTAAAAGCTTAGGGAGGTAAAAGTAAAGAAATTGTTAAAAAAAACTTAAATTGAATACTTTAAATTAAAATAAACTAAAATTATATGACTTAATTAACGGGCAAGGCCATTGCATACCCCTTCTAATTACGCTCATAAAGTTTTTTATAAAAAAAATTCAATTTCTAATCTGTCATTTAAAAATATTTAAGTTAATATTTTAACAAAATTTATTATTTAATAAAATAAAATCAAGGCTTAATATCTTCTTTGACCCTTGTACTATAACTAGATTATTACTTTGGTACTTGAACTATTCTTTTATCAGTTTAGTCCTTTTACTTTATTCTTGTTCAATTTAGTCCATTTACTTTCATTCTATATAGCTTGTTATCCCAACCCAAATTTCAATTAAAAATTTAGACCAATCAATCACACCGTACCCATACCAAGTGCCAATAAAAGTAAAAATTAAAAATCACTTAAAAATAAAAAATAGAAAAAATCCCAAAAAAATATTAAAACTTAGATTTATTAAAAAAACTAAAAGAATCACAATCTAATTTTGAAATTATAAATAAATATTTTTAAATTTATAAATATGAGAAACTTCAAAAAAATCATTTGCTTGGAATTTTAGGTTCTTTGAAATGTTTTTAGAATTTTATGGTTTTTTTTGAAATTTTAGGGTTTTCTTGCATTTTTTATACTTTTAAGAAATTTTGAGTTTTTTAGTAAAAAATACCATAAATTGCTTAAATTTTTTCTTAAAATTCTAAATTTTGTGTTAAAAAATATAATTCCACACAAACAAAATTCTAAAATTTTATGAAAATTTTAAGTTATGACACTTATAATTTTAAAAATAGATCATAATTTTTAGTTTTTAATTTTATAATTTTCCTAGTTTAAAGATTTTATTGAATTTTTGAATTTTGAATGACTTTTAGTTTTTTATATTTTTAAAAATTTAAGTGAAATTTTATCGTTTTCTTGACACATGGCAGCGTGTCATTTGTGTTTTGAATTTTTTATTGGAATTTTGAGTTGGGATAACAGGATTGTAGAATGAAAAATAGGGGCCAAACTAATACAAAAACTAAAGTACAATAGTAAAATTGATAATAAAAAAATAGTACAAGTATTAAAGTGACAATTTAGCTATAGTACAATAGCCTAAGATTACATTATGCTAAATATTTAAAAATTTTAATTACAAGGACCAAATCATAATTTAACCTAAAATTTGTCTTCTTTGGGATTTGTGTTGCATAAATAAGTTGACAACGAATCATTGGATGAACCAATCGCAGCCTACACATAAATTAAAAAAGTTTGGACTAGATTGGATCCTAAACCATAATCACAATCATATTATTAATTAATTTAATTTAATATAATTTAGTTCTAATTTAATTCATTCAGCCAACCTGTTTTGACTTAGATGGATAATGAGTGAGATCTTGATCTTTTTAATTATTATTTTAAATTTCTTTTAAGATGGTAAGCTCTTTTAACATTATTTTATTCGTAATACGTTAAAAGGATTGTCGCAGTCCATACACATGTTCAGTTTTTATTGATTAATAAATAGATGTGTGAATAATGAGATTGTTCTGTTAAATGAGTTAATCATAAGGTTTCGGCTTGAGAAATTTAAAGATTTTATATTCGAGTTTCATTCTATGTAAATAATCATGTTCTATTCTTATTGAAGTCACACCACGGTGCCAATAACGTCTTAATTTAGGCTTTCTTTGGATGGTTGATAAAATTGAATTCACGAAGCTAAAAATAATTATAATAATAAAATTAAATATTGTAGTGATGAGATTAAAATTAGTGATAAAATGTATGTTTAAAGTCAAACACAAGAGATGAGAATTAAAAATAACTATTAAAATTTTTAAATTATTTTATTTTATAAAATCTTTAAAAATGTGTAAAATTGTAATATTATTTAATAAAAAACACAAATACATGTGATATTATTTAAGGGCATTTGATTGGAAAAAAGGGTCCAAAAGTATTGCAATTGTAGTGCATGTTCTTTTAACGAATTACTTTTGCCCAGATATATTGTGTTCATAATATAATTGTGATTATAATTCAATAATTATACTCTGTATGTAAACCTTAACCAAATTTATTTTAATCTAAATTCAAATTTATTTTTCAATTTTGAAGTTCATTTTATTTATATTTAGGAACAAAATTTATTACAATTTGTTCAGAATTGCTGATCTTTCAGATATAATATAATTAGCAATACATTCAATATAAATGTATCTAATATACATTCTCATGTAAGTAACATATCGATACGTATCAATACCAAAACAATTATTCGATACGGTACAGACACACGTGTTTAAACAAAGGAGGCAAGGCACAAAAGATTAAACCGAAAATCGAACAAGTTAGGTAAAAAATAAAACCAGTTAAATCTTTTAATTCTCGATTCAACCGATTGAACCAACCAATTCAACCATTAAAAATACAAAAATGGAGGAACATTTGGTTCCCAATTCAACCTTTGGACTAACGATTGAACCGGCCGGATCTTTAATCATCGAGGGAAGGGCAATGAATATATTTCCTCAGCAAGTTTTAATAAAAGAAAAAGTATATAACTAAGTTTTCAAACAACATTAAAGTTTTCAAACATCATTGTTACAGTCTCCTTACCTACCAATATGATCCATCAAAAATTAGAAACCAAGGAATGAATGGTCTAACCAAATGTCTTTCTTAAACAATGACCCTAGCAATTCACCCACACTAAGCCCTAACAGATTTTGATAATTTTTTGCAGAATTACAAATCTTACCGTTTTTTAACCATTCATTGAATAATCGTAGCTCAGAGGTGGTTGGTGGACAAACGGAGCCTGCAATCAGAAAAACAGACACACACATGCACAATTCAACCAAGTCATTAAGTGTAAACAATGATATAACCATTGAAACACTGGGGGAAGGAGTATATGAATATGCAGCAATGACTAAAAACTGAAATAACCGGACACAGGTATATGAATGGAAGCAGATACATATGGTTTCCTTTTATCTAACTCGACTGCGAAAATCATATTCACAAATCTTGACTACTAAATTAGTCGACCCTTTTTTTCAATGAAACATAGAGAGAAAAATTTTCCAAGGGAAACCCCTTGATTAAAAAGAAATCAGTATTGGCAATACTTACTAATAAATTATGAGTGAAAGTACCTAACAGGTCCCTATAAGGTCCCTCTATTATAGGAACCTGATAAAATTAGTCCCACTATTAAATGAATCAATTTAGTCCTTGTACGACTAAATAGAATCAAATAAGACTAAGTTTTAATAGAGTTAACATTTACTGGTTAAAAAATGACATGATTTTTTTTTTCATTTGTAGATAAGGTCCCTATAACAGAGGGCTTGCCAGGTACTTTCACCAACTATTATATGTATAAAGTAGATAAGAATGTTGAAGACAAAGACTATAAAACCAATGTACCAATGGGATTTCACGTGACCTTCAGCCAAAGTGCTGACAAATTGGCAAAGAGAAGCAGAGACAACACCATTGTTATGCAAGGGACAACACATCTAATACTTACTGAGGTAAAACTATAAGCATAACTCATTAACCATAATCCCGGAATACTACATAAGATAAGAAACAGTGGCCTACCTGAAATACAGCATGCATAAACTGATCATATGAATGGGAATACATCATATTAGCACTTGGCCACTGCATATAAGCACCATCCCTAGAAGTTGGATTCAATCCCAGCTCACAAAATGGACTCACAGCTGGCCTCGAAGGAACACCATAACCGAGGGGAGCTTGTGTAGTTGCAATCTGACCCAACTGAGGAAAAGCAGAATCATACTGCATGAATGGAAGCTGAATCTTCTGCATATTGTAAGGAGCCACACCGACACTCTGGTTACATGGAATGCTTCTGACGTACCTATATCAGTTCAGAAAAAGTTTGTTTAGATTTAAGTATACCCCAAACCAAATTATACTCCCTATTTCATGCCACCCATTATCATTCTTATTCCGTTACTAAAGTAGCATGTATTTTATCACTATGATCCTCACTGCGTAAAATTACCACGGAAACCCCTTATTAGGTGTTTATTGCATTTTTCCCCCTCTACTAAAAAAAATAGGCAAATTAGTCCCTGTATACTAGATCAAAGAGCAAACTAGTCATTTCTATTAAAAAATTCATCTATTTCTATTGTTAAAAACTAGCATGGTTAATAGAATAACCAAATAGTGGCATGTCGTTTGCCATGTGTACCTCATGCTGACTTTCAGGAACCAGTTAAAAATGGATGGAATTTTTAACAAATGACCAATTTGCTTTGATCTAATGTATAGGGACTAATTTTCCCATTTTTTAGTAGAGAGGGCATAATGCAATCTGACTCCTAGTACAAAGGTCTCTATGGTTCTTTTATCTCATTATTACTACTTTCACATTTGCAGCTTTACCTAGATTCTGTTTTCATGAGAAAATAGGGATAGGAGCATTGATTAAAGAATTTGTACACGCACTACATGACAGAAAAAGTGAACAGCCACCTGCCTAGTTTCAAATGCCTAAAGTAAAAGGAGTATTAATCCTACCTTTGATAATTCCTGTCATAATCCGGGTCAGTACGATCCTTCTCTCTGTCTCTGAAAATGGCTACTCGAGATGTACCATCTCTGACAGTCATATTTTTATCTGGATCAACCATGGAGCTCCGGTAATTTTCAAACTCATCTCTGATAAGAGATTCATTTTTTCCATCAACAGAGTTCTGAGGTGAAGAATCGTCAGAATCAGGAGTACTAGGGCTACTGAAAATACGTGCCCGTGCTCTGTCATACTCTTCCTTCCTCTCTTCAACACTTCTCACAGGACTTCTTTTGATGCCGATTTGATTAGCCTCATTTAGAGATCCATTATTTGGCCTGGGCTTAATAGCAATTTTAACCCGCTCTGGTTTATCATTTTCCGAGTTTTTGGCTGGAATTTCAGACAAACAAACAGCAGGCCATTTGATTTCCCCTGCTTTCTTCGCCACGATTCTGTTTCCTAGGCCATCTAAACCATTATCATAAACCATAGTTACCAGCCCATAATGTTGAGCAACACGATGTGCAGCAAGCCGAAGATAAGAAGTGGGAAAATGTTGGAACTCAAATTGCTGCTGCTCTGAATTTTGCACAAACCTCTGGATATCAAGTTCCATTCGCAAGACTAACTCCCAAAACAAGAACAAAAAAGAGAGAAAGACAGTAAATCTACCATGAGAAAAGAAAGAGGACAAACTATAGAACGATTAAATATGACCATGAACACCACTATAAAAGAAGTATATAACATAATACTCTAAAGAAAGCCTAAAACTCTCAAATTGAAAGTTCCCTGGGCCTTGAAATCCGAATCATGTAGTTTGCTCACTAGGGGAAAAAATGGTAAATACCAAAACAAGATGCCAAACACACACAACCAATATAAGGATTCCAGCACCTAGTGTGCGCCGTGCACCCATGATAACATGGCAGTATTTTATCAAACATCTGAGCATTCATTAACGTTAAGTAGGCTTTTTTCTTGCTAAAACCTACACCATGAAACTAAAAAACGAAAATCGAAACAGGATAAAAGCTCCATTATTACAATTACATAAGATTTCACCCAAAGAAATTATTTCAGAAACCAATTAATAAAATTTAAAAAAAAAAGTACTCACTTTGAGACAGATATGCTATGTTATGCATTAAGCTATCATAGTTAAACAAAAATTAGCAACAAATCTAATAAGTTCTTCTCCCCCTCAATTTCTCAACACCCACTTGAGAAAGTCAATGAAAAGAAAAATCCCAGATCTGATATTAATCTCTTCTGTTAAACAAATCCCTAACCTAATTAACCCCCAAGCAAACCAAATCCAATCTAGACCCATTCACATCATAGACCATAAAATCGAAACAAAAAAAATCAAAATCCTACGTATAACGAGATCTATGAAGTAAAATCGCAAATATATACAAAAATTAAAATCGATTGAAGATGCAAAATTGAGATAATTAACACGAAAAGGGGAAAAATAGGTTACTGGTGAGACGATGACGAGGATTTTGAAGAGCCTCAACCAAGAAAGGGTCGACAGCTAACTCTTTGTCGTTAACAGCTCCGGACACGGCGGCTATCGTCGTCGTCGTCGTTGTTGAAGTCAAATCCATGGGAATATTGTTGGGGTTTTTTTGCCTCTCAAAAAATAAAAGTAAAAAAAAAAATTATCCTCTCTTCTCTTCTCTCCTCTGTTTCTTCTTATTCTTCTTTTTAGCAGATTCTTCTTCTTGTTGATGAGATTATCAATGAAAAATCAATCAATCAAGAAGAAGAGATAATACCCTTTTTTTTTCGTTTGCCCCCAAAAGCATCTAAGAGAAAATAAGAAGACAGGGAGAGAAGGAGAGAATCTGAAAGGTGATTTTGGTCGTACGGAAACGACTTTCTCTCGAAAGAGGAAAAAGAGGAAGAGATAAGCGGCAATATCTATCGATTTTTATACCCTAAAAATCTAAATTTAATTCAACCCCCTCCTCCCCCAAAATTCCCCAATTTGACAACTGAGAGACAAAAGGAGCAATCTTTTTTGGGTAAAACTATCTTTCTAATCCTTCTTAATTTTAATATTGAGCAAATTGGTATTACTTAAAAAAACTAGAGCAAATTAGTTCATGTCAATTTTGAAAGTGAATAACTAAAGACAATTAATTACAACATTGATATTTACATTAATTATGCTTAATGTTGATTGGTATAATAACAAATTTAGCCTTTAATTTTTTATATTTTATGTAAATGTTGATGAAAAGTGAAAATTATTGAATTTTGACAAAAATAATAAAATATGTAAATACTGATAGCTAAATTTATTAATATATCAGTAAAAATATGTACAATTAACTAAAACATTAACATTGTAATTAATTGTCCTTAATTACTCACTTTTAAATTTGACAATGATTAAATTACTTTAATTTTTAGAGGGACTAATTTTCTCAATATCAAAATTGAGAATGTTGCACGTGTTGCATAAGATTTTAAAAATAGTATAACTTAAAGAATTTACTTAGCTCAGAGATGGAAATTAAAAAATTAGACATGTAAAAGGATTAAAAATTAGACCAAGATTATGATAGCTGGCTGGCCACAGCAAAGTTGTGAAATGGGCTCGGACCCATACAAAGTGGGTCAAATTAGGTTTCTGTCTTTAGGGAATGCAACCAAGCCCTTTTTTTATATTTTTTATATTTTGATTTTGTTATCCAAATTTAATTTTATTTAAATATTTTTGCTATGTTCATGTTAATTTTTTCAAGATCATAATACATGTATTTTCGTGGATCAATGCTGCAATGGGAGAATTTAACCTAAAACAAATATGTATTTTCATGGATCAATAATATCGAATTACCCCAAAACAAATTCATGGTTGTTCAAATGAATCCCCTCTTAATGGCATCAAATAAATGCTGCAATGGGAGAAGAATTACCCCAAAACAAATATGTATTTCATGGATCAATATTTTTGAAATACCCCAACACAAATTCATTGTTGTTCAAATGAATCCCTCATATCAATGCTGCAATGGGAGAATACAGCAAAGCAAATTCAAACTCCTAATAAAAACCTAAACATCAATATGTTTTTTTTCTTTTTTGTTCTTCCTAAGCTGAAGAAACAACACCGGATAATAGATTCTGGCATGCCGGAATCAACGCGACCGCTCCACGTAGCGAACTCGAGTACTTCCTATACACAACTTGAAGCCTACTATCAATAGCCTTTGAATGGAAACAAGCCAGCAACTTAGCACATTCCATCAGCTGCTGTTCGTTATACCCGGTGTGGAACTTGAGGGTGTCTGTCCAAGCTGGTGTCTTCTTCAAGGTGCACCGTGCGGCATACACAGCCGAAGCAGCCACCATCGACGGACAATACCTAATGGTCTCGTAATGCATTATCCCCAACTCAGCTAAGAAATACACCATGTTTTCCATCTTCGGGTCAGGGATCGATGCTTTGATGAACCGTGCTAAGAACACGTAATGTGTAGGCACCGTTAAAGTCCATTCCAATCGTCCCAATATCGTTTTCTCCATTATGAGGATCTGTTCATGTGTGTAAGCCCTGTCTGCAATGCATACAAGATCGTTGACCTCAGGTGGCCAAATTTCTTCATATTTGGTAGCAATAAGCATAGCACTCATGCCTAAAAGTTGTAGTTCTCTCCTCGGGACGACTTTCACTGAAAGGAAGCGATCGATCAAGTTGATCGTAAGATAAAGAGCTTCGGCTGAAAGCTCGAATTTTTGATGAACATCAATTAGCCAATCAATGAGAATAGCTCTCATTTTCTCATTGATATCAGTTTGCAAGTGCATATAATCATTTGGCATGCTCTCATGCTGCAAATTTTAACAACATTTTCATTAGTTTCAACACGAATCATTGCAAAATACACAAAATCGATGAAAAATTTGTAGCCTTTTTAATTTCCTAACCTCAGCTGATTTATAGAACTTGTAGATTTCATCAACATATTCAACACCAGCCAAATGATTATCAGTATCTGCTCCATCAATATCAACAATGTGTTCCTTTGGCTTTTTAGCTATTCCATGAGCAGCTGCCTGGTGGGATTTCAAAAAGGTTCTTAAGATCGAATACGATAAACCCTAAAACCCAAAACCCCGAGATTGATTTGTTGTTTTTTACCTTGCTTCTTGCAGTAAGGGCTGAAGAAAAAGTATGTTTTTTCTTGGGTGAACCCTCTTTTTGAGTTACTTTCTTATTGTTGTTAATCACTTCAGCCTTGTCTTTCTTCTCCTTTTTCTCCTTCACTTCCACAATTTCTTCGACATCGGGGCTGATTTCGATCACTTCCACCGACGGGGCGGCGGGTTTGGCGGTCGGTTTCTTTTGAACAGCCTTTGGTGGTGCAGCAGCAGGAGCAGCAACACTTCTTTTAGGCGGCACGGGCACGGCGGCCGGAGCTTTTTCCACATTAACACATACGTTTTTCTGAATTTAAAAAACAAACCCAGAAATCAAATTAGTAATTCTAAAAGAAAGATTACAGAGATCTGATATAAATTATATAAATATTATTAAACCTTGTTGTTCTCAGCCACGGCGGCGGCTTGTGCATTGGCGAGTAACTGTGCGCAAAAGGACCTAGTGAGGGGACGATGAGTCTGAATCTGAGCCGGTTTACCATCGGCCACTGCTCTTACGTTCACCACATTCCCGATATCCCCCAACGCACGGCGACTCTTTCCATCTCCGGCCGCCACGTTTTTCTTCGTCTGCTTGTGAACTACGGCCTCGCCTGCAAAGAAAAAAATTACCATTTCCTTAAAGGATCCGATAAATCCAAAAGAACCCATTTCTTTTTTGAGCCAAAACATTCAAGATAACCCATGAAATCGAAATCATTTCACAAAAATCAAAAGAAGAAGAAGAAGAAAATCCCAACATAAAATCAACGAAAAAAAACGAAACAAGTTTTTAAAAAAAAGCATAAACAAGAAGATAATGATGAAAATACCTCTGGGTTGTTGAGGAACAATAGGTCTTGAAGCCATTTTGGTGGTATTTTCACACTCTCTGTTCTTCTCTTTTGCTTTTCGCTGTATTTTGTTTAGGGATTTTGAGGGAATATGAGGGACATGGGGGAAGATTGCTTTCCTTTTTGAAGCTAATGTGGCCCAACGGTCATATTGAACTTTTCGAATTTTCACCGTTGGATTGTTTTTAATCCAACGGTAGGAATCGCGTCTCCAAATTATAGCCGTTAGCCTACCTGTCAGTTTAGAGGCTCCATTTCTCTCTGGGCTAAAGAAATTTACCCGTTTGGGTTTTTTAGGGTTTTGCCTTTTCGGCTAATTTTTTAATTAATTAATTAATTAAAATTACTTAAATTATACAACTCACTATGCAATTTAATTATTATAATAATGGCTCCCATACTTTGTATTTAGCTTCAAATTTTGGGTCTTGCATACAAGATTAGCATGAATCTATATTTGCCTAATTGGGATAAAAGCAACATTTAAGTCCCTAAAGATGGTAATTTTTTCAATTTAGTCCTTGAATTATTTTTCCACTTTAGTCTTGAAATTTGACAGTTTTTCTTTCAATTTGGTCCATAAACTTGAATTCCGTTAAGTTGTTGTTAAAGTGCCATGCCATCGCCTAAAAAATTTAAAATATATATAAAATCTAAAAATATTAATTTTATTAATTCAAGTAATGATATGGCATAATTTCATAGTATTATATTATTACGCTTTAATGAAAATCAAGTTTAAGGACCATATTGGAAAAAGCTATGAATTTGGTGACTAATATGGACCAAAAAAGTTCAAAGATAGAGAAAATTAAGGAAAATATATGTTGCTTTAACCCTTTCTAATTTTATGATCATATAATATTGTCTTATTAAAAATATAAATATAAATAGGGTTAATATACCATTGGGTACTTATATTTTGTTTTAATATTTAATTTGATACTTGAGTTATTTTATCCCAATTTAGCACCTAATTTTGGCTTCAATGGTCAATTTGGTACCCAAACTAAACCACATCATGTGACCCAATGAATATTTGACATGTGTGCACTACTAAAAAATATATAAGAGACATAATTAGGATAAAAGAAAAGCTCGGGTACCAAATTGATCATTGAAGTAAAACATAGATACTTGTGTGGGACAAAGAAAAACTTAAATATCAATTTGAAAAAACTTAGATACCAAACTGAACATTAAATCCAAATATAGGTACCACATAGTATATTAACCCATGTAAATATTAATAAATTTTTTAGCAAAGTATCATCACGAGGTTTAATGGGAGTATCTCTTTTTACCAAAAACGAACTTTCCATTAAATGTAAATAAAATAAGCTTCTTTTGTTTCATTTATGGTTAAAATGCGCTTCAAGTCCCTTTTTTTTTTCCAAGTTTAACATTTAATCCTTACTTTTATTTCAAGGAATTTTGTCATTTTATTTTTCAGATTTAAGAATGTAAGTTCAATTGTTAATGCTGTTAAAGTTCTTCTATTAAGTTCAAGTTCTTTTCATTTTTTATTACGTGACTATCAAGTAAATTTAATAAAAAATTAACAATGTTAATAATTACCCTAAAATTTGAAGGAAAAATTAAATTCTTAAAAATAAAAATAAAAATAAAATATAATGAGTTGAATTTATTTCTATTTTTCCTTAATCTATAACGCGAAGGGACTTCCACTTCTAAACTTCCTCTTTTAAATTAAAAAATAATTAGGTAATCACGTCAATGAATGTTTCTTATCACATCATTCATGGTTCCTTTTCAATTATTCAATGTCATTTCTTCCATGTCGTTGACACATAATTTTGATAATTTTTTATCCTAAACACAAAACCTTAAATCTTAAACCTTAAACTTTAAATCCCGAACCTTGAATTAAAAACTAATATTATAAAGAAATTGGGTTATTGATTTGTCACTTATAAAGAATAAAAATAAATAATATCAATTGAGAACGATGATATTGACTCGCTAATTATAAAGAATTAGAAACTAATATTATTAAGAAATCGAATTTACAAGAGATGTCGAATTTGAAAAATTAAAGTGACAACTATTTTGTTTGTGGATTTAAAATTTTATCTAAAATCATCCATTTAAAAATATATATTTATGTTATTTTTAATTTAATATTTTTTTCTCTTGTTAAAACTTATATATCGACCCATTAATTTTTTAATATTTATATCATGGTATTAAATATTGTTATAAATATAATTTTTGTGTTATAAATTACATGACATAATATATTATATACATTGAAAAGGGCCGGGCCAAACTAGGCTTTAGCCTTGAATGTTTGAGCTCAAGCTCAGCATATATTTTAAATAGGTCTAATTTATTTGTTCAAACCCATTTTTCAAGCTTAATATTTTTGTCTAAGGGTGTGTTTGGATGGACGATGTGTTTACCTGTGGTTAGTTAAAAAACAACAGTAGTGGTGAGATTAAATATTATAGCATAAGACAAAAAGTAAATTAAACACACTGCATCCCACTACCCATCCAAACCTATCCTAAATCATCCCCATTTTTAAACAAACCTTCGAACTAGGTTTAAACAACCCATGAAAAAAACTACTCAGTATACAACTTATTAGCAATTCAACACTAACATAATCAATTAAAGTTGAGAACCGATATTATCTAGAGAGTGGAATTCAAAATTTTAAAAAAGCCCAAACAATTCCGACCTCTCTATTTTTTTCGAAACTCTTTAAACCAATATCATAAATTAACTTTAATTTTGTACGATTTTATACTTGAAATTTTGATTTGATTCAATTTTAAAATCACAAACTACATTGTCAAATTAACACCATTTTATATTGATATATTACATACCCAAACTATTATATTAATCCAATATGAAAATAAATATACATGTATATATATTCCTTTCTTTAAAAATGTATAATTGAATTAAACTCAAGTTTTCAAATTTCGTGTGCATGTTGTACTAAATCAAAATTCAAATATAAAATTCCATATTAAAACAAAATTAACGTATAACTTTGATACGAGTTAAAATTACTTTTTGAGGCCTAAACTTAGCAACTATCCCCACATTGAGACCTTTTTTTTTTTTATCCAAGTTAAGCCTTGAACTTGATAATTATTTCTACATTTGTCCAAATTAGACCCTGAACTTAACAACTATTCCCACATTAAAACTTAAACTTTTCTTTTAGTCATTTCCATAAAACCCCTAAAATTCAAGCCCTAATACAAGAACAATTGTCAAATTCAGAGACTAATTCAAACAAAAAAATAATTCAAACCCTAATGTGAAAATAGTCGCCAAATTCAAGACCTAACTTAAACAAAAAAGAAAATTCAAACCCAATGTAAAAATAGTTACCAAGTTCAAGCCCCCAAAAGTAATTTATCCTATTTGATATTTATCACTTCGTTTAGTCCATATGAAGTCACTATAAACAAAGCAAATGAAACACAAATCAAGCTATCAAATAAAATCAATTAAGAAAAAGTAAAACAAAGGGGACAAATTTGTTACAACTGGTGATAATTAATATTAGGCAAACCAAAAAAACACTGCCTAAAACAATGCCACCATTACCAACCAAATTAGTGGAAAAAAAAAACCCAAATTTTTTTTCATATCCTTTCTTCTCTCCCTCACTGCAAACACACCATACAAAATATTAAAAATTTACTCACACAATTAAACTCTTGGCTTTTTTATCACAAGTTGTAGACACTCTCTTGAAGTTAGTATTTTTATTTTCATTTTTAGCTTCTACATTTCATCATCTGGTCCTCCAAGCATCACCTGCAATATCACACATTTCAGTAACTTCGTAAAAAGAAAAGGGTCAAATTATGGTTTTGGTCCCTGTACAATGCTCAAATCTGAGGTTTAGTTTATGCACTTGTATAAATTGATTTTTCTATCATTAGTTAGTCCAAATAATTAACAGCAAAGATGTAGACAATTAGGCAATGAGGAGCAGGTAGTGACCTTGGTCACCTGAAAAGGGTAAATTGGCCATGTAATCCCTTTAAAATTTATGAAATTACAAAATAATATAATGATAAAATTGCACTTTGCCTCCTCCCAACAAATTTATCATCCATTTTTGACTCTCCCTAAAGCAATTTTCTAGTTTCGCCCCTGGTTAACAGATAATTATTCTGACTAAAGAGCTGATGTGCATTTTTTTTTCCTTAAAAATGGTATAACTCATCATGCTGTCATGAATTTTTTTGTTCATGTTGGAAGGAGTGTGTTTTTAAGGTAAATCCACATCAACAACTTAATCGAAATAATTAATGGAGTTAACTATTTGAACTAACTAATGATATTGTTAAGAGTAAATAGGCCAAATTAATGTACATGGACTAAAACCCAAACTTGAGTATACCAGAGAGGCCAAACATGGCAAAAATGAAGTATCAAGATAATGCATGTAACTTGGATATCGGAATTATTTGAAAATAGAGTTAGAAACATACGCTACAGTCGAGAGCATGCTTTCGTGCAACCATGATAGCTGCATTTCTGTCTCTCTCTGATTCAAATGTTAATACGTAAGAGTGCCCTTTCCTTGGTTGCCAAAACAATGACTTGGCTGGAGCATTAGCATCGCCTCTAGCTCCGCATAGCTTTAATTAGGAAAAGCCAAAAAAAATTACGTGAGAACGGCTAATGGTAAAAAAGTACTTAGGGAATAATAATAATAGGTAAACTACACTAGAGGTCACCAACTATAAAAAGTTGTCTTTTTTTGGTCAGCAATTGGCTAACCTAAAAATGAAAACACCCAAAAATCCAAGATAGTTGGGTGACCAAAAGAGACAAAATTAAATAGTTGAATGACCAACAAAAAATACATAGTTGGTGACTACCAATGTCGTTTACCCAATAATAAATACTTGATAGAAAGAGTAAAAATAATCACCAGCATTGATGTGGAATAGTTTTCCCTAGACTTTGTGATCCATCCTCTACAAAGCTTGATCCTCATCTTTCCAACATTGAATGAGTGAGTCGAACGTAAAGAATGATCTTGTCCATTGATCCGAGAAATGACTACCTAGAGTACGACATTGTATGAAGAAACTTTGATTAGAAGTGGATGATATAAATATTCCTACCATGCCGAACGATTCTAGAATTTTACGATGAACCACTTAAGGCAAGGCTAAGGGGAAAATGCTCGAATTTTGTATCATCATCTGTCCCCAGCGATGAATATAAATTTAAATATAAGCTGTATGAACCCAATGGCTAATAGACCAAAACAATATCAATACATTGATTCACTAGCAAAAATTCATTTCTAAATGATGATCATAATATCACCAATGGACGAATTAATAGGAGTAATTCTATAACCGATTGCCTGGTCGTTGGCAGCAGGGATGAAGACAAAGGGGGAGGGCAGTGACCTTGGTCCCCCAAAAATGGTAGATTTTCCATTTAGTCCCTTAAATCTTTATAAAATTACATGTTAGTATAATGGGAAAATTGTACTTTGCACCCCCCCCCCAAAAAAAAAAATTATGATTCATCTCTGGCCCCCTATACCAATTTTCTGGTTTCGTCCCTGCTCAGTAGGAAGGCAAAGAGCAGAAGTAACTAACTGAAGAATCATTACATACATTAAATTCACTGCTGGATTTCCGCAACAGTGTCTCCACGTAGCTTGCCAAACCTGCCGCTGTAAAAGTAACTCCATCAGCATTTCTTGCTTTCATTTCTAAGCATCAAATACGCTAATTGCAAAAGCACAATCTGACATTTAGTCATAACACGCATGAATTTTAGTATGAAGAAAAAATCGGAAGTCAAATTGTACATCAGAGTATAAACTAACCAGAATCAATTGGATTGGCAGTTGTTACAGAGATTTTTTGGCCATTCGAGAGAATGTCGGCCTGCAAAATTCGACCAACATCAAGCGGTTCTGGGGCGTACATTGTTTTGTTGGCACCTGATAATGGTAGAAAATTGAATCAGCTGTTGGTAAAGGATACAATGATACAGGTTATCAAGCAACAATGCATTTTCTAACACATTGAAGAGAAAAATTATAACATTCAATATGTTCGATTCTTATGCTTCACCGGATGGAAGTACGATACTGAGAATCTGATCAACGCAGCTAGCTTAGATCTAAAGCACTACTTACAAGAAGGATAAATAGGCACCAGAACGGTAAAAGTACCATAGAGGCTCTTATACTAGGAACCAAATTGCATTTTGCCCCCTCTACTCAAAGAATGGGCAAATTAGTCTCTATACATTAGATCAAAGAGCAAATCACTCCTTCTGTTTAAAATTTCATCCATTTCTACTATTAAAAACTGGTCGTTGTACGTTAGAATGAGGTGCGCGTGACATGTCACATGCAACTATTTGGTTATTATGTTAGCTATGCCAGTTTTTAACCAGAAATGGATGAATTTCTTAACAGAAACGATCAGCTAGCTCTTTGATCTAACGTACAGAGACTAATTTGCCTATTTTTGAGTGAAGGGGGCAAAATGCAATCTTGCTCCTAATACAGGGCCCTCTATGATACTTTTACTGCACCTAAACTGATAAACAAGGTGGATTAGGACATTTGTGAAACTATATCAGGCTTGATGAGGGAAATAGAGGACATAGATTTTCAAAGTAGGAAAATTAGTACAACTGGCATTAGGGTGACTCTTCGGTAGTATGATAGAAAGTTCATCATACGGTATGTTCTATATGGCATAATTAAATAAAGCAACTTAGGCTAGGAGACTTCCGCGTAAAAAAGAACATTCATGGAATGGATACCTGAAATTACTTCCTTTCGATTTTCATCAGAAGATAGTCGATACCACTGAATCGAAGATTGTGAAAGCGATGGAGCATTATCAGAACGAGGCTTGAGTTGCAAGCATGAACCAAGAGTTTCAGAACCATGCAAAACAAGCATGCAGGATTTGTTCTCCTCTGCCCTCTTGTTAATTGCCAACTGTAATTAACTGGCATAGATTAGAACCTCAGATATTATCATCGACTAGTCTAGACCATCCTACTATCCAATATTGAAGGCTCTATCAGTACTAAGAAACAATATGCCAGGAAAATGATAGTCACAACAGAATATTAATAAGAAAATACAACTTAAAACTAACTGGAGACCGTTACGGAAGCAAGGAAATGAGGTAAAAGTACCGTGGAGGCCTTAGGAGTCAGATTGCGTTTTGCCCCCTTTACTAAAAAATGGGCAAATTAGTCCTTGTATGTTAGTTCAAATAGCAAACTGGTCATTTTTGTTAAAAATTTCATCCATTTCTACTATTAGAAACTGGCGTGGCTGACAAAATAACCAGATAATTACATGTGCCATGCCACATGTACCTCATTCTGACATACAGGGACCAAGTTTTAACAGTACAAATGGATGAAATTTTTAACAGAATGACCAGTTTGCTCTTTGATCTAATGTATAGGGACTAATTTGCCCATTTTTTAGTAAAGGGGCCAAAACACAATCTAACTCCTAGTACAATGGCCTCAATGGTACTTTTACCAAGAAATGATGGTCGAGATTTGGAACATTACTACCAACACGCATCAACAAGCTTGTATGGTTAATGGAATTTATCTTCCAACATTTTGAGTTATACAGTAATATTACCAAATATTCAACTTTCAGAGAAACCAACAAGTTCCGGTATGAAATACACCATTTCATTTTAGCTACATTTAGGTTTTGAATGAAGATTATTCAAGTTATTGAGATATTCAGTACCGAGATTACACTGCCAAGACATCTATATTTTATCATAAAAGTACTAAACAGACCTCTTTCTGAAGCTTTACTGAGAATATTGCTTTTTCTCGAATTTGAGCTCTGAGAGCGCGAAGTTCATGCTCCATATCCATCACCTGAAAACATGACATGAATTGCAATAATCCAAAGCTGCCATTATATCACAACCATATTTATTTAACAATAAAACCCACCTACTTAACCTTGCATGTAAGTGTAGCCAAGGTGCATAAATATGGTAATTGAAAACTTGAAATATACTGAAAACAGTTGACTGTAATCTTTGTAGCATAGCTAGTCTTAAATCATTAATGTGAGACTATATTATCAAAAACAGAAAATACAAGTAAATGAACGAATAGGTACCACAATGAAAGATACTTATTTAACAAGCCAAAACGGTGTCATCTCCAATGTCATATGACAAGAAAGACAACTCTATGTCATATCACCCCGCTGTGTAAGTCTTAGACAATATATGTGTTTGTATGGAGAGAGAGGTCTACAAGTAGCTGAGATAAGACAAAAGCACATCCGTATTTTCTACAACCGCATTTCAATGACAAGACCTACGGGACATACTAACGCACCTTACTAGGCTGATGCATGAATTTAATTCTTCTGGCCTCTTGAACTTCCTCTACTAGTTCCTCAACCTCCTGCAAGAGATAACATCAAAGGTGAATATAGTACCTACCATACAATACAAATATCAGTAGTTCTCACACTAGTCTCGATATTAGTTGGATGCAAGTACATAAAGAATAATAAAGAGTCTAGGTACGTAAAGTTACGGTCTAAAATAGCACCCAACTAGACACAGTGCCATAATAATTAAGAGCAACTTACAGTAGTTATGCTATGTCTAGTTGGACTATTTACTTGGCATCAAAAGTAAGACCAAAAAAAAATTTCAATGTCTGGAACCGGCAAACTAGGGAGGAAGTAAACCTGTGTCTTTTGAGAATTTTCTGGATTCTTTTCTTGCTCATCGAGGGCCTCTCCGAATCGTTGCACAACAGCCCTAGCACTTTCAATTTCAGCACAAGCAAAAGATTTTTCTTGATTGACCAACTTTTTAGCATCTTCAGAAGCCTGGAGATATAAAGGAACAAATTTGATTCGGTAAAACAATCCTTCAAAAAGAAAAGGCAAAACTGCAAGCTCCCGAAAAAGGCTGATCTTCATTTGAGACATCAAGAGAAAGAAACACAATTCAAAACTCGACCGCGGTGAACTGACCTGTTTGAGGAAGTTTGCTAGTTTTTTCACTTCAAACTTCTCTTGAATCAATTCACCTTCTTTTTGGGTCAATTTAACCGCCAATGCCTCGACCTACATGTTTCAAAAAGGATAGTTATAGCCAAAAAAAATCATGGTGTACAATGTCTTGAGCGATAAGAAATACCATCGAGGTCACAGCAGAAAGAAAACATGACAATTTGGCATGAATATGAAGAATCTTGATGTGGCTTTATGCGTTTTACATTATATCATAACAAGGGCTGCACAATTGGAACACTACACATTGACCTGCTCAAAATTGTGAATAAAATCATAGCTACTTATGATAAGTATATGATGCATTAAGCTTCAAACAAAGAAAAACTTTAGTGAAATATAAAAACGATAAGGTGAAACATGCTAACCATAGAGATAGCTTTCTCTACATCTTCTTTGTTTCTCCCGGCCATTCGACCTCTCAAAGATTCTAAGGCGTCTCTAAGTTTCTTCAAAAGAACATGCCCCTCCAAAGAAGCAACCTCTCTAAGCTTGGCCTAAATTACACAAAAACAAAGCGTTATTCACTATATCATCCATTGTCAAGGAGACAGATACGGATATCATTATTAGGAAAATGCATCGAAGAAAAGAGTTAAACCTCATCGGCAAATTTTGCAGCAGCGGTTAAGTTCTTGTCAAATTTACTAGCAAGGTCACGAACTGAGAGTCGCTTGTGCTGCTCGGACAATTGTGTTGTTTCCCTTTCAAGAACCTCCTTTAGCGACGGACCGTTGTTATCCCCTCTTGGCTCCTCCAAAATCTGATTATCAGGTCCTAATTTATACTTCGGAAAGTGGTCCGAAGCAAAACTCACATCAGCTGAAACAGCCACAATCGACTCTTTCAGCATTGTTTCGTCGATATCGGGACTTATCTTTGTCATCTTTAGGTCAATTAGCTCTGCTCATATAAATAAACACAAAGGAAGCAACCTTATGATCAGAGACCTCAAACAAGACACTAAAAGATCAGATCTTAAAGCATAATTAATCTTACAAAATACCATGAATAATACATACATACAAACATACATACATACATATATGAGCCTAAACATGGCTAGTTAACTCTTGCATTTAGTAACACCTTCAAGTACCAAAAAAAGCTCAAATCAAGCAAATGAGACACAACCAACTCAACCAAAAAGGAGATTATAAAAAAACAAATTAAAAAAAGAACATAATATTAGCAAAATAGAAACCTACATAAATCTAAATGGTTTTCTACAGATCCAAATAAGCAGCTACCAAGTACTAAAGTTCAGCTACAAACTCCAACATCTGTACATTTCACAACAAATAAAGCAAAAAAAAATCTAAAGAAAAAATGATGAATAACAAGGCTGATATCATATTTTTCCTTCTTTTGCCATAATAATAAAGGTATATATCTTATTTCCTTTATAGACTGCAACTATATCCTTCTTCTTCTTCATTTTCTTTTCTCTTTTACTTACAAAAAGCGGCTAACATACATACATATATATATATATATATATAATCTCAAACCACATTCCAATAAATTTCCAACCCACATTTTCATTTCTCCAAAAAAAAAAAACACCTCAACATATAAAAAAATGCAAAAAAAAAGCATAAAGCAGCAAAATCTCAGAAAGAAAAAAAATATGAAAATGGTAAAAAAACCAGCATAAACCAACAAGTTTTTTTTTTTGTAATATGAACAATAACAAAAATGAAAATGCAAAGAAAACCCAAATTAAAATTTTGATATGACATACAGGTTGTGCTGTGGTTTTAGAATAATGTAGCCTCAAAAAAATGTGTGTGAAGAGCAAAGCAGAGAAAAGGGACAGAGGAGTTGAAAGCTTTCTAATAACAAGTGAACATGGTGTTAAAAAAGAGAGAGAGAGAGAGAGAGAGAGATTATTGAGCTTCTGTTATTAGCTGAAGGAGCTGCAAATTTGTGGGTTAAACACAGAAAATGATGAAGAAGATGAAGAACAAAGAAGAAGAAGAGGAATCCGCAAACGGGGTTGTATTGGGGTTGATTTTTGGAGGTCTTGGAGAAATGCTTTTCCTTTCTTTCTTTCTTTTTTTTTCCTAAAAGGAAAAGACTCTGAAAAAGAAAATAATAATTATAATAATAAAGAAAAAAAAAGGGAAAGAGTGAAAGAGATAGAGTTAGAGAGAGAAAGCTTTTATTCCTTTCTCGATGTAATCGAATCGAATCGAGCCGAATTTAATTAATAATAGATAAATTATACCGGTAGTTATTCGATTATTAGATTTATCACAGAAGATACAAAAATTGAGTCAAGCCAAATTTAATTAATAATGGGTAAATTATACTTATAGTTATTCGGTTACTGATGATTTGTCACAAAAATACAAAAATAGAGTCGAGACGAATTTAATTAATTAGGGTAAATTATATTGATAGTTACACTCAGCTATTGGTAATTTTTCATAAAAGTTATAGAATGGTAATTGGGTAATTTGATTTTGTTTATTATTAAAAAAATTGGCATAATTTTTCATTGTGTATTTTCTTTGTGACTTTTTACTTAAAAGTTTAAAAATAAATTTATTAATTATTTTTATCAAAAATATATCAATAATAGAAACACCAAAGAAAAACCAAGTTTCCTCGTCTTTTTAGATTTAACATTTAATGTCACGAAGAAAAGTAAAATTGTAAAAAAAATATCAAGTTACATAATGTGTAAATGTTTAGGGTTCGTCTTTTTAGAATTAAAACAAAATTGATATAATATATAAATATTGACGGTTAAAGTTATTACTATGTCAAATTTAAAAAGCTCTCATCTCATCTTTTCGTTCGACATTTAACGATCGATGACCTAAGATGAAAAAATTGATTAATTTGGTAATTTTTCATAGTTGAGTGATCAAAAATATTTTTTTTTATTTCCCAATAATAAATATATAAAAGAAATTAGATATTTGACCGTTTTTTAACTCTACTTGTGAAATTGAAAAATGCAATATCAATATACCAAATACTAACCCATTTAATAAATAATATAAATAAAAATTCATAAACTAATAAAATAAAGTGTTAAAATGCTCAAAATTTATCGAATCAAACTCGAATAATTTATGAACATACACGTCCCAATTGCATCTTATTGAAATATTTAACGTATGCCACAAGTTTTGTACTTTTTATAAAGTTAAAATTTAGTCATTGTACTTTTATTTTTAACAATTGAATTTTTTATTTTTTTTACTTTTAAAATTTAGCTCAACTGTTGAGACTGTTAAAATTATTTTGTAAAATTTAAGTTTATTACAATGTTATTTTTAATTGTGTTGCTACAAATTATTTTTTTATTTTAAAATATTACACCAATAATTTAATAATATTAACTATAAGACCTATATTTTTAAATCTAAAAATTAAAGGACTAAATTTTAAATTTGTAATACTTAAAATATATTTTAACGATAATTTAAGAGCATAAATGTCCCAATTGCATCTCAGTGAAATAGATTGATTGAGTTTGTTTTTTTTTTTTTAATTATTAAAGTAAAATAAAGGTGAATAAAATATTATAATTATAATAGTTCTAAAAAAAAAAATGATGCCATGGCCACGCGCTGGTCCCATTTGGTTGTTTGACTCAGCTTTTGTCCGGCAGCAGACTCGGTCACTCGGACCACTCCTTTTGTACGTTTTTATTCGGACATTAGTTGTCACTTGTACTAATACTATGCCCTTCTCTTTTTTTATATATATATATATATATATATATAACTAGATTTAGTAGAATTTTAAATATTTTTAAAGTGTTTACTATTAAGAATATTTTATAACAGTCTATTGAGTTTTAACTCGATTGATATGAATATTATTATCAATGTAGAATGACACGGGTTCAAGTGCACTAAAGCACTTTATCCTCCTATTTATAGGTTGAATAAGGGATATAGGTAATTCTAGGCATTATGTCAAAAATAACATATATGATCAGAACTATATAATGAAATTATTCTAAAAAAATATATTTTATAACTATAACTATAGTTTGAAGTAATTAAAGAGTATAATAAAACTCATTTTATGATAAACGCATCTGTTAAGATTAGAGAGTTACACATCACAATTACGGATGGTGAAATCAAGGGCTCTATCAGCTTAAAATGAGAAATTATTATTTTAGTTTCTGGAAATTTATAAAACCTTAAGTTAATATATGATAAAATTATAGTTTAACCTTTTAAAAAATATATTAAATTTTCAGTTTAGTCTTTTTAAAATCCATAACTTAATCTCGGTCCCTCTTAGAAAAAAAATTTGCCTTTGCCTCTTAATGGAACTTAAACTTGAGTGCGCAAAGACAGAATGAGAATTTAAAATAATATCAATGATATTAAGATTAGATTGATTGAACAATATTATTGAAAAAATTGGTAAGAAGTTCGATTTTTTTAAATGAAATCTTAAATTCGAGTCTTGTAAATAATAATAATAAAAGAGTTTTATTTCCCAATTTAAGGATATGTTTAGTTAAAATTCAATGTCACATCATGAAATCTATACAAGGATTAGTTTAGTTGTACCACAAACGGCTCTCGATCGTTTTTGTTTGGATGATTATAAAATTAATTAGGGTTAATATATATAAAGGTACCTAAAAATACCACTTTTAATTTATAGCTTTCAAGTTAAATAGATATAAATTGTCAAATTCAAATACATTTATATATATTAACCCAGTTAATTACATTTAATTAAAAAAAAAGTAAGGATGGGTGAAAAAGGGAATTTCACCTCATTTGTACTTTACCATATCGCCTGTAAGGATAAAAATACAAGTTCATTTTTCATAAGTATATCTATTGATATGGTACAAGGGATGGTAAAATTCGAACTACCTTATTAATATTGAATTGATTCGTTCCAAATGAAGCGAGTAAATTTTTTTTTTAAAAAGTGGGTGAGGTGCGAGACAAGATGGGACTGATTTTTATTTTTTTTTTGAACTATAATACGAATTACGTTAGTTGCTCATCACACCTTGATACTTCCAATAAAGTTACCATCTTGTCCTTTTCTATATGATTATTAAAATGACAAAAGTTGTAAAAAAAAGCTATAAAAATCCTAATTTCTTTTTTTTATTTCTATTTTTTAAAAATTTTATGTTTAAATAGTTGTTTCTTAAAAATCAAAATTAAAGTGAGATAGATTAAGTAGAATTGGATGCATCAACTATCCGTAAAGGTGGACTATCATAATGGTACGAGAGACGAGTGATGGAACAAAACATACCACCCATGGAGTGGTAGTACTATCCCTAGATAGTAAAGTGTCGTGGGTATCATAATCAGAGATCAAAAGTTTATTTCGATTGCATGTAGGTTAAAATATCAGAATATCGCCGATCCCTTACAACAAATGCAATAGCTTCTTATAATCAAGCTCTCTGTTTTGCTCGAGATTTACATTTTGCACATTCTACGTGATGATGTAATTGCATTGTAACTCTATTTTCAGCATACAGTTGATACCTAATTTCGAGTTTAAATAATCTCTATTCTTTCCGCAAAAATAAACAAATAAAATAATAATTAGGTAGGTGGTCTTATTGTCATGTATTAAGCAACTAATTAAAATGCAACTATCATTATCAAAAAAATCATATTACATAAACGATAAACCCAACCAACTTTTTAATTGTTGGTGGTTACCGGTAAGTAACCAACCGTTTGTTCTTTGTCTTAAATCTTGAGTTTAACACAATCAATCTTTTTTTTTTAATCATATTTTTTTTCAATAATGAAAAATATAATTTATTTAATTAATCAATTTAGGTATTTAAATATTTTAAGAAAAATTGCATAAAAGTATATCAACTTTTATTTGGTTGGATTATAAACAAAGGTTTTGATTAATCTGAATTTCAACTTAACCTATCTATTCAATTAAATCAATGTCGATTAAATCAGTTATAATCTATGTTAAGTCTGTCAGTTATTAGTTATTAAAATTTTATAATTGACTCCGAATACGTAGTAGGTATGGCGGGTGGTGTAATTCGAGGTGCATTTGGCTCGTGGTGCTTGGGATTTGTAAGGAATATTAGGATGTGCAGTGCTTATAAGGCGGAACTTTGGGGTATCATTGATGGTCTTGAGCAAGTTTGGGAGCGCGGTTGTCGTGATATGTTATTAGAAATAATTTGTTTGGAAGTGCTGCATCATGTTAAGGGTACGCTAATGATAAATCAGTCGGATTCATATGACATTCATGCCATTCGAGACTTGTTGCGTCGAGATTGGGATATTGATATTAGGCATGTGTATCGAGAATGTAATAGGATGGTTGATGGCTTAGCAAAGGCTAGAGAATGAATCATTATTGGCTTTTACTTTTGGTCCCAACCACCTAATTTTGTTTTGCATGTGCTACATGAGAATGTTAACCGTCTATCTTTTCCTAGATTGATCGTTAGGTAATAACTTATACCGTCTTTTTTAATAAAAACAATTTATAACTAAGCTGACCAGCTTAACCAGTATACATTGTTTTTCATCAATTTTAAATATATTTTATAATAAATAAAAAGCAATCAAATTGGACAAATCAATTATGCTGTCAGTTAACATTGGATATTGTCGATTAAATCAATTAAGTTCAAAAAATCAAACAAGCTCATCAGAAAAATTGGAAGTTGGCCCTTAATCATACCTACCTCAAGTAATGTTTTCAAAACTGTATCAATGGTCAAATCAATCAGATTACCAGTTCTCGACTCGAACAGGTTGCTTGATTCAATTGAATACATTATTAAAAAATATAAAAAAATTAAAAACAAAGAAAACAATTCATCTATCGATTCAACCGATTCACGAGTCAACCAATCCAACCTCTTATTCCAAACCGATACCTCGACCAATTCTCAATCAAATTGATTGGTCCAATTTGCTTAATTCGAGTGCATTGAAGCGTATTATCCTCCTATTTATAAGTACGATAAATTTTATTGATTTTCAATATAATAAATAATTATATAAAGTACATTTATTTTGTAAACTTTTGAACTCCCATCTTCTACACTTTAGGAGATAAAAATATATTATTATAAAATTGACTAACATTTAATATCAACCCACCAACAAAAAGATTCCTCATTTTCGTTATATATTTGTTTAAATTTTATTTTTTGGGAGAAGGTAGGTGATTAGTTTGTATATATAAATGTTATAAAAGGATTTAAAATTATTATTTTATTAATTAAAAATATGTTTAATAATATAATTCATATTTAAAAATATCATTTTAGTCAATTGAGTGTTAGCTCGATTAGTATTGATATTATTGTCAATATAAAAATATGTGAATCTAAAACGTATTAAAATTTCTAATAAGATTATTAAAAAATTATTAAAAATACTATTTACTGAAAAATGTATCATTTGATTAACATTAATAATAATAATAATAATAATAATAATAATAATAATAATAAAGGAAGAGCGTGATAGCAAAGTAAGGATTAAATTATATAGTTGAAATGATGGGGGAGGGTTACGTTAAAGTTGAAAAATAAATTTAATTAAGCAAGGGTGGGACCTGTTTAGCAGGGAAGCAAAACTTTAATTGGATAAACTTAATTGTTCCTTTAGCTAATCATTGATAAACAGTTGTAAAAGCCATGGAATGGAAAGGCATGATTATCGCTAACCAAACATGGCCCTACTAATCCCTAAAGTTCCTTCCTAATCCTATACCCTATCACCTTTTTTCCCCACCAACCAGTCCATTCCTTTAGTCCTTATATTCTCTCCTTCTCATGTTTTTAAGTTTTTTTTTCGAAGTTTTTAAAATTAAATCGATGGTTGAATCAATCAAATTATTATTTTTTGATTTATTTAATTCAATTGAATTAATTATTAATAAATTAAAAATAGAGAAAATCAATTCAATCGATTCGTGGATCAATTGGTCCAACTCCTTATTTTGAATTGATATCCCTATTGGTTTCTAGTCTAACCGGTCTAGTTTGGTTCATAAAACATTGGAATTTTTTTATAGGTTAATATTTTATTTGGTATCTAACTTCTTTGGAGGGTCTAATTTAGTAACTGAGTTTGATTTCAATATTTAATTTGGTATTCATACCTAACATCACGTGGCCTAATGAATGTTTGACATGTGTGTGCTAGTAAAAAAAAAACATAGGTACGTAATTGAGGAAAAAACTAATATACCAATTTGAATATTGAAGTCAAATTAGGGTATTTAATTGGGGAGAAAAAATCTCAAGTATCAACACGGGAAGAACAACTTAGGTACCAAATTGAACATTAAAGTCAAACTTAAGTACTAAATTATATATATTAACCCTTTTTATAGGGACGAAACTAAAATTTTGGCTTAATATATTATTTAGTATTCAAGTTTGATTTTTCTATTATGGTATTTGCATTTTTTCTAATATTAAATAAAAGTGTGAAATTTGGGTACCCAATGATGTATTAAGTCTAAAAATTTTATATTAAAGAGCTTAAATTAAAAAAGTGAATAAATTTTAATTTTTTAATTAAATCATTTTTTGGTATTTTCATTTTCGTTTTACGGTTTATATTTGGAGTTTGTGATTGTCCTCTCAACACTATCGTTTTTAAAGTTGAAATTTACATTCTCTTATTGAGACGCAATATATTTTATCATTATATTCGATATTTTATTGATAAAAGAAAAATATTATTTAAAATAAAAATACAAATCAAGGAAAATGATTTTTTATAAAAAATTAACATTTTAATATACATTTAAGGAAACATTGAAATTAAACCAAAATTAACTTTATTTGTTAATAAAGGAATAAAAATCAAACTTGGAATTTTGTGAATAATTTACATTAAAATACTTTCTTTAGGAATCACGAAACATGGTGTAGATTTAGACATTTGTAGATATTTAATTTGTTTATTTTTTATTTTCGGATAATATTTGGATGCAGGTAGTGGCACATCCAGGGGTTGGTTGGGGCCCTAGTGTCACGGGTTGCGCATGGGAGCCCGCAACCATGACACATCTGTGTGAACTATCAAGAAGGAAGGAGGTTATTTGGCCCAATCGACACCGTGCCATTGCTTGAAGAGATTGAAGGCCCATCTACAAGTTAGACAAATATGGAAACATGATCTTACAAGATATTATTTTATAAGATTACATATCTTAGATAAGATATGTAATCTTAGAAGATATGATTTTATATTTGGTGGTAAGTGCCTTTTAATCTTAGCCATTGATGTACTTAATTTTGTACTGTTGGATTTGGAGAGCTCAACTATAAATAAGAGACCTCTTCCTCATTGTAAATCACTTGAGTTTTGAGCAATAAGAATTCTTGAGAGCATTCACTCAAATCTCTCTCTTGTGTTCTTATTTTCTTTGGCTTGTTCTTGTTTCGTTCTTCTTTCATCTTGTTTGGCTTTAAGGTGCTTTCGCTTAAGTTGTGTTTTGGGAAGAATTCATTGAATCCTTCTTTTGTAGAAGTTAATGACTTAGGCGTTTTGGAGTAAGAAAGCGCCTAAGGCCGCACGGATTGTGAGGCAAGAATCCTAAGTCCGTGACAGTTGGTATCAGAGCCGGTTCGAAAGCACTTTTGAGATATGTCGAAAGAAGTTGTTGATCAGAATGAGCCAATGGAGACCCGTGGGAGGGCTAGAAAGGCTAGTCGATCGAGGGATATGCTATCGAGCTTGGAGATTCGAGTGGTCAATCTCGAGGAGTCCGTTGGTGACATGAAGGAGACACTCAAGAGGTCCTAACCCGTATGGAGGCCGAGGGAAGATAGCAAGGAGTTTGTGTTGGACTCCTCGGATCCACTTGGACAAACCGACGGGGAGGGATGAAGCTCTTGAGGCCCTATTGATCGCCATGAAAGAAGAGATTGCTGAGCAAGGGGAGCTCGAAATCTGTAAAGGCCACAGGAAGTGGGATGTTGGCCGGGACCGAAGCAACGTCATGTGGATGTTCCAAAACACGAGAAGTTCAAGGAAGTTAGGTCCGCGAGAGAAGTGGATAACTTCTTGTGGGAATTGGAGCAATATTTTCGAGCAATTGGCATTGAGGATGATGCCACCAAGGTAAACACCGCTTCCATTTACTTTTCCGATGTTGCTCTCTTGTGGTGGAGACGTAGGTCCACGGATGAGAAACGTGAGGAACGACCATTGGAACTTGGGAGGAGTTCCAAAGAGAGTTGAAGAAGCGTTTATCCACAACATGCCGAAAAAGAGGCTCGTGCTAAGTTGCGTAAACTACGCAACAAGGCACTGCTCGAGATTATGTTCGAAATTGATGAGTTGATGCTTGGATCTCGACTTGAATGAGAAAGAAGCATTCTATTGGTTCGAGGATGGTTTAAAATGTGGGCAAAGCAAGAGTTGCGTCGTCTAGATATCACCGAATTGACCGAAGCTATGGCAAAGGCGTAAAATTTCTATGATGTTGGGGAAGAAAGTTTGATAATAACGATTCTTCCAAACCCAAGTCGGGACCAAAAGACAATGGTGGAAACAAGGATCAAAGGGAAAAGAGCGACGAAGGCCCAAAGTCTAGTCAAGGTAAGCCTTGGGATAGAAAAGGACCAATGAAGTGCTTTCTCGCCAAGGCCCACATAGAATAAGTGTCATCCAAAGAGCCGCTTTTCATGCCATGGAGGCACGCAGGAGGCAAGATGACACCAAAAGCCTCAATTCGATATTAGGAGGTGTCAAGAGAAGTTAAGCAATGGGTTGATGTTTGTGGACATCATCGTGGTGGCAAAAGATTGAATGCACTTGTTGATCTTGGTGCATCCGATTTATTCATGTCTAAAGAAATGGCAAAGGAACTGGCCTTAGAATCGAGGAAGATTCGGACGAATCAAAGCGGTGAATTCGAAAGCATTCCCATAACGGGGTGGCAAAAGGGTGGAACTCAAACTTGGCGAGTGGATCGCAAAGCGACCATTAAGGTAATCCCACTTGATGATTACGATTTTGTAGTTGGATTAAGTTTACTTGATAGGCTTAATGCGGATATTCACCCTTCCGAGAACTACATGACAATCTCCGATGCAAATCAACGATATATGGTGAGAATGAAAAGGAAGGAAGCATGGAGGAAAAACCTTATCGGCAATCCATTTGCCAAAGGAGTCCGTCGAAATGAAGTCTCCTACCTAGCTACCTTGAGAGACAATATGGATGATAAATTTGAGGGGAAATTCCAAAGGAAGTGGAGCAGTTGCTAAAGTCATTTCAAGATGTAATGCCCATGGAGTTGCCCAAAAGATTGCCACCAAAGAGGAGGTGGACCACAAGATTGAGTTGTTGCCCAATCTTGAACCGCCAAAGAAGGGCACCATATCGAATGGCTCCACCGAACTAGAGGAATTGCAGAGGCGATTGATAGAGCTTTTAGATGCGGGTTCATTAGACCATCTAAAGCCCCATTTGGTGCACTGTGTTATTTCAAAAGAAGCATGATGGATCTTTGAGAATGTGCATCGACTACTGGGCCCTAAACAAAATCACTATAAAAAACAGTATCCCATTCCTCTTATTGCAGATTTGTTCGATCAACTTGGTAGCGAGATGGTTTACTAAGTTGGATTTGCGATCGGGTACCACCAAGTGAGAATAGCCGAAGGGGATGAGCCCAAGACAGCCTGTGTAACTAGATATGGGTCCTTTGAGTTCTTGGTGATGCCGTTTGGGTTGACAAATGCTCCGGCCACATTCTGTACCCTAATGAATAAGGTATTACAACCTTTTTGGATCGTTTATGGTTGTTTATCTTGACGATATTGTGGTGTATAGTAAGGCGCTCGAAGAACATGTGGGACACTTGGGAAAGTGTTCCAAACTCTACGAGAAAATGAGCTATATGTCAAAAGGAGAAATGTTCCTTTGCCCAACGAGAGGTGCCATTTCTAGGCCATATTGTGGGAGGTGGCACGATTGAATGGATGAAAGTAAAGTTCAAGCAATTGCCGATTGGGAGCCACCAACCAAGGTGACGGAGTTGCGGTCTTTCCTTGGATTAGCAAATTACTACCGTCGCTTCATTGAAGGCTATTCCAAGATCATTGCACCTTGACGGACTGTTGAAAAAGGGCAAAGTGTGGGATTGGGACCTCGGTGTAAGAAAGCCTTCAACCAAGTGAAGCAAGCGATGACGAGTGAGCTTGTACTCGCGTTGCCAAATTTTTCAAAGGCGTATGAGGTACGCATGGATGCTTCAGAGTATGCGATTGGAGGGTGTTGATGCAAGATGGGCATCCGATTGCTTTCGAGAGTCGAAAGCTTAACGAGACGAACGAAGATACACGGTCCAAGAAAAGAGATGACGGCGGTGGTGCATTGTTTACGCATATGGAACACTATTTGCCGGGTTCGTGTTTGTGGTATTCATCGATAATGTTGCAAATAGCTATTTCTTAACCCGAAAAAGTTGTCCCCAAGCGGGCTCGTTGGCGTGTTTTCCTAGCGAGTTTGATTTTACCATGGAATACAAGCCGGAGTGCCAACATTGTGGCCGATGCACTTAGCGAAAAATGGAATTTGCAACGATAAGCCAACCCGAGAGTCCCTTATTAGAGCGCATTCAAGAAGGATCGTCCCATGATCCCACGACCAAAAATCGATGGAGCTTGCTAGAGATGGAAAGACAAGGCGATTTTGGCTCGAGGAGAATTACTATACACTCATGGGCGACGTCTATATGTGCCTCAACATGGAATTTACGAAAAGAAGTCATGAAGGAATGTCATGATTCAAAATGGGCAGCCATCCCGGAGTACACCGCACCTTGGCTCTATTGGAGGATCGATTTTATTGGCCTCACATGGGTGATGATGTGGAGACCTATGTGAAAACTTGTTTAATATGCCAACAAGATAAGGTTGAGTTGAAAGCCCCTGCTGGTTTGTTACAACCGTTGCCCATTCCGGGCGCCCATGGGAGAGTTTGTCCATGGATTTTATCACGAGCTTGCCTAAATCGATGGATTTGCGAGTATTTTTGTTGTGGTGGATAGGTTTTTGAAGTATGCAACTTTCATCCCCAACCAAGGAGTGTCTGCGAGGAGGCAGCTCGCTTATTCCTTAAACATGTGGTGAAGTATTGGGAGTACCACAATCTATCATCGATGATCGAGATGGGCGATTCACGGTCGATTTTGGACAGAGTTGTTCAAGTTAATGGGCTCAGACCTAAACTTTTCCACTAGCATGCATCCACAAACCGATGGGCAAACCGAACGAGTGAATGCATTGTTGGAGCGTATCTTCGACACTATGTAAGTGCAACACAAAAGGATTGGCCAAAGTTGTTGGATGTGGCCCGTTTTCATACAATTTACAACGAAGTGGGCAACGAACCGAGTCCGTTTGAGATAGTGACGGGCAATGACCGCTTACACCCAATGCACGATTGCAACTCGTTATGCGGGACCGAATCCAAAGACTTATCGATTTGTAAGGGATTGGCAAGAGCAAAACGATCTAGCTAGAGCTTGTCTACATAAGGCAAGTAAGCGCAACAAGAAATGGGTGACCAAAATCGAAGGGACGTGCAATTTCGGGTTGGTGACCCGTTCTTGCCAAACTACACCGATTCTGCGACATGATGGGTTACACAAAGGACTCGTTCGGTATGAGGGCCATTTCGAATTGTGAAGAAGGTAGGCAAGGTGGCCTACAAGCTTGAGTTGCTGAAAAGCTCAAAGTTCATCCAAGATTCCATGTGAGTATGCTTAAGCCATTCCATGAAGATGGAGGAGACCCAAATCGAAGCAAGTCTGAACGAGCACCAATGGGGGTAAAAGTCGCCTATGATCGAGAGGTCGAGAACATTGAAGCGGATCGTGTGGTCAGACGTAAGTACTACCGGCCGCGGCGCGAATACTTAGTCCGATGGAAGGGATTCCCGGATAGTGAGATGAGTTGGGAACCTGCTGAAGCCTTGTGGCAATTCCAAGACAAGATAGATCGATACCATGCGGAAGACGCGACGAGGGCGTCGCTAGATTTGGTGGGGGAGAATGTCACGGGTTGCGCATGGGAGCCCGCAACCATGACACATCTGTGTGAACTATCAAGAAGGAAGGAGGTTATTTGGCCCAATCAGACCGGGCCATTGCTTGAAGAGATTGAAGGCCCATCTACAAGTTAGACAAATATGGAAACATGATCTTACAAGATATTATTTTATAAGATTACATATCTTAGATAAGATATGTAATCTTAGAAGATATGATTTTATATTTGGTGGTAAGTGCCTTTTAATCTTAGCCATTGATGTACTTAATTTTGTACCGTTGGATTTGGAGAGGCTCAACTATAAATAAGAGACCTCTTCCCTCATTGTAAATCACTTGAGTTTTGAGCAATAAGAATTCTTGAGAGCATTCACTCAAATCTCTCTCTGTGTTCTTATTTTCTTTGGCTTGTTCTTGTTTCGTTCTTCTTTCATCTTGTTTGGCTTTAAGGTGCTTTCGCTTAAGTTGTGTTTTGGGAAGAATTCATTGAATCCTTCTTTTGTAGAAGTTAATGACTTAGGCGTTTTGGAGTAAGAAATTGCCTAAGGCCGCACGGATTGTGAGGCAAGAATCCTAAGTCCGTGACACTAGTTGGTCCTAGAATGGAAAAAAATTCTATTTAGGTACTTTTATAGTTTATGAAATTTTAATTAGTAATTATAAAATTATATTTTGACCCTAAAATTATATAAATTTAATTTAATTTTTAAAAATTATAAAGATATAGGTTATTAAAATGATAAAATTGTATTTTTACTATCATAGAAATATATAATTTAATTCGATCTCTCCAAAAAAATTTCTAGCTTTATCCTTGGATGTATGTAGAGATTCTAATTACTATGTGTCATAGATTCAAACGAATGCAAATATTAAGCTTTTAATATTTATTATCCAAATTTAGTATATGTTTTACTTTTATAAAATTTTGGGAGTTACTAACTTTAATTATTTAATGAATTTGGATATTCGACAAATAATTTATTTGATTCGTTAACATTTAAATATTGAATTTTATAAAAAATAGATATATTTTTAAAAAAATCAAATATTTAATGATTTGAATACTTGACAAATAATTTAATTTCGACACTACTTACACAATAATACTTGAATTTGATGTGAATAATAAATGGATTCATGTTTTAAAGCGATTTATATATTCAAATTTAAAAAAAACAAAAATATATATTAAATCCGTTATTGTCGAAGTAAAGTTAGAAATTTTTATTGAGGGCTCGAAATTAAATTGTATATTTTACGATAAAAATGTAATTTTACCATTTTAATAACCTATATCTTTATAATTTTCAAAGCATTAAATTATTTTTTATTATTTTTACGGCATAAAATATAATTTTACTATAACTAATTTAAAATTTTATAAACTATAAAGGGACCTAAATAGAAAGCTTCTTATTTTAGAGGAGGTTGGGCCCTGCCAATCCCCGAATTCGTCACTATTTTGAGAACCAAACCGATCAGTTGGACAAACAATTGACTAGAATATTGATTTTGAAAAATAGATTAAACCGATTTAATTTAGTTGATTCAAGTTAAAAATTATCTAAAACATATTTTTCTATTTTCTAATATACACTTTTAACAATTTATTTATTTGAGTAAAATAAAATTAATTATCTGATCGATTCAACCATAAATACCTAATTATAATCTCTAAATTTCCCTATAAACCTAGTAAGCAAAACCCATCCATCAGTACATCCGATAATGACCTTAGAAACGTTGTGATAGTGAGTCACATCGAAAGCAATTGCCAAAAACATGGGGTGGGTTTCCTTTTATATTTTAGCTTACGGATCTGACATAAATTAAAAGCTAGGTTTAGATGGTCATGACATGATGGGTCATACATATCATGGTTGTAAATATCTTCTTTTTCCTTTTTTTCCCTCTTTTTTTCACAATTTTTTTTTTTAAAGTTTTGAAAGCAATTATTATGAATGTTGAAAGGTGGTAACCCTAGTGCCATGCATTAGAGATAGTGTTATACATGTTTATATATTAAGAGTCGGATGTGTTGTATTTATTTTTCTTTAAAAATAGATAAATTAATTTTTGTATATTAGATAAAAGAGTAAATTAGTTATTTCTTTTAAAATTTTATTTATTTGTATTGTGAAAAACTGACGTGCTTAACGAAATAATCAAAAAGTGACAAGTAGTGTACCATGTATATGTCATGTTAACATACATAGACCAAATTTTATCAGTAGAAATAGATTAAAATTTTAATAGAATGACCGTTTTACTCTTTGAATTAATGTATAAGGACAATTTCTCTCGTTTTTTAAGTAGAAGGGACAAAATGCAATATGAGGGCCATCATGGTACTTTTACTTGCATTAATATTATCTTAATTTGCCCTAAAGGGTACCAAAAATAATTTTTTAATGTTTAGAATTAGAAATAAATTAACAAATTTTGTAAATATTGAGGGTTAAATTTTTATAATTAGAATTAAAATGATAAATCTTATAAACATTGAGGCCTAAATTTGTTAAAATTTTTAAGTTTATAATCAAATTAATAGAATATACTGAGTTAAATTTGTTATTGAGCTAATAAAAATGTTTACGTTATTTTTCTCTCACTCGTTTAACAACAACTAATAAAAAATAATTAAAATATTTAATTTAAAAAATTAAATAGCCAAATTAGAAGAAAAACATAATAATTATTTTTATAATTTACAATTTTTATACACTTTTTTTGGGTTTTAAAGCAATTATTATGAATGTTGAAAAGTGGAGTTTGAGGTACTGTAATCTTCCCTTTCTCTAGAGGAATTTTTGCTTTCCCCAAAGGCAAATTTGCCCTAAAGGGGTACCCCAGTTGCATGCATTAATATTATTTTACATTGTTGAACACACTCACATGCATTGTCAGATATTAAGTTGAAGTCGAGTTGAATTGAGTTTGTATACGAAGAAATCTAATTTAAATTAGTCAAATTTTATTATAGGTTATTGTATTTTACGTAAGTAGTAGATTTAGTTCTTATACTTTTTAAATTGATTAATTTATTTAAAATATTCTCTAAATCCCTATACTCTTTATAGATTTGGAACTTAATCCTTTGTTTTCCGGATTTAAAAATATAAGTCTGATTGTTAACATTATTAAAAGTTTTTTGTTAAATCCATGTTTATTATAAACGCCATTTTATTGGTTACATGGTTATCAAGTGAGTTTTTTTTTTCATTGTTTTAAAAATGTCACTCCAACAAATTTAACAAAATAATTTTAAGGGTGTCACTAATTGGACTTAAATTTTTAAATTCGAAAAGTAGAGGGACTAAATTCTAAATATTCGAATAGTATAGGGACTTGTAGCATATTTTTTATCAGCTAATTTTAGTCATCGTACTTTTTGAATTTTAAAATTTTAGTCTTAACCTAAAACAATAGTTGTTAAATCCGTTTGGTTAAACTCTACTGTTTATATTGTATTATGATAGATTTAGCCCATATTTTCCAAATTAATTTTTCTTGGTCCTTATACTTTTCGAATTTAAAAGTTTTAGCATTAATGCAAAACGACAACCGTTAAATTTATTGATTAGCTTATTGTGAATAATATATAGAAACGACAAGCGAGCATAGCATTGTATATGTGATAACATATTTGCAGTATAATATTTTGAAAATGGTAGAACTTGATTTGATGAATTTAACAAGTACGGTTTGGTCAGTGCTAAAATTACAAAATTAAAAAAGTGACAGACAAAAAAGGGTCAAATTAAACTATAAGGATTAAATCTATAACTTACACATAGTATAGGGACTAATAATAAAATTTAACCATTGAATTTTGATAGAATTAATATACATAGTGTTACGAAGATAATTAAAATGCAATATTTTGGGTTTAATTTTGTTTTTAGGTATTGTACTTTTTCAAAATTTGAAATTTAGTCTTGCTTTTATTTCTACGAAATAAAGTCCAACTAACAACACTATCAATGGATTTCCATTAAATTTAAATACGTGGAATTAAGTATTTGAAGTTATTATTTAAAAATTAGAGTCTAGTTGATAAAACAGTGATATTCAAATTTAACGTAAATTAGCTAATCGTGTTAAGAGAATAAATTCTTATAATTAAAAGTAGAGGGAAATTTTAAATTTTCAAAGAGTACAAGGGCTATGGGGCATAAATAGACCTTTTTATATTATTTTTATGTTATCATCTATGAATATATCCATTCAATTTAGTCCACAAAGTTTAAATCAATAACAATAAAAAACACTAATTTTACGGATTATTATTTATTGGGTATACTTTTTGTTAAAAGATTTCACAAGAAAAGTTAAAAATATGAATTTTCATATTAAGCAAATTGGTCCTTATAAAAAATTGGAGTAATTTAATCTCTCTCAATTTTGAAAGTGAGCAACTAATGATAATTAAGCGCAATATAAATGTTTTTCGTCAATTGTATATCATTTTGATTGTTATAATAACAAATTTAAATATTTTATGCAAATGTTATAGGTTAAAATTGTTAAATAAGGACCAAATTGACAAAGTGATAAATTTGTTAATATATCAGTAAAATAATATGTACAATTGATTAAATATTTTCACCAATTTTCTCAATATTGAAATTGAGAGGGACCAAACAAATATTTTCACCATTTTTTTTAACCATTTTATGTCTAAAAATCCAAATAAGCAGGGGAGTAGTGAAGGGCGGAAGAAGAAGGCTTGGGTTCCTTGGTTAAATGAAATAATAACATTTTCAGTCCCTCGTAATTGTCAACAATTTAACTAAAGCTATTTTAAAATGAAAAGTTTAGTTTTAGTCCCTAAATTTTATATATTGAACACCAAATTCCGAACTTTGGCCCCACAAATAATTTCCCTAGTTCATTCATACGTGTACAGAATCTTTTCACAATTTCTACACAAGCATTGATGACTTTGAGGAAAACAAAGTCTATAGATCACAAGATAATAGTACCATTCGTAGTAAATAATAAATTGATTAGGACTTGTATTAAATTTTACATTTTTATAATGACTGTGTATTTTTTTATTGCTTATTGAGAAGCTTTCAAAGTATTATTTACTGAAAGTGGAGGGATCTTTTAACATGTCTGATATTATTTCTGACGGGAGGTTTTGTCTCTCTACTTTTCTGTTCTTAAAGAATTGACAGGTCTACAAAATGAGAGCATCTCGTTTGATATCTAAGAAAGCAAATCATACGTTCAAACAAATTTTTTATAGCATATAGGCAGGGATGAAGTTGGTTGGGTTCGACTGGATTTTTCAAACCATCCATCATAATTCGATTCAATCCTTAAATTTTTGTACTAAATTTTGATTTTTAGATTTATTTTGACAAAATAAGTTTCAAAGATTTTTTAATCTAAATAAAAATAAAGTAAATAATAAATAATAAATACTTTTATATAATATTTTTAAAATATATATTTTGTATATAGAATTTTAAGTTATTTTAGTATTTTAAATAAAAATATTTTTTACATTATAAAAATTAAAATCAATTATATATTAAATAAAAAGACATTTGGTTTGAGTGAACAATTTTAACTTATATCTCAAAAATTGTCCAAAATACATCGTTTGTAATATATTTTCGATTTTATGACAATGTTACTCGTCTTAGTGGTACTCAACTTGTACTCGTGCCTCGTTTAAGACATAGGTACAAATTTCACCAATTGCAAGCTCTTAAATTTTTTCAATAGTTCGCTTGTTCAGGTACCTTGTAGTGTGCTCTCACTCTATAAATCAAGGTTTGCAAAAATCGGATTAGTGGTCGAACTGCTCAGGTCATCGATTTGTCAGTCCAACCAATTTGATCGGTCCATCCAATTTAATTAAATAAACATTAAAAATTCGATTGAATTGGTTTGTATCAATTCCCAAGTTAATCAATTCTCAGTCTTTCTCCGAATTAATTTTCAGTCTAACCGATCTGACCGACCAAATCTATCTGATTGAAACAACCATGTTGCAAATTTGTTACCTCTTCAAGTGCGGTAGTCGAGAGACGAAACCCTCGTATAGAATAATACCAGACTTATTGAAAAGTCTATCAACTCTGAGTGAATGACAATTCGTAAATTTGACTTTTCCCAAAATAATTGAAAATCCCTCAACATTAATAAAAAAAAATGATATTAAAAAAAAAAATCTTAGCCCGTGGGTCTCTAAGCACATGGTAGGGTCAAAAAAACAAGAGCTTTTATTGTGTGCCCCAACGTAATAAATAATGCGCCTTTTGCCCCCTTGTTATTGTCCAAACCGTGATTTTAGATGCGGCCAATATAAAATAAATATATAATAAATGCATAAATCCGGTAAAAATACTGTAAAATTTTATATATTAAAAGTCAGATTGTGTTTTATTTTTTATTAAAAATTAAAAAATTAATTCTTATAAATTAAATCGAATAGTTTATTGGTTATTCTATTAAAAATTCTATTTTTTTATTGTTAAAAATTGATCTCTGTACTCTGGTATGCCACGTGTTTTCTGTTTGGTTATTTCGCCAACCACAACAGTCAAATTTTTAATAGAAATAACCAATTTACTATTTAATTTAACATACATTAATTAATTTATCTTTTTTAATAAAAGACTAAAATACAACTTAACTTCTATAACAAGGACCTCAATGATACTTTCACCTTAAAATTAATACAATACAAATTATTTTAATATATTGAAATAAAGAACACGATAAAATACTGCAAGTTAGGTTTGTTTCACATACTTTTGAATTTTTTTTATTTTTTATTTAATAATCTCATTATAGTTTCCGATCATATCTGTTTTTTTTACACAATACTTAAAACTACCCATAATCCCTCGTCAACCCATAAATAAGAAAATAATGTATTTCAGCACACTCAAATCTATATTCTCCTGTATTGATAATAATATCCGTGTTTTAACTTAATCCGCATATACTTTTAAATTTTAATATTTAATATTTGGCATTTATATTATTATTTTATTAAAATATTAAAATAAAACTATGTTAATATATTTAAAAGTAGAAATAAATAAAATAATATTTATTGTAGAAAACTAGACTGAAAATCTGTACCTAAATTTTTGGCATTGGTCAATTTTCGCAAGCTGGTGGATGGCCGTCTAACACACAAAACGTGCAAAAAAGTATTAATCAACCTAATAAGAAAAAACATAGTGGGCGAAATTTCCAGCAAATATACATAAAATAAACAGATAAATCAAAGTTGACATTATATAATTGACCAAATAAAAATTATTTATTTATTTATTTTGAAATAAATTATTAAATAAAAGTTGACATGCATTATTATTTTATATATTGAATTTTTTCTAGATAACTAAACGCATCAAGTACGTAAAATTTTGAATTGATTTTATATTTTAATATATTAATTGAGAATATTATTTTTATATGTATTTAACAATAAAATTTTATAAATAAAACAAAGAGACTCAAATCACGCATAGATAATGAAAGTTGAATTGTTAAAATATTAATTATATAAAATTAATTTATTTTAATATTAACTCAAATAGGTTTCTAGTCAAAATTTATATTGACTTAGAATATTATTTTCAAATTTGGATCATCTAATCGGATCAAAAATCGTCGAGGTATTGATAAAAAAAAAAAAGAGGGTGGATCGGTTGAAATAGATTTCACTATTTTTTAAATGGTTTAATATTTTTAGTAATTCATTCAATTAAACTTGATAAAACTTATCAAATCAGGGACCAATGATCTGATCGATTTAATTATCGATCTGGTTTCTAAAAACCGGGATGTAATTTGAATTATTTATTTGCCCTTTCTTAAACCTAAGTATTTGTAATTTGGGCTCATTGGAGGGCAGCTAGCCCAATTATGACAATGAATACTAAAAATGAGTTGCAAGGGTCGCCTTTCTTGGGCTGTTTTTTTTTTTTTTTACCAATTTATTGGGATTTTTAGTTTTTTTATTTTTATTTATTTTTTAATTCAATTTGGCTAAGATAAATGTTAAAAACATGCAAGAGTTTCTTAATTTACTTTAAAGCTGTCCAAGGGTTTAACAGTTTGATTCGATTTAAATAATTAAAAATATTTTAATTTAAATTTAATTATAAAATTAATATGAAAATATCTAAAACAAAAAATAAATATGAAAAAACTGAATCGAACTACGATTAGTGGTTCAAAAATTCAACCTATAAGCTCATTTAAGTTCGGTTTTCAGTTTTTCATATTAATTTTTGGTTTTAGATGTTTTAACTTATTTTGACAAAAATGAACTTTATTTTACGGTATTTGAGTATTATTTGATAAAATTTCAAAAGTCTTTTATTATAAATATTTCTAAAATAAAATTTTTTATATAAATAAAAAATAATTAATAAAATTTATATTCTTTATTAAAAAATGTTTTATATAGAACTTCTAAATTATTTTGATACTTTTAAATATAAAATATTTTTATATCATAAAAATAATATTAATTATAAATAAAATAAAATTAGAAATATGCTCGGTTCGCGTAAACACATTTTTTTAAATTGCATTCTATGAATTGTCAAAGCACCTCGGTTTGGGTTGATTTTCGATTTTTCTTACTTAACTCTAGGTACAAGCAATCTATTCAAAATTGGACCAATTGGTCGAACTGAGAACCAGCTAATGTACTGATATGGAATTAGAGATTGAATTAGTTGATGTAACAGCCTAATTTTCAGTGGTGTCGGAACAGTGATTCGAGATCACTAAATCCGACAAATGAGTAGGAAATATTATTAATTTAGTGAGTATAAATTAAATGTGAAGTTAGGAAAAATTTTGAAATAGTGAATAGCTAAAAATAAATATTAAAATAATTAAAATCGAAAACGAGGTATCGAGACCTCGATAATTTTAAATCGAGCCATAAATATTTTTATAAATATTTATGAAGTGTTAATATGTTAGTCTTAAAGTTTCATCAAGAATTTTAAAGTTCTGATAGTTAATTGAACAAAAAGGATTAAATTGTATCAAATGCAAAATTGTGGGAAATGATTAAATAGCTTAATTGATAAAAGAAAGAGGGTTTAAAAGGAAAATAGACCCAAATTCTATTTGGAATGGACGGCAAGGGCATGAAATCAGCAAGAAAATAAAGAGAATAAAGAGAAAAATTGCAAAATTTACTTAATAAAGCTAGGACTAAAGTGGAATTATCTCGATTTCTCTTTATTTTTCTGCATTCTCATCAGAAAAACGCCATGGAAGAGTTCTATTAAGCTGTTTTTTCATATTTTTACTTCAATTAAGTTCAATTCTTGATTATTTCTTGAAATTTTTGTGTTTTTGTGACTTTTACAACTAGATCCTATTGTTGAATTCATTAGTTTTTGATTCTATGAAAGAAATTGAAAGTTTCTATACATATTTTCTGGAAGTATATGATGATTTGGCATGGAATTAGAGCTTTAAATTGTTTATATGTTGATTTTATTGTAAGAATTGAATAGAAAGTGAATGTTTGGGACCTAATTGTGAAAGAGTTTGAAGTTAGAGTTTTATGTGGAAATTTTTAAATTCAATAGTTATGAAAGAACTTATAATGTTTAGGAAAGTATTAATTGAGAAAATTATCTTAATTGAGGGGTTAATTGAGCAAGGACTGAATTGTATGAATTGTGAAATTTGGGGCAAAATGGAAATCAACATTTTGCACTAAAACTGTTTTGGACAGCAGCAGTAGTCTAACTTTGAAAAATCACCAAAAATTTTAGAAATGGAATTAGTGGATGAATAAAATATGAAATTAAAGATTATTGAGTCTAGTTTCTTATAGAAGAAATAATGTAAGCAATGGAATTGTAAATCATGAGATATGATAAATTTTGTGAGACAAGGTCAGAATGATTTTGGGTTCCCCTATTCTGACTTTGTAAAATCATAAAAAATTGGATAAAAAATAATTAGGGGCTTAAATTTATATGTTTAAAATTCTAAATGAGTCTATTTTCAAGAGAAATAAACGGGAACATCATTCGAATCCTGTACAAGGAGATAATTAATTTTTAGTGAAGAAGGGTCGGAATTGTCAGACAACAGAACAGGGGAACTTCAATGAATAAATTGTATTAATTGGCCCAACAAAAAATTATGAAAATTTTAAGGTAAGAAGATATGTGAATCTAGTTTCTGGGAAAATTTATGGATATTAATTTGGAGTTCTGTATCTCAATATAAAAATAATTTAGTGACTATGACACAGATGAACAGCTTGAATATTCACATAAGTAGATAGTGAATTTATAGATAACGTTACTTACAAGTGTGTTGTTTATACTAAGGATGGGGATGGAGAGGAGGAGAAGGAAAATATACAAAAATATATGAATGACTCGTGTATAAATTGATTACATGCCCGATTATAATCGATAAGTGTTGAATTAGAAACGGTATAATGTTTTATTTGGAATATTTATTATGAAATTATGATTATCGCTATAATACAAAAATCGAACTTGTGAGTTTATATAACTAAATTTAGTGACCATTTGTTAATATTATTAAATTTCAATATTATTTTATGAATGGTGATTAATATTTAAGTATGTTAATTGTTGAAAATAAGTAAATTATGTACAAAAGTTATGAAATTAAACTGAGAATTTCGGAGGAACGGAACGCAGGAAATGAGTACAATCTTTCAGTGAAAAAGATGAATTGACGTTAAATTACCCAAGTAAACCGAGATTCAGCATTTGTTGCGAATTCTCGTGTTTGCTTTCCATTTAGCTCTTACGAGCTTCCGTTAACTTATATGAGTTTCAGTTAACCCTTTTGGGGTTTCAGTTCAGCTCTGATGAGCTTCAGTTAGCCTTTGGGCTTCCGTTTAGACTTATGTGCTTCAGCTAGATTTCGGGCTTCAGATCACGATGTACTCAAATCCGTAAGCTGTTCCTTTGATGGACAAGTTGGTAAGTCGTAAATGTAACATGTGGAAAAAGAAATGTAAGTAATGTTATCATTATTATTATTGAGCTCAATTATGTGATTTTATCATTCAGAGATTGTGTTTGACAGGATATATTAGTAAATTATGAGTATGTGAATCAAAGTGACAGAATTTAAACACCTAATGAGGTTAAGCTGATTCACACAATTTGTCATTTGAAATTGTGATTGATGGGAAGAAACAATGAATTACATGCTTATCAATGGTTACACATAATTATCGAAAAACAAGAAAAATGACGGTTATTGATATATGGAAATGTAAGACATTGATATATGAATGTGGAATATGTTTGATAAATGTGTTCATTCTTAACTATGGAATTATGTACCTTATGTGTGCTATTTGTATAAAGATGATATTTCAAATACTTTGGTGAGTAAAGCTTAAATATGAAATAGTATGAAATCGAGACAAATTGTTATGAAAATATATTTAAATTATTTGTAAGTGTTTTGTACTCCTCGGTAATGCCTCGTACTCTGTTCCGGCGACGAATACGGGTAGGGGGTGTTACAGTTGATCTAGGAACCAGTATGAACCCATGGTTGAACTAGATGAATAAGACTAAAAAACCGGCTGAATCTACCTTTTTATATGGTTTTAATATATTTTTTTAATTTTATGACTTTCTAATAATCTATTCAATGAATCAAATGAAATCTATTGGACCAGTCAGATTGAGAATCGGTAGTTTGATTGGTTCGACCACCGGTCTAGTTTTGAAAACCTTTGGTATAAATACAACAATACTAATTGATGTTTCAATAGTTTATAAATTGCAATCCATAAATTGTCTAAAGTTCAAGTCAGTTTTCGAAATTTCAGTTTTTCTTGCTCATCTCTAGGTACAAGCATTATTTTCAAATACGGACTGAACCGGCTGGCTAGATCAAGAACTAATAGGGATATCAATTTGAAATAATGGGTTGAACTGGTTGATCCGGGAACTAGTACAAACCAAACTAAGAAATTGTTTCAATTGGTTTTCTATGTTTATTTAATATATATTTTAAATAATTTATTCAATTGAACCGAATAAACATGTTGAACAGATCAAAGCGATGATTAGATAGGTTCAATTATATAATCTGATTCTGAAAACCTTCACGACAACTAGTAGGGTGAGTAAAATTTGATTCGATTCAAAAAAATCGAAAAAATTAGAATTTCAAGTTATTCGAATTATTTGAGTCAACTCAAATAAGAACTCAAATAAGAAATTTTGGATTTTGAGTTTGAGTCGAGTTGAATTTTTACAAATTGAATAATTCGAAAAATAACAAATTAGTCTAAATACACTTTTGGTTCCTGTCAATTTTAAAAACGAGCAAATTGATCTCTCTCTAACAAAAATTACAAAAAAATCAAAATTAAAAAAATTAAAAATTAAAAATATTTATAAAAATTCTAAAATTTGTGTTTTAAAAATTATAAATTTTTAAAAAATATAAAATTTACAAATTTTATAAAATAATAATTTTAGAATCTAAATAAGTTTATGATACTAAAATATCTTATTATAATTATTTTACTTTTAAAAGGTTTCAAATATATATGGTTTTAAATTTATGTGCTCTAACATGGAAATAGTTATCTTTGTAACAAGATTTTAATTGAACATTATTAAATTTTCTAATTTAACTCGAACAATTTTACTCGATTCGATCGGACGCTCACCCTTAATCGTGTTATCCAAAAATCCAAAAAAAAAAAATGCAAAACTACACCGTTTTGATAAATGTTTACTTTTTTTAAAGTTAAAAGGTAAAATTACGTTGTTTTGATAAATGTTTACCCAGTAGTCTTACTTTCCTCCTCGAAACGCCCCCACATTCCCTTTTTCCTTTCGTCAAAATTAATCTAAAAACTTGTATTTCGTTTACTAGTTAAATAACCGATTTATGTAAATGCAACATTAAGTAAGTTTTTTGATTCAAAATTTTTTGACTCGATTTGACTTAATTTAAGAAAATTAAAATTGAGTTCTATTGTTAAAATAAGATTCGTTAACTTAACTAACTCGAAATTTTTTAACTTAATCGAATACTTACCCTTAACGACAAGTGGAACAATACCGATTCACGACTATAGAGTTTATACGTCCAAATTACAGCCAGACCACAAGTAGAATCAAACATTACATGACCCACACATATGATTTACGTATAATAAAACTCCAACCCGAACCTTTTATGTATGTATGACGTGGATTCTAACTTAAGCAAGCAGCAAACAAATGGCATCAAATAAGAAAGAAAGGGCTTAATCAGTTGTTAATGTAACTCAAACGTTATAAGATGGGGCCATTTGGTAAAATACCAATAAAAATAATAATAAGGGGTGGTTCATATGTCTTATCTCTCAACACTCACCTTCTACCCTTTTTTGTTTGTTTGTGTACTACACGCGCCCCTCTCACGATAGGCTGAATTTCCTATCTCTCTTTTCTCGTGTATTACACGCGCTGTACGTTTGATGGTGCAATGAAATGTTGGAAATTTATGAATATGGAAAACTAAAGACCAGCCGGCCCAAATATCCTTTTCCAACACTCCAAGAATATCTTTGAACCAAAAGAAGCTACTCTACTAGAATATCCATTTTTATATGACCATTTTACCCCCTTAAGGTTATTTTGTTGCTCTTGGTAATGAAATTTTGGTCGGACGAAAATACCCTTAGGTTTCCCCCTTATTGTTTTGTGTATTGTTCAACTGTTGGGTTTAGACCTGTTAATGAATCGAGCAATTCGTTCAGATTCGAAGGGTCACTTGAAATTTAAGAGGGCCTAAATAAAAATATTAGGTTTAAAAAATAGGTTTGGGTAAAAAATTAGATCCATTTAAAATATGAATCGAGCTAGGCTTAAATATTCAAGGCCTAAACCCAGCTTGACCCGATCCATTTTCAAGTTTATAATTTTATATATTATATTATTTTATATATTTTGTAATTTAGAACACGATAAAAAATAAACTAAATATATAATACTACTCTAATGTAGACATTAAAATAATATTAAAATGACTAAATAAAAATTCCAATAAATAAAAACTGTATAAAACTATTAAATATTAAAATAAAATAAAATAAATATTTTTTAAAAATAATATGGGTGAGCCTAAAATGAGTTTGGGTTAATTTTTTTTGCAAATATGGACAAGTTTGAGCAAAATTTTAAATTCATATTTCAGGTTGAATCGAGCTTAAACAAATATAAAGTATGTTAATATCATGTTTAGACTCGACCCATGAGCACCTCTAGTTGGGTTATCCGTCTATATCAATCTGTTTGCCTAAAAATTAGGAGATTTAGATGAAAATATTAACCTTGTAAAATGGGGTTAAGCTTAAAAATTAGGCATGCTTAAAATATTAAATAAAAATTGCCTAGTTGTGTTGTGTTTATACTGTACATGTTTATTTATAAGTAGGATTGTTTATGGGTCGGATTTGATTTGGTCCATGCTTATATATGATATTAATGTATTTTATGTTTACTCAAACGTGGCCTGATCTAAAATGTAAGCATCAAATTTTGTCAAAACTCACCCATATTTATAAATAATTAACTTAATATTATTATTATGTTGTTGTTGTTTCTTTTATTGAAATTTTAAACTTAAACAATTTAACATATTTTTAATATTTATGTTATAATAATAAATTTATTTTATTTAATATAAATTACATAATATATAAAATAAAAATATATATCATAAAGTAAAAACAAGTTGAATTGGCCATTGACTGTTAAATTTGAGTTCAATCTATATTTTAAACTATCCATTTTTTTTTGTTTGGGGTCTAATTTTTTATTCAAAATCTCTTATATTTTGAGTAAACCTTAAAATTCAAGCAGATAGCTTACCTTTTAAACGTGTCGATTTTTATATATATATATATATATATATATATATATATAAAAGTTTTCAATACATTAAAACACACCATCAAAATGTACAACCCAAATTAAAAATAGTAGGTCCATATGATAACGTTAAGTTTAGACCAATATGGTTAAGGTGTAAGGTGTGAGATGATATAAATTTGGTAATGGTACAAGTCAAACAATTATTAGGGCGGGTGAGATATTTTCATTTACAATTGATGATGTTGAAAAAATTGTAAAAAGATTTCATACGATAAAACTCAAATTTGGAGTTGCAGAATTTTATTGACCTTGACATGTTTCATTTTCATTTTGGGATAAATTAATTTAGTCCCCAAATTTAGTAACTTTTTCAATTTAATTTTTATTTTTTTTTAGTCCACATTAGTTTTGAAAGAATTCCATTAAAGTTTGATGATTTGGCACTCCGTGATTGTACTATATCATCACTTAAAATTATTTATTTTACAAAATTCAAAAAATTCAAAAAATATATACAAATTTTATTTTAAAAGAAGGTGATAGGTGGTACAATCTAAGCGTGTCACATTATCATACTTTAACGAAATCCAAGTTTAGAGACTAAATTAGGAAAAGCTTCCAAGTTCTGAGACTAATATAGATCAAAGAAAACTTCAAGGACCAAGGTGAAAAAATATGCTAAATTCAGGGACCAAATGTTACTTTATCCCTTTTACTTTTTAGACAGAGGGAATGCTCAAAATCAAAGGACAACCTAGTCATTTCACCAAAGGGTATATTCGTCTAAAAACTTCCAACAGATATTTAAAACAAAACTAACAAACAATCAGGACCGTTCATAATTTCCATCGAACGGCTTTCACACACACACACACAAAAAAGGAGGGAAACAGACAACCACTCAACTCACTCACTCACTCACTCATTCACTCGCTCGCTCGCTCACTTCCATTGATATATAAAACACTCTAATCCTTTCCTTTCTTCACCAATCGCAGATCTTTCTCTACAAATACTTTGCTGCAAATTCTCCTAATTTTTTCAGAAAATCTAACACAAGGTAAAACGTTCTCCATTACTTCTTATATTTAACTACAGATCTTCAATTAATGTATATTTTTCTTGACATTTTCTATATATATATATATGTGATTTTATTTTTTTTAGAGCTTCGGTTTTCAATTTTTATATTCGGATTCCATTTTTTGTTAGATAGATTTCCTTTTAGAATTTGCTTGGATCTTAATTTCCACATGTTTTTTCTTTTTGTTTTCACTGAAATTATGTGTCGTCTTTCTTCTTTTTCGGTTAGATTGCTTTTGGAAACTAAGTTTTGTTGAAATCTGCATTGCCGCCTCTCTGTCAATACTTGAATTGCTTGGTTATTGAGATCTTAAATCTATTGGATATGTTTAGTCTTTAGATATAAAGCATCGCAATTTCATACAACGTTTTCTTTGTTTTTTTTTTTGTTGGATTTGTTTTTGAAGCTTTCGGAAATTAAGTTCTGTTGAAAATCTGCATTGCCTCTATGCCAATATTTGAATGCCTTGGATGTTAGATCGCTTAGTATTTAGATCTGAAGCATCGCATTTTCACTCGACGTTTCCTTTATCGTCGTCATCATCATCATCAACATCATCATCTTTTTGTTGGATTTCTTTTGGTAGCTTTCGGAAACTAAGTTCTGTTGAAATCTGCATTGCTCTCTGTTAATATTTGAATACCTTGTATATTAGATCGCAAATATGTGGATATGTTTAGTATTTCGATCTGAAGCATCGCATATTCACTCGATGTTTTCTTTATCATCATCTTTTTGTTGGATTTCTTTTGGTGGCTTTCGGAAATTAAGTTTTGTTGAAATCTGCAATTCTTCATTGCCTCTGTTAAATTTGAATGCCTTGGATATTAGATCGCAAATCTCTGTATATATTTAGTATTTAGATCTGAATCATTGCATTTTCACTTTACTTTTTTTTGTTTTAATTCCTAAAAAATGCATCATTTTATCATAGATTAAAGAATTTAGGACTTACTTTTAGTTCATTTGTTATCAAATAGGGAAAAAATGAGAGAGATCCTTCATGTTCAAGGTGGACAATGTGGGAACCAAATCGGTTCCAAGTTTTGGGAGGTTGTTTGCGATGAGCACGGCATAGATCCAACTGGAAGGTACATTGGTTCCTCGGATCTGCAGTTGGAGCGTGTTAATGTTTACTATAACGAGGCTTCATGTGGTCGCTTTGTTCCTCGTGCTGTGCTCATGGACTTGGAGCCTGGTACGATGGACAGTGTCCGAACTGGTCCTTACGGCCAGATTTTCAGGCCAGACAACTTTGTTTTTGGACAATCCGGTGCTGGAAACAATTGGGCCAAGGGCCATTACACCGAAGGAGCCGAGCTTATCGATGCCGTTCTTGATGTTGTGAGGAAAGAAGCTGAGAACTGTGACTGCCTGCAAGGTGAAGACATTGTTTCTTTAGGTTCCGGATGTTATAAATCGATATGTTCCGTTTAATTTTAGCCACTGAACATCTTCGCTATCATTAGTGACAATTGTGGATCTGATCTGCCATTGCAGGTTTCCAGGTATGCCACTCATTGGGTGGGGGAACTGGTTCCGGTATGGGTACATTGCTTATCTCGAAGATCAGAGAGGAGTACCCCGATAGGATGATGCTTACGTTCTCCGTGTTCCCCTCGCCAAAGGTTTCCGATACGGTTGTCGAGCCATACAATGCTACTCTTTCGGTTCATCAGCTTGTTGAGAATGCTGATGAGTGCATGGTTCTTGATAATGAGGCTTTATATGATATCTGCTTCAGGACTCTTAAATTGACTACTCCTAGCTGTAAGCAAATACTTTCTATGTTTCAAATCTTTGTTTTGTATCGATTCCTTTTACTGCATTTAAATTCTTGATAGTGGTGGCTAAACCATAACATGATTGCCACCAGCTCAGTTTCGGTGTCTCGAAATCCTGAGGTTTAATCATTAGGCCAACAATCAGGTTAAAAAGGTTTAATCACTGTTCTTAATCTTCCCAAAGATGTGCATAGACTGTGAACAGAATTTCAAAAGTTGCAACCCTATGATTCATTCTGAAATTTTCGTTTAGATATAGTTTGTTCGAATAGGGTTAGAACGAGTAATCGATATAATTGGTTTGATGTTCAGATCATGTACTTATATATTGATATGCATTGCAGTTGGTGATTTGAACCATTTGATCTCTGCAACCATGAGTGGAGTTACTTGCTGTCTAAGATTCCCCGGCCAACTCAACTCCGACCTCCGAAAGCTTGCTGTGAACTTGATTCCCTTCCCCCGTCTTCACTTTTTCATGGTCGGATTTGCTCCACTGACCTCCCGCGGTTCTCAGCAGTACCGAGCTCTAACTGTCCCTGAGTTGACACAACAAATGTGGGATGCAAAGAACATGATGTGTGCTGCTGACCCGAGGCACGGTCGATACCTCACAGCATCAGCCATGTTCCGAGGCAAGATGAGCACCAAAGAAGTGGATGAACAAATGATCAATGTCCAAAACAAGAACTCTTCCTACTTCGTCGAATGGATCCCGAACAACGTGAAATCCAGTGTCTGCGACATCCCACCTAGAGGGCTATCAATGGCATCAACCTTCGTAGGAAACTCGACCTCGATCCAGGAAATGTTCAGGCGAGTTAGTGAACAATTTACCGCTATGTTCAGGAGGAAAGCTTTCTTGCATTGGTACACCGGTGAAGGTATGGACGAGATGGAGTTCACCGAGGCTGAGAGCAACATGAACGATCTCGTGTCCGAATATCAACAATACCAGGACGCTACCGCTGACGAGGAAGGCGAATATGAGGATGAGGAAGATTTGGATGAAGAACACATGTGATGAAAGCGAAAACCAAACGAAGTTGTCGGTAATGCAGCATATACAGGTATGTGATTCGAGCTTTGTGTTTTGGATTTGTATGTAATGAGTAATGAAAGTGTCTTTTCCCTATTTTTCCCTTTCACGAGTTTGCTTTTTTTGGTTTCTATTTGAGAGAGTAATGTATAATATATTCGAAAATAGTAATGTAATACCTATGGCTATGTTTGTATTAATTTGGTTTTTGTGTATTATATGATCAATGCCTTATTTCTTCTCTTATTGAAGTATTTAGGGGAAAAATATGCTCTTTTGTGCTTTTAGTTGGGGGTTGTGTTAATTATATTTAAAAATTTTTATGTTATTTTGTTAATAAAGTCTTGACATAGTTGATAAAGCGGTAAAGGTGATTTTGGGATCTTTATCATCAATGTTCAAGTCTTACTACGTGTGAATGTCATGTATGGGTTTAAATCAATTGGTTTAAATTTATTTTTAGGTTAAACCATTTCGTGTTCAACTTATTTTAGGTTTGTCAGCTAGATTTTTTAGTTTAACTATTTTAACTTCAAGTTATTTTGAATTACTTTTAATTTATTTTGAAATTTTAATTGTTTTTAATTTATTTAAATATTTTATATTGTAATTTAAATGCATGTTAAATACCTTAATATTTATATTTAACTTAATTATATATTTACTTCGGAGGAATGCAATAATTAATTTTATCAAAACATATCGGTTATTATAACTTAAAAATGTTTAGTGATAAAAATTGATTTAAACAAAATAAAATCATTCATTTAATATCTTATTTTGTACTTAAAAAACTTGAACAAAAGAATTAAGGATTATTATCCTACCCATCTTTAATGAAGTAAAGAAAATTATAAGTGGATTCTCGGATAATACCATAAGCCTTTCAAATACAATAAGATAATAAAAAAATATAATGATTTATTTAGCTTTTCAACTTTATGAAAAAGTTATTTTAGTCTTTTATTTATTTTTAAAATTTTTTAAACCTTTAAACATGTGTTTTTGTCAAATCATCTAAAATGAATGAAAAAGTTAATTTTTAACTTTGCTAATGTTGCATACACGTGGATTGCCACATGGATTACACAAAGTTAATCTTTTAAATTTAAAATTTAAAAAATATAAAAATTATTTTAAAAATTAAAATCATTAAAATTATTATAAAGTTATAAATATTAAAAATTAATTAAATGTTGACGTGTCATCTACATGGCAATCCATGTATATGCCACGTCATCAAAGTTAATAACTATTTATTTTGAGGTAATTTAACAAAAATATAATTTAAAGGATTAAATAATGTGAAAAATTAAATGGATAGCTAAAATAATTTTTTCTAAAGTTGAAGGATAAAAACTCATTATATCTAAAAAAACTCAACAATATTTTAGATTCAATTATATAGTTGTTTTTACTCAATTGAGAGTAAATGAAACAATTTATCCAAATGAAAAAAAAATCTCTCTGAATCTAAGGCTTTGTTTGGTACAATAGAAAGAAAATTTAAAAAAAATTTTGGTGGGGTGGAAAATTAAAAATTAAAAAAATATAATTTTTCTTTTCTTTTGACAGAGTTGAGGATGCAAGCGTTATCCGGAATGATTGGGCGTAAAGCGTCAGAGGTGGCTTTTAAGTCCGCCGTCAAATCCTGAGGCTCAACCCTAGACAGTGGTGAAAACTACCAAGTCTGGAGTACAGAGAGGCGGAGGGAATTTCGGTGGAGCGGTGAAATGCTTAGAGATCGGAAAGAACACCAGCGCGAAAGCACTCTGCTAGGCCGACACTGACAGAAATATAGAAGGAAATAAAATAAAACATTTTAAAAATGTATAAATTTGAAATAACATACACAACTCTCTCATTTTCTTTCCTTTGATCATTCTAATTTGGAATAATTGATTTTTATACAGAATGATAGAAAATGGTCATCTCTCCTATTTTCTTCCCTCTTACTTTTCTTCCCGATCAAACACATTCAAAATTTATTTTCTTTCTACTTTTTCACTCAACCAAACACACTCAAAATCTTAAAATAAGATAATCTAGACCCAACTTAATATATATATATATATATATATATATATATATATATATAATAAATCTAGACCCTATCTAAATAATAAAAAGGTATTAATCCCGAATTACGTGTGTTGGCTTGAAAGTTAAGTTATTCACCGCTCTAAATGCGACTTGATTTCGAGTCACACTGATCACATTGCTGTCAAGATTTTACTCTTTTATTGTAATTCAAAAAAAGAAAAGGTTGTTAATCCTGTGGGTCGGGTGGGGTTCCTTTAAAATCGGGTCTTATTGCAAATTCTAATGGTAATGATCAATTCTCCATGCATGGAATGGGCTTATAGATTATTCTTTATTTATTCTCATTAATAGATTTAAAAAATATCCATAACTTAGGGAGTATCCCCTTTTAACTAGAGGTGTTAATGGATAGGTTAGGCCTGATCTAAGTCCGATTCTAAAAAGATATTTAAAGCCGACTAAATTTAACCCATTCAAATGATCTATTTATTATTTAAATATAAAATAAAATAAAATTAATTATACATATATATTAATATAAAGTTACTTTTATATAATTAAGTGTGAACCGAAAATTCAAGTTTTATAGTTGTTTGAAGATTCTCCTGTTTAGGTACAAAATTTATTGTTTGTTGATTGTAATGTGTCGATGCTGAGTTAATTTTAATCTGTTGATGTATTCGCTTTGTGATGTTCTTTTCTACCGAAAATTGTTTCTTTTATATATTTTGATGATTATATCATAATAAATAATTGTAGTGCATTTAATATTGATAACTCTGATGTATATATGTTGTTAATTTCATGTATTATTATATTTAATTAGTTTTAAAACATACGTTGTATGTTTTTTTAACACATATTTTTTATTCTAAAACCGTAATTTCCACACGCATATGAATGTAATATGATTTCTAGTATATATTATTTTTTAATAGTGAAACAAGCTGGTCAAAATAGTTCAAAGTTGAAAAAAGCTAAATCCAAACCTGATTCAAACTGAGCTGGGTCGATTGCTCAGCCTATAAACATCTTTGCCCTAAATTTGTGATGTTTGAACTGAATTAAATCAATCGGGGTAACGATTTAGAGAAAGGTATCAGATTGATTGACTCGCGAATCAATATAAACCTGTTGAACTACACTAAAAAAATCAATCAAACATAATTTTTTATTATAAATTTTTAATAATTTATTTAATCGAACCAATTAAACTGATTAAACCAGTAACTTGTATTCCAAAAACCTTACCTTTTAACATACCATATACTTTTCATTTAAAAATAATACTTAAGAATAGGGATAGATTCCTTTTAGTGAGATATCAATCCCTTTTAGTTGGATTCTTGATATCCTTTTGTAATTCTCTTAAAAAAAAAAGATTGACCTCTCTTTCAATGGATCAATCTTTTATATATATATATATATATATATATATATAATATTCTTGAAGTGACATAAAAATAAAAAAAAGTCATTACTCCTATAATTTGTGTTAAGTAGTAAATTTAATATTTAATTTTTCTAATTATTATTATTTTTGAAATTTAAAATTTTATTTTTAGTTAAACATAATTGTTAAATTTATTTGCGAAAATGATATAATTTTTTTAATTATAAATAAATAAGTGAACGTAACATTACACATGTGATCGTATAATGTTCGATAACATGATTTTAAATTTTGAATTTTGATTTTATTTGTTATATAAATTGTACAATCCCAAAAATATATAATCATAATTTTTAGAAAAAATATAATCTATCATACGGTTAAAGTATGACCGCTACGCTACCATTGTTAAAAAATTGAAAGGTTTTTTTTATTTCTAATTAAACTTAAATTTCATTTAAGGAAATGGCGAAATTAATTAAAATAATAAAAATAAAGAATAATTTGGTCCAAAATTTTAAATTGTACCCGTAATCTAAGAAAACTTAGGAAACGAATTGTATTAAGATTACACTTTATATTAGGGCATTTTAACCCTGTTTAAGAATACGAGATAACAAGATAACTGAAATGTTAAGAATCCAAATAATGTACATTTACTGCATGATAACTAATAATATCAGTATACACCCACTGCCTGATCTGATAACGAATCCAGATAAATTTATACGAAATTGAATTTCAAAGATTAAAATTGAGTATAATAACAAATTCCATACTTAATATTTCTATTATTTATTTTTATATATAATTATTTATTAAATATTTCATGGAATCAAGTATATAATTATTACGTCAATTTTATAACTAAATGTTTTAGGATTGACAAAACAATCTCTATTCTTCAAATTTTACAGTTTTTACAAAACAGTCACAAAAATTTTAATTTTATAATTTCTACGATTTAGTCCCTAAAATCTGAATTTTCATTGTTCTACAATTTAATTCCTTAAAAAACAGATTTTATTATTCTGCAGTTCATCCTTAAATCCCATTTTGTACAGTCTCGAAAAACAATCCATTTTCTTAAATTTCTAGATTTTACATTTTAGTCCCTGATTTTTGAACTATTAAACTTTCATATTCTGTTTTTCATGATTGTAAATTCTCAAATCATATAAATTAGCCCTAAAACTCGTGTTTTGAAATTCTTACAATTTAGCTCCTATGGTTTCAGGCTTTACTATTTTATGCTCAACTTTCCAAATTGTAACACCCCATTACTCGACCCAATCGCCAAGTCCGAGTAATGGGATATCACATTCTTTTCCGGAGCAATTGACATCATTCATTCCATAATAAATTCAAATCATACATTTAGACCCATAGTCATGTCATGATTAATATACCGATATCTCAACTATTAACCTATTTATTCATAAGTAGTTTAATATGTTAAATTATATTATAAGAACATAATTATTTCATATTGCATTTGTAGTCATATCGACTGGTTGTCACATATGCATCTTCAAATTCCTGACTTGTAAACTCCAAAATTCAATTAAACATTGAATAATCGCTTACATTCACATAAATCAAGTTTTGCAAACAAAATCGGGCTTAAAATTTAGATTATGAAAGCTCCGAAAATAAACAAGGATTAAATTGTAACATTTTCAAAAGAATAAGGTAATTATGCAAAAAATGGGTCACATGGTCGTGTGTTCAGGCAATGTAACTCACAGTGACAGTGTCACCAGCTCATGAGTGACACGCGGCCGTGTGCTAACCTGTATAGTGCATGATTGAGCCAATAAATGTCAAATTTCATGCCTTAATTGGCACCAAGATGCACCTCTAAAATCTAATTACACAAGCAATTCTATCAAGCATTACTAGCTTCTCAATCAACTATCATCCTTAAATTTAATTCTTCCTAAAATTACTCATAATTATTTCACCAAGCACCTCAACCCGTAACAATAAACCAGATTCGAACGTCATAAAAATACACATTTTAGCATTAAGAAAACAACTAAGCATATAATTCGATTAACAATTTAATGCATTAATTCAGTAGTTTCTTAGCTACGCACTTCCGAACAACAACTTGATATTTATTCTTAGACAATAGTAGATTTAATATTTATTTTCAGACAATAATTAAACATGTAAATTTCGGACAACATTTTAATACATTTATTCGGACAATTCCATTATGCACAAAATAAATTGTCCTGTTTATACACACTAAACAATATTATGTATAACATCAAATTCTACAGCTTAATATGCTCCCACCGAACAGCATCATATCTTCAAAAATAAAACAACATTAACACTACATATAACATTAACATCAAAATTGGATAGTTGTTTAAAGCATGAAATGGATAGAATTTGTACCAATTTGGCCAGTACTTAACATTCATGTTCAGTCAGAACTTCGAATCATGTAATAGATATTTTTATTACCAAATTGGTCAACAATTCACAATCACAATTGGACCTGATCTTGAAACATGAATGGACACAACTAATGCCATTTTTGGACAGCATTGCTACATGTTTGGGTTAGCCTTAATCTTTATTATTACAAGTACTTACGTTAAACAAGAAAAATATAACGAAGCTGTCCTGGTTTGGACAGCAAAATCCTCATTCTCACAGCAACAATTAACCATTTAAACATAATTAATGTGTCCTAATTCGGACAACCAGTGTTACATATTTTACAGCAGTATTTTAACACCTCATAAACTGATTTTAAACACCCCATGTAATCTTCTTAGAGATTATTTGACCCGAATCCCGTTACTTGTTAAAGAAATAAATACGGTCTATATCGTATAAGTTAAATCCGTATAGAACTATACTTTTTCTATTTAACTTTAATTAGAACAAAGTTCTTCGATCATTAAATATTAGATGTGTTCTTTTTTTTTTTTTTTATTGCTTTGCAATTGTTTTATCGCTATTATCGGCATTTATTATAACAAATACAAACCGAAAAGCATGCAAGTAAATGTTTAGATCTCAATCTATAATGTACCATGGCAACAGCCGAATATCCAAATGTAAGCTTAAGTCAACCAAATATCCCTAAGTATAATTTCAGCCGAAAACAACAATAATAAAACATCATAAAATATAAAAATTTAAAGTTTGGAGTTGAAGAACTCACAGGAAATTTTCTCCCAAAGCCGAACCTAGCTTCCAACTTTTCCCTTCTTTTTTGCTACTGTCCTCTTCACCTCCTTTAGCGAAATGCTTCCAAATCGAGGATTTCTTCCCCCATGCAGCCGCTATTCACAACCTTTCCTCCCTATTCCAGTGGCTAAACTAAACAAGAAGAAGATGAAGCTCTCACCCCTCTTTCCTTTTTTTTTTTTTATTTTCTTTCTCACCGTCCCATCCCTTTTTCCCAAGAAAAACCATTTTTAATTAAAATTAGATGATAACAGTGGGAACAATCATTGACCAGTTTCCCATGTTTGCAACTGGCCACCCAGCCAAAAGCCATGCACACCCTAAACCCATTAGTTAGCATACAAAATATTAAGCATAATGATTAACATTAGGTTCCGCATTCGATCAAATCAAATTGAATCGAGTTGAAAAAATTTTAAGGTAATCAAGTTAATGAATCATATTTTAACAATAGAACTTAAATTAAAATTTTTTCGAATCAAATCGAGTCGAGTTAACGAACCTTATTATTTATACTCAATGTTGCGTTTATATGGACCGATTATTTAACTAGTAAATGAAGTATAAGATTATTTAACTATATAAACAATATAATTGTTTTGCCTTTTAACTTAATCGGTAAACATATATCAAAACGACGTAGTTTTGCCTTTTAACTTAATAGTTTTGACTTTTAAATTTAGAAAAGCTAAACATTTATCAAAATGACGTTGTTTTGTTTTTTCTTATTCGGATTTTCGGATAACTCGAATTGTGTAATTTATATTCGAGTTAAACCGAAAAATTTAATTTTTTATTCAAGTTGATTTAAATTAGTCGAACTATTTAACTCAAACATTAAATTTTTTATCAAATTTTTCGAATCGAAAAAGATTTTGCAAAAATTTACAAATGTCACAATTTGATCCTTACTTCAATTTTTATCAAATTAATCACTTAACAATTCATTTTTCAACTTACTCACCCAATTAATATTCAAAATAAATATTTAACACTTTCAACATAATAAACTCATAAATCCATCATTCAAGATAATTAATTCAAAATTAAAATATTCTTAATAAAAACACTCGCACTTTCTTGCTTTCTGTTATTCACTTAAAATCATTTGCCAAATTATTCATAAAATAATTCATTATTCACATCATACATAAACACAATATTTCCATAAGTTTAAGTATAGAAAATAATTATTTACGCCAAATTCTTGCAATTTCACAACAAATTATACAATTAAATAAATACAACATAATAATTTAAACAATTTACCGCCGTTTTCTCGCACTTCCATCTTCATCTTCAAGCCTCCATGATTGGTTTCATATGAGAAAACACTCTCAAATTAGACTTTGGTGTGAAATTCCACTTTAATTTCATAAAAATTTTAAAGATTTTAGGTTAAAGATGAAAAAAAAAAAGGCCAATTTGAATAAAATAGAAAACTTCTTTTTATTTTGAAGAAAACCATGACAAAACCTCCCAAAATTTAGCCAAAGGACCTATTTATAATGATGGGAGAATCCTTTTTTTAGATATTTCCTTTCTTTTATTTCCTTTATTTATTTATTTTGCTGCTTCTTATTGCTGTCATTTGCCTTGTAATATATAGAAAAATCATCTGCATATTTCCTTTTTTCAATTTAATCCTTTATTATCAACTAATCAAATTTTAACACATTTCTTCTTTAATCCATATTATTTTAAAATAATTACCTTCTTTTTAGAAAAAAATTAATTAGTTTAAATTTTTTATATTTTTTCACAAATGTGTCATAATCCAACTATATATTTTTGAACTTTATTATAAAAGAGAAAAAACAAGAAAATGTGCAAAGAAACAGACCCACGAAATACACGTTTACACAAGGAGCAAACTGCAAAAATAATAATGATATTGAGATTTAATTTTTTTAAAATCAAAACTAAATTAACACGATATATAAATATTGATGGTTAAAATTAACTGCCGAATTATTTTTTCATTAATAATTTAACTTTTGGTGGCAAAAAAAACCGTCGAATAATTGAATGACATTTTATAACTTTTTATAATTAAATGATAAAAACAAATACTAATAATTACATGACCACTAGTGTAATTTACCTTTTTTTTTTTTTTAAGACAAGGCCCACTGTTTTCTAAAACGCAAAATAACCTTCAATCACCAGTTTTAAAAATAATAAACGAGGCCCATGGTTTCCATCCCTTGGATCCTTTTTTCTAAAAGGTATAACTTCGTATTTGATCTTTCATAATTTTCAGATTATGCTATTTAGTCCCTAATTGTAATTATATTCATTCAATTTGATCTTTTTTCCATTTATTTTAGTTACTTGTATCATATTTAAGACTTATAAATCATTCGTGATATTTATTTATCATCTAGATTTATCAAAAAAATGAATGTATATAAAAATAAATTTAATTTGAGTTAGAAGTGACAAAATCGAAAGGTAATTCCATTACTAAAATCATTAATTTAACCATTAAATGAGATGTTAGATCTTACGAGGCATAATTTAAAATGAAATATTTAAAGAAAAATAAATATTGTAAAAATGGAGGTTGAAAATCTTGATTTTGAAGTTTTAAAGCTTTTACAAAAGTTTTTCGTTTACTCTCTATTTTCTCGATTTTACTTTTTTTTCATTTTTAAATTATGTCGATAAGATTTATCGTATCATTTAGTGATTAAATTAATGATTTTAATAATAAAAGGATTTCATTGATATAACATTAACAGTTTAAGGATGAAAGTAGAATGTTTTGAAATTTAAAGACAAATTTAGAAAATGATCATAGTTTGAGAATATTCGATGCAATTAGCTCTTTTACTTATCTTTTGAATTTTTTAAACAACTACCCTTATTTGTAGAAAAAAACATTTAAAAATATTTTTCTATTTTTTTAACAAGTGTGTCATCATCTAATCATAATAATAATAAAAATAAAATTTAGGGTAAATTATGGTAGAGACCACCCAACTATGATTTTCTTTTTCTTTCTTTGTCACTAAACTATGAAAAGTTATAAAATAGTTACCTAACTATTAGTAATTTTCTTTTTTAATCACTGAACTGTTCAATTTTATCTTTTTCGGTCACTAGCATGGAAACACCCAAAAACAGTGGCGGAGTTAGAAAATTTTTTGAAGGAACCGAAATTAAATTGTATATTTTACAATAGTAAAAATATAATTTTATCATTTTAATAGTTTATATTTTTATAATTTTAAGGGTTAAATCAAATTTTATCATTTTTAGGAGGCCAAAATATAATTTTACCATTACTAATTTAAAATTTTATAAATTATAAAAGGCTAAATTGAAAATTTACCATTAGTGGCCTCGCCACTGCCCAAAAATCCAAGATAATTTAGTGACAAAAAAGACAATTAAATCGTTAAGTGACTATTTTGTAACTTTTATTAGTTAAGTAACAATAAATCATAATAGGGTGATTACTAATGTAATTTACCCTAAAATTTATCACAAAAGAGAAAAAAATGAAAAATGTGCAAAGAAAAAAAAAAGAAAACACGAAATACACGTTTACATGACAATTGTAACTCTTCTCCTACTATTATATTATGGAGGCGGAACGCGTGGGGCCCACACGCCAATATCACGAATGGATAAGTGTGAACGGTCATAGTGGTTACATTTTTATGACGTCATGTATTACGTCAGTCTCACATGTACAATCTAAACAGTCGACAGAAAATGTCACGCGGCAAAATTAAGTAGGCAATGAAGGCAATTAGGTAATTTTGCAAATTTCTTTTTATTATTATTATTAAAGTATTTGAAATAAAATTTTCTTTAAAAAGGAATTTAAATAATTTAAATCAGTAATTGTTTTGAATAAAATTATATGTAAAATATATATAATTTAAATTAATAATATTTTTCTGTTTTTGTTTAAAGGTCTTTTTGAAAAAAATATTATGTATTTATTCTCAAATTTAAATTAAAAATTCTAGAAAAAATAAAGTATACATATGTTTCCATGCATTTATTCTCAAATTTAAAAAATAAAACGTTAAAAACACCTTCCCAATCCTCTCAATATTGATATTAGCAAACCGGTACCTCTAAAAAAATCAAAGTAATTTAATTCTTGTTAATTTCAAAATCAAATAATTAAGGACAATTAATCACGACGTTAATGTTTCTCATTGATACATATTTTTAATTAGTATAATAACAAATTAGCCCTTGAATTTTACACATTTCATCAAATTAACAAATTTAGCCCATAACATTTGAGTAAATGTGTAAATGTTGTCGTTATACTGATCAAAATTATGTACAATTGAGGGAGACATTAACACTATGATTAATTGTCATTAGTTGCTCACTTTCAATATTAACAAAGATTAAATTGCTTTACTTTTTTTCTTTTCTTGAAAGGGATCAATTTGCTCAATATCAAAATTAAGAGGGATTGGAAATGCAATTTTACCATAAAAATTCACAAAAGCAATTTAAACCTTAAACCCATATTTTTTTCCAAATTTTAAATAAAAAATTTATATTTTATCTTAAATTTTCATTTTGGAACTTTTATATATTACAAAATTGCAAACCCCTATGAGGAATATTCTAATATAATGAAATACTTTTTTTTATTGGGAATATTTTATAGATAAGAATAAAATAAATTCAATACACAATACAATGCATTGGTTCATATAATTTTGATTTTCAAGTGTTACCGACATACCAAGATTTGGCATCATTCTATTTATTTTATTTTATTTTATTTATTTTTAAATTTTATTTAATTTTTCATTGTCACAAAATTTAAGCATCTATTAGATTCTTGTTCTTGGAGTGCTAATGACGTAAAAAAATAATTAAATTAAGATGCTTTTGATATCCAGAAATTAGTATTTAATTTATATTTTTTAATGAAATTTTGATGTATTGTATTTAATTTATATTTTTATTAAAATGCGATGTTGGTTTTATGTTTTGAGAATATTTTAAAATTAATTTTTTTAAAGTTGGAAAATAAAATTTAATTATTTTAATTTAAAATTTTAATCTGATCATTAATATTTTTATTAAAATTTATCAATATAGTAGGTTGATTTAGTTACTTCTATATGACACGCGGAAAAATAAATGTATCGAATTAAAATTTTAATAAAGAAATACCAATGCTAATAATTTGATCAAAATTTTAAATTAAAAATTGTCATTTTAAATATATTTGGAAAATTTTAAATTGGAGTTCTTCATTCTACCTAAATTGTTCAACGCATTTGAAAATTTTTAGTCGTAACTTTTGCCTTTTAGTCCACTAACTACCAAATTTAAATTAAATATCTTTTTAATTGTAATCAAAATATTTATTCGGGACTAATCTCCTTATTGCGGATGACTAATCCTTGCCATAATCGATAAGGTTGTAAAAATCTATACCCTAGATGACTAAATTACCCTTAACCTAAATTTCAATTCCGATGAATACAAAACCGAACACTATAAAACCGAACCCTACAAAACACTCAACTCATGCAAGAACTAGGAGCATCTTGTAACCACCTCTCCCATCTCGACCATAGCCAAAAAAACCCTAAAAACCTTAAAACCCAAATTGAACTATCGAACCAAGAAAAGCCGAGATACCAAATAGAAAATAAACATCAACCTGATAGTCTGATCAGTTCAATAATCGATCAGCGTCTGTATAAAAGTCATTGTACTTTTTTTTTCATCATTAATTATTTTTATTATTTTTTATTACATGTAAATTCAAGTAAGGTTAAATGAGAGTGAAAAAGAAAGATAAGTTGACAAGTCAATCAAAAAGATGGGTAAAAAAATTAGGGTTCTTGTTCTGTACATGGATTCCAATGGACTTTTTAGCAGTCCCCAAATGCATATACCATTTTTACCCATAATTCTTTTAGTAGCCCTATCTAAAACATAACAGTAAAAAAAATGTCCCTATACCTCAAAAGTTTCGAAAATGTACGACGAGACTCGATCAGAAAACCCGTTTCCTTATCGGAAATGTCCCTTTCTGTAGCTGTGTTGAACTTTGACCATCGGAAAAAAAATTGTTTTTTTTTCTCTTCTTATTTGATAGCTGAAATGTGGGGTTTCAGGTCATTTGTGTGCTTCCCATTTGTGTTATTGGTATATTCTTACACCCGAACACAGAAGAGACCCGGAAAGGCTATCTACACCGCTCGAGAGAGAGAGAGAAACAGACTATCTCCTTCCATTTGCCCATTGCCGGTTATGGTTACCGTATTTGAAATGTGGATTTTTGTGGCCAGAACCTTGCTTTGGGAGATCATGCAACTCCATTACTTGTATCGTCCGTTTTCTCTTGGCTGTTAACACGAGAGATGTTAAGTTATAGACAGTTTTTGAGTTGAATAACAGAGGATTCGTAATGGGATTTTAGAGGGGAAATAGACGAACCGTTCTCGACTTGTTGATATCGCTCTTGTAGCTTCCTTTTTGTTGCCTCAAGCTTTCGTTGGACAGCAGCTTCATCCGAAGGCTTGAGTTTCTGATAGAAGAAAAGACGGTGGTCAGAAAAACAGTTTGAACATGCATGATCAAAGTATGTAGAGATAATTTTACTTACGTCTTGTTGGCTACGGAGGGGCTTTTTCGGGAAAGCCATTTTATCCGGTTTCTGCAGCGAGTTTGATTCGTTTGAGGCCTTTGGTTCGATATTATGTTTTGGAGGTTTCCCGGACCCAACATTTGTGCTTGATGGCTTGTTATTAGGCTTTGTAACGGGTTCTTTTCTCTTCATTTGTTGACTCTTATCATCCTTCAGGGCCAGATTTGCTTCACTTGATGTTTGCGGTTTCCGCTTTGATAAATTCCGGTTCTCCTCTGATGGTTTTCTTCCATTATTCCGGACAAAGTCCCCACTGCTTCCAGGATCTGAAACAACATTCCCCAGATCAAAATCGAGAATCTAAAGGCTCACAATCTATCTAAGCATTAGAAAGGAAAAAAAATCAACTCACTTCCATCATCATCCATGCCATCGAAAAACTTCACATAACACCGGACCGGCAACAAAGGGGAAAAAATAATTCCAATCAGTCCACAAGCATAATATTAAAAGAAAAAACACGAACACGTAAAGGTTAAAAAAGTAAAGACCTGCGAGAGCTCCATTGCTGTCGGTTGAGCAAAGAGAGCTTCCATGTCTAAAGGAGGAGACGGAAGCCCTTCTTCTTCCTCGTCTACTACTTCATCAACGGATGGATTCATAGATTCGGGAGTAACCCCTTCATTCACAAATTTCACGAATAAATACAAAACCAAAACACGAAGCAATGTCGGATTCCATGAATTACTGAATGCCAGTAAACTATTTCTTACCAGCAACAGCCTTTGTGGCACTAACCCACTCATCCACCAATTCCTTCCATCCACTGCAATACGTAAAAACCGGGTAAAATTTTACTTCTATACGTGTTCCGGGACAATATTAAATTAGTCAAGAAGAGCAAAACGGTCGAGATTAAAGCACCAGAAACAGAGGCATACATATAAATAACCAAGAGGAAATTAAAGTAAGTTGTTAAACCAGTGAAGTTCTCCGATTATCCCAACGGAAAAGACAGAGTGAGCAAAAGTCAATGTGCCATTTAGTCAGAGCTAACAGTTTAACACTAAAAACCCAAACAATGATTGTCATTTATGAAGCCGACCACATTGAATGTATGCATTAAACATCATGTTCATCGCAGATCACAATCAATCGTTCAACATCGTTGAAGGAAAGGGAAATAAATCCGTACTCGATGAGAGTTTGTGCAAGATGACGGATCTGCTTCGACGAATGCTTTCTGACCCGGTTAACAGCCTTACCAATCCCAGTTGCCTGAAAACGAAAAAAAATGAATAAATTACCCTGTTTTTTGAGCAATACAATGGAAAAACGAAAAGAGAGAAAAAGGTTCCAATTGAAGTACCTCCAAAATATCCACTGTCAAAGCCATTAACTGAAGTTTCCTCAATGATTCTAACAGTACAGAATCGGGCTGCAACGAACATTAAAAACAAAAGAAACCATTATCCATAAATTATCATAACAAACCCGAAAAAAAGCAATACATTGAAATTTATGTTGCTCCAACATGTGGATGTTGGGATACATATCCCATATCCGACGCTCATACTCGAGTTCAAGTAACATCAACAACCAACAAAACTATACATTGAAACAAATTCTAGAAAGACAATAAGTTAAAAATCTATGTTGCTCGAACTCTTCATTCTTCTTGAACTAATATTGAACATTCGCATCTAACATTTACGAGGATATGAACTTCCATGATCCTACAAATATAAGGAAAAACCTAGAAAACTCTATCATACACGTGTCAGATAGAAGCCGGTTTCGAACTCCAACACCTAATATATAGTTAAAAATCCTCCAAAACATTAATGATAAAAGAAACAATCAATCAAAAATTATCATTGAAATGAACCCCAAAACGGCAATTCGTTAAAAACCGGTATTTAACACTCACACTCGAATCCAAATAATATAGTTAGTATCATTGACACAAACCCCCAAAACGGCAATATGTTAAAAAACCGATTTAACGCTCACACCCAAATCTGAATAGCATAGTTAAAGTAGTTAAAAAACCATTTTAGCGCTCATACTCAAATCCGAATAACTTAGTTAAGAATCCTCCAAAAAGAACTATCATTGAAACAAACTCCAAAAAGGCAATTCGTTAAAAACCAGTATTCAACACTCACATTCGAATCTGAATAACATTTTTTAGAATCCTCCAAAGAAACTATCATTGAAACAAACCCCCAAAGGCAATTCGTTAAAAACCGGTATTTAACGCTCACACTCGAATCCAAGTGAATCCCCCAAACAATCTATCATTTAAACAAAACCCGAAAGAGGCAATTCGTTAAATGAACACTCACACTCAAATCCAAATAACCTAGTTAAAAGAATCCTACAAAGAAACTATCAATAAAAAACTATCATGCAATATGTTTAAAACTGATATTCATCCCTCACACTCGAATCCGAATAATTCAGTCAAAAGAATCCTCCAAAGAAACTATAAATCAAAATCTATCACCCAATGAGTTAAAAACCGATATTCAACTCCGAATAAGTAGTTAAAATGAACCCTAAAAATCCTACAATGAAACTATCATGCAATACACTCACACTTGAATCCGAAAAACATAGTTAAGAATCCAAGCAATCAAAAACTATAATTGAAACAAAACCCAGAAAAGCAAATATATTGAAAATCATCAAAAAAAACAAACCTCATCCTGACAATTGTGTAGGATCTCTTTGATCCTAAACACTTCCCCAACGATCATAGATTCTTCTTCGATTTCGTCCGTTAGAGCTTCAGCTTCACCGTAGCTATAGTTGCTTGCAATCTGGTTCATTAAAGGATCATCTCTACTACTGTTGGCTTTACTTTCTTTGCTACCTCCAGCTTCAAAAAACCCGCAACCATCTTCTTCCTCATCTTCTCTTTTAAAGCTCCCATGGCAGCCTGTAGGGTTATCATCATCCTCATATTCGGGTAGAACCAACTCGACCCGGTCACAACCCGAACAACGAGTTAATTTGCAAGTAAAGAGCTTCTCAGCGATTCGATCTCTGCGTAATCTGAACTCTTTGGGACAATCTAAAGCCGCTACCATGATAGCATGATCGATTATATCGAATATATCAGAGTTTGTTGTACGGAAATAGCTCCTCCATTGTTCTATTGCCCTACCTTTCATCGCCATGGATTTTTTCGACGAAATTGAAATTTAAAAAGAAAACAAGGGTCAATCCAATTCAGATCAAAAGAATCGGATTCCAATTGAATTCATTTTCTTTCCCATACAAGATCAAAAATCAATTCGATATTGTCCTTTTGGGTGTGTGTTTTCTTTTCAAAGTTTTAGTAATCTGATGAAGAAAATGGATGATCGAAATGAAAACAAAATCTGGGTTCTTTGTTTTTCTTTTTCCAGATTCTCGTAGTAGAAAAAGAAGAAAACAAACTTTCCCGGAAAATAATCTTCTCGAGAAAAAAAAGCTAAACTATAAAGAAATCTAACAAAAACCCCTCCCAACTAAAACAAACAATAACTGAACACTTCAGGGATGATTATTTCCCAGAATCATAAACAAAACCTAAAATCAAAATTTAAAAAAAAAAACAGAAAACAAAAAATCAAAATCACCTGTAACCCCAACAATAAAATGAACTAGAAAAAAAAATCTTAAAAGAGAGAGAAAAAAACAACAACCCTTAACCCAAAAAAGAGAACTGGAAAACAACTGTAGCAAATATATATATATAAAAGAAAAAATTTTGAAGGAAAGAAGAAGAAGAAACGAGACCAGATGAAGGCAAATATAAGCTGTCAGCCTCAACAGATCACCAAATTGTATATAATCTTCTCTGGATTTGTTGTTGATATACCTATATGGGTCAATCCATGTTTCGACCCGAATCCATGGGTGTTCCTTCCATCACTAAAAAAACAAATTTTATTTATTTTTATTAAAAATAATCTTTTAAGAAAAGGGAAAAGAAAACCTCAATTGGGATTTTGGATATGGATTGAGGGGATTGGTTTTTCTCTTGCAATTATGATTATGATTATTTTTTTTGGTGGGTTTTTTATTTTATTTTATTTTTTATTTTTTTGGAATGGGGTGCTTTGGGGCGATGTTTGACTTGATCGATAAAGGAAAATCTTATAGAGAGAAAATTGAATAAAATGAATTACGTTACTTCATGGAAAGGGAGATTATAGAAATTTTCTTTGGGTCTACTAAGCTTTTTCTCTCTCTCTCTAACTTTTTTTTGTCTTTTTTTGATAAAAGAATTTTTAGTTTTATCTAACGATTATTGAATCAAGGGATAATGGGTAGGATTAGATTAGATTCGATTTGATTCAATTTAGATCGATTTGATTTTATAAATTTTGTGGATCAATTTGTTATAATTAGATTCGATCTGATTTCTTATTTCTATTTTAGTAACTTTGAATTTTGAGAGTTTTTTTTTTTAATTTGTGACTAGTGGTTAAACCGACTAAGTCATTGATTCTCCGATTCATCTGGTTCTATTAAATAAATCATTAAAATTTTATTAAAAATAAAATAAAAAATCTAGTTCAATTGGGGGTTTTTTTTTTTGCCCAGTTCAATCAAATCCATATTAATTCATATGTCAATCGGTTCAAAACCTCTTTTAGGATTGATACCCGACTGATTCTAAACCCAACTAGTCTGACCAGCTAATTCGGTTTAGTTCAAACAACTTTTCCAAAAATCAATGGTTCAGATTGGTTTTCGATTTTGATTTTGTGTAACTTTAGCATAGGGTTTGATATCTTTTAAATAAGGTTTCGATTTAATAAGTCTAAAAGAGCTTACCTTCTCAACTAAAGACTCAGTCGAGAGACTCTTGTGGTTACCGAACATCAAGGGTATTAACTAAGAAATTATAAAGAAAAAATAAAATGTACATGTACTTATTAGTTGAGTCAAATGAGTTTGAATTGGATCGATCGATAACCTATTTTATCATTAATAAAAGATTATAATTGAACCCTAAACTCTAAACTTCTTCGAATCACATGTCACATTTTAATTTAATCTTTAAATTAAATGTATCTTTCGAAACAGGTTTTTCCATTAGTTTAATAATTATTTAACTTCAGCGTTAAAGGTCAATCCATATATTATACGACTCCTTTTTTTAAAAAGTAAAACCCAAGCTAATATTTGATGTAAAAGTTGACTATTAGATCAATAAAAGGATCTAATTGAAAAAACACTTTAGTTTAAGGATTCAATCGATATAAATTTAAAGTTTAAAAACCAATTTAAAATTTTACTCACATAAGAATACCTTTTGCAATTAACCCATAAAATCAAATCCAATTTTATTGCACTTGTGGTAGTAAATTAATTGATTCTTCACTAGAAAATGGATAGTTGGATAATTGTATTTAATTAATTTTAATTTTTGAATAATTAATTTATTTTAAATAATAATAAAAAGGTAAATTATCTATTTGGCAGCATGTATTTTATCAACCTGAATATATTGCTAAAAATAACTATTTTTTCTTATATTATTTTAATTTATGACAATTTTAGTAATAAAAACAATATTCAATGTACCATGGCAAATGGGGTAAGTTACTAAGTTACATACCATTAAATTACTAAAGTGGTGTCCTATATATTTAATTCAATATTTTCTTTTTTATATATATACATAGAAAAACTATAATTTTAAATTTTCTTACCATTTAAAGAGAATATCCACTTTTTAAGGGTTTTTCTTTATATATATAAGAACCCTAAATCCTTTTCCATTAATGAACTATAAAATATATATAATAAGAGGCCGATTGAGTTTTAGCTCCATTTGTATGGGCATTGTTATCAATATAAAAAGACGTGGGTTCAAGTGCACTGAAACGTATTATCCTCCTATTCATGGGTTGAGAAGGGGCTATGGATAGTTCTAAACATTGTGTCAAAATGAGCAGATATTATCAAAACCTATAATGAGATTGGTTAATATATATATATATATATAAGGGATAAATCTCAAAACTATATATGAATTTTGGTTTTGTGCAATTTTACACATGAAATTTTGATTTGATCAAATTCTCACAAATTATTAACACAATTATTGATATAGCATCATTTTATGTTCGGTAAACTACCGAAATAGTTACTTTTATTTGCCTCAGATTATATTTTAGTCACTTGTATTTGAAATATTATTGTGTTGTAACATTTTAATCATTGAGCCGTTAATGGTGTAACATTAAGCTGATGTGGCACGTTAAATCATCATTTCAAACAAAAATTTTAGGTTAAATTATATAATCAGTCCCTATTTTTTTTGAGCAATTTTTTTTATGTTCTTTGAACTTTTCATTTTTTCTTTATTTTTCATTCTCTTCTTCTTCTCCTTTTGTTTTCTACCATCTCCGTTTCTCTTAATGTAGTTTTCTATATTTTCCATTTGTTAAAATATCCTAGCATATAGGTTAAGCTCTTTTAGTTTGACATTTTTTGTTTATTGCTATTGGGAATCACAAGAAGTAAGGGAGTTCAAAGGGCAGAATTGAGTCCGATTCTTAACCAGATGCAGAAAAGGTAAGAATTGTGGTTGATATGACAAGGGGTTGGAATATTTGCATGAGAAGGTTCAACCTTCGATTATCCACAGAGATATCAGATCTAGCAATGTCCTTCTTTTTGAAGACTTCAACGCAGAGATTACATATTTTAACCTTTCAAACCAGGCTCTCGACATGGTTGTTCGTCTTCATTCTATTCGTGTTTTAGGAACCTTCGGTTATAATGCACCTAAGTAAGCTATCTTAAGTTGCTTTATATCACTGTTCATTTTCTGTTTCGAACCAATCAGTCATTGCCAATTGCTGACATAAATAATTGAAGGGAGGAAAACAAAAGGAGAAGTGAAAGAGAAAGGAAAATCAATAAAAAAAAAGAAAGTTAAAATAACATAAAAGAAAAAAAATAAATTGCTTAAGACGAAAAAATATAGGGACCAATTGTATAATTTAACCTAAATTTTGCATTTGAAATGATTATTTGACGTACCACATCAGCTTACCATTACATCGTTAACGAAAATTAACGGCTCAGTGACTAAAATGTTACAACACGATAACGTAAGTGACTAAAATGTAATTTAAGGCAAACAAAAGTGACTATTTTGGTAGTTTACCCTTTTGTTTTTATATATTGCATACAAAAATAACCGTATTTATCCAATATAAAAATAAATTAAAGTAATTATTTCTTTCAATGTGTATGATTGAATCAAAATTAAAGTTCCATGCATACATTTGAACCGCAATAAAAGTTTCACTTATATAACTGTACTAAATTAATGTTCATGTATACAACTACACATTAAACCAAAGTTTATGTATAATTTTGAGATTTATCCCAATATATAATTGAACCCACTTAAACATTATAACTAATATGGTATAATTATGCTCTCCGTCCTTGTATTGTTTGCGTATTTAGATTTTAGTCCCTTTACTCTTTTGATTTGATAATTGAAATCCAATTGATAACACCAATAAAGGCTTTCATTAAATTAGATTATGTGATGATTTTAAAATAGAAAAATAGTTAAATCAATTTTTGGAGCCTGAACCTGGTAATTGCTCCTACGTTAGGGCCTTAAATTCTTCTTTTTTGTCAAAGTTAGTTGTTAAACTTTTTTCAGTCAAAGTTAGTCCTTGGACTTAACAAATCTTTCCACATTGGGGCCTAAACTTTGTTTAGTCCAAGTTAGCCCTTAATATTTCCTTAAAAACACTAAAATTCGAACCCCAATATGGGAACAATTACCAAATTTTGGGACTATTTTGAACAAAAAAAAGTTCAAACCCTTCTTTAACACTATTTCAGAAAACTAGAGCGAAAGTAATACCTTTTATGTTTTATTTTTTGCTTGCATGATTTACATATTTTAACATAAAAATGTTAATCTAATCATTATTGTTGTTGGTAGTTCCGGTTAAAATTTTACAATTTTACATGTTTCTTTTACATCAATCATATACCATGCCATACGAAAGTAACTTAATTAATATGCCAAGTTGACAAATCTTGATAGAAAAATACTAATAATGTTAATGATCGAACTATAATTTTGTATTTATAAAAGTAGGACAACCCAATTTTGAACTTTTTAAGTAGAAGGACTAAATATCAAATCTTATCAAAGTACAAGGACTAACACCATATTTTAACTATGTTTCCTCCACCATATTCCACGTGTAGGTGTAATATCGTAGAGAATTTTATATTGTTATGAAAATATCCAAATTTCATAATTACAACAACCACTTGTTTAAAATTAGTTGGATGACATTTATTCCTATTTTATATTTTAAAAATAAAATAAATATATATTCTCATAATTTTGGTTGTAAGGTTAAAAGAAAAAGAAGAAATTGATAATGGGTAAATTTTCAGTAAATAAAAATTACCGTCGGTAATTTTTAATAGGAAAAATATATTTACTTTTAAATTTTGGGATATGAAAATTTACTTTAAAATCTGAATATTTTATTTGAATTTAAATTAATTAAATTATTTACAGTATATTTAAATTTGTTAAAATTCAAAATAATAAAATAAAATGGATAGTAATTTGAAAATCAATCCGAACTTATTAATCAAAACAGATTTGGATAATGAATATCAACTACTGAATAAATAATAAAAATATTAAAATCCAAAGAAAAATTCTCATTTTGCAATGCCATCCCTATTTAAAATTAGATCTGTCTAGTTTAAGCAAAGATTTTTAATTTCGAGTTGATTTGGCCAAGTCTAAAATTTTTAAAAATTGAATTATAGTTCGATCTGTAGATACTTGTACTTAAAAATTATATAAATATTAATATAATTTTTTTCAATTTTTAATAATTTCATTAACTAAATATAAAATAAGATCTAAATTTTCATTCATTCAAATAAGCAATACGAATTCGAATAATGGAAATCCGGAGTATGGTAAATGTACTATAGAGGGTATTTGTACTAAGATGCAGATAACATTAATCAATTTATTCAAAAAAAATAACAAATTAATCTCTATACGTTAAATTAAAGAGCAAACTAGTCATTCCGTTAAAAAATTCATCCATTTCGATTTTCTATTGTTAAAAACAGGCGTGGTTTACGGAATAATCAAACACGCCATGTGTACCCTATGCTTATGTACAATGACCATTTTCAATAGTAGAAATGAATGAAACTTTTAACAAAAGAATTAATTTGCTCTTTAATATAACATTCAGGGACTAATTTGTTAATTTTTTTAATACAAAGAAGCGAAATACAATTTAACCCTTAACACAAAAACTTCATGAAACTTTTTCCTTCAAAATATCTATCTATAATTAGTTTCAAGCCCGCACCAAATAATAATTTAAAAGTTCGAGTCTATAATAATAGAGTTCGTAAAATATTATATCGAAAATATATGAATCCGTAATCCGAATTTTTAATCGGATATATTATTATTTAATTGATTGAAATTTTATTTCGTTTTCTATTTAAATACGGCTTAAAATGTCGTGTTATTAGTAGAATCTAAAAGATTAAATTAATAATGAGAACCGATAAAACTTTAGGAAGAGATGAGTTATGACTCAGCGTTGAGCGAGTTAGGTACGTATCGAGTTAGGTGCCCATTGTATTTCCGTTTGGGGTTGGGATTGGCGAGTCAATGACTCAAACAAAGGAATTTACTGTAGAATGTAACACTCACACGGCTGTCATGAAACACGTGGTGACACCCAATTGGTGTTGGGCTACTCGTGGCCATACACGTGCTGCTTTGCAGAACACATGAAGGAAAATATGTTTAATTAAGAATGTAAATGAGATATTGTAAGTAATTTATTGGAGGTCTAGTCGAAATTTTTTTTATTTTGATTCGGTAATTATCGAGTTATATTTGAGTTTTAGTAGCTTAAGTTATTTGTATTGTAAACTCGATTAAATCGGTTTGCGAGCTTTATTAAATTTTCTATTTTAATATATTATTATATTATGATATTTTTATCATTATTATAAAAAAGAAAATTGAAAAATAAACTTAATCAAGCTCGATAAAGTCTTGAACCGAGCTCAAGATTAGAACTTGATGGTTGATTGCTCAAATTTGCTATTATTTGAGCGTAACTTAACTCGATCACACTTCTAGGTTTAATCGAGCATTTCATCTCTCTATGTTATGTAAATCGAGAAGTTAATTTCTCTAATTTATTAAAATTTGGTCATCGTATAAAATTTAGTCCATCATTGGTAAATACATGAAAGTGAACGGTTAGTTTTTATTAATTCATTTGCATGTAAAATGCTTAATCGCTGATATTTATTAATTTCTTGTATATAAATTGTTGAAGTAATAATTTTCAAACTCGCGATTTAGTGGTAAAATTTTCAAAAAGTTATCCACTCGGACTAACTTTACAGTTTTTGTATAGTAAGATAAATAAATTCTGATAAATTAAAATAACAAAACAAATTTTTTAATTTTTGTAAAATAGAGTGTTATAAAATCAAATCGAATAACAAATAAAGATAAAGTAACATTCAATACCTGAACTAAGCAAGTTTTCCCACATTAGTTCGTGAATTTAGGTTTTGTTAAAATGTGATGATGTGACATTTTAAGTTTATGTCACATTATACCAGTGGCGTATCTAGGGGACTGGTAGGGGCCCATCACTCTTAAAATGAAAAATTATTCATTTAGCCCATTTACAAATTTACAAATTTCAAATTAGTAAAACTGAAATTGCACTTTGACCCCTTTTAAAAAAAAAATTTAACTTCGTCGCTGCATTATAACTAAAGTTTTATATATATTATATCTAAAAAAACATAAAAAAAAAACTATAATTTTTTTTTTTAAATTAGTTGATGACATGGTATAATATCCAAGTACCACATCATCACACCTTAACGTAATTCAAGGTTAGAGACTAAATTGAGAAAAAGTTTCCAAATTCCTTGACTAATGTAGGATCACAAAAACTCGAGGATAAAAATGGAAAAATTGTCAAGTTTAGGGACCAAATGCTAATTTTATCCAAAAATAAAATAATAAAAAAGGCACATGCTCGTAAAGTGACAGCAGTGTGATGTTAGATATACTCTCCCAATTAGAATTTAGTCAATTCACAACAACTTTTATTTATTTATTTATAAATTCCCTTACCTAATGGGAAGCACCGATTAAAAGAAACGTTTTTGACATTTTGACCACTCAGGATAAGGCTTTCTCAGCTTTTTTGTTAACTTCAAGGGGAATGACTTTTTTGACATTTTCATTCAACGTTGAAATTTTGTAAATATTATTTTATTTAGATCGATTGAGTCTTAACTCGATTGACGTTAATATTGTTGTAGTATAGAAAGATATGAGTTTAAGTGTACTAAAACGTATTATACTCCTATTTAAGAGTTGGTAAGGGGTTATGGGTAATTTTAGACATTGTATAATAAAATTAATGTTAAAAAAATTTATGCAATTTAGACTCTGGATTCTGAATAATCAGATTTGGGTCTTTGAGTCTCATCAATGATTGTTGACATGTATGAGTTTTAACCCGATTAATTAGTTATAATCTAGATTATTTCGGTTCATAGTCTGTTTGTGTTGTAATAGCTTGATTATATATATCTATCTATATATATATATTGGTAAACAAAACAATCGATTACATAAAATGATTCATGAAAGAGTTATCAACAGAAATATCATCCTGCAAAATATCTTTAATCCCGGAAGGAGGAGACTCGAAGATACGCAGGGAGGAACCACTTGACTGGGATATTTTAGCCAAAGCATCAGCAGCTCGATTAGTTTCTCTGGGGACATAAGTCAAGTCCCAATTATCTTCCGAGGCTAAAATTTACTGAATCCTCTTAATAAGTGCATTATTAGAACCACCGGCCTTGCTTTCACTAAGCAAGATCACGTTTTCAAGATTATTTGAACAAATGATGACCTCGTTATAGCCTTGTTTCTGTTATATATTATTACTGTTCCTAGTTTAATTGTGCTTAATGGTAGATCTTAAGACTAAGCTTTAGAGGAGGTAACCAAAATTTTCAAAAAAATTAAGAATTTAATGAGATTGCTTTTAAAAAAAAAGGGTTTAATTACAATTTTTTAATATATTGTGACATTAATGAGAGTTTTGAAAAAATTAGAAGAGAATAACTAAATTTTTTTCAAGAGAATTTTAGTGTCATATGGAAATATTTAAAATTTGGGGTCACATTAAAATTTTGAAGGAAAAATGAATTTTCCAGTTCTGATTGTACTGTAATAATTTGAGATATATTTGTGATTATTGAAATATATATTTCTTCTTTGATTCTACTGTGTTTATAAATTAAAATGGGGATTGAAGTATTAAAAATATAAAATAACAAATTCACCTTTTGTTTTAAAAAATCATTTCAAGAGGTCAAACTTTTGACTTTTTAATTTGAGTTGAACATATTTTTCAAAAATAAATTTACAAGTAGAATTATTAATATTTAAATTATAAATTTATAGTGGGTTGAAAATTTAAAATATATTTAATTTTAGGCCAAAATAATTAATGATAGAATTCAGATATTATGAGACTTAAACTTAAAATAATGAGGAAATTTCATATAATGTTACGTGTAATGAGACTCAAATCTAAACACTTATGATCCTAAAGTCTCGACTTCTATAAATACTAACAAGATCACATTGCCAATAAAAAGACATATATATTATAGAATTTTCGAAAATTAAAATAATATAGAAGATATAAGATCTCTTTTGTGCTTAAAAAACTTGGTCATTTTTTCAAATAAATTAAGATTCTTTTTGTTAAAATATATCTAAGTTTAAATCCATCATAACTCTTTCTTAAATCTTAAATAGGAGAATAATGCACTTCAACGTATTTGAGCCTATATTTTTCTGCAGTAATAACAATACCAATATCAATCGAGCTAAGACTCAATCAGCATTATCTATTAAATTTTAATTTATAATTAATACCCACTAAGTCAAACTCAATTAAAACTTTTTAAAGCTAATATAGATATAGATATTTCTTCTTTTTTCTTTTTGTTTGTTGTAATTAATGAAGTTAATTACAATTGAACCCTTGAATTCCATTTCAAAGATGGTAGCATTAGTCAAAAGAATTCTTTTTTTAATTATCAACTACATTTGGTATTTATTTTAGGGTAAATTAATGCTTAAACACACACAAAAAAAAAAGTCTTACACTATTAATCACGGAATTATAAGTAAACTTTTATTTTAATAACTTAACTAGAAAAATACAATTTATCGATTAAACTATTCACTTTCTTTTTTACATTGATTGCACAGATAAAAGCTCTCTTTTCCTTTTTCTTCTACAGTTCAAACTTTTCTTTTCTTGTAGTAGCTTTGATATTATGAATTTACAAATCAAAATTCACACTTTTTTTCTCTGATCTAAAATACTGACCGTCAGATCAACTTAGATTTAAGATATATTCTTCTACTCGTCGATTTACTGTATTAGTCACCAAATCATCATTTGAAACTCGCAGACGTTTTTCATAATTTAGTAACCAACAATGTAATCTACCCAAAAAATCAAATTACTTTTCTAAAAATAAAAATAAAGCATTCTACGAATGAGATTTTCTTTTGGTAATTCAACCATTCATTCTTAAACATTTAAAAGCATAAATACATTCAATAAATATAATTATTTATTTATGCAATACATAAATATAAAACAATATTTACATCAACAAAACAACAGTATTATTAATGATTTATGAAATTTGAATCAAATAAAAACTTACACATACAATTATGTAAAACCAAAGTTCAGATATTATATTACACATTAAATCGAATGTTTAGTTTCATTTTCTAATTTGCAGTCTACCTATAAATCACTATCAACAATATTTTCAAAGGACAAGTAAATATGATAACGTAAAAAATTGCATACAACATGGTCAACGTTTGTAAATAATGGCAATTTTGTATTATCATATGAAAAACGTTTAACATAATTGAACAGTATAAAAAGGAAATACTGTAGCTACGTGTTGACTTTTATTCAACATATTTATCACCCCTTATTTTTTTTTTAATTGTAAAATATAACTAATCAATTAATATTTTTAAAAATACTTATTTTTCTATCATATTAAATATTCATGACAGCTTCAAACAAACAAAAAGAGGTCTACTCAAGATTCTTTTGCCTATTACATTTATATGGTCATCAATCCCTGTAGTTTAACAATATTCAAGATTTAGTCCTTATATTTAAATTCGATTTAAAACAACATAGTTCAATTATTAACATTATTAGTTAATGTTAATTTTAATATTTTAAGTACAAGGATTAAATTTCGAATTTTATTGAAGTATAAGGATTAGATGCATATTTTTGGCCTTTTAAAGCATGACAAGTATTTTATGGTTTTCTAGCTTATTGTACCTTAAAGCTTGGAGTTAGCCTTCTTACTGCTCAACGCAACCGCTGTCTTCGAACTAGGTGGCCGCCTCAAATGCTTGCATATAAAATCTCCGGCCAACAAGAGTTTTTCGAGATCGACATTTGTCTCTATTCCAAGTCCATTGAGCATGTAAACCACGTCCTCGGTGGCAACATTTCCGGAAGCACCCTTAGCATATGGACAACCTCCGAGACCCGAAACTGATGAATCCACGGTACTGATCCCCATCTGTTAAGAGAAAACATTACTAGAATATCTGCAGATTTTACAAATTGGGTTACAAGATGGATAGCTTTATACTGTTTTATCAAGCAAAGATGTTGGACTGGTATAACTAGGAAAAACATTGGACTTTTGAAAAATTTTAGCCGTAGATCATAGAATATTGGCTGAAATATGTCCGAATAGAGAAGAAGTATAAATCGAGATCTACGTATTGTGATAATGTTTGAGGTAAAGGTTTTCGAATATATATAGTCAACAATGTCATGAAACAAATCAAGTAAAATCTTCTTTAGACAGATAATTTTTTCCCAGTGTTTGACGCATTAGTGAAAACCACTTGCTAACCAAAGTGGTGCAGAAGCTCAACGTGCAAATAAGGTAAACCCGTCAGTTCTGACCCGAACCTAATCCCAATCCAACCCGATTTAACAATAAAAACTCAACTGTCTGAACCTGAATTGACCCAAACCTAAAATAGCCCAAGCTCAAAACCAAAATGACTTGAACCTGAATGACAAAGCAATAAATGATCTGAGCCCATAATGGCCAGACTCGAGAAACCCAAACCTCAAATCTGAAACGATTTGAACATGAGATGACTAGAATTCGAAAACCAACTTGAAAAAAAAAAAAAAAAATCCAAATTGACCTGAACGAAAACCAATTCGACCCATCCAATTGACAAGTCTAAAAGAAGGAAATGCAGCTTACTGTGAACAGAAGGAAAACGAGGACTGCTTACTTGGAGTGATGTTAAGATATTAGACAGAGCTTGCCCATAAGTGTCATGAAAGTGGACAGCAAGATTATCGATTGGGACAACATTCATAACATTTTCGAGCATTGGAATGATAGTACCTGCACCGAGATGAAACAAAGAAGAGAAGCTGAAATCGAAGTCAAAACTGAACAACTACGAAATAATAGCACATAGACCAAAATTAAGTTGAAAGTTTATAATTTCTAATACCGCTTAACAAAATACAAGCTTAGTAGAAATCAAGCTAAAGAAGGATCACCATATGCATATAAAAAATAGTGCCCACTGTTCAACTGATGAAAAATGGGAATCCTCCATACAGATCAAAGGGTTTTAAGGAGGATAAGATAAGATCAAGTTAAAGATCCATTTGGCACGGAAGAAAAGCTCCAAAAGGTTTTCCAAGTGAGAACAGCAGTCTAGTAGTCTTGCACACCACGTCCAATGAAGAGAGAAACCAAAACATCTCTACATTCATTACTATCCACACTTGTCTTATTATCAGAACGGATACATTCATCTAGATATGTGTCTCCTTCAACTAATCTCCATCAATAAATGGTGTATGTAAGGGCTGCCTAATGGTGTACGTAATAATGGTGAAGACTTACTAACAGAAGGTAACTTGAAAATTACCAGGTGTACCAACACCAATTGTGTCACCAAGGGAAATTTCTGAGCAACCCATATCAAAGAGCTGTTTAGCCACATATGCTACTTTTGATGGAGGCACTATTCCTTCCACTGGGCAGCCAACGACACATGATACATATCTGAGAGGACCAGATAGTGTTAAGAGGGTCAGTCAACACAGGGAGGGGGGAAGGAATTAAAGCTTTTTGCTAATAAAAAATGTTTCAAATCAGTGACAATTCTTTGCAAGAAATTCTAATTAAAATAAGAAAAATTATCTTGTACACAGCCTGTGAAGTTTTTTGGATTCCACAAGCAAGTTTAGGGTGTGACATGTTTCATCTAGGGAATAGTAAAAAAAAAATACATAAACAAATGCGCACTTGCCACATTTGTAACCATGTGTTTCAAATAATTACCCTTAAAATAAATTCTTTAAAAAGCAATCACCAGAAATATGACACAGTAAGCAACAGTAAATCTTGAACCAACAACGACTCTAGAACTACTTAAGAGCAAATTTTAAAACAACAAACAAGAAAACAACATTCATAAGATTATTGCCTGAAGAACAAATGAAAAGGAGGATCCAAGGCTCATTTTCATTAAATAAATCTGATTTAGGATTTGCCCTTTTCATTCTAGGGATTCACTAAACAAAGTCATCACTTACACTTAATCCAACACAACAATATCCACACCATCAAATAATTTTTGTCAAACATTACTTGACATATAAATACTCGTACATATGACTGAAGTTCTGCAACTTGACATCTATACAATATTAAGTTCAACTTATAGACTTTGTAAATGTTTCTTAGCAGTTAGACTGAACTGAGTGTCCTCAAAGTTGGATTTTTCAGTTACAAGTAACTTAAAGTCCTCACTCATTTCAGAACAGATTCATTTCAGCATGAACTAGAATAGCGTGTTAACTGGATATGTTCATCCTATCAATACTCAGTTACGTCAATCCAAAACCAACAAAACAACAAATATGCACAAAATTCATCCCTCCACATTTTACTTATCCTCGTGCTTGTTTGATATATAAGCCATCAAATGTAATAGAAAACTTTAAATAGTGTCATCATTAGGGAGGATACTAACAATGACTGGAACTTGCATGGTAACAGTGCTATGGTAGATATTATTAAGAACTTATTCAGGATATAATGCTTTAAGATGATTAAAAAAATTCTAAAGGCAAATTCAAAAGGGAGAAATGATTCTGGGGCACAATATAAGCAAAAATGTACACTTTACACTTTTTATGTCTGCTTAACAGACTGCTCCTCTTGCTAAAATGTATATTTGAAGGAAACATTTGTTTGCAATTTTATTACAATTCATCAGTTCGGAATTTTGAGTGAGCAAAACTAATGCCAAGCTAAAAATTAGTAAGGCCAGAAATCAAGGTCTCTTTCACCAACATTCAAGTTATTTTGCAACTTGCATGTGATACTTCAAAGTACTCAACATCACAATTGAAAGAACTAATCAAAAGTCATCACAGTACTGTCCCAATTAAAATGTCTACATTTACCCAACAAATTCAAACATTTTCTTCCTTTAGGGTAAAAAAGGTGTCATTCAGACTGCTGCCAATTCTGCAGAATCTTAATTCTTGGCAAAGTCCAAAGAAATACCATACAGAAAAATATTCAAAAAGTCAGGGCTACGTGAAAAGAAGCCTAATCAACTAGCCAATACCACATGAAAGAAGCAAGAAGTCTTTCCTCCTATGAAAGAAAAAACTGAAGACAATAGTTCAAATTTGGATGATGTGTCAAGACCCATGCTACCACATAAAGTTAAAACTTCATGTATCATAAGATAATAGGGTCATCTTCCCTGCATGTGAGAGGAGCATTAGAGTGGAGATAAAAGAACTCAAATCTGTTAAATTGGGGGTAAACCACACACAAACATAACAAGAACCTCTCTGCCTTTCGCTTATTGCTTTTAAGTTGGAAGTCATCTTACAATTTAACAAATGAGGGAATTCATTTTATCTCAACTCTTAAACCTCCTATGTTTTACCTCCCTCACCACCTTTCTGGCCACATTAGAGTGGAGATAAAAAAAAAAAGAAGGAACTAACCTCATTTCTTATCTTTAGGGAAGAAGAAAAATCTTTCGACATAATGTTTCAGCTTTCGGGTTGTTTTTGTTCATGCAGGCAAAGATTGTATTTATGCCTTCATATTCAATATAGAACTGTTTATCGCATGTGATGCCCTTTGGAGCTCAATAAGTAATCAAACTTCAATAAGGAACACCATTCAAATCTCCATTCTTTATAACAATGATTAGGCATTTCAACCCCCAAAAAATAAACACAAAAAAGAGCCCATGGATATGAAAACAATAAAGGTACCAAGAGTGTAAGAAATAAGATTGAATTGGTATACTAAAAAATAACTTTTAGATTACAAAACATACAAAGTACAAAATCTCTTCATAAGGACTTCAAAGAAACAGGCATTTCATTCAAATCTCTTCGTCTTTCAAGTTGATTTCCAAAAATTTTTTCTTTATCCTATAAATAAATATAAGTATAATGCATATAGAAACTAGGGAATTTCTAGAGCATTTCAGACATGAAAACCAAATTGTTATAGTTCAGCAGTGAAAATGAAGCTAGTTTGTACCTTACTTCCCCAATACCCAACCCCCCCAAAAGAGAGAAAGAAAAAAGTAAGTTTAGTCAATCCTTCATTATTCAGAAAACATACCCTCGAACTGGTAGTGAGATCTCTCTAGCAGCAGAAACAACATCTCTAAAACGAGCAAGACTATCTTCGATGCTGCAATTTATGTTTGACTTGGAAAAAGACTCAGAAGCTGAGGCAAAGATGGCCACTTCCTTGGCTCCAGCTGAAACAGCAGCTTCGAAACCCTGAGGAAAACATTTTATCTTATCAACAAATTCGCAAAATTTCTCAACAGAAATGTTTTTCTCCATTAGAGATAGCTTACTTTAAGGTTGGGAATTAGCACTGGAAATCGGGCTCCTTGAATATTCTGGATTGCATCCATTACATCCTTTGCATCTGCCAGCTGTAATTCAATTATGAATTAGCTTAGGATAGCAGTTTTTTTCTTTTTCCTTTTTGCAGCAGACATCATTGAAAGATGAGCATAACAATAATTTATCCTAAAGTCCACTGAATAAAATACATACATTTCAAAAATGACAAAAAAAAATGATGAGTATCATATCATAGAGGTTTAAGGATAAAAAATAAAAGCAAACCACTTATGATTAACAAAGCATGAGCTATTGACTACCACAAACATTAGAGATTGGAAAAACAAAAGGTGCAAAATACAGAATCATGAATCAAGAGGATACACAGAACTCTACAACCAAATTAAACCATTACTTGCACAAATGTTGATTGCCTGGCATGAATCACACAAAGGCACACTAACCTGTGGAACCCATTTTGGTGAGACAAAACTTGTGGCCTCGACAACAGTCAACCCTGAAGAAACTAACATTTTTATTAACTGGACCTTTGTGGAGGTAGGTACAATTTCCTTTTCATTTTGCAATCCATCCCTTGGCCCAACCTCCACTATCTTCACATGTGCTGGAAGGTTTCTTAAGACCTGGGGTGTAGTTTACAGACCATGTAGAATAAGTAGCAAGAATAGACAAAATTGAGAGAGAAAAAAACCAAATGAAAACAAATAAAAAAATCATACCAAAATACACACAAAAAAGGTAGAAGTTTCAATTGACCTTATTTGTGGGACTATGATTGCAATTGGAGCTGTAATGATATGTTGAAAAACGGACAGCATCACCATCGTCATTACCAAGTAACCTAACTTTAGGGTTCAAAGATTCAATCCAAAGCAATGACTCCTTACTGCAATAAAAAAAGAACAATAATACTACTTTTTTAGAGACTATAAGAATGGAAACCGAAAACTAACGTAAGCACCTACTTAAAAGCTTTGAGAAAAGCAGAAGGGGTGGCTCTGCTTCCCATCAGCCGTGATATCTTATCAAGTCGCCTTGCCGCTATCATTTCAATTATTATTTTCCAAGCAAATATCCACCCACCTGAATTAGTTGCAGAGAGACAATGAAAGCAATTATTAGACTAGTTGAATTTTAGTGTATAGTAGTAATATAAAGCGACTATATTTTTTTTCTCTTTTGTATCTCAAAAAGATTGTTTTAATTAAAATCTATTAGAAAATAGAAAAGTAACAAACTAATTGAATGACAAGTAAATATTTGAATCGCAACCCAAACATCCTCCAAAACCCATAGCCTAAAAAAGAAAACAAAGCAGTTCAAAACATGTAAAGCTAACATAAAGCACAGTTTGCTGAGTTAAATCCCATAGATGCGCAAAAGGCTGGAAACTAAAAGACTATTTTGAACCATCTAATACCAACCTGATACATTTTTACAGAGAATCAAACGAGTCACAACTCAATTGTCACCAAACAAAAGTTTACAATTAAATCAAAACTCAGTGTTTTATAGGTTTCCAATCCCCAATTGATACACAAAAGATTATTATCTATTACTACCAAAATTTTTAACCACTAAACTAATTCAAACAAAGCTAAATTTTAAAACAGCTAACGAAACTAAATAGTTATTAAAATTTGTAAGCTACTAGATGCTAAGTTTCTTATATCAAACGTATAATTAAACCTAATCAACCCTTCAGGATTCTTATTGAGATTGTATATAAGAAAATAAATTCCAAAATCCACTGAAATTAATAGCAGCACAAACTTACCTCAATAACTAAATATAATAATAATCTGATCCATTCGCATAACTTAATCAACAAAAAAACACTGACTTTTTTTCTAGTTTGAATAATTAAAAAAATCGCAGTTCAAAACTAGCAGCTGAACACCATAAAGAATTTTTAAAAAAACCAGTTACAATTGAGAAAAAAAAATGATTATACGAACAATTTCTGTACAAGCACTTCGAGAATCTTCAACAATGGATGCTTCAACAAACACTTTGGATTTTTAAAAAGAATTGAACAAAAAAATAGCTGTTCGTGACAGAAAGAGAGAAAGCTGACAGGGACGAAATAGAAGTCTAAATTCTTATCTAATTGCCCTCATTCCCGGTCGGGTCGGGTCGAACCCGACCGAATGTTGAACATCTAAGCCCAAATTGGCCCAAAATGGCTCTATTCTTATTTATCTATATCCATTAGGTTTTTATTCAATTTGGTACTTATATTTGACAATAGTTATATAATTTGGTACCCAAAAGTAATAGTGTTAACATTTTAGTATTTAATTCGGATTTTACTGTTCACTTGATGAAAATTAATAATTGGTCAATAATATTAGCAATTAACTTTCATTGAACCAACCCTAAAACCCGAGCTAAATCACATCCATCGAATTGTATTTGAAAAATTAAACAAATCCAAAATTATCGCTAAATTTATTCTGTTAAAAACTGTGAAAATTTTAAATCTAATAATATTAACAATTAACTTTTATCAAATCAACCTTAGAACCCAAATTAAACACTAAAAAATTAACAGCATTACCTTTGGGTATAAAAATATATATTTTTTGTCAAATGTATGCTGCCAAATTGGACCAAAAATAACACATGAACCACATTAGAAAAAATGTCAAACTCGTGTACCAAATGATATATTAAGCTTATCTATAATTCTGAAAAAAATAATCAATCTTGTATAACGTACTTAGGGCCAGTTCTTTTGAAAAGTGCTTTTGAAAAGTGCTTTTGAGAAGTGCTTTGGAAAAATTTAAGTGTTTGATATTGCTGTCAAAAAGTGCTTTTGAAAAGTAAAATGTCTATTTTAGACATGATATTATAAAGTAACAAATATGTATTTAAATAATGTTCAAATTAGTTAATATTATGATATTTTAGTAAAAATATAAAAAATAATTTATTATAACTTATTGTTAATATTTTAATATATAATATTAATTTTAAATATTTCTAAGTAATTAATATTAATTATTTATTAAATTTAATTAGAATATATAAATTATATTTAAAATTTAAATATAATAATTAAATATTTGTAATTAGATATTGACACAATTATATTATTTTAAAAATATTTTTATTTTTAATTAATGCTTTTAACACATTTGTAAAACTCATATTAAATAACCAAGAAAGATAACACAAAATAATAGCATCAAACACATTTTAAGTCAAAAAGTAAGGTTAAAAAGGTAAAATAACAGCCAAAAGTGCTTTTTGGTTGAAAAAGCTAAAATTTACTACTTTTTTATCTCTAAAAAAGCTCATCCCAAAAGTTAAAAAAGTTGCTCCAATGATATGTGTTCTTCATTGCTTTTAAGAGAAATGTACTTTTTTTAAAAAAAGTTCATCCCAAAAGCAATGGAGAACACACCCTTAATGATATTATAATGGTGTTTTATCTTTTTATGCTTTTATATAGGTAAAACTATTATTTAACGAGGATCGAGGTAAAAAAAATTAGGTGTAACATAATTTAGTATTTGTTTATGTTGAACCAATATTTTTGGGTCGGGCTTATACCTATTTCGGGTTGTGGATAAAACAAAACAACATTAAAAGAGTATCATATTTGGTTTAGGTTTGATTCGGCTCGATTTCAAATTTAATCATAGACCAATGTGAAAAATAAACACAATCAATTTATAGAAGTTGAGCCTTAATTGCTTATGTCCTCTATATTAAGTATTAACCCTACTCGCTAAAGATTTTATCATTTCACTTGCTTTGAATTGCCATTTAAGATTAGAGGTATTCATGGGTCGAGTTCGAATTGGGCCTAGACGCTATATTAACATATTTTATATTTGTCTAAACTCGATTCGACTCAAAATATACACTTAAAATTTTGCTTAAGCCTACCCATATTTGTAAATGGCTAACCAATTTCATTTTAGGCTCACTCATATTAGTTTTTAAAAATATATTAAAAATATCTATTAATATTTGATAACTGTACCGACAAAATAATTTAAATTCATCATAGTGTCGTTTTTTAGTTACGTTGCTATCAATTTAATTTTTTTATTTTAAAATGTCATGTCAACCAATTTAATCAAAAATTAATAGTATTAAAAAGTAGGTCTGAATTTGAATTTAAAAATAGAAGTATTAAATTCTAGAAAATAAAAATGTAGAGACTAAATTTTAATTTTACTGAGTGTACATGAACCTGTAACATATTTTAACCTCTTAAATAAAATCTTTCAAATATTTCGATGATCATTTTATAAATTTTCAAACTAAAAGTGATTAAAATATAAATTTACTAATAGTTTAATAGTTGTAAGTATAATTTATCCAAATAATAATTTACCCTAGAGGACAAATTGGTAATAATGAGGAAAATGAGCGTGACATAAGCAATAATTACTACTATTAGCTAACAAATCTTTAGGGTTTACAGCCGGAAGCGGTGTTTCTGACAGCGGCGCCGCCTCGGTTCTCAGAATTTCGATTAGACTGCAATTTTCAAGCAAATAAATTTCACAAAAAAGTGAGTGGCTCCTTGAGATTTCGTCAAGGTTTCAACTTTCCCTTTTAACACGAAAACCATATTTGAAGCCAAAACAAAGGACACTGCCTTTATTTATTTCTTCATTAATAAGTGAATGAATTAAACCACACCACTCCACCACCATCACTACTTTCTTTTTCGAGCGCCGAATAAAATTTATTAAGGGAGAATAATTGATGGAGGTTTAAAAAAATTAATATAATTTTGACCTTCAACTTTATAATTTCATTCATTTTGGCACCTAAATTAATCTCAAAATTTAATGTGAGTTTGAATGAGCGATGCATTTACCTATGATTAGTGTAAAAATAGGGGTGGCGATAAAATTAGATACTATAGCGTGAGACAAAAAATAAACTGAATGTATTGCGCCTCACCCAATCACTCATTCAAATTCACCAATCTCCAATACTCAAAACCAAAAAAAATACCATAAATAACCCAATCCTCACCTAACTTAACACACCATTAAAAAAGGGTGAACTACAGAAATGGTCACTAAAGTATTGAGCATGTTCTATTTTGGTAACTTTTAATTTATTCTATTTTAGTAGCCGAATGTAGATCTATTAAAATGCTAATCGAATAATTGGTTGAGTCTTAACTCGGTTGATATTAGTATTGTTGCTAGTACATGAGGGCATAAGTTCGAGTATGTTAAAGTGCATTTATACTCTATTTAAGGGTTGGCATGAATGAGTACATAATTGTTAGAACAAAAACAACAAACGATTTTAAATGTAATTTTCTTTGATCTAATGGCTTTTCCAGTTTATCCTTGACTACCGTTTTAGTTTGTCCCCACTAACATACTTCTCTAAAAAGTTAATTACAGGAAAAGTCCCTAAATTTTGGAACAAATTTTATTATAGTCCTTAAATTTAAAAGCGGTTTAAATTAGTTCCCAATTACAGGAATCATATCAAATAGTTGGTGCCATGTGTGTCGTAAACTGTCATGCACATGCCACTTTTTCTTTTTCTTTTTTACACATAAAATATTTTTAAATCCATTTTTATTTGATATAAAGGTAAACAAAAATAAATAATAATTTCAACAATTACTAAAATTAATTTTTAAATAAGCCAATTTTATGGGAATCAAATTAATTTTTTATATACGTAAAATAATTTTATCATTACTAATTCAATTATAAATTATAAAAGAGTCTAAATAAAAATATTATTTCTAATTTCGCCACTACGTATATTAGAATTTCCAATTAAATTTTATGTAAATAAATTTCATACTAATTTAAAATATTTTAAATAAAAACTAAATTAAATTTAAAAATATTAAAATACTCAAACTTGTTCCACCTCACTCTATAATAATTAATTCAAATTTTTACACCATTATTTTTGGACAAATTATATTAGTATTCTCATAATTATTAGTATTTTTTAGTCATACAACTATGAAAAGTTATAAATAATTATCCAATTGTTCAATTTGGTCTTTTTGGTCATTAAGTTAGGTGACCACAAAGGAAAAAATTGAATAATTGGGTGACTAATTATAACTTTTGTAATTGAATGACAAAAAGAAAATTATTAATAATTGAGTAATAATTTTGTAACATTTTACAATTGAGTAACAAAAAAATTAAAAATAAATTTAGTTGAGTGGTGTATTAATCCATAATTAGTATAAAATAATAATAACAATAAAATTAAATATTATAATAATACTATAAAACGAGATAAAAAAATAAATTAAACACAACGAAACGCACCAATATCGTTCATCCAAACCCAAGTTAATAATGAAGTGATTAACAATATAATTTATTATTTTTTAATATAAGAAAAAGTCTTTTCCTTTTTTCTCTACCTAAATGCTTCTTTAAAAAACACCTCCATGCTTTCATTACCTTTGTCTGCCATCAACTCCCTTAAATATTAACTCCTTTCCCCTTCCCTCCTTTTTCTCTCCCATCCCATCCCCATTATCGCCTGAAAACCATTTTCCAACTCACCGGCAAACCATTCTTATCCGTTTCCCCTTCTTCTTCCCTTATAACCCATCAACCCCAGCACCACAATGGGCTGAAAGGAACCTTTCTTTTTTCCTTTCTTTAACCACTTCAACCCCTCAAAATAACCAAAACAACCTGTTTTTCACCTTGGCTTTCCATTTTTTTTTCAAAAATCCCACAATGATCAGTGCAACAGACCTTTACCATGTCCTCACCGCCGTTGTACCTCTCTACGTAGCCATGATTTTAGCTTACGGTTCAGTCAAATGGTGGAAAATCTTCACCCCCGATCAATGTTCCGGCATCAACCGTTTCGTCGCTTTATTTGCCGTCCCTTTACTTTCATTCCATTTCATATCAACTAACAATCCATACACCATGAACTTAAGGTTCATAGCCGCTGATACCCTTCAAAAACTCATCGTCCTAGTACTTTTAGCCATATGGTCAAGAACTAGCTCAAGGGGTTCCTTAGAATGGTCCATAACCTTATTTTCACTCTCAACACTCCCCAATACTTTAGTAATGGGCATCCCTTTGTTAAAAGGCATGTATGGGGATTATTCAGGGAGTTTAATGGTTCAAATAGTGGTTTTACAATGTATAATTTGGTACACTTTGATGTTATTCTTGTTTGAATATCGCGGTGCTAAGCTATTAATAGCTGAACAGTTCCCAGATACTGCTGGTTCTATAATTTCATTTAAAGTTGATTCTGATGTTTTGTCATTAGATGGTAAAGAACCTTTACAAACCGATGCTGAAGTCGGTGATGATGGGAAACTTCATGTTACTGTGAGGAAATCAACTAGCTCAAGATCGGAAATCTTTTCTCGCCGGTCACATGGTTTGAATTCCGGTATGGGGTTAACACCAAGACCTTCTAATTTAACCAATGCTGAAATTTATTCACTTCAATCATCTAGGAATCCAACACCAAGAGGTTCTAGTTTTAACCATACTGATTTTTATTCAATGGTGAATGGGGGGAAGAACAATGTTAGTCCAAGGCAATCAAATTATGGGACAGGATTTGATGAAGAGAATGGCGTTGGGGTGTTTGGTAATAATGGTATAAGATCAAATGGTGGTTCATATCCTGCTCCGACAAGTGCTGGGATCTTTTCTCCGGTGACTGCTCCCAAGAAGGCAAACGGTGGCGGTGATGGTGGTGGAAAGGATTTGCATATGTTTGTTTGGAGTTCAAGTGCTTCCCCTGTTTCTGAAGGTGGTATACATGTTTTCAAAGGTGGAGATTATGGCAATGATCATCATCATAAAGGTATAAAAACATTGATTTTTGGTGTTCTATTACAAGTTTTGATTGTGTTTTTTTTTTTTTTTTTGTCTTTTTGGATTGTTCTTTTTGTTAGGGTAATTGTGTTTTTTGTGTTGTTGACTTGGGGTTTAGCAGATCTTGGGGACCGAACTAGAATTTTTGAAAAGTTTTAGGAGTTTTTTTTTTCAAAAAATTTGGGGTGTTAATTAAAATTTTGCAAAATCAATGAGAATTTCGAAAATATTTAGAAGAGCTCAAGTAAATTTTTCAAAAAATTAAAAAGATAATGGAAGTTGTAAAAAATTTGGAGGGACCAAATTAAAATTTTCACCAAATTCGAAGAGAAAACGGAAATTGTGTCTAGGGTTTAGGGTTTAGATTTGGCTTTAATCTCATGTTTTTGTGGTTTTAGATTATGATGAATATGGTAGAGACGAATTCACTTTCGGTAATAAGGCAGCAACGAACGGCGGTGTCGATCGAGAAGGACCGGTTCTTTCCAAGCTTGGTTCAAGTTCCACGACTGAACTTAACCCGAAGATTGAAACAAAGCCGACCGCTATGCCTCCAGCTAGTGTTATGACTAGACTTATATTGATCATGGTGTGGCGAAAACTAATCCGGAATCCCAACACTTACTCGAGTTTGATCGGTCTCACTTGGTCTCTCGTTTCGTTCAAGTGCGTAAAACTATTACATCGGCTGTTCTTTTCACTAAATTTGTCTTAAACTCTGCATTCAAATTCATTTGTTTTGTTGCATATGTGTAGGTGGAATATCCAAATGCCTGCCATAGTAGCCGGTTCGATATCGATTCTTTCCAATGCAGGTCTCGGAATGGCCATGTTTAGCCTTGGTAAAGTCATGATGTTGTCGGATTTTGTTTATTTTGGGTTCTGGTTTATCTCAAGTTCCATTGTTTTGTAGGCTTATTCATGGCACTTCAACCAAGGATAATTGCATGCGGGAACACGATCGCGACCTTTGCTATGGCGGTTCGGTTCCTAACTGGTCCTGCGGTTATGGCAGCTGCCTCGATCGCTGTTGGGTTAAGAGGTGTTCTTCTCCGCATTGCTATCGTGCAGGTAAATCCTACTTCCAGTGATTCTCTACCGTTAAATAAGTATATTCCGATTCTGATTCCGAGGTTAAGAATTTGTTTTTCGGGTTTTAATTTTCTCAGGCAGCTCTTCCGCAAGGGATCGTACCTTTCGTCTTTGCGAAGGAATACAATGTTCATCCTGATATATTGAGCACAGGGTAAGATCATTTTGCTCTTTTCTCAATTCTTATAAATATAGTGTTCGGATTGCATTTTGATCCGTTTACTTGAAAAATATGCAAATTGGTCCTTGTTTAAAAAATGGTCCCCCAAATTTGTATTGACAAAAAATGACAGATTTGCATTTTTACCAATAAGTCATGACACCCTTTTTCTCCTGTTTGTCAATAGAAATGTTTAAACTTTCATTATGTGAAGAAAAGGAAAAAAAATACCATAGAACACCCTGTTGATTCTTTGCTTAGAAAATAAGCAAACTAGTCCCTGAACATTACAAATATGAACAAAATGGTCTTTTATCTTCTCTCATTTCTCTCATTACACCTTTTCTTTTTCATTCTCTTATTGCATTTCGGTTTCTCTACTTGGAAAAATATCCAACTAGTCCCCATAACATCACAAACATGAGCAAAACGTCCTCCCAAATCCATATCTTAACATAAAAAAAATGGATTTGCTCATTTTTCGAGTAGGTTTTTATTTTTTACCGATGATACATAATTTTTCATTGCAGGGTTATCTTTGGAATGCTGATTGCCCTTCCCATAACACTGGTTTACTACATTCTATTGGGACTTTGAAGCTGACAAGAGTAAAGAAAAGGAGACTGACCAAATTAACCCTCCCATCATTTTGCAAACGGCAACGTTTTGGTGTTTCTCTTCTTAAAAAAATCACTGTTATAATTTTGTCCAACTGATATGGTGATTTATAGTGAAATTATCTGATCTTTTTTATTTATTTATCTTTTTGACAATATTTAAAAGAAAAACGTGCTTGGAATAGACTTTGTTTTTAATGTTAATTTTTTTTTCAGTCCTTTGCCTTTTTGCTTTTTTGGTCCTTTTTATGAAAAGTGAAGCCCTCTTGCAATATTTATATTTTAAACCTTTTTTTCAAGGTAATATATGTGCTTTATTTTAATGGAATTGGGATCCCTATGTTGGAATAAAATCCAACCCCACATATATTTAATACACAAGACAAAGGGCTAGCTTTATTGCTGGTGTATGGTGATATTACCTAATAAGTCCTTTTTATCATTAAAATATTCATACAGGTACAATTCGTAATAAAGCTAGCATTGTTTGTTTAAATTATATAAAAATTGTTCCTTTTATCATTTACCAAAAAAGAAATTTTAAAATATGATTTTTTGTAAATTGTAAAACACTTCAATTCCATAATTGGGCAGTTTATATTTCAATTTAATCACATGAAAATTTGAAAAATATAATTTTAAAATACCAACATTATTAAAAAGTGTAAAAAAAATTTGAAAAATTAAAATGATAATGTCCACTTTTAGAAGGAGATATCATCGTTTAAGGGCCAAATCGAGATAATCCTCTAAATTCAAAAACCAGAGTGAGAATAGTTAATAAAATGAGGGACTAAATGTGAAATTATAGGAAAAATAAGTAGGGTGCAGACCAAAAAGCAAGGTGTAATAAAAAGGCGGGGGTGTAAAAGGGCGAACCAGCTGTAACTGGAGACTGGGATTTTTGTCTGCGAAAAAGAAAACATTTGCAGGGTTCCAAGTTGAAAAAAAGGTAAGGCATTGAGTCTATGCCCCATAGCTGTCTTTTAGGTTAGGTTTAGGTCTGGTTAGGTCGGCTCTTTGGAAACCCTCTAAAAACTTAGACCTCTTTATTTATGGATTTTTTTATTTTTTTAAGAATATGATCAAATCAGTCTGTCAAATTGGTTTGTTCCGGTATTAGTTCAAAGAAACATATCGTATAGAGGAGTAGAATCAAGCTAAAAAACGGTTAAATTAATTAAATCGATTTTTTTAATGTTTTTATTTAATTATTGTTAAATTTATAATTGGACCAAAAATCATAAATTAGTACAACCAATTGAACAATTGGGCTTTTTATTGTTTCGATATTTTATGAATTCATATTCGATTGAGTCGATTGTACCATCAATTTTTTAATTCAATAGATTGATATAGTTTGATTTTAACTAAGGTTTTTAGAATTGGACAAGTAGAGAGTACAATCGTTTTAATTGATATGTTCAGTCGGTTTTATTTTTTTCAAACTAACTTAACTGATTTTAACATGAGAAAGTAGACCCAACTAATTTAGTTGAGAAAACTAACTAAATTGAATCGAACGAATCTTGGGTTATTGGATTGAATTTATATGTTATATATTACTATTTTCAAATAACAATGTTTTAATTATAATATTTAATGAATTTGAAGTAAATGCTTGTATTATTTTTGAATTTTTTTACTTAAATTCAACGAATTTAGATTGTTTTAATTAGTTTTTATTTTATTTTTAGATAACAACTTTAAAAACTTGTCAAATAACGAAAAATAATATTTTTAAAAAGCATATGTTGTGTCTGGTTTATTAAGGGGACACTTTAATTGGTGGAGATAGATTTAGGAGAAGTGTTAGTATTAAGCATGTGAATAATAATGGAGATATCTGGGTGACTTGCGACTCGAGCCACCAACCAAGGCAATGTTTGCAAACATGTTGTCTCGATTGGTGATTTGAGTTGCCCCGCACCCAAGTACCAACGAAGGCGCCTTCCTCCGTGAATCGTACACAACTCTTCGTAGAGGCTAGGGATAAAACTCGACATGGAGACAATACCTTCGATTGTTGGGGAATTGGGTCGGTTGTCTTACTGATGACACTTTAAAGACTTCTCCCAATGTTGTTGACCCCCTCAACACTAAATATCTCTATTTTTCATTTGATAATTAAAAAATTTACTTATTTGAATTAATATTTTATTAATCTCGGTTTAAATGTTGAGCTAGTTGTTTAAGTTTAATTGGGGAAAAATTTTAGGTTTTAAAAAAGAGTTTTTAAAAAAATGACTCGATTGTGTTGGGTTTGAACTCTAAGATCCAATGCTTAAAATTGTCTCGATCCAACTTGTTTTTTAATTGTATATATTTTGAAAATTTAAAATTTAAAAGAAAATATATAAAAATAATATTTGATGTACTATCGATGCATAAATCTCATGCACCGTTAATGAACTACATTAAACCACTTAATCAATAAGTAAAATAGAATAAATATTTGAGGACTTATAAATAAATACCGATAAGTGTATTTAAGTTTATAATATTATTTTTAAATAAAATTTAAAAACTGGGGAAGAAAATAATGGGAGTAGAAGGGCCTCCAGCTTTGTCTTGGCCCAGCAATATCAACAGGAACTACAATAAAAGAGACAAAATGGACAAGGGCTAAGTTAAATTATTAGTCCAACTTGGCCCACACATATTTGTGGCAGATTATTTGAAATTTCAATTTTGACCCAAGCCAAAGTTTTGACATTTTTGACAAAAGTTAGGTTTTGGATCTTCAAAACTTTGATTCGAGTCTCATCTTTTGTAATCACAATGTGTCGATTTTGTTCAATTTTTCGTCTGTTGTGTTTTATATTTAGATGGGTTCTACATGTAATTTGCACCTATATTGTACTTGTAATTTATTGTCTTTAGTAAAAGTATCATGAATGCTAATGTATTAAAAGTTGGATTGAATTTTACCCCTCTACTATAAAATAGGCAAATCAATCTTTGTCCATTAGTTCAAAGAGAAAAATGGTCATTTTTGTTAAAAAATTCAACAATTTCTATTATTAAAAACTGATAAAGTTGTCAAAATAACCAGACAGTGGTATGAGTAGTTCCATGCGTACATTATGTTGATAAATTTTTTAACAAAAAGGACTAATTTACCCATTTTTTTAGTAAATGGGGCAAAATGCAATTCGAATCCTCATACAAGGGCCTATTGTTTTTATATTAGTGAAACTTAAAAAAAAAAAAACCAAATTTAAAAATCTGATTTAATTATAAAATATAAATACTATAAATTCGTTCTATTCAAACTCGGATATGAAAGAATCCAAGAATGACTCACACAAGTAATCTAAAATGACTTGAACTTATATATATATATATATATATTTAAAAACTAATTTATTGAAAATAAAACCTAATATATATTATTAATTTATTTCAATTTATAATTTTCATATTAATTTTTATTCGTTGAAGAAAATCTAAACATATAAATAATGAAAAATGCTAATTTTTGTTGTTGTATTTTTATTGTATTATTTGTTTTTGGTACACTTTATTATATTTTTTGTTGAAAAAAAATTAAAATATCAATTTGATATTAACGGAAGTATTAATCAACATGCCAAGTCAGCAAATTCTGATGAAAAATACGATCGGAGTAAATGATTGGATTGGGATTTTTGAATTAGAAAAGCAGGAGGACTTAATTTTAAATTTTTTTAGTACATGGGCTAAATTTCAATTTTTTATAAGTATAGGGACTACAACAAATTTTGACCGATTTGTAATTTAGGATAGTGTTAATGGGCCCAACGATATGATTTGGTAAGGATCCAATAACCTTGCTTTCTTAGCTTTAACGTCTTTTTGGATATTCTAACGTAGCCCCTAAATTTTAAAATATTTTAGTTTAGTCCTTAGCATATCAATATCATATCAATCAGGTCCTTTGGTGAACCTATCTATCAGCTTTGACGTTAAATATCAGCTTAAATTTAATGTGTAGCATATTTAAAGCACGTAAACCAAAATGTAAATACATGTGTGGATACTTTGAATTAGAGCAGTTCATAATTTGGGCCTAATCCAGCCGCAACTCTATTCCAAAAAAATTCAAGTCCAAACTTGTTTTTGAATTGACTCGATCCAAAAAAATAGCTAAAAATATATATAAAAAAAATCATATAATCTTATAGGCAAATATCCACTAAACAATTTTTTTCTTATTTCCCAAAATAAGAATTTATTTATTTATTTTTCTTTGTATTTGATTAAACCAAGACTAATATTTATTATTATTTTTAATGTAGACATCATATTCTATACATTATTGTAATGTTTTAATAATTAGCGATTAATGTTGATTGAGTCTTACTTCGATTGGTATGTGTATTGTTACTAATGCAGGAGTATGGATTCGAGTGTGCTGAAACATATTATCCTCTTATTTATGAGTTGGAGAAGGGCTATGCAGTGGTGAATCTAGGGGCCTTGGCCCCCCCTAAAATGTAAAATTACTATTTAGGCCCTTAAGATTTTTTAAATATTTTAAATTGGTAAATATAAAATTGTACTTTGACCCCTTATAATTATAAAAATTCAACTTAATACTTTAAAAATTATAAAGATATAGGGTATAAAAAATTAAAATTTCATCCGCCCCTAAAAAATCGTTCTGACTTCGCCCCTTGGGCTATGAATAGTTTTAGGTACCAAATTGTTAAAAAAGAAATAATAATGGGTGATTATTGCTTGAAATTATTTTTAATTATTATTCGTGTACTTTAATGCATAGTCATTAGTAACTGTTTGCTTTATCTAGTGTTTTTTTTTAATTATTGTTAACAAAAAACACAATAATAAAAATGTTAATTGCCTAAGATGCCTTTAAATTTTAAAATATTTTTAATTTAATCATCAAACTATCATTATCATGTTAATCAAATCATTACATATGATAAGACGGATGGACCAAATTATAAACATGTGTGTTTTTATTGCATAAACAATGAGGACCCGACATGTTTAAACAAAGAAGAAGAATCCTTTCAAAATATATACATGGGCAAATCTAAAGGGACTAATATGGTAAAAAAAATTTTAAGTCCCTTGAAAATTATAAAATTATTATTATAGTAAAATTATCTTTTGACTTCCAATAATTTTTAATTCAATTCTACCCCTTCTTTAATTTTTTTTGTACTTCCCCTCTATATACGTGCTTATAATTTAATAGCATGTTTTAAACATGCTCCATGTCATATCCAAATTTGACATTTAACGTCTAAATTAACAACTAGGTTGATAGGGTGACTTGATTGATATGATATAGACATTTTGAGGACTCGTTTAAAACATTTTCAAGTTTAGCTACAAACTAAAATTTTGAATCATACTTTAAGGGTACACGGTGCAATTAACCCTACTATAAATATGTAAACATTAAAAATACAAATTCATTTATAACTTAATAACAAATTTTTGAATATTAATCTCATTATAGATTCTTATCATATCTGATCTTTGTAATATAATGCCTATAACTACCCATAGTCCATTCCCAACTCTTAAATAGGAGGTTAACGTGCTTCAGCGTGTTTGAACTCACATCCTCCTATACTGGTAACATTGCCGATGCTAATCGAGCTATAACTCAGTTGTCATTAATATATCGATAATTGAATAAACTTTTAAAAATAAATATTTTTTTATAAATCCTACAAATAATTAAATTATTTTTATAAAGGATTTTAGTAGATATTCATACTTCAATTTGAATGGGTATTATCATGGCATTGTTTACTTTCGGCTGGTCATGATGAAGGTATGAAAAGGTACATATGTTTATATTTGATTCCCATTTAGTTAGTCAAAAAGAATGGGTTGAAATTTGAAACCAAGTTTTTTTTTTTAATTGAGAAAAATCAGTATGAACATAGAAATTAGAAATTATTGAGTTTATTTAATTATAAAAATATATAAATGTTGATATAATGTATTTTATTATTTAAATAGTAAAAAATGTTATTTAGGTTCATCAATGTATTAGGGGTCGATTGAGTGTTAACTCGATTGGCATTAGCATTATTGTCAATACAGAAGGACGTGAATTCGAGTGCGCTGAAACGCATTATCCTCCTGTTTATAGGTTAGGGAGAAGCTATGGATAGTTCTAAACATTGTGCCCAAAAAAATAGATATGATCAGAACTAATAACGAGATTATTTAAAAAAAAAAAGAAGAGAGTACTAAGGGTGTGTAATAGAGTCGAGCTGAACTTAAAATTTGAGGTTCAATACTCATTTGAGTTTGGCTCGGGCTCAAATAAACTCGTTCTATCAATTTTTATACTCAAGTTCAATTAAATTTATTTATTTTTTAGCTTGAGTTCATTTATACTTACATTATTTCTATATAATAATAGTAAAATATTATTTTATATTATAAAAATGTATTAAAATTAAAAACTTAATCAGATTAGCGAGTCATTCTAATTAAATACTAAAAAATTAAATTTAACTCGATAATTATCAAATGAAATTCAAATTTATTCGAATCAAACTCGAATAACTGGTGATTATTGATCTCCCATATATATGCTTAGCATGTACAGATTTATTCCAGAAGTTGCAATAATTCTATAAAGTCAACAAATGAGAAAATAAAAGTTGTTTTTGACTTTCCACTTCAATTTCTTTTACTCTTTTGTATTATTTATTTATTTAAGAGATTTTTCTTAATAATATAGTCGATTGAGTCTTAGTTTGATTTATAGGTATTATTGTTAATATATTTATATCTACATAGTTAAAAAATTTTAACTGAGTTTATGTTACGAGTTAACCGAGCATCAATTAACTCGTGATACAAATTTAATTAAGAAACAACTTAAAACCATTTTTTTAAGAAATCAATAAATATTATTACAATGGTGTTATTGTTTTTTTTATATATAAAAAAATTGAAAACGCTATTAAAATAAACCAAATGACTAAGGGTTGGACTCGAGATTAATAAAGATTTGTACATAAATCTTTTACCACCTCACCTATGATTTAATTAAAGAATAAATTTTTTAATATATTATACATATTTCTATTTCACCCATACAAAGGATGATATAATTTATGAAGTTCTTAAATGAGGTAGTGTCACGAGTTAAGTGATATTAACTTAATTGGATGAAAAATTTTAATTTATCGTGAGTGTGATATAACTTATATAAGTTTTTTCGGGGGGCAAGTTAGTCCCTATATGTTAGATCAAATAATAAATTGGTCATTTCTGTTAAAATTTCTATCAATTTATTCTATTAACAAAATTAGTATGGTTGACAAAATATCCAAACAGTTACATATAGTTTGCGACATGTATCTTATGCTGACGTACAAAGACCAATTTGTTCATTGGTTTAATGTATAGGATTAGGGACTAATTTGTTTTTTTTTTAATAAAGGGATAAAAATGCAATCCGATCTCATTACAAGAGACTCCATAGCAAAATTACAAGCATTAATTTTTCATCTTTTATATATATATATATATTCAAAATACAATTATCATACAAAATATACATTTACTCTTCTTCTTCTTTTTACCAATTTTTGTGGGTATATACCATATTCAACTCTCTACAAAAACTTCCCTCCTTTTGAAAATCTAGCATATAAAGTAACCTTTTTCAAAAACTAATTATCATATAAATTGTTTTTTTTAAATCAATAATTTTCTTTTCACCCACCTAATAAGACAATCTAGTGGATAAATAAAATTTGAACAAATAATAAATAAAATAATAAAGGAAATCATTAGCTTTATTTATTTATTTACATAAAAGATATTGTGGTTGTCCTTTGCAAGTCATTCTTTTAGACCCCACATTGAAATTTCATCACTAGTTCTACACTAATGATAATATATATATATAAATGTCTCGATATTTGATAACTCGTGAGAATTTAACTAACCTTTTATATTATACTTTATATATATACATGGTTGATTGAGTCTTAATTCGATTAGTAATGATATTATTGTCAGTATAAGAAGATATGGATTTGAGTGTGTTGAAACACGTTTTCCTCTTATTTGAGAGTTGAGATGAGATTATGGATAGCTTTTAAGCATTGTATCAACTTATAAAAACTTTTAGATACTTTAACAATTGAATTAGATTTAAGAAAAAAAAACTTTAAGTGCTAAGAATTTGATGTTTAAAAATTTAACACTCGAATATATATTTAATCCGAAACGAAAAGCTTGAGAAAAAGAAGACTATTTTATAAGGAAATCAATATATATTAAGAAATTTTATCGTGTCAAAACTTGTTTGAAGTTGTGATTAATTTTTTGGTCAAACAAGTAAATAAGATCACAAGCTCAAAATATTGTGGATGAAAAAATAATGTCAAGAAAACTTTGTCTCCTTTAAAAATTATGAATTCTGATTCGAATTTAATGGGATACAACGTGATTATAAAAAAAACTTTCTTTAAAGGGGTCATTATTTATATATTTAAAAGAATTCTAAAGATAAAATACTATTAAAGAATTTCGAGTTAAGTTCGAGATCACTATTATTCGAATTTAGTTCGTTTCTATTATACCTTCACTTTTAAGGTTTCAAATTCAAATACGATAGAAGAAAAATAAAAGAGTCAAAAGAACTTTGCCTCCATTTAAAAGTTTGACTCTAGATTTAATCGGGATATAAAGTGATTATTAAATACATAAAAAAATTATTTTTTTTAAGAGATCATCGTATATATTTTAAAACCCTAAAAACCAAATACCATTAAAGGATTTCGAGCCTTAGATTTCGAGTTAATTAAGCTCTACATCACTATTATTCAAGTTTAGTTCATTTCGATTAAACCCCATTTTTAAGGTTTTAAATTTGAATATGATGAAGGAAAAATAAGAATCGGAAAAATTTTGCCTCCATTTAAAAATTCGACTTTAAATTTAATCGGGATCTAATATGAATATTGAATACTTAAAAGAAGTAACTTTTTTTTTTTCTAAGAGATCATTATATATATATTTTAAAACCCTAAAGACAAAATGCCACCGAAAGAGAGCATTTTTGAGACATTTTGATTTCACTTCCAACTTAGAAACTTTTCAAGTCAAAAGAAAAACAAAAAAAGCATGCAGCCGGAGAATTTCGAGCTCTACCGTTTCCTCGCCGAAAACGGCGTCGGATCCTACGGCGGCTTTCCTTCCGGTTCCGAGTTCCCGGCTATGCAAAGCTTCTCCAGTTCCTCGACGTATTACCCTTTGGAGATGTCCGGTGTTACCACCGAAACGACACCGCATGATAAAGCACTTGCGGCGTTGAAGAACCACAAGGAGGCGGAGAAACGGCGGAGAGAGAGAATTAACTCTCATCTCAACAGGCTTAGAGCCCTTCTCCCTTGTAATTCGAAGGTAATATATTATATTAAATTACTTTTAATTTTTTTTTGGTGGCTATTTTCTGCATCGATGGAGCTACACTGCGTGTGTTCATATATATATATATATGTTTTTAGGTAATCTGAAGCTTCAACACAAATGGGTTTTCGATGATGGACTGGAAACTTTTAAAAAAAAAATTTCATGCTTCGCAGTGGAATTTTGATGTCGTTTTTGGTATGAAAATATTTTTTTTTTCTTTGGTCAAATTCTGGTTCTAGTCCTTCTACTATGCTTGAATTTGTTTAGTCCTATGATAGTTTGGTGTATTTACTTTTATAATATCATTAATTAATTCATTAACTATTTTAGTTTCAACTAACTAATAACACTACATAAAATTATAGTAAAAAAAAAAATAAGTATGCTGAATTTAAATACAAGGATCAAACCCTTAATTTGATCATAATAAAAGGACCAAGACTATAATTTAAGCTTTTTTTTTTGTTGTTAATTACTTAATTGTGTTAATTACTTTTCTAAAAAAATATCAAATGGCTTTTCATTTTGATTCGTTTGTTTTGTGTGCATGGTTGAACGTTGAGTTTTTTCTCTCTTTGGAGACTGTTTGTTTACTGAGAAAAAAAAATAGTAGACATAGAAAATTTCGACTATTTACAGTCAAATATGACTTGACGTTTTCCTAACACAATTATTTGGAGTCGTTTCAACTATTAATCATTGAAAATAATATTTTATATACAAATAGAAAGATTCCAAATTTCTTAATTAATCACCAATAATTACATATATACATATATAGTGTTGTTATTTGTTTATTTTCCTGGGAAAATATTACTTTCCTAGAAAATTTTAAGAGTTCTTTCAGATTCTAAAATCTTGGGATTCATTAAAGCTTTTGAAAGAAAAAAAAGGTGTTCAAAACAGCTTTAAAAGGAAATATTTCATTTATTTTTCTCTAGGGCATGTAGGAAAGTGCATAAGCTTTTAAAGGAAACACATTTCATTTAAAGAAATTTATGGTTTTCGTACTTTTACTATAATTAAATTTGAAATTCAATCCATGTACTTTAATTTGATATAATTATTGATTTTTTCTTTTTTAATAATATTATTAGTTTGTCTAAATAGCTAACTTTTTTAAAACTTTTTATTGAAATATTGAATGCTGATATGATTTTTTTTAGTGATTGAATGGATATCTTAAGAAAAATTTATAATTTTTTAATTATTTATACTAATTAATAACATTATAAATAATAGAGGACTAAATTATCACATTATAAATAATAGAGGACTAAATTATGTCAAATTAAAATAATGATTAAATTTGAAATTTTAGTATAATAGAGGGACCAATGATAAATTTTGACCATATATAAGATATATTAGAAAAATATAATTATTTGGTACACATGCGATGAAAAATTTTAACTCTAAAAGTGAGGTTGAGATTTTGCCATATTTCTTATTTATTTATTTTTAAAAATTTTTAAATACCAACATTATTATTATCGATTTTAATTGAACCGTTAGACTAATAGATTTCTAATCAACCGATTGAATCGGCTTGTCTGGTCCGATTTTTACGATCCTTTGTTTTTTTCTTCAGACAGACAAGGCTTCCCTTTTAGCAAAGGTGGTCCAACGAGTAAAAGAACTAAAAGAACAAGCCCTCGAGACGACTGAGCTCGACAACTTGCCATCGGAAACTGACGAGATCACCGTTCTCTCGTGCGATTACTCAGGCGACGGGAGGTTGATATTCAAGGCCTCGTTGTGTTGCGAGGACCGATCCGATCTTTTACCCGAATTAATCGACATCCTAAAGTCCTTACACTTGAAGACCCTGAAAGCCGAGATGGCGACGCTCGGTGGGCGAATTCGCAACGTATTCATCGTCGCTGCCGACAAGGATCATAGCATCGAGTCAGTCCATTTCTTGCAAAATGCATTGAAATCTTTGCTTGAACGTTCCAATCCGAGTGATAGGTCTAAAAGGAGAAGAGTATTGGATCATAAAATAATAATGTAGTAGTGACCATATATATAATTATCCATAGCCATTGTTTAAAAGTATCATTTTCAAGGGTTCTTTTTTTTTTTTTTAATTTTAGAGTGGGTTTTTTTTCCTAGTGTGACATGTATTTTAATTCCATGGTGGGCTTTGCTTATTTTTGTTTTTCTTTGGATGAAAAAGAAAAAAAATAGGGAAAAGAACTTTGTGTGTTGTAGAATTATTAGGGTTTAGTGCCACTTTGCTCAGTTATATATAAATGTTCAAATTTTAATTTTCATCCTGGACTTGTTCTCAATTTAGAGATTCAGTCCTTACTATTTTACATTGTTTTTAATACAAATTTCCAAATTGCTCATAAACCCCTGAATTGGAGGATAATACATGCTTAGACAAACAACCTCTCCAAATTGTAATGATAATGATGGCAATTGAGCTAATATTCAGTTAGTTTTATTTGACATTATTTAATCCTTGTGATTTTATTAACTTAATGTTTTTTTTTTGTCTAAAAGTAAGCCGATGTAGAATTTTCTTTAAAAAAACTTGTCGAGGGCGGGTGGCTCTTTCCGGAGAAGTTTTTGAAGTGTAATCTGTCGAACAATCAACCGAGCCCCCAACAATTTTAAGGTATTGTCCTTATATTGGTGTTTTGGTTCCCTCATTTATCGAGAACCATGTAGAATTCATATAAGGGAAGCATCTCAGTTGGTGGAGATGTTAAAATAGACTTTGATAATGACAATAAAATGATTGCAAAATAAGAAAAATAATAATATAGATTTTATGTGGAAACCTTTTTAGGGAAAAAAACCATAAGCAGAGGAGAAAAAATTCACTAATGTTGAAAAACAAATAATACAAGAGGAGTTTCGACTGCATCTATTTAAAGGTTGAAAAACTTTATTCTAATCAATGCCAAATAGAATAAGTGTAGTTTTATACGGATTTTACCTATGTCACTGTTTTACCTTAAGCCCTACACAGATCTCATTGTTTTGTCACTGTATTTTATTTCTTTAGTAAGGACTTCGGTCACACAACTCTAACAGAAGATACGAAGTATGGCCTACAAAACTCAGAAGAAAAGTGTCAGTATAGTGTATAGTAATAATTACGTACTCACTTGCATACTCGAACCACCAACCTAAGACAATTTATATGTAATAAATTAGCAAATCAACGGTTCAAGTTCACGAGTTGACTAACAATTGAACTAAATTTTCGCAAAATTTCAACAAATTAAATTAAAAGGACTTACTCATCAATTTCCAAAAAGTAAAGAGATGGGATTTTAGTAGTAAAAAAGCAGCTGTTTATGTGAGTTTCGATGAGTTTCGAAGATCACGTATTTTGTTTTCTACACTGAGTTTGGAAATATTTTAAAGCTTCTTCAACGATTCTATTTACACCCAAATTCTTTTTTAAAAATAAAATAAATTGAATTATTAAACTTTTAGAGTGTTAAAAATATAAGTTTTCATTAAATTAAAATAATAAAAGGGTTAAATTAAAAAATATATATATATTTAAAAGGGACTAAAAAAAATTTGTACCATTTAATCAAGGGGGCGAAGCAAGGTAGTGAGTTCTAAACCGATAAACATACCGTTTCTTGTTCTAGTATTGGTATGTACTTGTATCTGTGTATTTTATTATATTATTTTAAATTTATGGATATTTTAAAATATATTTTCATGCATATATATTTAAATTATTGAGCTTAATTAAATGATTATGTATTATGTATTATAAAATTAAATAATTTTACATTAATCTTATTGAATTAAGAAAAAATTAATCTATATTTCCATCTAAAAATTTTCGTTTAAAATTTATTCAATATTGAATATAGATAGTCAGCAGCGAGCAAGAAAATTCTTTTGGGGGCCAAAATTAAATTTATATTTTTACGATAGTAAAATGTAATTTCATTATTTTATAGTCTATATTTTTATATTTTTAAAAGACTAAATCAAATTTTATCATTTTTAAGGGCCAAAATATAATTTTAACATTATTAATCTAAAATTTTATAAGTTATAAAAGCTTAAATTAAAATCTAGGGCCATGGCCCCTGGTTTGTTAGTGGTTCCGCCACTATAGATAATGTGTGATAACAAACTTATATTTTAATAGTATTGAACATGTGTTCGACCTTTGGATTTGTATTTTTAATTTTTCTAATTAAAGGAATAAAATATCATTATAATAATATTAATCATAATTTAAAAGAGTGAATACTTTAATAATTTCATAATTGAGTTTGTCACCCGTGACATCAATTGAGTAAAGTACTTAAATATATTTCTTTATGGAGTACTTAATATTTTTTAAAACTTTAATTGCATTTCATTTTCAAATATTTCTTCCAAACTTATTAGTTTGAATATTTTTTTTAAAATTTTCAATTTCCACATACACAATTGGGTCTTGATTGTCTTTGGATTTTATTTTTATTCAATGGACTTCAGGCACCAATTATAGATCTTGTTTTGGACTTGGAGCCCAATTTTTGGACCCTCCCTCCATATTTTGAAAATTAAAAATTAAAAATATATATTAGAAAAACAAGAGAATAATAGTGCATAAAATGTATGACAATGCCTAAAACAATCTATAATCTCTCCCCAACCCATAAATAGGAGGATAATGCTCTTTAGTGTACTTAAACTATCTACATTGATAGTGGTGTTATCAATTTGCAATGAGATTTTGGCTTGATGACAATGTTGGGGCTGTAAGAATTTTGAGATCCCAGATTCGAGTATCGTCTTATGTAAATATATTATTTTTCTCTAAATTTGTTTCGATTAATTAAATTAATTATTGAGTTAAATATTTAATTCGATGATGAGTTGTATAATAATTTAGTACTATAATGCTTGACTATATAATATATTCTAATGGTAAGTTTATAACTATTAACTTATCACTTAAGTTTAAACTCTAGAGGGTTTTAGACTTTTAGTACTAAAAGTCTTGAAGACCCTACAAAGACCATATGATTATTGTCTATTAATGTAAACTTTCTTCACATGAAAATTTACTATGATTAATGTTTCATCTTAAATTTATTTTAATTATTAATTTATTTATTTGTGCATTATAATAATTAACTATTATAATTATATGTTAAATGTAATTATAATTTTAGCTTATGTATCAAGAATTAGATTATATTTTGCCTCATTTTACTAAAAAAAATTAATCCTTACACGTTATATTAAAAACAAATTTCATCAATTTCTACTGTAAAAAAGGATCCATATACTCAGCATGAGATACATGTGTCACTATTGATTATTTCGTCAGCTACGTCAAAATTTAACAATACAAAATAAATTATTTTTTAATAAAAAGGATCAATTTACTCTTTAATCTAATATACATGTATAAAATGTAATCTGTCTTCTAATATATGGACTTCCATAATGCTTTTACCTAATCATATAAACAAGCACGGATCTAGGGGCTGGCAAGGGCCCTAACTCCCCTTAAATGTAAAAATTTTTATTTAGACCCTTTATAATTTATAAAATTTTAAATTAGTAACGGTAAAATTATAATTTACCCCCAGAAATAATAAAAATTTAATTTAATTCTTTAAAAATTCTAAAAATATAGGCTATCAAAATGACGAAATTTCATTAAAATTTTTTACTTCGCCCCTACCTCTTAATTCGTATTTATGTATCCGCTAGTACATATAAATGTATCAATTCCAATTATAATTAAATTTGTATATTTTTCCGATTAGTTCAGGTTATAATTACACGAATGAATTAATTATGATTACTTTTAAAAAATATAAAATAAAACCAATAAAAAAAAAGGAGGAGGAAGCGTGAATAAAGGGGGGCTGACAAGGAAAAAGGAAGGAATGATGGGGGTAATGAGGAAAAAAAAAAAAAGAAGACAAAAGTGAAATGGAAAAATGACTTTGCTCATATATATCAAAGGGAAACAAACAAAGGAGAAAAAAAGGGAAGGGGGAGACAAAAAGAAGAACAAAGTGAAAAAATGTCGGGAAGACGTGCCCAATCTCTGTCCCTCTTTGTCTCCCATTTGCTTCTTCATTCTCTTATGGAATCATTGCTTCCATTCCCATGCCTTTTTTCTCAAAGTATGTGCCATCTCTACATGCTTGCTGTAGGGTTTTAGGGATAATATAATATTTGGTGTCTCGATTTTGATTTAATGTTTAATTGGGTATTTGAGTTTTTTTAATTATAATTAAGTATTTCGTGTTCTTATTAGAGCGTACGTACTAAACATTAATTGGACTATATGATGTCATTTGGTCCGAGTACTAAATTGAATATTGAAATCAAACTGAGATATCAAATGATATTACACGTAAGTCGTAAATCTAATATTTGTACTTCTTAATAAAATTGACAAAACAAGCGCATGATAATAATAAAAAACCCACTTGTGTCAATCCAAGCCTGGAATAATTTGCGTTTGAGATCGACCTAAACTCGAGCCTATAACAATTTGAGTCTAACTTAAAATATAATCAATTCAAAATAGAGTTGTTCATGAGTTGAGTCGGGTCTTAACAAAAATTTAGGCCCGATTGATATGTCCAACTCAAAAAATGAACATAAATTTTTGTCCAAGCCTAACTTAGATTATAAATGCTAAACTCAAGCCTGACCCAACCCGTATTAAATTTTTAAAAATTATTTTTTATATAAAATAAATTTAAAAAATATAATATATCAAATGCACTAAAAATATTAAAATAAATGTTTCTCAACAAATTTTTAAAACACATGTATCCAGGCCCATGTAAAAAAAAGCTTAACTAAGGCCCAACCTGTTTAGAAAATAGGCCTTATTTTTTTTTTCAAACCTATATTTTACTCAAACCATCTATTTTTGGGTAGACCTTTAGACTTAGCCGGGTGACCCGACTCACGAACAACTCTAATTCAAAATTTTTAAAAGAAAAGTCATAAGTAAACTAACATTAATAATTAATATAATTAGATTATATTATTTAAAATATAAATAAAAATGATAATTATTTAATGTATTTGTAAAATATATTAAAAACTCATTAGCAATAAAAGTAAATATGAATATAAAATAATTTTTATACAATCATTATATATGTGTATTAAGTATACAAAATTAATAATTATTTATTTTTTAAAAAATTAAAGAATGTATAAAATATATAAAGACATAATATATTACTTTAATAATATAATAACTTCAATATAGTAAATGAATTTTATAATATTCAAAATTTATTAAAAATGATTCATTATGTTCCATTTCTACATGCTTGTTGTAACTCAGTATTTGATGGGTAAATTTTCTTTGTTAGTTGTCAGGAATAAGTTGTAGATTTAATTTATGTGCTTTAATTTGATCATTGAATTGGTTAAAAAAGTTCAAACTAATAAATCAGTACATGTTGATCCGAGCTTGTAACTATACAAGTTCAGAAAAATCCGAGTCAGAAAAAACTCCAACTAAAGCAAAATTAAGAAGATAGCAATGTTTGACTGTTTTGTTAAATAATGTTCGAATGTTGCTAGTAATTTTTATTTTTTTTGATGAAATACTAGAATAAGGTAAAGTCCGAACAATAAACACGATTAGTGCGACTAGAACTCGTATTACATTTAGGGAGGTGAACAACTTTTTATTGGGCTTAATGTTTAATTGGGCCAACTAAAAATCAAAATGGAAGGGAATACAAACACAGAAATTTAATTAACAAAATGGGAAGAGCCCAATTGGGGTTTGTATGTATTTCCAATTTTAATTTTATTGGGCTTAAATTGAATTGGACCTCAATGGTAGATTAAATAAATTATTTTAAATTTAGTCCTTATGTCTTTTTAATTGAGCCCATTTTTTTATTGGGTTTTAAACAATTTGATGTTAAAATTTTGTTTGAAGGAACAGTTTTTAGTTATAAATATAAAAATTTTTAAATCGAATAATAATATACATATAGTGCATTCGAATCCGTACCTTCTTAGTTGTTACAACGATAATAATAATGTCAACTAAACTTAAGTTCAATCCGTAAATCTCTTTCTTTTTATAGCTAGAAATTAATTTATGACACGCTTCAAATGCTTGCTTAGAACGTAAAATAGAGATATTTGTATTGAAATTTTAGTGATACCAACTTGTATATGAATAAAATATTATAAAGTTGTCGATGTAATCATAGTCACAATGATAAGGTATCACATGTTGCCATCGATTATTAGATTTCAAATCCATTGTCAGTGAATCAAATCGAAACAAATAATATTCAAATGTTTGTCTAATGGATAGGAATGATAAAGTAACTTGAACCCGTAGTGTTTTAACATGACTCCACCTCATACAAGTGTTCAAAAAAGAAAGGGTTGAGGTGGGATGGGGGGTTGAATCGAGTTTTGGGTTAAGGTTTCGATAAAATCTATACTCTTGAAAATTTTATCAAAATACTCCTCTTTTAATTTTATATAATTTTAATTATATTTTATAATATTTTAAAATACGTTAACTATTTTTTATATATTTTAAGTAGAGATTTTAGATTTTATATGATTTTAAAATGCATGAGAAATTATTTCTTGTTCATAAAATTATTGTATTATTTATACAAGATTAAAAAATAATATATAATTATATTTTAAAAATATAAAATTAATATCCTAAAATTAATATATTATTATTAATGCATAAAAGCATTTTCTTAAATTTATGTACGAGTATAATTAGAAAGCCATGAGGTGATTGGATCTGAGCATAATTATTTATAATTATCAGCATAATTACCCTAGTTCTCATCCTTCGCTAAAAGTTAGAGAGTGTAATTTGAGCACTTTAATTACACTCAATTCAATAATACCCACTAATTATAATTGTTACCCAAATATATTATGCATGTATAACCACGAGTAATGCACCCTAAATCAATTTGAGTTTAAAACACAATTAATACAGATAGTATATGTTATACTTCTACCATAGGTCTCCTTGTCATAGCAATTGACCATCTTAAAAACATGATGACAATTAATACAGATAGTATATGTTATACTTCTACCATAGGTCTCCTTGTCATAGCAATTGACCATCTTAAAAACATGATGACACAACATCACTAGTGTATTGCCTGAGAAATTTAGCTTAACGCCGTCACTTAAACATCATACTTAAAAGAGTCCACATAATTTAAAGAAAATATATTAGGAAAGACTCGTAATTACATTCATCAATTCATCACATCCAATAAACTTCTCATATAATCTTTTTACGCGATTTCAATAATACCTTAGGTTGATATATGTCACTCTATCATTGCACCCATGGTAGGAAACTCAAGTGGATGGGAATCATGCTTAGGTTCTATTCTCTTATAAATACTCCTCATCATCAAGAGAAATGGGGCATCATAACAAAATAATCTTTTTTGCTACATGAATTCTCCACCCGACTCATTCACTTAAAATTTAAAATTTAATATCTTTTTGTATATTTTGAAGTGTGAATTGCTTTCATACGAGTAACTCTCTGCATCTCAAACCATTTTAATATACACCGTTAACATTTATATTGTATCGATATAAAAATCAAATCAAAATCAAAACAACTAAAAAACCAGCTGCCGGTTGAGTCCGATTGTCGTGAATTGTTAAATGGGAAAAGGATAAAATTTTGATATTGAGATTTAAAAAAGAAAAAAAACTAGCGACCGTACATCTAATGAAGTGGTGCCCGCCTGCCTGCCACCTCCCATTCAACCCGAAAGATCTTAATGGGCCCCATTTTCCGGCCCAACCTCCGTAATCAGACTGACCCAACCTGACCCGATTCGTTAACAGTCAAATAAATCCCGCACGTACGAAGAACTTATCCGCACGTGTCATTCGCGTTCTTCATACTCCGTACTTTAAAAGCACCTTCGCTGTCAATGCTTATTCAAACGCAAAAATTTGAAAGAAAAAAAAAGAAAAAAAAAGAGCTAATCAGATTTTCTCGCCGGAATATTCCTTTTCTATTTTCAGGTGAGACTCCTTTTATATATAATTTCAATTATACAAATAATACAGGAAAAAAATAAAGATGATTGATTTGTTTTTTGTTGACATTCGAATTAGGAATTATGTATATATATTTGAATTGATTTTTTTTTCTTTTTGTTTTAAATGAAGTTGGACTGTTGTTTTTTTTAGTGTGGAATGAGTTCAGTTCATGTTTGGTTACTGTGAAAGTGAAGGAAAATAGGATGAAAATGGAAAGTTGAAACGATTGTTTCACTGTGCAAAAATAACTTGATTTAATCATCTGAGTGTTCAGTTTGAAAGTTAAAAATGGAACAGTTAGGTATTGTTCGGTAAATGATAAGCGATTCTCAATGCGTTTGGTTTCTCATTTTGGAGATTAAGCTTGACTGATTGTTTTCAATAATATATACTACTTATGAGTTAAAGCAATGCTACTTTTTTCCCGTCATTTGACCACTATGAGTTCACTTCCTGTTTGGTTACCGAGAAAGTGAAGGAGCATGGAAAGTTGAAACATTGTTTCCCTGTGCAAAAGAACCTGGTTTTGTCATCTGAGTGTTCGGTAGAGGGTAGTATTTTTGTTTCCATTGTTTTTGAATGTTAAAAATGGAACAGTTAGGTGTTGTTTGGTTAACGATAAGTAACTCTCAATGCGTTTGGTTTCTTATTTTGGAGATTAAGCTTAATGAATTATTTTCAATAATATATACTACTTAATGTGTTACGGCAATGTTTTCTTTTCATCATTTGACTTATATGAGTTCACTTCCTGTTTGGTTACCGAGAAAATGAAGGAAAATGGAAAGTTGAAATGATTCTTTAACTGTTCACAAGAACCTGCTTTTGTTATCTGACTTAAGGGTAGTATTTTATTTTCATTGGTTTTGAATGTTAAAAATGGAACGGTTAGGGGTTGTTTGGTAAATGATAAGTAATTCTCAATGCATTTGGTTTCTCAAATTGTAGATAAGTTTTATTGGTTATTTTTGTTAACATATAATACTTAGACTCAATTGGTTATTGGCAGAATAACACGAGGAAAAAACTTATTTAATATATATGTGTTAAAATAGTTGACATAAATAAAGAATAATTATACAAATTTATACTTGAAATTAGAAGGATGAGTAAAACTCTTGTAGAAAATAAGATCTCTTCAAAATAAGAAAAAAATGTCCCTTCTCTTTACCATAAAAAGGTTACGTGAGCGGTTAAAAATTAGCAATTATAATTAGTTTATTGTTAACTCATATACTCAAACATAAGGAAAAAATAATACTCCTACCAAATGTAGCAATAATGCATTAAGGCAGTGCTAATTTCTTTTCATCATTTGACTACATTACCTTATATCTTTTACTGCAATGAGTTCACTTCCTGTTTTGTTACCAAGAAAGTAAAGGAAAATTGGAGGAAAAGGGAAAGTTGAAACGATCATTTCACTGTGCAAAAGAACCTGGTTTTGTCATCCGAGTGTTCACTAAAGGGTAGTATTATGTTTTCTTTGGTTTTAAATGTTACAAATGAGTTCACTTCCTGTTTGGTTATTGAGAAGGTAAAGGAAAATTGGAGGAAAATGGAAAGTTGAAATGATTGTTTCACTGTGAAAATGAGCCTGCTTTTGTCATCTGAGTTCAGTAAAGGGTAGTGTTTTGTTTTCAGTGGTTTTGAATGTTAAAAATGGAATAGTTAGGTGTTGCTTGGTGAATGATAAGTAATGCTTAATGCATTTGGTTTCTCATTTAGGAGATTGAGCTTTAATTGGTTATTTTCATTAGCATATAGTACTTAATGCAATGAGGCAATGCTATTTTTTTCATCACTTGCCTACAATGAGTTCACTTCCTTTTTGGTTACCTAGAAAGTAAAGGAAAATTGGAGGAGAAAAGAACTTGCTTTTGTTTATTTGACTTCACTAGTGCGTAATATTTTCTTTTCATCAGTTTTGAATTTAGGTGTTGTTTTGTAAATGATAAGTAATTCTCGATGTGATTGGTTTCTCAATTTGGAGATCACCTTTAATTGGTTACTGAAATTAACATATAGTACTTAATGCATTCAAGCAATGCATCATTTGACTATTAGCTTATATTCTCTCTCATTACACTTTGGCAGTGGTTACTGGTTAATATACTAATCTAATCCTGATTTTTGCAGGTGAGTAAAACAAAAGAAGGGTTAAATTCTAATACAAACCATCGTTTGTGTTTGTCTGTTGTCATGCACCTCATTCGTGAGAATCTATTTATTGGAAACATAGGGGATGCTGCACAAGTTCTTCAAAATGGTAGCTCGGAGATCACGCATATTCTATCAGTTTTGAGCTCTGCGTCAATATCGTTTTTCTCTGAATGGCGTAGTGGTATCACAATCCCAGCCAAGGAAATCAAAAAGGTTTTTGTAGGTGGGTCTGGTGATGCTGCTGCAGCTCCTGAGGGTCATTCAGATGATGGTTCTAAGAGTTGTTTGTCACCCCAGAAGCTGTTGTACTTGTTGGAATATGCTGGGAAGGATTTAAAGCTGGTGAGAATGGCGGTGCCGATTAGAGATATGGAGAGCGAGAATTTGTTGGATTACCTAGATGCGTGTATTGATTTCATTGATCGAAGCAGAAAAGAGGGATCTGTTTTGGTGCATTGCTTTGCTGGAGTGTCAAGAAGGTAACGGCACATCATTTAATGTCATATTCTGATACTAGTTTAGTAGGCTACTCCACTTGGAATACTAGTTTGAGAACACAGATGATTGCATGAAACTTTCCTGAATAACTTACCAAATCTGGTCATTGAGAAGAGAGGAAATGAACACCATAGTTTTTATTTTTTTGGGATAAAGCAACATTTAGTCCTTGAACTTGGTAACTTTTTCCAACTTGGACCTTGAGCCTTTTTTGGTCCACAATAGTCCTAGAACTTAGCAACTTTTCCCTATTTGGTCCTTGAACTTGGATTCCTTTTAAGATTTGATGATGTGGCACTATCTTAGAATGTCACGTCATCACACTTTTATGGAATACTAGTTAGTGACCCAAGTGGGAAAAGCTAAGTTCTAAGACTAATGTAGACCAAATAAAAAAAAGTTCAGGGACCCAGTTGGGAGAATTTGTCAAGTTCAGGGACTAAATGTTACTTTATCCTTTTCTTTTATTCAGTTCATGTTTTTGGATTCTGTAACAAAGATGTCCAAGTTTCAAAAACTTATATTTAGGATACTGCTTCCTTTACAACATAAGCTTCGTAATACTCATCAATAACTGTATTCTATTAAAACTTTAATTTTTTAGCATTAATATCGATCTACTATGATTTGCCTCGAGCTCATTGACATCATGCAAGTTGAGGGAACTAATGGCTTCATTTTTTAGTTCAATCAGTCCCCAAAGTTATTTTGGTGCTACTTCCTATGGCAAAAAGTGTATATTATATATTCCTGTCAAATATTGTTTTTATGTCAAACTTTTTGAACATGCCTTAAGCCTTAAGGATTTACACCCTTATTTGCATGTTTGTGTGCAGTGCGGCTATAATTTTGGCATATTTGATGAGAACCGAGCGACTATCTCAAGAAGGTTTGAACAAATCTGCTGTTTATTTGGGAGTAATGTGGGTCCAAATTTCATACATGCTGGTTGCTACTATTACTTTTTTCACATTTTAGACATTAGGATGCAATCTCGTTTCTTTTGACTGGTGAGATCAAAATGACTTCGTATATTATATTTATATGGAACGTATACACATTATCCTCTTGTTCCTTTTTCACCTTTTGCATTTTCTATTCTTGCAGATGCGCTTGAATCTCTAAAGCAAAGCTGTGAATTTGTTTGCCCTAATGATGGGTTTTTAGAGCAGGTAATGCTAAGGAACAACGTAAAATTAATTTGTTTATATTTTGAGGCATATCATTGCGGCTGTATGCTTCTAGTTTTTGAAGAGTTTCTGTTTTATCCACCATTGCAGTTGAAAATGTTTGAGGAAATGGATTACAAGGTCGATCATGCTAGCAAAATATACAAGCGGTTTCGCTTGAAAGTGTTGGGTACATCCCCCTCTCTAAACATTTTAATTTAATCTTTCTTGATCTTTCCTATTATTTTGTCGGATATGATTCTGATTTATTTTACTCGAGTTTTTGTAGTCTATTCTGGCATCTCGAGTTGCAAAACGTAGAGAGAAAGTCATCATCTTTAGCAGATGAATTGTGATGGCTGTATAAAACAACTATTACGGGTTGAGTCAAACAACAAAATAATAGTTGAACTAATTTTGCATAATTGTGGTCAGTCTGTGCATGATCCAACCAGAACCGGACCCACTAGTTGAACCAGTGGTCCGGCTAGTGGTATATAACTGAATCTAAAGCAAACCGCTATGAAGTAGTAAAAACCAGAAACCGCTGCCAAAAACAGGCGGTTTATCCTGTTATATATATTTATGAATTTTTTAATTATTGCTAAACCGGGGATTCAACTGGTATATGGTAACCATCTACTAGTGTATAGAATCTCTTTTAAGATTGTCATCATTGAGGTACGATTTTCTCTGTACCTTGCTTTCAGGTGATTGTTATAATCGTGGTGAGAAAATCGACAGTTCTAAATTAGGTGCAGATCCCGGCTTGCCTACTGAAAGTTCCTCGGTTATAGAGGCAACTCCAAAAGAAGGTATCAACCGTACTGCATACCGCTGCAAGAAATGCCGAAGACTTGTGGCATTGCAGGATAACGTTGTCGATCATACTCCAGGTGAAGGTGAGACATCTTTTGAGTGGCACAAACGGAGAAGCGGTAACCCTTTCAACAAGTCTTCTCAAACCGAGTGTTCATCGGTGTTTGTCGAACCCTTACGGTGGATGACAGCAGGTAAGAAAACGCTTCTCATTTTATGCTATTGCATACTCGATTAGGTTGATGACTTTTTTCGATGTCCAAAAACAGTTGAAGAAGGTGCTATCGAAGGGAAGTTGTCGTGCGCTCATTGTGATGCTCGCTTAGGTTATTTCAATTGGTCAGGAATCCAATGCAGTTGCGGAAGCTGGATTACCCCTGCCTTTCAGCTGCACAAGTCCCGAGTCGATATCAGCACCGTGTAGTATCGTTATCCGCCATAGCTCTAAACTGAATCACTCGCCGGCTCCCGGCCAGTGTTTCTAATAAGAACTATATAGGATTGGAATTTCCCTTGCACAAAAAGTCTATGAGATGTTCATATATGGACCAACAATTATGTAAGAGAAAAAAAAAAAAATAAAACAATGAGTTGTTCAAAACTTTAAAGTTTGAGGGACTGTCTGAATAATTTGAGAGATTGTATGATGTGCAGTCTTTGCATTGTGGTGCACAGTTGAATTATTATTTTATAATGGTTTAGACATCATATGTTTTGTCTTATTATTAGATTTGTCCATACGTTGGATCGGATTGAAATTGATTTAACCTAACAATCCATTTTTTATTATTCATATATTATAAAATGTTTATAATATTATTTTTATATTTTAATAGTTAAATTTAAATAATCAAATTTAAATTGTTTAATTTTAATTTGTCAAGTTGGACCGAAGTGAAAAACATCTTATTTAAGATCTTGCTCGAACGAGTAATTTAAACCTTAAATAAGTCGTTGTATGAAGCATACATCTTTTGGATTGAACTACCTATAACCTTTCCCCTTGGTTAAATGGGGTATTATCAGCAGTTTTAGTCCCTTTTATTTGTCAAACATTTATTTTAAGCTAATTTTAATATAATTTTTACAGTAATATCTAAGGTGAGATGTTATTATAGTGGGATCTCGTGGGGTTCTTTTTAAACCAACGATTATGGCTAAAAGACAGAAATGAGAAGACTGTAGCTATTTGATCAAGCCATGTTAAAGCTAAAAAATTGTACTAGTGACTTGGGACCTATTAAATCGGTTTCCTCTTTCTCTGAAAATCAATTTCTCTCCTTTAATGTTGAAATCGGTTGAATTAGTTAAAAGCAATTTCATGTTTCTCAATGCAATTCTTACATGACATGATCAACGGTAGATTTTTTTTTTTTACTTTTTATTTCAACAATTGATTTAAAAGGATTCCACTATAATGAGATTTTAAATAGATACCACATTTAACTTTGGCTTCCCAAAATTTTATAATTTTATTTTAACCTCAATACTACTTCTTGATATCGACCTTTGAACTACCCTAAGAATTGGCTTCGACCCTAGAACTACCTTGAGAATCGAGGTTTTCTACATAATATCTAAACTTTTTTCCTTTCTTTATTGAAAGAAACAAGCAATAAGCAACAATTATAAATGAGTGGCGGAGCATCGAAAAGCTTATACACAAATCAGCGATTGACATTAGTCTCAAGTTTAATCTTTCGTATATCTCTTTTAAATTGAACTACCCTAAAAACCTTATATCAAGCAACCTACAACAATTTTAAAGTGTGTGTCGACTAAACCATAAATAGAATGACAAAATACTTATATTCAACTATCCAACTAATATCAATTGTTGTTGATCAATAGCGTGTATATAAATAGTATACTTATTTAATTTAATTTTTTCCATATATTAGAAAATCATAAGGAAAAATTATTAAAATTTTAAATAAAAAAAAAGCAATTAAGTCATAAATTTACATATAATGACCATTACAATCTCTAAAACTAAGAGCTTTCTATTTTATAGCTTTTAAAACTATTTTCTCATTCACAATTGAAGGAGAAAAAAAAAGTGCTAATGGAATATATTTACAAAGGATGGAAAGGGCAGTGTCATTATATCGAAAATACACTGTCAGTGGCAAGCAAAAATTTGCCTAAGCAGTATATATATATATATATATATATATATTATTCTAAGACTTGGTTAGGCCAAAGGCTTTGCCACATAGAAATCTCTTGTTGATTATAAAGCTTTCTAATGCCACCATAAAACCCATCACCTTCATTGCCTACTTCTCTATGATTTTCCCTATTTATCATTGTTTTTCTCCATCTTGAACTTGAAGGATATTGCTTGAATTCTAGCATCACAGTATCTGTGTCAAACAAAAACACAAATGTTATTTGCTTTGAAACTCCAGGTTAGAGCATCCACAGGCAGGACTAAGCCAGAAATTTACTTTTAGAGGACAAAATTAAATTATAAAATTTTAAAGAGAGATGCTTGTTATTTTAGAATTTTAAAGAGATTAAGTTGAAAATTTTTCATTTGGTGGGGGTAAAGTGTTTTTTTTTTAGCATTAAACTAACTTATAATTTTAAAAACTTCAAGGGACTAAAATAATAATTTACCATTTGGGGGCTTGGCCCCGTCCCTGTAAATAAGGGTAAAGCTAGGAATTATGTATTGAGGGTCGATCTAAAGTTGAAATTTTGGGGGAACAAAGAAAAAAAATGTTATAATGATTTAAATCGAATAAATAATTCTTTGGAAGGGTCAAAAATGCAAAAAAAAAAAATTCATTTGGTCAAAGCTCAAACGGGTTAAAATTGAAGTCTAAATTTGCAAGAGAGACTAAAAGGGGAATTATCTCATTTACCCAAGAGGATTAAGGGTGAGTTTGAATAAGCAACACTAGCAGTGACATTAGATATTGTAGTGTGAGACAAAAAAATAAATTAAATGTACCGCACCGTCCATCCAAACTCACACTTATATTGCTCGGACTTTTTATTTTTCTTAAAAGTTTTCGAATCGAGATAGAGAGATCAAAATATGGGGTCCTTTACTATACTTAAATATGGGGTTTAGTTCCCATACTTTGACATGATTTTCAAATTAAAAAAATAACGGTGTTTATTATTTAAATTAAAAAAATAAAATTTTAACGAAATTGAACATAATAGAGAGATCAAAATCATAATTTAATCATGTGAAAAAAATTTGTATTTGGCATTTACATCGAAATACGGTTATAATAGATTCGGGGAAAAAGATAAAAATGGCATTTTTCCCAAAATAAAATGGTAAAAAAATGTTGAAGAAAAATCCAAATTTCTTTCCCATTTTAGATTAAAAAAACAATCTATCAAAAGAAATGAGAAAAATGGTTTTATTGTGGAAAACCCATCATTTTCAATGTAAATAAAATAATGACAAATCATTTTCTTTTTAGCTATCAACCATAGTTTAAAAAAAGCACCCATTTTGACATCTTTTTCGCTTTTAAAAAAGGACTTAAATATGCTAACAAGAGAATGTTTGTCTTAAAAACATAAAAAAATTTATCAGTTACATCGAAGTTATCGAAATTGTCAACATTAAAATTTATTACAATTAATTCTGATAAATATCGATGATGGAAAATTAAAACTTTCTTTGGGCGAGGTCCATCAAAATGAAAATTTATTTATGTAGTCCTTTTAGTTTTTAAAATTATAAGTTAATGTGATGGTTAAATTATATTTTGACCCTCAAAAATTATATTCATTTTCTATATTTAAAACAAATTTCAGACTTTGTCCTTATTTAGGCTTAAAATGTAACAATAAAAATGAACTTAAAAAAGAGTATCTAATAGGGGAGTCTCAAAATGGTAAAATTGCTTCTAAAATCTTTTAAAAATTATAAAATTAATTTTTAATCCCTTTTATAGAAAAAGAAAAAGGCAAATCAAGTGATTTTTCTTACCTGTATCTTGGCAGCGGCAGTGATTTTCATTTCCATTGCATGATTCCATGTGACCGACCACACCATACCACCACCCTACAAGAATTTAAGCTCAAATTTTTTACCACTAGATCGGTCGGGCAGTAAGAAATTCGATGCATTTTAAGTAAAATTTGAATAAAGAAAGTATTAGGAAAGTTTTTTTTCAGTTTGGGGTTTGACCAAGTTGTACTTTGAAATAGTCGAAATTTAATATGATTATCGAATACGAAAAATTTTCGAATGAGAAAAAAGTATTTACGGAAAACTCACCATAAGGGAATTCTCTGTTTCTTCTCCATTGGATCTCGATATGATCACCGGGTTTTAATTCAAATAATGAATCGGAAATGTGAAGATCATATGAACAAGTATCGACCGGTGGCGCTCTTAGCCTATCCCATGATATATTCTCCTCTGTTGTTCGCCGTCCGTGAGGCGAGTACCTGAAAAGTACAAAAATCCAACTTCATTGAGCTTATATATTAACTTCAAGATTAAATTATGATCAAAGTTGTATTTATAACAATCGCGAATGTTACGACTATTATCATTATAAATTATGACAACTCTTATTTTCCGCGAAATAATGTATAACACTTAATCACGAACATATTCGTGTCGAACAAGTACAATAATCCGAAACTCGCATACCGAATCCGAGTAACATAGAGTATAAATTTCCATACCTTGCTTGAAAGGTGTCAGTTTTTGAATCATAGCTAAGTTTGGCATCATAACATGATAGCAAAAACCCAGCATGTCCATTCTGCAAAAATAAAATAAAATAAAACAATTAAATTATTGATCACTAAATATTTTATTATTATTACTATTATTTAATTAGAGATGAGAATGGGACGAGACGGGTTCTTACTTTCTATGATCTCTATTTAATATGCCTCAATATAATCTAATTCCGACCCGGTCTGAAATTAAATATTAATTTACTTTAAACCCAATTTAAATATATGCATAATTTTTATTTTTTATAACCAAAACACAAAGGGCAGAGGAGAGAGACAGTGGTCTTGACCCAAAATTAAAAATTCTCTTAATCCCTTTTAATTTTAAAAATTATAAATTAATATAATGGTAAAATTGTATTTTAATCTTTTAAAATATTTTTATTTTTTTTACCCTAAAACAATTTTCTGCCCTGCCAAAACAGAATAATAATTTTAAATATTTTTAATTATATTATTAATTATTTTCTAAGACATTTATATTTAAAAGCAAATATTAATATAAAATTTTAATATCATATATTTTAAATCAATATTATATATAAAAATATTTTGATAATTATCCTTTCTAAACCCAATCCAACCCGCCCAAAACTCGATTTAAGAAAAAAAAAAAAGACTGTTAAATTTTGTCGGATCAAGTCGAGTCCGAATTTTCCTTTTTCATCACTACATTTAACAAATATATAAAGAAAATTTAATTAATTACTAAAAATATTTTAATAATTATCTCGAAACATGTTTTTCTAAATCCGACCCAAACCGCTCAAAACTCGATTTAAAAAGAAAAAAAAAACAATCAGATTAGATCGGATTGAATCGATCGGGTCGGGTTTTTCTCATTCCTATATTTAACAACTATATGAAGAAAAATTAATTAAAGTAAATAAAATTAATTACCTCTCTATTATAGACTTGAGCAGGGAACGAGAATCTCCCAGTTTCCAAAGCCAAATACCAAGCCATGATCGAATCAACAGCCAATCCGCCATTTTTGAGCTCTTTTTCAGCTCTGGGTTTAATGTTAAACCAAGAGAGAAACGGCCAAATTTTAGCAACAGGTTCAAACGAAAAATTGCTTTGATTCCTTTGATTATTCAACAGATTGGATCTATTTTTCAAAGCAATATACCATTGCCATTCTCTATAAGCAGCATCTCCAATCACTTTCCCCCATTTCCCTTTCATCCTTTTCTCCCAAACATCGTCACTCACACACCGTTCTCTCAAAGAAGAACAAACACCGGACATGGCACAAAGCTCCGCCGGTTGAAGACGGTCCAAAATGCAGTCCAATACGAGCTCAGGCAAGTCCAGCAACGACGGAGACGGCGTCGTTTTGTTGTGATTTTCTTTTTGGTTCTCCGTTGATGACGACCATACGGGGTTTTTTGCTTTGGGTTTGAGCTTCTTTAATGGCGTGGTGGAGGTGAAGATTTGAAGGGTACCTTTTTGGAACCATGAGGTCATGAAAGTGGTGGTGAACGCTTCGTCCCATGGCGGGAACAACCGCCGTTCACGGTTGTGATGTTGGTGCTTTGAAGATAATGATTTGGATAAAAGAATGAAGGAGAAACATGAAATCAATAGTAAAAGCATTGTTGGGGTTTTCTAAAAATGGAAATTTCAAAAGGCTCAAATCAACGAAGAAGATGAAGGAGGAAATATGTAAAATGCAAAGCGCAAACACAAGGTTTTAAATAAAGAGATTTCATATTTCATTATATAATATATATATTAGGAGGTATTTATATTATTATTTTATGTTGGTTGGTGTGTGTTTCATTACTTTGATCATTAGTTTCGTGAAATTATTATTTTGGTCCTCCTTTTAACTTAAAATTTGAGATTTAATTTCTACATTTTAATATGATACGATTTGATTTTTCTATTTTATAATATTATTAATTTCTACATTTTAATATGATTTGATTTGATTTGACTTATAGTGTTTGATTCGGTTTTAGTTCGAGTTTATTAAGTTCATTTGGTTTCGGTTCGATTATGGGTTCATAATTTGAAAATTTGTCATTATCTAATCCGAACTAAATTCTTTTTATTTAATTTATAATTAGTTTTTATATTATAAAATAAAATGTTTCATATCTAAATTACTTTGAAATAAATTCAAAATACCATGTATAAGCAAATTGACTAAACCGGTTCGACCGTAAAATTCAATTCGATTCAATTTACTTAGTTTTCATATTCCGTTCAATCCCAAAACGAAATTAAAAAAAATATTGCATAAAAACCGTCATTTTCTTTCAAAATCGGTCCAAATCAAACCATTATCACCCATACGCATCACATCAAAATAGATGCTTTTAGGCAAGAAAAAAGAAAAAGTCAAAATTTTAACCAAAAATTATCATCGATGTTAACTATTTAGATTAATTAACAACATTTAAACAGACTAAATTATATCAAAATACAATATAATAACTAAATTCTAAGTTTAAGCATAGTAAAGGGATCAAAACTAAATTTGACCCATTAATTCTTTTTCTTATATTATTGACAAAGAAAGGTGAAGCAATGAGAGGGAAAGAGTAAGCGAAATGGGCGGAGTTGTCAAGTGCAAGTGGACCTCTCAAACACATTGTGTGAAAAAGGGGTAATTAAATTAAATTAATTTAATTTAATATTTTAAATAAATAAATGAGAGGAAAAATGTTGACACCATTTATAGCCGACAAGACAATAAAATACAACGTTGATTGCATCTACCTTGGTAGTTGGATTTTAGGGGTTAGTTTGGTTAGATGACTTGTTTTTTCCTTCTTTTTAATTTTTATTAAAAATTATGGACCACCACAATTGTCAAATTTCTTCATTAAGGGATTTTTTTTTTCACTACCACGTAAAAAAAACGGGTTTGAATTTTGGAAATAGATTGTTAAAAGAAATAGTTACAAACTTTAAATATGAGTCGTAGAATAGATTGACAGATTGTATAGTTAAAATTGTTCTTAACGATCTTAATAAACTATCGGTTTTTGAAGACTCACTTAATCATACTCAATTTTTATTTGAAAAAGATACTCATCGAGCAATGATTAATATTTCTCATCAACTTTATTATAATTAATTCCTTAAATTTGTGTCTTTTCTATTTAAAAAAACATTATAAATGAGAATTGCATTTAAAAAATTCAATCAAAGTCAATATATACTGTTTATAAGTAGATATATATATTTTTGTTATATAACATTTATTATTAATAAATTAATTCATAAATTTAAAATTTTTTTATTAGTCAATGTTAGTCGAAGGAGCTGCTTCTAACAAGTTGGTTGAGCTATGTTTAATTAATGGCTTACTTAAACAAAATTGGAAAATAAGATTTCGGCATATCCAACGGTCTCAGAATATGGTCGCTGACTAAATGACTAAGCATGCAAATAATGGTACACAAAGTTTATTATTGTTTACAGATCCGCCAAACTTAGTTCAAGCAGTTCTACATGAAGACATGAATGCTTCTAAAGGAACCGACAGTTTAATATAATCGCCTAGAGCTGTTATTTTCTACCAATAAAAAATTTACAATGCTTTTTGAAGAGGTTTTCTCTTTGTTTTTTAAGTTACAAGATTATAATTGTAATAATATATCCGAACAAAAACAATATCAAGGAAGTTGATAGGGGTTAGGACTCGTTAAAATGAAAAAAAATATCACAATAACTTTACATTTTATAAAATAATAAATTAGTAAATGGTCAAATTACACTTTACCACCCCAAATGATATATTTTTAATTTAATTTTTAAAATTATAAAGATATAAATTATTACAATGATGAAATTGCATTTTAGCTTCGTCCCTGCACCCAAATATAAACCATAATCAACCATTATAAAATACGATCATAATTAACGATCGAAACATATTTGGATCTAAATCAAAATAAAATTTAAAAGAAACCCACGTATGATTTGCAAACAATGAATCTCACAATTTAATGAAAAAAAAATTAAAAAATCGTGATTTATATAAAAATAATATTAAATTTAGTGGCTTAAAATATAAAATTCATTGGACCATCCAAATACAATGTCTTGGAAATTTTTGTTCCCACCACAAGGGAACTTGCCATTGGTGGTGAGATGAATTGAAAGGAGGTGAACCAAATTTTAAGAATCTTGAGGACAGGTGGCACTTCTTAATTGGAAGATAAATAAAATCTTTTTATTTAAAAATAAAATCTATATCAATAGATATATATATATATATAGTGTAGGAATAAAATCTAAGGAACAGTTCTCAAAAGATTTGTAAGAAGAGAACCCACATGCCAAAACCTAGGAATTTATTTATTTATTTTAGCTATAAAAATATATGATTTAACAAGTTAATTGAGTTTTAATTTAATTGGCATAAATATTGTTGCTAATACAAGAGAACGTGAATTGAGTATACTAAAACGTATTATCCTCTTATTTATAAATTAGGGAGGAGTTATAGGTAATTTTAAGTATTACATAAAAAAGACAGATATGATAAGAATCTATAATCAGATTGTTCAAAAATATATATATATATAATTTAACAAATATTGGTGGGTTGCTTCATAATGAATATAATTTAGTTGGTAATTAGATAACCTAATAATACAATATATCATATATAGTCATTGATGATACAAGATTTAAGCTTACCCAATTCTTTGGAATTTTGTTTTAATTTTAATAATTATTGTTAAGGTAAAAGGAAATAAATTTGAATTTGTTGAGGATCGAATTTTGAGTTGGAAGTTTAGATTTTGAGTCTAAATTTATTATTTGAAAACGTAAATCATATTTGAATAACAAATATTCAAATCCAAATTTATTATATAAAAAAATTAAAATAAATTCAAATGATAGATATTTGAGGGTTAATATCTGCGTTATGATGGTAATTAGAATACTTGAATTCGAATATTATCTAGATTAAAATTAGTTGCAAATATCCAAATTTCTACTAAACGTAACAATCCCACCTTCTAAAATTCCGGCTATATTAATAGTTTCAATCAAAATAAATTATTTCAATGAATTGAGTAACTAACTAATCATAATCAAAATAAATCTCGTGTTGGTGATAAACTTGATTAAGCAATGAACAAGTAAAACTTTTCGAAGAGGATAAAAAATCATGGGTAAAAATAATTTCACTATAACAACAAAAAAAGAAGAGTACAAAAATGGAGATAAAACTAAACCCCAACTTGAAAATAAGAACCCTCAAAAACGTAAACATAAAATTCTTTGAAAGCTTGAAAAGTTAATACCCAAATATGTTGCGAGTTATGTTTTTAAAGTGAAAAAATGATCTATTTATAGACTAAATTTGTGGGTCAAATAATATTAAAATAACTAATATTAATCAGAGAATTTAATTAGGAGAAGAAATACTGAACTTTACATCTCAAGATAAGCCAAGATATTTATATAAGATAAAATTCGAAATTAAAGTTTGTTTTTAAAATTTTCATTATCAAATAGATTTTTTATTGAATGATTAGACTGAATATTATTTGTTGGTGGTGGTGGTGGGACCAAATTGAATAGATCCCATTAAATCCAAAAACTCCCATTTATGAGAAAAGGATAGTTATCCATGTGAGAGGGCTCAATTAATGAATTATGAAATGAAAGGGGGGTTGGGAAAATTGGATGTTGATTTGTGAGCCAAACTATAGCCATAACAATAAAAGCCATCCCTTCATTATTTGTGGCCTAACTTTCCCACCAAACTTTCCCCAACACCACAAATGTTTAAAATCAAAGGATTATTTTTTAACTTTTTAAAAATTTGAGTGATTAAAATATAAATTTATTAAAAATTTAACGATTTTAAGTACAGTTTATTCAAAATCTTATGAAGTATGGTTTTTTGTTGGTTTTTAACTAAATTTTTTGTTGGTTTTTAACTAAATCTATTCATAACGGAGCTAAGTTGATATTTAGTACCAAAATATTTTCAAGCTTGACCCTAATCTGGTTTGATCTGATCCTGTTGTTCATATATCGATAAATTATTAGTATAAACTAAAATTATCTTACACACTTTCATAAATTTTATACAATAAAAATTTAAATTGAACTGGTATACTTATCATATAAATAAAGAAAATTACAATTATCATAACATTTTAAAAATAATAAAATAATTAAGACATTTTAATTTACTCAAAACTCGACGTTTATAAAATATGAAATATGGGTTTTGATTTAATTAAATATTATTAATATAAAAATTATTATCCAATTAAAAAAAATTAATTATTATCCATTTTGCATTGTTACTCACATGATGGTGCTCCCAATGTCCACTAGCATAGGATTTGCCATGTGAAGCAATAAGGCCTGCTAAAATATTGCATAAGTTTTAACATACTAGTTATGTTATTTACTATTTGTTTTTGTTGTCTTTTAATTGATTATTTTATTTGGTAAAATAAAATAAAATTAATTTCATGCATGTAAAAATTGTGGGTTTATTTGGAAATTTTCAATGTTTATATTTTTGAGTTTTTTTTAATTTAATATTTTGGTATTGACTCGAATAATAAAATTAAATTTGTTAAGTTTTATTGTCAGTCTTGTATTATGTGTAACATTGTAGGTTTAATTTATGTTTTTCAATTTGATCATTCTTTATTCTTATACTTTTTAAAATTTAAAATTTTAGTTTTGAAGCAAACTAGTATAGAAACCTCACCAAGACTTCATGAGGAGAACTTCGCCCCCAGAGGCGAATCCAGGGGGGCTGGCAGGGGTTCCGACCCATTTTAAAATAGAAAATTGTTATTTTGGCTCTTTAAAAATTTTAAAATTTTAAATTAATAAAGATAAAATTACACTTTGGCCACCTTAAAATTA